>NC_056746.1:796812979-797425081 GCF_019279795.1 Protopterus annectens
TGAGGCCTTCCTTGGAGGGATCCGGTCGTCGGGTTTCCACTGTCGGCTCCGAGGGGGCTAGTGGCATCGGACCCTTGTCCGACCCCGCTCTCCCTCTCGGGGCTTCGGCTTTGGTAAGCTCGGCGCCGACATCGGCCTCGGAGCCTTCCCTCTCATTGGAGCTGGGAATTCCTGTTTCTTCGGAGCGGGGATATTCCTGCCTCCCGGGGAGGGGAGCCTTTGAGGTGATGAGGAGTGTCCTGGCCTCTGAGCCTGGTCAACGGTCCATCCCTCTAGCTCCTCCCTCATCAGTGCCTGCAGACGCCTCTTGCCAGCCTCTTGCTCTCAGGCCCAGGGATCCATAGCCCCAGGTTTCCCCACTGGGAATTTCCTCCTCTTCCGAGGTTTCTCCTGATCCTGCAGGGGAACCCCCTCGGAAGAGGACGTGTAAGAGGAAACACACAGACTCCCCTGAGTCTACTACATCTGATACCGACTTAGATGAGTCGGAGGGTTCCGCACAGTCCCCTCTGAGGATGTCTCCTTTTCAGACATCCTTGAGCTCCTCAAACAGAGGGGAATTGGCCCTCCATTGACCCCTCCGAGGATGAGTCGGTATACCTGGAGGCTTTTGGATCCCGACCCTCCACCTCCTGGGTGTCTCCGCCTTTCGACCCACTTATGCAGGTAGTGGCTCAGAAGGCGTGGGCGGCTCCAGATTCTGTGGAACCTGTCCCCAGAAGACCATCCAAATTCATCACGGCCCCTTCGGACAAACAGTTCCTTTCCAAGGGTGTCTCTGTGGATGCTATGGTGGTGGCGGCGGCCACTAAGAAGGAACTGGCGGATCCTTCAGTATCTGTCCATCCTCCTAACAAGGATTCTAGGACCATGGACAGGTATGGAAAGCGGATGTTTTCTTCAGCGACCTTTGCTATGCGTTCGCTGAATTATCTTTGTCACTTCACCAGGCTTCAACGAGATATTTTCAAGGAACTGGGTGAAGTAGTCCAGGATCCTTCTGCTGCTGGGGCTCAAGAAAAGATTGCCTCGCAGCTTGCAATCCTGAATTCCATATCTAACTCCTCCATGCGGCTCATATCTTATGCGGCCGATGGAGCGAGCAGGGCAGGCACAGGAGTTGCTCTTAGACGCCAAGCCTGGATGCGGCTTTGTAATTTTGCGGACCCCTTTAAGGCGTCCTTCACTAATACCCCCTTTGATGGTTCGGCTTTGTTCGGACCTCAGGTGAAGGATACCTTGACCAGGTGTGAGCAGGACGGTAAAACTCTTTCTGCCGTTGGAGTCCAATTTTCCACTCCTTCTAGACCATATCCCAAGGGTCAGAAGAGGGGGAAGATGTGGTTCCGTAAAGCCCAAGGAGCTACACGGACGCGTGGTCAGTTTACCCGCAGAGGCAGAGGGTGTAACAATAATAGACACCGCCCTAGAGGCAGGGGGGGGTCCTCAGAACCAGGGCAACAGGGAGTCTCTTCCTGAGAAGCCCTTTCAGCATCCCTGAGGTGTTGCCCGACTGTCCACCCTTGGAGGCATTCGGGGGAAGGATTTCACTGTACCCAGTAGCCTGGCAATCCCTATCACAAGAGATGTGGGTACAGTCGATTATATCCGAGGGTTACAAAATCCCCTTCGAAAGGTTTCCCGTACCTCTACAATCCCTTCCAGACATCTCACCCGGTCAAAGAGATTTGGCAGAACAGGAGGTTTCAAAACTCCTAGAAAAAAGAGCCGTCCAGACGGTGCCGGCAGACCAGGTAGGATCCGGCGTCTACTCGAGATTCTTTTGGTCCCCAAAAGGACGGGAGATTGGAGACCAATATTAGACCTGAGCAATCTAAACAGATTTGTCAAGAAGGCAAGATTCCGGATGGTCACGCTTCAATCCATTCTGCCATTTCTGGGCAAGGACAACTGGATGTGCTCTATAGACCTTCAGGATGCGTACTATCACATAAAGATTCACAGACGCTCCAGAAGGTTTCTCCGCTTTCGGCTAGGGACCAGTCATTACCAATTCAGAGCACTGCCCTTTGGCCTCACTTCAGCCCCCAGAGTGTTTACCAAATGCATGGCAGTGGTCACAGCTCATCTGAGACGTCAAGGATTCCAGGTGTTTCCCTACTTGGACGACTGGCTCCTCTCCGCCACCACCAAGTGTCAGCTTCTTCAGTCCAGAGACTACACTCTACAGCTTTGCAGGAGTTTGGGAATTTCAGTAAATTTCGAAAATCTTCTCTGCTGCCTTGCCAATCTATCACCTTTATAGGCGCAGAATTAAACACCGTCAAAATGTTAGCCAGACTAACAGATCAAAGAATTCTGGACATCCAAAAATTGCTCGGCTTCTATTGCAAAGCAACAAGATCAAAGCCAGATTTATACTGAAGGTTCTAGGTCTTATGGCTGCGGCCATTGTTCTTCTACCACTGGCTCGCTTCCACATGCGTCTTCTGCAGTGGATGCTATTCACGCAGTGGTCGTACCACAGTCTCCCGATGAGGCACAAAATCTTAGTCACACAGTCGTGCAGGGCTCATCTGAACTGGTGGATATCTTCCCCTCTTCTTCATCAGGGCCGACCCTTTATTCCCCCTCCTCCAGTTGCCACAGTCACTACGGATGCCTCTCTGATCGGGTGGGGGGGCATTATCAGGGCAGGATGGTCCACGGGACGTGGCAACCCATAGAATACCATCTGCACATAAATGTCCTGGAGATGAGAGCAGTGCTTTTAACGTTGCAAGCCCTCAACGACTTTCTTCCCACGGGGACTATTGCAGTACAAACGGACAACATGTCCGTGGTCTGGTACATCACCAAACAGGGCGGAACCAGGTCCTATCCGTTATGTCGAGAAGCTCTCAGACTTTGGCAATGGGCGATCTCTTCTCAGCGGTTTCTGATAGCAACGCACATCTCCGGCAGGTCCAACCTATTGGCGGACAGGCTGAGCAGATCTGTTCTGATGCCTCACGAGTGGTCTCTCAATCAATCTGTAGTGGATCAGATTTTTCTGAAGTGGGGCACTCCTTGTTGCGATCTTTTTGCTACTCCTCAAAACAACAAGTGCCCAGATTATTTCACTCTCTTTCCCCTTCCAGGCCAACCCCTGAGAGACTCTCTAACCCAGGATTGGCCCCGGGGACTTCTGTACGCTTTTCCTCCCTTTCCCTTGATTCCACAAGTCATTCAGAAAGCCACCGTTTTGAGAGCCAAATTGATCCTCATTGCTCCATATTGGCCTCGACAAATTTGGTTTCCGTCTCTGCATCGTCACCTTCTGGTGCAGCCCTGGCATCTGGACCCAGTTCCGGATCTCTTGATCCACCAGTCGGGTCAGCAGCACCGGGCCATTCATTCTCTCAACCTCACTGCTTGGTTGCTCCACTTCCTTCCCTAGCCAGGCTACCGATGATTTCTGACTCAGTCAGAGACATTTTAGTGTCTTCTTTGAAGTCGTCCACTAGGACTGTTTATGCTAGCAAGTGGCGACGTTTTTCTATTTGGGCAAATTCCAGAAATATTGATCCCTTTACTGCTCCTGTACATTCTGTTTTAGATTTCCTGGCGGAGGTTTTTCATTCAGGATCCTCGTCCTCTACAGTCAAAGTACAACTGGCTGCTATTTCCAAGTATCATGTTGGCTTGCATGACAATAACATTATGTCTCATAGATTATGCAAGGCCTTTCTGAGAGGAGTTTTTCTCCTAAAACCACCTATAAAGCATCCTCCTCCGCAATGGGATCTAAACTTAATGTTGGCATCCTAGATACTACCTCCCTTCGAACCGTCTGCTTCATGCTCTTTGAAGTTATTGACCTGGAAAACTATATTTTTACTGGCTGTCACTTCTGCAAGAAGGGTTTCCGAGATTCAAGCTCTCTGCATTCGTTCCCCTTATTTGGTTTTTCATAAGGACAGGGTATCATTAAGAACTAACCCTTCCTTTCTCCCCAAAGTCGTGTCTCAAACCAATATTAACCAATCTATAGAACTACCAGTCTTTTTTCCCAAACTATTCCGACAGAGCTGAACAGAAACTGCATTTTTTGGATGTCCATCGTCAGCTCAGGTACTATTTGCATAGAACTAAACAATTCAGAAAATCGGACCAATTATTTGTCTCCTATGCAGAAAACAGGATGGGTCTTCCAGTTTCTAAAGTGACCTTATCCAGATGGTTGACTTCCACCATTTCCTATGTGTACTCTCTCAGAGGCAAACCGCTATCTTCTAAGCCAAAAGCACACTCAACCAGGAGTCTATCCACTTCTGCAGCTTTTCAGGATAGACTACCCATTGATACCATTTGTGCAGCAGCTACTTGGGCCACGCCTCATACCTTTGTCTCTCATTACAAGTTGGACTTGGCCTCCAGAGATAGGGCCAGTTTGGTTCCACAGTTCTCAAGAGTCTGTTCCATTGAGCCACCGGGATACAGGTGCTAGGGGCGGTCCCATCCAGCAAGAATGAAGGCGAGATTGACAACTTAACATTTAGAAGTTATGTACCTACCATAACGTTCCATGTTAGTTGTCTTCTCTCGCCTTCTTTCTTGCGTCCCTCCCTCCTTCCCCCTGGCCTGGACAGATCTTGAAGAGTTCCTATTAGGTTGTTTCCTCCTGAGCCTTCATATGAGGACTTCTATTAGGAACTTATGTTCCTAATTATGTTAGGATAGTCTTTAGCAGGGTAGGTTAGCTACCAAACGAGAGCTGAGGTACTTCCGCCTTGCATCATGGGATATAGGGTTGCCTCGAGCTGGTAAAAGGAGTTCTCAAGCTAAAGCAAGTGCCGAGTCGGAGCCGAGGATCGGCTCCGAACCCATCCAGCAAGAAAGAAGGCGAGAGAAGACAACTAACATGGAACGTTATGGTAGGTACATAACTTCTAATTTATGCCAAAGGTGGTATCCAGTGTGGCTCTAAACCAAACTATTCATTTGCCAACTTTTTATCCAAAACCACAGAATAAAGGGGAGAGACTACTGCATTCCTTGGACATTCACAGGCAGTTACGCTTCTACTTGGACAAAACCAAAGCTTTCAGGAAATCTGAGCAATTATTGGTAGCATATGCTGCAGGAACACAGGGAAAAGCCATTTCAAAACAGACTATTTCAAAATGGATAGTACATAGTATATGTTTCTGCTATACACACCATGGGAAACCTGTACCTAGCAGCATTAGATCTCACTCCACTAGGGCAACAGCCACTTCAACTGCCTACCGCAGAGGAGTACCTACCAAGGACATTTTGGAAGCAGCAGTTTGGAGTTCTGTACATACCTTCACCAAGCATTACCATCTGCCTCTATACTCTTAAATCCAGAGCTGGCTTCGCCACTGCAGTGCTGCAGGGCCTTATAGCCACCCTTAATGCCTTATAGAACCAGCCACCCTTCCTCAGCTTTGGGATTCTACCCAAGTGTAATGACTGCAGCAGTGTAACACGATGAACATAGTACAGTTTTGTACCTACCATAAATGTAGATGTTCGAGTGTAAACACTGCTGCAGTCCAGGTTACCCTCCCTCCTTCCCCTCTTACTTGCTGGTACGTACCTATGTCTTCTACCCTTCACTACCTATGGGGAGTATTTGCTGGTAGCTGAAAGTTGTTGTTTGCTTTTCTTATATATGTTTTATTAGCAATTTGAATTGCCTACTTATTTGGGGGCACCTGACATCTAGGGCAAGAAAAACTGAAGAAAATGTCATCGGCTGCATCGTATATACCCCTGTCGCACTGACGTCAGGGAGGAGGTGACAGCAGCCGATGCCGGACCAAGACTTTGGAACTCAGGCCGACTGGGGAACCGCCTGAGGGCAGGATAACCCCAAGTGTAATGACTGCAGCAATGTATACACTCGAACAGCTACATTTATGGTAGGTACAAAACTGTACTATTTCGTGAATCATACTCAAATCATATGTAGACATAACATACCTGTGTAACTATATACATGCACATGCATGTAAGTGTTAAAAGATACTGAATGTTGACATATACAAAGACAGATTTTTTTATAGAACCAAAGTGCTGAAGTAAAAATATAACCCACTCATCTTTCCAAAAGAAGCCCCCAGAATAGAATGTACTGCATTTATGGCACCTTCTATTAGGTTTGTCTGTACAAGTACTCCTCCATTCAGGCTAAATGTCTCAGCTTCAGGCCGTGCTATGCCTTCCTTTCAGAACCACCAAACAGAATCTTCACCTGAATTTCCTCCATACTGAATCCACAGTGAGCTTCAACTGGACATTCCAGCTCAATTAGCTGCCATCTAAGGAATCATCTTCCTGATATTCCTTTGTCAGGCAGCCTCCTTTTATACATCGCTAAATTAATAACTAATTTCTCATTAACTAACTAATGCAATTTCCTGAGTGAAGTGATGTGAGACTGCCATAAACCTGAGTCAGTTCAAATGTACACACAGGCATATTTCCTACATTTGGTCTGCTGTGTGTGAAGTGTGCATATTCACCAAGATTGCACTTTGGCTGCTGTTGTGAGACCTTGGAGTTAGTGTGTGTGTGTGTGTGTGTGTGTGTGTGTGTGTGTGTATATATATATATATATATATATATATAGAGGTTGAATTCCCCCACATGAATCATTGTCATTTTTAAAATAACTCTTAGGTTTTTTGCATTTTCCTTTGTGCAGAGTAGCTTGTCTACAGTGTTGCAGTTTTGCTGATTTTTATATAGCATGCAGTCTGTCATGGAGCATTGTTTTTAATTGCTGTGGTTCATTGTTTTTTTTTAATAGTAATTGCTGGTTGGGTGACTTGTGAAACTTGACCTCATGGTAGTATTTTAAAAATGAGTTTTGAGTTGTGCCATATCATGCCAGAGCAGTGAGGGATATGATGAGGGGTAGAATTCTAACTCTGTAACAAGTATAGCTGGTATATGCAGTGATTTATTGCGAGTTGTCAGTGGTGTGTGTGCACACATCAGTGTGCAGACTCGTCATGCATATGTATATGCATACATGTGTATCTGTATGAGTGAGTGTGACTGTATAGATATAGATTTAGATTTGGATGTAGATCTAGACAGATATGTGCATGACTTCTTTTATTTTAACTGATCAGTTATTGTGTAGGTTTATTTAACTGCATAAATTATTGGTATAAATTTTTCAGGTCTTATTCCATTGTAGGTTAGTATCAACTGGATCCGACCTCATTGTCTTTCAGAAGCTTTGGATCTAGGGCTCTGACTCCTCCCCTACCCATAATTCCCTCAGTTTCCCCAATTGCCCCAGATCTCATTTGCTGCCTAATCCAGAAGGATGTGGTCTTCATGGGCTTTGACTTTCTTTGAGATAAGTAAATTTGTTAGTGTTTTGGGATGTCTGTAATACCATATTTTCTTTACCTACTCCCCCCATTATTTTTATTTCATTTCCTCCCCAGTATTTAAAAAATGTGTGTGTGTGTGTGTATTTAAAAAATAATATATACACACACACATAAACATACAGCAGTATTGTCAGTTGTCATTACATCATTCTTTATTTCATCCTTTACTGTATAAGTGCAATAAACTTATAAGGAGTGGTAGTGTTGTAATGCTTCCTTTTCATTGCATCCAGTGCTGTGGCTTATTGTCTTCCTGGTATGTCAGATAAGGTTGCCGGTTTCAAAAGAAGTCTGCCTGCAGCTACAACATCCTGCTGCAGGACCCCCACTCCTTGTGTGTCTACTGTTTGGGCACCTAGATGCTAACTATGAGGCCTGTCTCTCTCATGGAGCTAGAGCGTCTCAGGGAAGAAGGGGCAAGTTAGTCTTAAAGAGCCTGCTTCCCACTCAAGCAGAGACTTCAACAGAGTCATTGTCTTCACTTTAAAGAGTAGAAAAACCAAAGCTTCCTAAATATAAGGAAAAGGAGAAGGACATTTAGCATAGCTTGCACATATACAACAGTTGGAACGTCCACAGAGGTTCCTCCCTAAAAGAATACAGGGAGTAAGTAAAATGTCCTGTGCAGACCTCCTCAAGGCCCTATCCCTGTATTCTGTCTCATACAGGCTTTTGAAGGGAGATCTGTGCCTGCATACAGGACATTGTAAGACACAACTCTGATGTACCTCCTACATATCCACAAAACAAACAGCACTAAAATTACCCTTTCTAAAGAGTTGCACCTTGCCTGTGATATACATAGGACCTGCTGGAGAGACAGGTATGTACCCCACAGACTACCGTGTCTCTGGAACAAGCTCTCCATTCACTTGAAGCAGAGTTCCTCCTTAACTCAGTTCAGGTGCAACGTGAGCAGTTGGATGGGGAACAGGAAATTAATCCCTGGTTTGGCACCTGTGGCTCTAATGGACACAGGCAGCCTGTAAATGGTTCATCTCCCACCCTCCTGCTTGTAAATGTTTCATCTCCCAATCCCCTGCTTGCAGTTATCAAGGGTATCAGAACTTGTCAGAGATTTGGGATGCATTGCTAGGCTTAAAAAGGCCCTTGCGGTTGTTAGCCTAGTAAACACCTGTGAATCTCTGGAGGTTGTTGTGAGACCTGTGATTATATGCTCAGTGATAACACCAGTACTATAGATTGTGTAACTGTGACAGTAAAGACAACCGTGGAACATATAACAATTGTTGGAGCGTATCGACCACCAAAGTCAAGTGCTGATGACCTAGAGCAATTCATACATTTCTTACATGAAACACAGGAGGGAACAAGAATAATAGTGGGTGGGGGATTAAATTTACCTGAAACAGACTGGAATAATGTTGATTCTACAACATCAGCAAGGAAATTATTCACAATATATGTTCATGACCAGCAGTTGCTTCAGATTGTCAAAAAAAAAAAAAAAACTACCAGTGGGTCAGTGAGTGGAATATACTGGACATTGTTTGTGTTCCTAAAGAAATTACTGTTATTTTGTCGGGTTTTACCACCATTGATATGCAGTGATCATGGGGCTGTACCAGTTAAATTTTTGCTAGATAATTTTTATTAGAATGCTTTTAATTGAAATTGGCTTTGTGGATCTGTCATGCTTCTCGTATTGTTTGATTGGTTGCAGAAGCAACACCCACTGAGTTGCGTCATCATCCGGCCTCTCCACCCCTATCAACTTGCGCTCAGTTGCTGATAGTGACAACTTATACTGTGAATTCCTGAGTCCCAGAAACACAACAATATAACACCGCTTTTTGCAGCAGTTAATGGTTCCTGCAGTCTGTGATCACATCTCCCTACATCATTTCCTTTACACACACACCTCACTACATCATTTCCTACACACACACACACACACACACACACACACACACACACACACACACACACACACACACACACACACACACACACACAGAGTTCCAAAAAGACAACAATACAAGACCGCTTCTTGCAGCAAATAATGCTTCCTGCAGTCCATGATTGCATCTCCCTACATCATTTCCTCCACACAGACACATGAAAAATTTGTAATTCACTGACTGAATAACTACTACCAAGTCCATACAGCTGTGAGGAATAATTGTGTATACTGCCAAATCTGTACATACAGCTGTGTACCAGACCACTAATGCATACCGTTTTGATGGTACAAATTCCGCTTTTACTGAGTAAATCTTGCGGACTCAGCTCATTAACGAAAAGGAAGTGCCACTGCTTCATGGACTTTGACAGGAAGCCATCCATTTTCAGAAATTGTTTAGTTTATTCCAGCTGTCTGTATCATAGCTCTCAAACAAAGATAAATTTCCAAAGAATGAGGAAAAAGTCATAACTAATCAGGGACACATTTAAAATATTATTCACTTGCGAAAATGGCAGAGTAAGTTAAGTGTGAATTAATATACATTTTCTAAAATAAAAATTTTTTATTAACACCAAAGGTAAAAAAAATATCTTTTGCTAGCTCTGTTGTGATAGTGGTTCCCTAATTTTGATTGCAGACTCCTAATAACCAGTATCTGCTACTTCCTGATACACTTGTTGAGAGTACCACAATTTATACCAAGTAAATAACCAGTTTCATAGTTTCTCAAATACTTTAACGCTACATCATGTTATTCTGTTTGACACATTAGAGGACATGCACACATTAAGAAATGTGCCTGATGATTTGTGATAACATTGATTACTAAAAAGTAAAAAATAAAAATATAAGTAAAAACCTCATTTTTAATAAAGAATGCTTTTTATTGAATCGCTCTAAAAAGTAAAAAAAAAAGGAAAAAGAGTGAAATTGTTGCAAAAGAAAAAGAAACTGATTTCAGAAAAGCATTTGAGGTTGGTTTTTCTTGATTCTTGTAATGATGGACGAGAAGAAGTAACAGGAATCACCAAAACCAACCTCAAATGCTTTTCTGAAATCAGCTTGTCTGTCTTTTGCAAAGTTTTCACTCTTCTTCCTTATTTCTTACTTTATAGAGCTTTTCAGTAAAAAGCATCCTTTATTAAAAAATGTGTGTTTACTATTTTTATGCCAAACTAAAATCTAAACCAATGCACAGATGATTAATTACAGATTACATGGAACCAAAAAAGTTAGTATGTAAAACCAATTGGAGTGATGTGTTCAGTGGAAAAACTGCAGAATGAATGTGGAAAGTTCTGAAAGAGAAATTGTTTAAGTGCAAAAAACACAACAAATTGTTTAACATCAAAATCTAGGCATACAACGTCAGGGGTGTATGTTTCCATAAGAACAAGATACCTGATTAAGTGAGAGACAAAAAAAAATACAAGAAATGGAAAAGAGGTTGAACTGCAACTTTGATAAGTGAAATAAACAAGCTGGACAAACAAATTAAACATAGTATGAGACAAGATCAAGAAAAATCTGAGGAAAACTTTTATAAAGATATTGAGCATAATAGGAAACCATTTCATAGATGCATAAAATGTGGAAGGAGTAAAAACATACAAATGGATTGATAAGTTGTCCTAGTGACAGCCCGGTAACCTCAGATATTGAAATCAAATTAGATTATATTGAAAAAGAAATATGCAAACTGAATCTAAACAAAGCACAGGGAGGAGATGGAATTAGTAATAATAACCTGAGAACAGTTCAGCAAGAACTTACAGTACTATTGTATATATTATTTACTAGGTTGTGTAAACATGAGTAAATTCCTCAAGATTGGAAACATGTACTTATTAAACCTGTCTTTAAGGGAAGGGGAATAGGACAAACCCAGAGTAATACGGACTCTTAAGTCTACTTTCATGTTGTTAAAAATAACAGAAAAGGTAATACTGGATAAATTATTGTCAGAATTTGAAAGTTTAGGACCTGACACCATGTATCAGCATGCATATGTTGAAAATAGATCTATTACCACCTGTAGCATAATGTTCTATAACAATATAATAACTATGGATGAAAAACTGTGCTGTAATGTAACTTATACAGATTTAACTGTAACATTTGGCAGGGTCATACACAAAACCCTAATCAGTAAATTAGAACAACTAGGTATTGATGTACTCATGATAAGATGGATAGCTGCGTGGCTTACAAATAGGACATAGCAAGTGTCATACAGCAGCTGGACAGGTGAAATTCTTGCTTATAGTCAGGGTGTCCCACAGGCCCTGTTCTATTCCCATACTTGTTTAGATTTTTTTCTTTCAGACCTATCTTTTTCATCTGAGGTGCTCTATAGTCTGTATGCAGATGACTTGAAATTAGATAAACTGATTACGTGTTACAGATAGGGCATCTCTGCAAAATAATTTGACTAAATTGACCATTTAGGCACAGGAGAATAATATGCTGACAAATACATCAAAAATTAAGCATATGATATTTAGGAGACATAAATTGAAAGATGAATATTTAATTTAGCACACAGTGATTGAAACTGTACATTCATTTAAGGACTTGGGTTTATGGGGCAGATCCAGCTTTGAGTTTTTCTAATCATATCAACCATTTGATTAATGATAGATATAAAAATATAGATTGTGTAAAAATATTTATGAAGTCTAGGAAAAAAGAAATGATGAGGTCATTGTTAATGTAAACTCAAACTTGAGTATGGAATAACGGTATGGAAACCTTATAAGAAAACAAGCATGAGTAAACTGGAAAGAGTGTAGTAGAACTATACCAAGACCTGACATGGATGTGAAAATTTAAGTTATGAAAGACTAAAATATCTGAACTTGTACAGTGTCTCGCATAGATATTTAAGAGGAGATCTTATAGGGGTATGTAGGGCATTTAAAGACAACTAGCTCTGGCAATATTTTGGGTTATCAAAAAGTAGTAGAGAGTCATCGGACAACCTATGTAGAAGATTCTGTAAGAATGAGAAGTCTACTAATTGGTTCTCTGAGAGAGCAGCTGATTGGATGGAACAGATTACCAAATTACATTAAAACAAGCACTAGTTTAGATATTTTTAAGAACAGCCTGGACACTTATTATGGGAACAGCTGTTTTGGTATATTGGCAGGCTAGAACTGTATAAATGTCCATGCTTAAAATATTTGTATGCATGTATAAAGGAGAGGGAGAGAAAGAAGCAGAAAGGAAAATGGAGAGATCCAGAAAAAGTACCCAGATCCAACCGAAACTTTGGGTCTGCCTCTGAAAACTTCAAAGCATTCACCTCTGGAAACCATTTGGATCCATTCTCTGACACCTCCTCCCCATTTTTCACCAGAGCTGGTAAATCCTAGATTCCACTCTCCTTTCCTGCAGAAGACATGGGCAGAGGTTCCTTTGGATACAAATTCAACTGGAGGACCTCCTGGTGTTCTCTCCTTTGGGTCCCCTGAGTATATGGGTCTGTCTGCCCCTCTTCTAATTTCTCTTATCCAAGTTTGGCCTTCTGATCCAAAGATGACGGATCTGTGCCTTCTCAGAGCAACTACTTCAGAACTGACAGTCCCTTCACCTTCGACTCTGAATGTGTCCCTTACCCTCTTGACTCCATTTTTGTCAGATTGATATATCTCTCCCATTTCAGTGCTCGATAGCTTAACTCCAATGTCATCCCCTGAGCCAGAGCAAGTTACAGAGAAAGAGGTTCATCTTATTTATTTTTTGTATCGGAAGAGTGCTTCTTCACCTCCAGTTGTGTCAGTGGCATTAGAGACATTTGAAAGGATTCTCTCCATATTGAGAGTAGAGGTCTCTCTGTTACACACTGCTCTGTCCTGTCCTCTTTTGGATACTGCATCTGACTCCATACATTCTGATTGATTAGGGCAGTCAGCTTCCTTTCAGTGTTGGGGGTGCTTGCCATGCGCATTCCCAGTCAGATTCCAACCCTTCCCCAGAAGTCATAGTGAAGCACGTCTTACGAAACAGACTTGTAAAAGCAGACACTTCGACTCCTCTCCAAAGTCAGTCACTAAAAAGAAGCTTTGATGAGGGTGAAGTGACCCGATAATCCTCTCTGAAAGATGTGAACTTTGATGACATTCTTGAATTGATAAAGCAACAAGGAGGCTGGTCCACTCTTGTACCCTCTCTTGAGGAGTCTGTGTTCCTCAAGGTTTTTGAGGCTGACTCTTCTACCTCTTTGGATGGTACCACCTGCTGATGATCTTCTGAACCTGGTAGCACAGTGGGCGTAGAAGGATCCTGACATGGTGGAACCGATAGTACAGAAACTGGACAAGATTTTTGTTGCTGTGAAGAACAGGGCACACTGGAGCAAGGGTCCCCCCATGGATGCCATGGTTTTGCAGCAGCCACCAAGAAAGAACTCCTGGAGGAGAGTACATCTGTCCACCCCCCAAACAGGGACTCCATGACATTGAACAGATTTGGGAAATGGATATATGCTTGAAGCAACTTTTGCTCTTAGAGCACTGAACTACTTTGATTTCAGAAGGACTTGAACAAGGCTCTTTTTAGTCCTGAGGAAAACAGGAGGCCTCAGGCCAGTCCTGAAACTAAGTCAGCTCATCCAGTTTATGAAAAATACAAAGTTCAAGATGATCATGGTTCAGTCCATCCTGCCTCTTCTGAGAAAGGATGACTGGATGTGCTTGATAGATCTACAGGATACCTACTATCGTATCAGGATAGCAAGGCAGTCCAGAAGATTTCTCCATTTCCAGCTGGGAGCCAATTATTTTCAGTTCAGGGCACTGACCTTTGGTTTCATCACAGCCGCCAGGTGTTCAATTGTGTGGCAATGGTTGCAGCGTAATCTCGCCACAGGGTCAATCACCAAGGGATACTTTAGTCCACATTTGTCCTTCTGTTCTCCTTTATTCCTTTCCTCCCATGCCCTTTATGACAGAATTTCTTCAAAAAGTCAGACGTTTCAAGGCCAGAGTAAGCCTCGCTGCCCACTTTTGGCCCTTGCAAGTTTGGCTCTCTTTCTTCTGACCTCATCTAGTGCATCCATCCTAGGTATTGGATCTTCATCCAAGTCTTTTGAATCATCCCTCTGGGCAGCCTCACCCAGATCTGAAAACTCTAAGATTAACTGCATGGTTCTTCCAATTCTAACAATGGACTGGGATACTAGGCTTTTGGCTCTGGTGGTCCACATTTTATCTACTTCAAAGAAGCCAAATACTAAAACAGTTTATCTCAGTAAGTGGAGAAGGATTACCATATGGGCTTATAGATAGGTTCATATGTGTGTACTAGGAAAATGACCACTAGGGCCTTTTTAAGCTTAACCATGCATCCCATATCTCTGACAAGTTCTGGTACCCTTGATAATTGTAAGCAGGGGCCTGGGAGATGAACCATTTACACAGAATAGACCTCTGTTCAGCCCCTCTACTATCTTTACTGAGCTTCTTTTCAGATCTTTTTCCAAAAAAAAGATACAAGTTCTCAACCATCAAGGTTCAGTTAGCAGCTATTTCCAATTTCCATATTTGGCAAAATCAAACCCCTAATGTCTCCTAAAGAGTTCAAAAGTTTTTCTGAAGGGAACCTTCTTTCTAGGACTGCCTATTAGGGATCTGGTTCCTCTGTGGGGCATTACTATTGTGCTTCAGCCTATTAGGGATCCGGTTCCTCCATATGACAATACTTGCATGCTTCAGGCCCTTACTCAAGCCTGTTTTGAGCCTGCAGCTGCAATAGATTTAAAATCTCTTTCTTGGAAAACCCCCTTTCTATAGCTGTTACTTTTTCTGGAAGGAATTTGGAATTGCAGATATTATCCTGTAAAACTTCATATATGGTCTTTCATAACAACATGGTGTCTTTGAGAACCAGTCCTAGTTGTCTTCCAAAGGTGGCATCTAAAATGAACCTCAGTCAGACCTGCCAGTATTCTTCCCAAAATTCTTTAACAAAGGAGAATATATTCTGCGTTTGCTAGGTGTCCATCGGCAACTCAGATTTTATTTACACAGGGCTGAAGATTAGAGAAAATCTGATCAACATTTTATTGCCTTCTCTAAAGCGAAAATTGGTCAAAGTGTATTCAAAGTCATATTACCTAGGTGGCTTTCCGACTGTATAATGTTTGTGTACAAAAAGGGGGAACTTTCTGTACTAGTACACCAAAAGCTCGTAAGCTTGTTTTACAAGGGCAGTAGCTTCTTCTACTGCCTTTATGGGCAAAGTTTCTATTGATGAAATTTGTTCTGTAGCTATTTGGTCTACGATTCACACCTTTATGTCTCACTACAGGCTGGATGTATTACCATTCTCAGGAATATCTTTCCTTGATACCACCTGGGTGTTTTTTGTAGACTGAGAATCTGTCCCATAGGTTGAATCGGATGAAAACAGACTACATCGGGTACGAAAGTTATGTACCTACCATAGTGCTAAATCCACATTGCCTTGTTTTCAGCCGATTCAACATCCCTACCTCTGTCCTCAACCTAAATTGTTCCTTTTTTGCTCCTCTTGAATGGTTGGACCTGATTAGGAACCTTGTCCTTGGACACCCTGGTGATTGCTGTGCTTCATATTAATGCTATCTTTCCTAGTTCATCTTGTAGGTAAGCCTGTTTATATCTGATTGTTAGATAATGTATCTTGTTTTATGTCCAGGCTAACTCAATGTAAGGTAAATGGGTGAACAGAGGGAATTATGGATAGGGGAGGAGTCAGAGCCCCAAATCCAAAGCTTCTGAAAAGTGCAGAGGTCAGATCCAATAACCCAAAGGTTAAACCGGATAAAAAAAAAAAAAAAAAGATAACATGGGTCTAGTGTTATGGTAAGTGCATATCTTTAATTTTCTCACAGTTCGTAGTTGAAACTTGTAATAGTTTGAGTAAACAAACCAGTTAACATTGCTGCTTTCAAAAAGTACTTGTATCTGCATGTGCTTCTTGGCAAATTTTAAGATTGGAAACCAGTCATCACATAATCTGGAATTGTGAATCTCTACTTGAACAGTATTCTATTATATGTTCTATATAGATGACACCAGTCCACCAAAAGACAAAGGCACATGGAGAAAAGGCATTCCTAGTTTAGTAAGAAAGCAGTTTGAAAAGAAAACTTGTCCTGGAGCATCATTTGGTGTTAGGCTTGATGACTGTCCTCCTGCTCAAACCAACAAGGTGAACAAGAGTTTGAAATGGAAAAAATTAATGTTGACTTGTCAGTCTGTATACTATGTAGTTACTGAAGAATTCTGTTTAAATGTGTGTGTCTTTTTTTTCAGTATGTCCCATTAGTAGTGGAAATTTGTTGCAAATTAGTTGAAGAAAGAGGTCTTGAATACACAGGCATTTACAGGGTCCCAGGAAATAATTCAGCCATTTCAAGTATGCAAGAGGAACTAAACAGAGGAATTGCGGAAGTTGATATTCAAGACGATGTAAGTTTAAATGTGATAATAATAATTCTGCTTTTATTTATATAAGCACAGCACAACAGTTGTGATACCTTGCTCATTTGATTCTGTCTTAAATGCTCAGAAATGGCGAGATCTGAATGTTATCAGCAGTCTTCTGAAATCTTTCTTCAGAAAGCTTCCGGAACCTCTGTTCACAAATGGTGAGTTACCACTCTATAAATTACTTATGTTTGTTGTTAGTGTTAACGGTAAATGAAACAAGTTATTCTTTGGCTTCCTTTTAGTAAAACTTCGTTATGTATACACAAACTGTGTGTACAGCATTTAAAACAGCAAAACTTTACAGGATTTGATGTGGTTTGTCTGTATGAAAGATTCCTTAACTTATCGTAAAGTAGCTAATGACACAGTAAGTTCAGCTTGATTTTCTAGATTGGTATTACTGTTTTTGTAACTTTCTGTATATCTGCAGGTTTTGCAGCTGCTGTTCCTTGTCTTATTACAAACTTATTAATTTTACTTATCTTTTTTATGCCCCGTACATGAGTAAGTCATGCCACAAGCTGTCATCTCTTCCATTTCTACAAGTAGTCTGTTCAAGTTGTCATCTTGATTATCTTTTAGAATGTATTTACATATTTATCCCGAGTCTTCTCATTGTCAGGTTATGACTCTTGTATATGAGGTGCTTGTGCACAGTTTTTTTAGACCAGATCATGTCCAACTGCTACAGTCACTGCAGTTATATTTGTCTTTTGCAAGGAAGCAGTTTTATTTGCCTATTGAGAGGAAGAAATTAATTTGCACTTTTTATTAGTCTTTAAGAAAATATGCTTACTCTAAATGAGAGGCACTGAAAGTTTTAGTCGTATTTTTAAATAAGGTAAGTCCTATTTTTTACCAAGGAAATAGTTGTTTCCTTGTATGAGAAAAAATACATTTCTCAGCTGACAAAGGTCCTTTGACGCATCTTTAGCCAGTGTTTGTTATAATGGTAATCTGCAATTCCTTTATAACTATTACCTTCTGCTTCCTCTCTCTCTCTCTCTCTTTTGGCTTTTCCCATTTAGGGGTCGCCACAGCGGATCATCTTGTCCACTCATGATTGGCAGTGGAGTTTTACAGTGTCGAGTTGCCAGCCCGGCACCCAGCCTTCCACGGAAGGCACACACACGCACGCACTCACGCTTAGGGCCAGTTTTAGCATGTCCAATCCACTTGCAGCATGTCTTTGGGGATGTGGGAGGAAACCGGAGCACCTGGAGGAAACTCACACGACCGCATGGAGGACATGCAGACTCCACACAGAAGACACCCCAGCCAAAGATCAAACCGGAGAGCCTCTTGCTGTGAGGCAACAACGCTAACCGCTGCACCTACATGGCTAAAACTATGTTACAGTTTATTCATGCATTCTTGTGTTTCGCTGCTATGTTTTTATTCCACAGCTACTTAAGGAAGACATTTTTTATGCTCTGCAACCCTTTTGTGGAAGAAAAATGCAGTTTCACTTAACATTTTGCAGGCCTGCCTTCATCATCAGCTTTTTCCTACTTACTGTTGTATATGTTACCCTCTTCTGAAAAATTCAGTTCATGTAATTTAGTATACTTCATGCTGGGGCCTTTCTGCATGGGAGATTTTATTTTTTACCCTCTTCTGAAAATTTCAGTTAATTTACAGTTTCCTCATGTTGAGACCTCTTCTCAATTGGGTGTTTTATTGGGTAATACTTCATCAATCAGACTTTTACTTTTTTAAAGCTCTTTCAGATGTACCCTTATTCCTAGCTAGCACACACCATGATATAAAGTACCAGCGGCATAATCTCACTCATCCCTGGAGCTTGAAATTTCATTTTTGCAGCTCACACTTCTGTTCTCAATACTTGCTGTCATAGGTATACTGCTGTGTGTGCATGTCTAGACGTAAATGTTTCTGTATGACTGTCTTATCAGCCACAAGCCATACCATCATACCTGTAGTGCCTCAGGGAGGTGATCGACACTGAGAACTGCTGAAACTGACAGATTCAGCAGAGCTACTTGATGTAAAAGGCAGAAAAAGTTGTTAGCCCATTTTGCAAAGTTGATGGCACATGAGAGCTGTCACATGAAGACTACTGAAAGGGTCCTTGGTGGAGTATTGCCAGAGGAATGTGTACCATGAGGCCTTGCCATGCCCCCCAACCCCTTCAGATGGAGAACCCACAGTCACTTCAGCTACTAAAGTTTCAAGACTTTTGTCCTCAGCTTCAGTATGGGAACTTAAAGTGATAGGGGCATGCCCTTAGCTTTCACCCTGAGGTGTGTGTCCCAAGGTTCTTGTGATGCTGCACTGTCTTATGTAGACCACTTTAAGCCTGTGGTGGTCAGGCCAATCCAAGAGATCTGTCTTTTGAGTCATACAGTCAATGAGCAGGGGTACTTAGAATCTGTTGGGAGTTTGAAATGCATCTGCAGGAGAGTGCTGTTAGGGAACTACATCTGTAGCCAATGCCAGGTCTGATGTAGACTTATCCCTTTGTAGCCCTTGGCTAGTTTGCTTAGTAGAGGATCATGTAAGGATTTGGAGGCTGTCAAGGTCTGTTTCTTTCAGATTGATAGGAATAATTAGTCCACCCCCACTCTCATTTGCTACAGCTGACCCCTTACTTTGGAAATGCCCTCAAACTGATGAGGGGCAACATGGACTGGCCAGTGGCCCTTGTTTCGTCCTCCCAAAATCATCCTGTAAAGTTTGTATGGAAGAGAACTGAGGAGGAGGTGTGGGCCATACCTCTTTGGAGCTAGTTATTAGAGATGCTGCCAGGATGAGGGTGGGATGGGTGAGAACAGTGCCATTTGCAGGCTACTGCATGACTGGACAAATATCCTCATTAAGTATTCTAGTCCTATCTCTTTTATGGTCCTTTCTTTTTAACAGCTCTTATGGTCCAGCATATTTTACAGATCACACCATTTTGCCACATTGCCACCATACAAGGAGAGGCAAGTAGGTTTATTGCTCTGCAACACAGAGGCTGAATGCTATCAATGGTTCATCTCATCTGTGTCATTCATAACCTGATCTAGTTAGGAAGGCACTGGCTAAGATGCAGGGTCTTCTGTGGACTTCAAGGATCTTTGAGCAACCTTGTACATAGCCCTTGTGGTAGGGTACTGTATACCCTACTATAGCTTTGAGTATACTGATACTTTCTATGATCGTGAGATGTTCTTTATTTTTGATCACTTCTGCAGTAGCCTAAGCTATATGGGTTATTTCCTGCACAGTGTATAACAGATGGCCAGCTTCCAAAGCTTCAGGGCACATTTTGTGTGCTTAAACCATTAGCTTGAGCTGACCTGACTAAAAGAGAGCTTTGGGCACCAAACCCTTCAGAGCTTTCCTGCTCCTGAAAAAGATTACTGCTCTACAGGCTTACGAGGAATGGCGGTTAGCTTGTGCTGTTCCACTGCTGGACAGATAAAGTTCCCTTTGGGGGAAAAAACTTCCACATATTGTTTTTAATGTTTAAACTTACCTTCCTGTGTAAGAAAGTATATTTTAAACTAGAAATATGTGTTTTTGACTGTCACACAACTTTACTGTACTTTTAAATGGGAGCACACTTTTTTTCTGTGGAGAAACTTCGTTTAAAATACTTTTGGGGCTGGTAAAGTGTATTAGAGTGATTTTGCTGTATTTTACTGGGAAAAGTGACTTTTTGATGCTTTTTAAATTTTAGTGTTTTGTGCTGCGTAGTTTCCTTGAGAAAGAAGCATCTTTTTCAGCTTGACCATGGAATAAACTACTGGTCCCACAGTCAGCTGATCAGCCTTTCTTCCAGCCACAAAAAGAAAAAGTTAACTAAATAGTCTTTGCCACCACAGCTGGCTAACAGTTTACGTCAGCCACAGGTGGGTGACTTGACTGTGGCCAAAGCTGGTTCCTCAAACCACTCATCTTTTTCCCTGCATCCTTCTGATGTTGTCCATACAGCCGCTATGAGCTGAGGGTTAGCAATATCATGTGCAGCTGTTGGGGTTCCTCAGTGGGCCATTGATAACCACTCTTGTTGTTTTAGTGAAGGGTCAAGGAAGATGCCCTTGCTTAGCCAGAATGTTGTGCTTATTACTGGGGAAATTGTTGCTGCATTAATAATCCTGTTTGCCCCAACCTTCCTGTGAAAAAGAAACAGAAAACTAAATATATATCTTCTACTGCACCATTTTCACTGGTCAGAGGAGTAGTTTATAAGTCTGGTACAGGGTTTTGTACAGGCTATTGTCCCTTCTTATCAAGTGGTTCCCTGTAAAATAAAAACGGATTCCTGTTTTCTGAAGAGATTGACTATAGAGAGGAACTGGCATGAATACAGGTTTTTCTCCTCAGATTTCTGATTCATGATTCAGACAGAGCATGTTATCGGAATCTACCTGTCAAAGTGCAAGGTATCTGGGACAACAAGGACAGACACAAGCATATAAATGTAAAAGAGGTGCGTGCCCTTATTGTGCCACTAAACTCTCTGAATAACCTCTGTTCCCCAGGACCACTTCAAGTTGTTACAAACAATACAGCAGTGATGTAGTACATAAACAAGCAAGAGGGAACCAGATCTTACTCCCCTATGCAGACTAGCCAATTTAGCATGGGATGTAGCTTTACAGCACAATCTCGCTCTTCAGGTTATGGTTTTACAATATTTGTGTGGTTTACTTTCCTATGACCTGTTTTACTTTTCATTCAAGGTACATTTTTTCAGCTGTTTCAGCATATCTGCCCATGGATCCCCCTTCTTTCAAGGCATTCTCTTGTCAAAATGTCATTGAAAGGGGTATTGCATAAGAGACCTCCGAGAGAACTGACTGCTCCTTCTTGAGATGTTAATGGTGTTTTAGAGAAACTACCTCTTGCTCCATTTGAACCAGCTCATCTGTCTGACTTAAGGTTCTTAGCATGGAAAGCAGTTTTACTGATTGCTCGGACCAGTGGAAGAAGAGTATCTGAGATGTATGCTCTTATAGCTGGCCAGCTGTACCTCATTTTCTGCAGAGGTTTTTTTTTAGAACTAATTGTTTTATGCTTTAAGCAAAACTATCCATTTACCTGTTTTCTTTCCTGAACCCAAAAATGAGAGAGTAAGGAAATTTTAGATGTCCACAGACAGCTTCAATTATATCTTGACAGAGCAAACTCTTTCAGCACTTCCTATCTGTTCATTTTTATGAAAGTAAGTTAAAGGACAACCAGTGTCAAAAGGTGGTTATTTAGGTCATTATCTTTTATTTCCAACACAACAAAACATTTTCAGGCATAGTCAGGGCAGATTCTATTAGATCCTTGGCATCACCTATGGCTTTTTGTAAAGGATTGTAGTGGTGGACTCTAGATGTATTTCACAAGCACACACACAGTCCTCTAAACGTACTTTTACAAATCAGTGCAAGCTAGAGTCCTTCTCCAGATGTTCTTCGTGTTTTACTGTTGCAGTCATCACGTTTGGGTTATCTGCCTGCAGGTAGCCCTCAGCCGGCCTGAATACCAGAGTCTTGGATTCCTGCGTCAGATGCTGTCTCTTCTTCCATGACGTCAGGTCATCAGGGGTTTAAAACATGCAGCCGATGCCATTACATCAGTCTTTCTTGCCGTGCGGTGCCGGAAGCAGAAGCAGTTCGCAAGTGCCGGTCGGCTGACTCCTGAAATTTTCGTTTTCGAGTTTCAGAACCGAAGTCTTCAAAAAAGCAAGTACCCCGTTGGGGATCCTTTTTCTTGCTCTAACCAATGTCAGTAAAAGTTAACAATTGTCTTACCTGTGGAAAGCAAATACCTTGTAAAGATTTTAATTCGTACTGCATTCCTTGCTTAGGCCCAGACCACGACGTCCCTTGCTGTCAGTTTTGTGCCTTGTTCAACCCCCGAACTATTCATCATCTGACTATCTTTGCTTGGTATCCGTACTCCAAAATGGCTTCGTTAAGCTATCCAACTACCGAACTTCTGAAAAAGTGTAAGGATAAAGATAGACCGCATAGGTCCAAAACTGCCAACGCCACTTCCGTTAAGCTAGTCGCCAGTCCGCTGGTACTCAGTGAGGCGCTTTCGCAGCCCCTGATACCCGCTACTTCAGATTTGCATGCCTCTACTGAGCCCCATTCGGAGTCCGGTATGCCACAAGATGCTTCTTCGACTATAGAACCTGCGGATGCCTCTACCTTGGATGGGTCCAGAGCCGCTGTGCAGGCACCAGCTTCTGAGGGTGTATTCAGGCCTACAGACTTGCATTTTAAACAGACGCCATCTTCTTCATCCAGGCCTAAAACTCGCACCATGCCTAGAAAACCGACATCCAAACCACATGCTCAGGCCCATATGCCTAAAAAACAAATGCTTAGAATGGCTGAAGACCTTATTACCTTAATTAGGGGAAGCCAGCCTTCCCCCTCTAAGAGACCTAGAACTGATTTTCCTTCTGATTCTTCTGATATTTCGATTTCTTCTGATTACCAGGATTTGCCCTTATCTACCTATGAGGACTCTGATGCAGAGGATTCCATTCCCTCTGCTTCCCCTCCAGAAGATATTTATTTTGGTGAAACCTTGCACACTCTTAGGGAGCATTTCCACTGGGAAAGCCAGGATTACTCTGACTCCAAAAAGAGGCTCAGGGAATTCTTACTCCTTCCTCAACACAGGCCTTTAGCTATCCTCCTGTTCTGGACATTTTAGATGATGCTTTACCTCCAGCTTCAGAAAACCTGACAGGTATTAGAGTACCTGACTCTCACAAGTTCCTCTTCAAGAATCCTACTGCTGATCTAGAAACCATTTCCCAAGAACCAAAAGGCATTAAGGCTACTGTTGCCAAAAATCCTACCCCTTCTGATAGAGATTACAGAGCCTTGGACAGATGGGGTAAGAAGGTATACACTTCTGCTACTTTGGCCATTAGGGCTTTAAATTGCCAGTTTCATATGTTAAAGTACCAGCAGCATATTATGGGACTACTTAAACAGAAAATGATGTTCATTACTGACTGTGCTGAACACAAAGAATTACAGGATTTAATGCATTCTGCAGAACAAGTTGGTAAACATACTTTGCAATGTGGTTTTGAAGTTTTGAACCCTTTAGAAGCATCTTGCAGGGCTGCTGTCACTGGGTCTGTACTTAGAAGGCATGCTTAGCTTAAGGAGCAAAATTTGCCAGATCATGTTAAAGTTAAATTACTGGATGCTCCCTTAAACCAAGACCATCTGTTTGGCAACAAAGCAGAAGTCGTCCTCAAAAAGATGGAGGAAAAAGCTAAATCTATGCAAACTGTTAAAAATTTCCTACAAGTACAGCCTTCCAGATTTAGTAGGCATTGGCCTTCAAAGAATTGGTCCTTTCCAGTCTCTTCCAGGCCTTCTCAGTCCAAACCCAGGAACAGCAGACCACCTAGGTTACAGTCTCAGGCTATGTACAGGCCTAAGCAGTGGGGGGGGCGCTCACTTCTAAAGCAGGGAGTAGTAAGCCACCCCCCTACGGAAAAATGGCACAATGACTTAACCTTCCAAGCCCTGCTCAACTGCTTGACCCCTTAGGAGGAAAACTCACCCTGCATGCAAAAAACTGGGAACTCATTACCCAGGACAAATGGGTTTTGAATATTCCCAAGGATACAGATTCCACTTTCACACCCTACCAACCCCCAAATCAGTGGGCTGAGGCCCAACAGCAGATTCTCTCTCTTCTAAGTATCAGGGCTATTCAACCTGTCCCAGCAGAACAAAGGGGACAAGGTTTTTATTCAAGACTTTTCCTGGTACCCAGAAAAGACAGCTCCTGGCATCCTATCTTGGACCTCTCTATTCTAAATGCCTTTCTGGTAATCCCAAAATTCAAAATGCTAACACTTAAACAGCTGCATCCTATGCTAGGCAAAGATGCCTGGTTGGTAACCTTAGACTTAAAGGAAGCTTACCTGCACATTCCAATAAGGGAATCTTGCAGGAAATACCTATACTTCAGGGCAGGCTCCATGCACTATCAGTTCTCTGCACTTCCCTTTGGCTTATCTACTGTACCCAGGGTATTCACAAAGTGTCTACCTCCAGCCATTGCATTTTGCAGGCAGAGAAATATTCAAATATACCCATACTTGGACGATTGTCTGATTCAGGCAGAAAGCCAGGACTTGCTAGTAAAACATCTGGCTTTTGTAAAGAAACTTCTAATCTCACTGGGGTACACCATAAACGAAAAGAAATCTCACCTAGTACCCTGCCAACAGATTGTATTCCTGGGAGCAAGCTTGAACACAACTTCCCAGATGGCTTTCCTCACTCCAGAGAAACAAGTTTATTTGACAACCAACTTCAAACTACTGGCCACAAAGACCCAGCTGTCTGCAAGGAAAATTCTGCAAGCCCTGGAATTCGTGGCCTCTTGCATTCTACTAATTCCATATGCAAGACTGCATATGAGGAAACTACAATGGTATCTAAAAAACCTATGGTGTCAACATTCTCAGAACCTGGAATAAATGATTCCTATCATTCCTTGTATAAAGACAGAGTTCCTTTGGTGGGCAGAGCCACAACAAGGGTCTCCCTTTCACTCTACCCCCTTCCGGCCAATCCCTAACAACAGATGCATCAGACTATGCATGGGGGGCTCACTTGGCAGGGCAGTGAATTCAGGGAAAATGGAACCCGAGACAGATGCACCTGCATATCAACCTAAAAGAAATGTTAGCTGTACAGAATTCCCTGACAGTCTTCAAAGACCACATTCTTCCAGGACAATTATTGATAAAGACAGACAACACCACAGTTATGTGGTACATAAACAAGCAGGGGGGAACCCACTCATACCCTCTCTGCAGACTAGCCATGGCTCTGTGGAACACAGCCTTGAGCTACCAAGTGCACCTACAAGCTCAATTCCTGCCAGGCAAGCTAAATTCACTGGCAGACGACCTAAGCAGAAATCTCATGGACCCACACGAATGGAAACTGGAACCAAAAATATTCAACCTCTTGAGGAACAAATGGGGGACTCCAGAGATAGACCTGTGTGCCTCCCCGCAGGACTATGAATTGGACAAATTCTGCACAAGGTCTTCCCACAGTCAAGCTTGGAAAGTGGATGCCCTGTCCTTTACCTGGGAAAGCCTCTCAGTTTATTCCTTTCCCCCTCTGCCTCTCCTCTCGAAGGTTCTGCTAAAGATCAAACAGGACAAGCCAAGGACAATACTGATTGCACCAGACTGGCCATGCCAGCACTGGTAACCCCCTCTTGCACAGTATGACACTGCTGGAACCATGGCACCTGCCTCAGACCCCTTCCCTGCTGTCCCAGCAGGCGGGCCAGATTCTGCACCCTCAGCTTCAAACCCTGAACCTTGCAGCCTGGCTAATTCCTTGAACATCCCTCAGTAAGCAGGTGCTAGATGTCATTCTGTAGGCAAGGAGGCCTAGTACTAGAAAATCCTATGCTGAAAAGTGGAAAAGATACTGTTCCTGGAGCCAGACTCAGGATGGGTACAATAGTACCCAGCAAACTTACCTCATATTCTTCAGTACTTAACAGAAATGCTCCACAAGGGCCTATCCTTTTCGTCAATTAAAATTCATGCCTCTACCATTTCAGCACATTATAATACTGAACCACCCCTCTTCTCTCATCCCCTGCTAAAGCACTTCCTTAGAGGGGCCAAAAATTTAAGACCCCCCCCCCCCAGGAGAGCCCCTACTCCAGCCTGGGACCGGACCTTAACTTTGTATTGGAAAAGCTCACTCTCCCTCCATTTAAGCCAGCTGCAACTGCAGAGTTGAAATTCCTTTCTTGGAAAACAGCTTTCCTTCTAGCCATCACTTCAGCAAGAAGAGTGTCTGAATTACAGGCCCTTATGGCAGTGGAACCCTTCATTGTCTTCCATGCAGACCAGTCCTTCCTTTATGCCCAAGGTGGTGTCTAGTGTGGCCCTAAATCAGTCCATTCATTTGCCTACCTTTTTCCCTTATCCACAAAACAAAGGAGAACGAATACTGCACTCTTTGGATGTGCACAGACAACTTAGAATTTATTTTGACAGGACTAAGCCACTCAGAAAATCTGAACAGCTGCTAGTTGTCTTTGCTGCAGGGGCAGAGGGGAAGGTCATTTCAAAGCAAACCATTTCTAAATGGATAGCCCATTGCATTCATTTCTGCTACAAGCACCATGGAAAACCTGCCCCACAGGGGATAAGATCACATTCCACCAGGGCTGCATCTACCTCTACAGCTTTTTTCAGAGGAGTCCCTACCAGGAACATCCTAGAGACTGCTACCTGGAGCTCCGTACATACCTTCACCAAGCATTACCACATGCCTATTTTTTCTAAATCCAGAGCTGGTTTTGCCACTGCAGTCTTGCAGGGCTTAATAGCTGTCCCTAATGCTCTCTAACTTCCTCCTCCCTTTCTTAGTTTTGGGAATCAACCCAAATGTGATGACTGCAACAGTGAAACACGAAGAACATAGTACAGTTGTGTGCACTTACCATAAATGTAGATGTTCGAGTGTATTCACAGTTGCAGTCCTGGTTACCCTCCCACCAGCCCCCCCTGACTTCTCTTGGCTCTACCTTTCCTTCTTGTTTGGTGTATTTAACCTTTCTGGTGTATTTGCTTTTTGATGGAGGTGTACCGTAACATATAATTGCTTCCCTTTGTGGAGGCACCTGACATCTGGGGCTAGAAAGACTGATGTAATGGCGTCAGCTGCATGTTTTATACCCCTGATGACCTGACATCATGGAAGAAGAGAGAGCATCCGATACAGGAATCCAAGACTCTGGTATTCAGACCGGCTGAGGGCTACCTGCAGGCAGATAACCCAAATGTGATGACTCAACAGTGAATACACTCAAACATCTACATTTATGGTAAGTGTACACAACTGTACTGTCTAGGTCAAGTTTTGCTA
Organism: Protopterus annectens; assembly: GCF_019279795.1. Lineage (NCBI taxonomy): Eukaryota > Metazoa > Chordata > Ceratodontiformes > Protopteridae > Protopterus > Protopterus annectens. The sequence continues at coordinate 796,840,662 of NC_056746.1, forward strand.
GGACCATTCTTCATGGGCTTTTGGATCCTTCCCCTTCCACCTCCCAGTTCTAAGCTATGGTAATATATTCGTATAGCTTAGGCTACTGTAGCAGTAACCAATAAGAACAACATGGTTACTGTAGCAGTAACCAATAAGAACAACATGGTTACTGTAGCAGTAACCAATAAGAACAACATGGTACAGTTGTATAAGTAAACTTACCATAAGAGTAGATGCTTGAATGATCACTGGTGCAGTAGTCTCTCCCTCCCTCCTTCCCACTTTTATATGGTATATTTTTTATACCATGGTGGGGGCATTTGTTTTCATTGTTCCTAGCAATGCCCTTCAAAGCCTCAGCATGAAAGCTCCGAAGGTCTTGACACCCAAACCTGTCTTTTCATCAGCTTAGCCAAGCTGACTAACAGTTTGAGTAGGTGGAAGGTGTCCTGAAGCTTTGGAAGCTGTCTGATTGGCTGTTGTATCGTATGCAGGATATAACCCATTTAGCTTAGACTACTGCAGTAGTCATGATTGGAACATCTACTGTTATGGTAAGTTTACTTGCACAGCTGTACTTTCAGGTGTATACTTAAACAGAGCTGTAGAGCTGAGATTCTTTCTTCAAGGAGTAGCTCAGTAACAAGATCCTACAGGTCTCACTTCTTGCCATGATGTGGAGCTCCTTGGACCTTCTCCCATAAGGGGCCTTGCTGCCAGATCACTCAAGTTCAGCAAAGCACCCAACTGTTCCTGGTCCTGAAGATATTTTCCCCTATCCTGGACCTCTCGAACTTTATCCAGCATATCTGTACTTTCAGCCATGCCATTTCTCCTGATAGGTACTTGGATGGTTCACAGGATCTCATGGATTCCATTTGGCACATTAGCAGCTGGTGTCCATCCATGAGACAGTTTGGTTTGCTCTAAGTGGCACTACTTCCATTTCAGAGAGTTAGCATTTGAAATTCCTTCAGTGCCCAGATTTTTCAGCATCGGGTTGGCCATGGTGAATAATTTTTTTTTTGGATAAGGGTATCTCTTTCTGCTAGTACTGAGAGTCACTGACTTGTGGAAGTAATAACTTTGAGTTATCTTGATGATCAGTGAATGTATGGCATATTCATCATTTCACATAACAATTAGAGACCACTAGTGAATACATTGGATGAATGAAGACCTTCTCATTGAAGGCTATGCCACTACTTTGACACTGTCATCAAGATAGATTGTCCCTGTCACCTGTTTGTTTTAACCTCCTGTATCGCCTCAGCATCTGAAACCAGGACTCTGTTTTTGTTTTTGAAAACATATCTTTGTTAAATGCATCTTACAAACAAAACAACATAACAGTTCAAAACCACTTAATTCAAGAATTTAAAATGCATGAAATTCAGTATACTATTAAGCAATAAAAAGGTGTGTGTGTGTGTGTGTGTGTGTGTGTGTGTGTGTGTGTGTGTATATATATATATATATATATATATATATATATATATATATATATATATATATATATATATATATATATATATATATATATGTGTATATATATATATATATATATATATATATACGCACACACATGCACATCTACGAGCACCTGGCTTTTCAGATATTTTTCCTTAAAGAGCAGCAAACATAAGAACTATAAGCTAAACAAAAAGCAACAGTAGTTTGGCCTTCATAAATCACTCCTTAATGTGCAACATATAGATTATAGAGGAAAAATATCTTGTTCTGTGTTGAACCAGAGGGCAATCAAACATGGTTTAACCAAAGTCAGGTTTCCTCTTTGCATGCCAGTCCAGTCAAATTGCATTCTGTAATTAACATTCAAAAATATTAAATTTGTATTTTATCCATTCAAGTCTTCCATTATCATCTTGCCAGTTATTTCTACCATGAACCTTTCTTTACATCTTATTTGAATCACATCCCTGTTTGAATTGATGTTGATTTCCATCTCTTTTTTAATGTTCTTTGTACCTAGTAGCAACAGAAATTGTACTGCTGCTTGTGTATTCCACTACAGATTCTTATCATACCTGATTAGTAACAAAACATTTTAGGGGGTCTTATTTCTTTCTACAATACTCCTATAACAGCAGTCCTTGCTAAACTTGAACAAGACCAAAATAAATGTTGCCATGTACTTAACACAGCCTCTTCATATCTGAAAAAGTGGAGGTCTACATTCAGAAACATTCTTAAATTTCTCCCAGTGTAATTTTTTTTTACTATTTGACTTGTGGTAACAAAGATACTCACTTCCTCAGCTTCCAGTAATGTACTTCATTCCTGCCAAAGTCTCCTCATAACCTATTTATTCAAAATTGTTAGTACTGTAAATGGCCTGCATTCCCTTTTTTATTGCTGTGTTATCACTCCTTGCTTTAATAATGCAAGCACATCCTTATAGTATGTGCATTTCAGTAACTCTGAACAAAATAATGCATCTTTCCATAGCTAGCAAATCTTATTCAGGTTTAAGAATGTTTGTAAACCATGTATCCGTTTTACCAATTCATAAGTACCCTGTTTGCCATCAAAACACTGTTGTCAGTAAATCACTTTGGTATTCCTGTTCTGTTTCTCAGTGTCACAAACCCGTTTTATCAAGCACATTCAGATTGCTATCAGCATTGGGCACCTACAGAATCACCCAGGGGGTTATCTCCCCTCTTATTACTATGTTGCTTAGTTGCTTAGCATTTTTACACCTTGCTTCATAATTTAAGGTCCTAACTATATCTAACTGTTTCTCATTTCCAGTGGCTAAGCTAAATGACTTTTTCAATTTTTCATCATAATCTCAAACTTACAGTTACATTTCTGGATGCTTTTTGCCCTCATGCCTGCTAACCATCAGGCCTTCCCCATCTGACTACAGCCCGTTTGTTCCATATTTGTAGGGGTCTGCACACATCTACTAAGGTATGCTGTCCAGAGGGTCTGTCATCCAGGCAGCCATGAGGTTTGCTTGCATCCTCACCAGCATTCTGGCTGTGAGGATTTTTCTTTTCTTTTTTAACACCTTTATTGAATTATCACGTAAGCCACAGGCAAACATAAATGTATCTCCAAGAAAACAAACCATATTAACATGTTCCTATTTACAAACATTGTAATTCACATTTTTTGAATAACTGCCATCCATCTAACATTACTTAGATTGCTCATTTCCTGCCTTCCCTTAAATCTCACTCTTCCTCCAAAACATTGTTCTGCATGCATTGCTCCCATGATTTCCATTTATTTTTCTGTGCAGCTTGCTCATGCCCTTTTCTAAAGGTCCCACTTTCAGTATTCGTACTTCAAATACAGTTGGTTTAGACTTTGATTTCCATTTTCTAGTAATTGCTTTTTTGGTAGCAAGGCCTTAGTATGTTTAGGCAACTCTGATTTTGTACCCAGGTAAAAACAAAAAGATAATAATTTCCTTAGTTACATCCGTTTGCTCACCCAATATTTCTGACAGAGTACTCTGTAGGAAATTTTTGAAGTCTGCCAACTCGTTGCACTCCCAAAACACATGTTCCCAGTTACCTGTTTTCCCCTAACACATCTGCAACATAGTTGCCATCTACCTGAGGAAAAATTCTTTGAAGTCTACTTGGCTATAAAAATACCTTAAAACACCTTCAAGCAAAAATCCTAAATTGTCTAGACTTTGTTGCATACTTGGGAGCCATACACATGTCTTCCCATTGTTTCCTTGTGAATTGCTTGTCCAGTCTCTCTTCCCAGTCTTTTCTAACCTCCTTAGGCTGATTCCTATGGTTATTGTGCAATATTTTATATGCAATACTAATTATCCCTTTTTAACAGCAGCTTCTGTTCTAAATTCAGCTAAGAATTCTACCAGAGCAGGTGTTTCATTTAGGATTGCTATATTCCTTTCACTTTGACTATACTCTAATATCATTCCCTGAATAGAAACGACAGTCTCTAGCCTGCAGTCCAAATGTCTTCTTGGGCACCTGCCATTCTGTTGCCTTGCCCTGTCTAGTTATTTGCTCCAGGTTCATAGGTTATAGGCTAGGTTCATAGGTTACTACTAGGCTAACTGCCCTTGTGACCCATTTTAAGCCTTGCCAGTTACCACATGTGAGAATCAAACCCTGCACCTTGTGTCTATAAGGTAAACATCTTAACCATTATGCCAACCTCCCACATGGTTCTTTTGCTAGTTTTCTCCAGTAAATTCCAGCCCCCTCTTGCCTGTTCTCTGTACCCCTAATTCCAGTCATCCCTATCAGTAAAATCTACTTTCTCCATTCATGTGACGGTGTAGTTGTTAGAATACTTTCTTCTACTGAAGGAATATAATATTCCATATGGATGTTATTTCCCTTAAGGATCTGCATCCAAAAACTCTCTCTGTCCTTATTTTTTGAATTTCCTCATGCTTCATCATCATCATCCCTTTCCACTTTGAATTGTAACTTTTTGCTTGAGTTATGTATATGAGCCTTCACTGTGTACTCTAAAATATCCCTTCAAATCAGGTAATCCTAAACCACCTTGTTCTTTTGGAATGGTCAAAGTATCCCACTTGACTTTTGCCCTCTACCCACCCCAGATCCTAGAGAAGTTCCTTCAACTCTGTTATTCACAACTTTTCTGATTGATACAAATATGCCTGACCTGTGTATAAAACTAAAGGGACTAAAAACATTTTCACTTCTTGTATCCTACTGTACAATATCCATAAACACAAGCTTCCAGGTTCCCAGTTTTTGTATTATCTTTTGTTTAATCTCTTCCCACATAACCTTAGCTGCCATAACAAAATCCTTTTTAATTCATGCTCCTAAATACTTCATTTTATCATGTCCCCATAAATATGGATGCTGCTGGACCATGTTATGTGTGAGTACATAGTTTACAGCTATAGTCTTCGCTTTATCTTTAATAATTTTATATCCCAAAAATATTTGAAATTATCTCAAGATGTTCCACAACACTGAAACGTCCTTTCCTGGTTTTATCAGGTGCAAACTATTGTCCGCTAATATAGTCAACTTTATATCCTTGAGTTTCTGAGTCCCTTATTTTCTTTGCCGGTAGCTCTAAATATGAAGCAAATGACAAAGGGGAAAGAGGACATCTCTGCTGGATTTCTCTGTTCACACATGACTTGTCAGAAAGAAACCCCCCCACTTTAATTTTTGCCTCTGATCCCTCATATATCCTCTTAATTTACCTTATGAGGATTTTTCTATATTAGGCTAACTCATCCTTTGACTAGCATCACTTGTGACAGCATCACTTGGGTTGGTCTGCCTTCTCCTCGTACAAGTGTATACTCCCATGCACTTGCCCAGAGAAGACTACTGCCTGTGAGTAGCTTATGTGCCCCACTGTTTCTTCCAGAATGATTGCTTTACAGCAATTGGCCAGCTCTGCCTGTACCCCCAGGATGGGCATACCAATCCTGCCTCCCATCTCCATCTAGCACGTGAACTGCTAATTGAACCTAGGTTGCCAGAGCTGTAGTTGGGGCTTTTATCCGTCTTTGACACTGGAGCTGACTTATAACCTTGCATTGAAATAGGCACATTATTTTTTACTGCACGGCATCGTAAATGTATCTCTGGACTGGAAACATTTAAATGTCCCACATCATGACACTCTTAGTCTACCGCTAAACTAAAAAAAAAAAATCTCTTAACATATCGTCAGCAAAAGACTGGAAATACGTGAAGTGCACTGTCTCAACCTTTTGGTATAATTCCAGTTTAGTAATATTTCCTTCTACAAAAATGAAGTTTCAACTTTTCTTCATGTCTGATGTGGTTTACAAACTGATCATTCTAAAGTACTGACTAGCCAAATGTAGAAATGTTTTCTATATTCTGCCTTATTTAAGTATTCATAGTTCTGTCTTAGTGCCAAGGAAGGAATAAAGTGTATCTTTATCTCCACCATATTCATTGTTGTTGGGTCTTTTGGCTTGTCCCAGTTAGGGGTCGCCACAGCGGAACTCCGGTCCGCTAATGAGTGGCAGTAGATTTTTACATGCCGAGTTGCCAGCCTTGACGCACAACCTTCAACGAAGGTACGCCCATTCACGCATGTCTCCACACAGAAGAAGCTGTAGCTGAGAATCGAACAGGACGTGTTACTGTGAGGCGACAACGCTACTGCAGCACCACCACCGCAGTTAGTGCTAACCCTTAAATAACTTATGAATTTACAGAACTTGTCTAACATGTGAGACACTCAGTCATATTTTTTTGTTAAGCAAGAAACATCTTTATTAAATTATGACATAAACAATCATACATTCATATAAATGAAAACAAACATTTTCATATTTTTAGTTGCAGACATTATGCATCACTTATAATGTATCCATTGTTAGTCATATATTACGTAGCTCATTTATATCCTGCCTTCTTTTAAACTTCATTCCTTTTCCAAAACATTATTTTGCTTGTATCGTTCCCATAATTCCATTTTTCTATGTAATTTGCTCCTTCCCTTTTCTAAAGATCCCCTTTCCATTTGTTTTATCTCTGTTACTTATATTCACTACTTCTAGTATATATAGTTTAAACTTTGATTTCCATTTTGTATTAATTGCTTTTTCAGCAACCAACTTAGACTCATCAAGGCCATACTATGTCTAAGCAATTCCGATTCTGTAACATAGCTCAAAAAATATCATTTCTTTAGTTACACCATTTTGCTCACTCAGTTTTTTTGACAGAGTAGTCTACAGGGAATTTTTAAAGTCTGCCAACTCATTACACTCCCACAAAATATGTTCCCAACTACCTCTTTCTTCTCCATCACACCTCCAACATTTCAGTATACCTGAGGAAAAATTATTTGGAGTCTATGTGGGGTATAAAAATACCTTTGCAAACACTTCCAAGCGAAGATCCTAACTCTTCTAGACTTTGTTGCATATATGGGAGTCATACGTATATCTCCCATTGCTTCTTTGTGTATTGCATATCCAAACCATCTTCCCAATCCTTTCTAACCTCCTCTGATTGATTATTATAGTTATCATGCAATATTGTAGATGCCCTGCTAATCATAAATATTATAAATATAAATATTATAAATATAAAAATTATAAATAAAGAATAAACAGCACATAATAATTTAAACTACAGTCGTCTGATCAAAAAGAATAACATCAGTAAAAATTTTGTCATTCATATCACATTTAACAAACAATAATTAATGAACTAATTGCAAAATTACATTTAAAGTACTATAAAAATAGACATTAATTTGATGTCATTTTCATTCATTCCTCAACTGGTGGGTTTGGATGTGACCTTCAGATCTGACTCTGCCACTTTTTCCAGATCACAGAATACTTGAACTCTCCAGAACACAGAATACTTGAACTCTCGAGCTTTTCCTTTTACCCACAATGCCCCACCAGCCTAACATACCCCAGATCTCATTTGCAGCCATTGCGAACAGACATACATTGCAAGCTCTCACGCTTTGAGTACTACTTTTTCCGCTAATCTTAAACTTTCAGTGAGTTTAACTTTCTTTATTCCCTTTTTCTTGATGCTTAGTTCTCTTTTCTCTCTTTTACCCTTCTAGTTTAATATATTAGTCCCTTTTCTCTTACTCCTTAAATACTGTTTAATACCATTGTTGGTAGTCCTTTCTTCTCTTCCTGTACTATTTCTAGTACTTCTATTTACCCTTCCTTCCTTACTCTTTGTACACACACAAAGATCCTTTCTGTCTTGCTCTTAACCTTATCTTGAATTGTTGTTGCTTGTTCTTGTTTGCCTTAACTTTTCAATATGTTGGACAAACCATCTGGTTTCAAAAAATGTGTGGTGTGTGGGCACCATACCTCTCAACCTGGAAACATCAAAAATCTGGACAAGGCCCATGAAAAATAGGTACAAATCTGTACACTAATTAACATTTAATTTGCATACATAATTGCATAACCCCACCCACTCCAGTGGAATTGTGGGATGCCAGCTTTCAAACACAAACTGAAGAACAGACAACCAAAATATGGCACCAGATATCCCCTGCAGCCATTTCAATGTCCCATTACCTGGCTATTTCACCCCATTTGCCATAAACACTGTAATGTGCATACTGCTTTACTTCTACAATGATTGTTTGGATTTAACTCATTTAACATGTTATAGCACAAATGCTAAGACATCTGCTAAACAAAGCAATACTGTCTCACAATGAAAATAGACTTAACATTAAAACTTTTCTGCCCTTGAAACTCACATTCATTGAAACAGAATTGAAACCCACATTCAAAGAAAATGCATCTGGCCAGTGGAGGATAAAGATTACCTTTGGGCTGTTTTCAAATCATAGACCCCTTGCACACAAATCATACATCCTTGTACAATATAGTACACTCGTTAGAGCACATTTTAAATTTATTTTTTTGAACATTTTTCCAGTAAGCAATGAAACAAAATACATGAACCAGTATTGAAAACTGCCCAGTTCAGAACATTTCTATCATAAAAGTCTACTCAGACTTCTAATCCACCAGTATCAGTAACTATGCACAATCTCTGCAGAAGTCAGTCCCCCTTGCACACAAATCATACATCCTTGTACAATATAGTTCACTTGTTAGAGCACATTTTAAATTTATTTTTTTGAACATTTTTCCAGTAAGCAATGAAACAAAATACATGAACCAATATTGAAAACTGCCCAGTTCAGAACATTTCTATCATAAAAGTCTACTCAGACTTCTAATCCACCAGTATCAGTAACTATGCACAATCTCTGCAGAAGTCAGTCATCTAATTAATTCTACATTAAAGAGATCTATAACTAATGAAGAGGTTGCTGCTAGCAAACAACGTTATATTTCATTGTTTCATCTACAAATAAAGTGCCTGTTGCCCTTGAGGAATACATTGCCTATTTTACATAAAAAATAAACAAACAAGCTAGCAATATTGCAATAGGGAATGGATGGCAAACTGATAACAGGTTCATAGTGACTAGGTATCTCTGGCAAAGAGGACATTCTCAGGACTGCAGCATCCACCCCCTTTAAAAGTACAACACAGTACAGTATCAACAATCCATCTACATACTGTATGATTAGAACCCACATCCTTCTACATCAAATATAAGTATTCTACCTGTTGTGCTACTAACATGAGCAGACATGACATAAGCAGTACTAAACTTCTCTCCCCTGAAGAGCTATGCAACACAAGAAATCTGGAAAAATGAAAATGTATTGGGTGGGGGGACAAAGGACAAAACCAGGGACACAGTTTAAACATCGCTTGTATAACAAATCTTAGAAAAGTTGCTAGAATAAAATGTTGTGTTACCACTCTGACTATTGTCTACCCCTTTCATTCTTGAGCTCTCTTTGCATATTTGTGTGTCTGTCTTTGGAGAAAGATAAAAATATTTTTCTGGCTCCCTAAAGAAGTGAAAGGCATATGATCTTTGTGTTTAATTCCTCAAAACATAAATCAATCTGATTTTAAGCACAGAACCTCAATATTCTAAATATGTTATTTTTCCCCAAGATGTACTGTTGCAGTGCATAGGTATGTAGACCTGCAAAAAACATGTTTGGTGTTTTATTCAGCATGACTGCACCCATTTAATGTTTATGCTTTCCAGAGTGCCAGAAATTAAATTCCGTAAAGACTTGAATGCTCAGTATGTAAGAAGTGTGAACTTAAGCCTCTGTTGAGCACAATAGCATCTTTGAGAAAGAGCAAGCTAAATCTTAATTTCATACATTCCTTGATAGGCATTAAACAATTTGAATTAAAAAGACAGATGCCCTCTCATAAAAAGGTGCAGAGAAGGTTGCATGGTAAAAGTTCAAGACTGAATTACTAAAGAAAGCTAAGAAGAGCATATTTTGTGTGTGAATTATATCAGATCATGGATTCACATCTGACAACTGTGTAATTATATTCATGCAAAATATCTATCTTACCCCCATTAAAAATCAAAAACAAAGCCATAGTTACATGAATTTATATTTCTGTACATTTTGTTGTGTCTGTTGCCATCAAGCTGAATTTAACAGTGAAATTGTGAGAGTGAAAGAAACACACACACCTCTTAAAGTAACTACTGCTGTCAGTGTCAGGAGATTAAATGTGGCAAGTAAAACCAGACTGCTTTCTCACTTAATTCACCTGCCGTTTGAGCACTTAAATGAAAACCAGACTGCTTTTGCACTTCCGTTTGAGCACTTAAATGACAGAACTGCCTTCAGAAAGAAGGCAAAGTAGACACACACAAAATGACCACCATTTCAGCACTTAAATCAGAGAACTGCCTTCGAAAAGAACCAGAGTCAGACTGCTTTCGCACAAAGTAGAGCACTGCTTCCAAGTTCTTCTTACACACTTAGTAACTGTGCAGTTTGACCACTTAAAAGAGAGAACTGCCTTTGAAAAGAACAAGAATGCTTTCTCAATGATTTCTCACTAGTTAAATTAGAGTACTACGGCTGCCTTAAGTTCAAGCTCTTACACACACGCACAGTAAATGCCACTGCCGTTTGACCACCTAAACGAGAGAAGTTGGAACTACTTTTGAAAAGAAGCAGACTGCTTTCTCAATTCTGTTAAATAAGAGTACTTGCCTTCAAGTTCTTACACACACAGTTGCCACAGATATTATGATCTCTTAGTGACTGCAAACATTCCTCGTGACTACTGCCCTTTTCTTTCCAGTTATTCTTTTAAAACTAAGTCCCACTTCCCACAATTTGTATATTTTAACCAGTTCCAGAGAACAAGCAAGACACCCTTCTATACACCAGTCTCGGCATACACTTACCTTTACTCCGTGTGCGGAGCGAGGAAAATAAAAGAAATCCTTTCTACACACACTTCTTCTCCGAGTCCGTGCAGAGCGAGGAATTCAAGGCAGGCTTCTAAATAAAAGAAATCCTTCTGCAGTCTCCACACAATAAAATAAATCCTTCCCCGTGCAGCCAACAATGAGGAAATCCAGGCTTCTAAATACGAGAAATCCTTTCCGCACGCACTCACTTGCTTTCGGCGAGCCTTCTAATGAAAATACAGCCTTGCTTTCTGTTCCCGCTCTTGGGAAGCATTTGAACTGTGGAAAGCTTGATTCCGACAGGCTGGTAGCCCTGGCGAGCTGACGTCATCACGCACTTGATGACGTCAGCTCACAATGCGCAAAAAATAAAAAAAATTAAAAAATAAAGAAAAAAAATCGGAAACGAAGAGATGCCACTCGTGAATCGTGGCACCCCATTATTTGGACCCCAAAACTCTGTAAAAACCGAGTAATTCGGGACAGTTGGGAGGTATGGTGGGCACAAAATTTCCAATTCGGATGCCCACTCAGAGTGTATATATTGTCTAGGTCACAAGGGACTTGAGACCAATTTTGGATCTCAGCAAACTAAATTCTAAATCAATCAGCCCAGTACACCGAGTTCTAGATGGTCAGTTTAGTCCCTTCTGCCATTTCTGCACAAGGACAACGATGTGCTCAATAGATCTTCAAGATGTGTACTATATTATCAAAATGAGGAGGCAGTCCAGAAGATATCTACTCTTCTGGCTAGAACCAGTCATTACCAGTTCAGAGTACTGCCCTTAAGTCTCGCCACCGCCCCCGGTGTATTCACCAATTGCATGGCAGTTGTAGCAGCTCACCTGAGGCTGCTGGGATTCTGAGTGTTTTCATATCTGGATGACTGGTTCCTGACTGTTCCAACCAGACATCAATTGATTCAAGCAAGGGACTATTTACTCCAGCTGTGCTCCCGTCTAGTAATATCTGTCAATTACAAGAAATTTCCGCTCACTCAAACTCAGATGTTGGAATTCATCTGTGTTTATTTCAGTACAGCCACCCAATTAGCTTATATTCCTCTTTTTCAGATACAAACTATTCAGTTATTCTATTCCAGGTCAAAAAAATTGTTCAAAATTCCTCCCTCCCAGTAAGTCTTGTACTCTAAGCCTTGGATTCCAAGGCAGTGGCATTCACTGTTGTAGAATTACTCATGTTCCATTTGAGGATCTTTCAATGGATGCTCGCAACTCAATGGTCTGTTCTTCAACACCCATTATCCAGGCCAGTCAAAGTAACTCAAGCTTGCAAGAATCACCTTTTCTGGCGGATTCACTGCAGACTCCAGTCAAATACATGAAGACCATCCCTTTGTTCTCCCTCAACCCAAGGCCACAGTGTTACCTTGAGAAGGACAGTCCAAGGCACATGCCCCCCCCCCCTGAAGAAGCCAAATGCATATCAATGTCCTGGAGATGAGAGCTGTTCTCCTAACGTTATAGGCCTTCCAAAATACTCTCCCAACTGGGCCTATTTCAATTCATTTGAGCAATTTATTGGTGGTCTGATACATCAGCAAACAAGGGGGAACCATATCGTACCCTTTTTTTTGAGAAGCTTTGAGAGTATGGCAATAGGTGATCTCTTACATTCGTTTTCTGATAGCAACACATTCTGGAGAAATCCAACTTGACTGCAGACAAGTTAAACAGGTCTGTTCTGATTCATCACAAGTTGTTTCTCAATGTCAACATGGCAGAGATGATTTTCTATTGGTGTACCCAACCATACTACAGTCTTTTCGCATATCCCCTCAACAACAAGTACAGCAGGTTCTTTGCCCTGATCACTGCAATGGGGGAGTCGCAGAGAGATGTACTTCATGCTTGAACTTACGGTCTCCTTTATGCTTATCCCCCATTACCACAGAAAGCATCTCTGTTGAAGAGCACAGTTATTCTCATTCCTTCTTATTGGCCTTGCCAGATTTGGTTCCCTTTTCTTTGGCCTCATCTTCTACAGTCTTCTTGGATTCTAGATCCAACTCCAGACCCTACTGTCTCGCCTGACAGGCATGACTCACCTAGACTTAACAGCATACCTCTCAACCTGGAAACATCAAAATTCTGGACAAGGCCCATGAAAACTAGGTACAAATCTGTATGGTGATTAACATAAAATGTGCATACATAACTGTGTAACCCCACCCACTCCAATGGAATTGAGAGATACCAACTTTAAAATGCAAACTGAAGAACAGACAACCAAAATATGGCACCAGAGTCCCCCTGCAGCCATTCCAATGTCCCATTACCTGACTATTTTGCCCCATTTACCATAAACACTAGTGTGCATACTGCTTTATTTTATTTTATTTATTTGCAGTTGGTTTACCAGGATAGTCCATTGGGCCAAAATGAACCCGTTTTCAATGGAGTCCTGGGGAGCAAAGCTCCAAACAATCGATGTTACAATAGGCTATATGATAGTTATACAAATGTAAAAGATTCAAGCAAAAAATTACAAATAATACAGCAAACATTACAAATAATACAAACTAGTGCTGAAACATACAGATGATACAGACTAAAGAAGGAATGTAGCAAAGTAAATAATGAGAAGTCAATTACATATCAGGAATCATGCACTTAAGAGGTACAGCATAGTGTATTCTTGCAGATACAATAATAATAAGAAGAATGTATGAGTTAGGAGAAATGATAAAAGGAAATTGCAGGTGTAATCAGGAGAAGGAAAGGGAGATGGAAATTGCCAGTGTTAGTTATGTGGGTTGGGAGCAAGAGCATTCCCACTGGGATACTAGATGTGAATGAAGGGATTTTTTGAAAATAAAATGGTTAGAGGTGATACGAATAGATGGTGGTAGGGAGTTCCAGAGGCGTGCTAGACCATATGATAGAAGATTTTTGCCTGGGGGACGAGTTGGTTTGTACACTTCTAATAGAATTTGGTTGTTAGACCTTAATACTCTATCAGGTAGGTGCATTTTAAAGGCAGAAGACAGGGAGGGACAGAGGGAGGGGTTGAAAATGAGCTTGTGTGCAAGAGTTAGTTGAGTATAGGTGAGATGCTTGGGTAGTTCTAGCCATTTTAGTTGTTGGAGAGAGGAACAGTGGTGGGTGGAGGACTTGTGGCTGGTAGCAAACTTGGCAATTTTGTTGTAGCAAGAAGAAAGTTGTGTTTTCAGAGAGGACTGTAGATTAGTTAGAAGTGGAGCTCCATAGAGAAGGGAGGGGATAAGAAAGGAAGTAGAGAGAGTGATTTTAGTGGCAGGTGTAAGGTAGTGATTTTGCCGATAGAGCATGCCTAGTTTTTGATGGGTTGTTTTTATATTTAGTTGTAAATGGGAGTTGAATTTGAGTTGGTTATCAATTTGAACCCCAAGTAATTTGGTCTCTGACACCAATTCCAGAGGTGTGTTATTTTGACTAGTAATAGAGAATGTGTTTATATCGAAAGAGGTGACTTTAGAGGGGGTGAATACCATTAATTTGGTTTTAGAGGCATTGAGTGCTAGGCGATTTCTTTTCATCCATTGCTCAGTGGTTGAAAAAGCATCTTGAGTAAGCTTTAGGAGTGTAGGGATAGATGTGGCAGAGCAGATTATAGTTGAATCCTCTGCATATTGGATGATGTTTGAGAAAGGGATAGAGTTGCGGAAATCATTTATAAATATGTTAAAGAGGAGGGGACCCAATATGGAGCCTTGGGGAACTCCGGTTGGGGTATTTAGAAATGAGGAGGTGGCCTTTTTCCATTTTACTGCTTGATATCTGTTGGATAAATAGCTGGAGAACCAGTTCAAAGAAGAAGGAGATAGGTTAAGTTTTGAGAGTTTAGTTAAAAGCAGGCTGCGTGAGATAGTATCAAAGGCCTTAGAGAGGTCAAGTAGTTGGGTAGAAACAATAAGACCAGAGTCCCGGGCTTTGTTAACAGTTTCAGAGAAGGAGAGGAGGGATGTCATAGTGCTGTGACTTGGTCTGAATCCATGTTGTGTGGGAGTTAGTAGAGATATGTGGTAGGAGTTGAAGTTGGATACACTTTTCTAGGAGTTTAGAGATGGGAGACAGGATAGCGATTGGGCGGAAATTAGTAACATTGTTATTGTTGCCACCTTTATGTAAAGGTATGATAAAGGCCTTTTTCCAGATTTGGGGAACTATGCTTTCTTGGATAGAGCGGTTGATTAGAATGCTAATGGGGTAGGCAATTGCTTCAGCAGCTATGCTAAGAAAGTAAGAAGGAATGTTATCAAGAGCATTAGTGCATGGCTTCAGTTTCAGAAGGAGTTTTGTTATAGTAGAAGGTGGGTATAGGTTTTATTGAGAATAGCGGGGAGAGTATAGAGGGGGTGAAGAAGATGAGGAGGAAATGAGAGTAGGAGAAGAGGTGGAGGGTAGAGAGTTAGTGGATGAAAGTGAGGGAGTGGTAGCAGTGCAGGGTGAAGTGTTGGTAGGGGAGGATGGGGGTGAATTGGAGAATGTGTTGTTAGAGAATGAAGAGGTTAATTTGGAAATAGATTCAATGAAAAAAGAGTTAAATTGGGTGGCTAAGTCTGTATCAGGGGCATTAGGGTCTGGGGTGGGGGTGTCTGGTTTCCTTTTCATGTAGTCCAGGGAGGTACGTCTC
This sequence comes from Protopterus annectens, assembly GCF_019279795.1. NCBI lineage: Eukaryota > Metazoa > Chordata > Ceratodontiformes > Protopteridae > Protopterus > Protopterus annectens. Next base: position 796,856,094 of record NC_056746.1, read on the forward strand.
AGGTCATTCACACCAACATGGACAATAACAGAGTCATATTTGTACTTGTTGTGGAGTGACCTGAGTGCGTGCGTTATGTGGCGGATCCTGGCACCTGACAGGCAGCTGACAGTAACTTTTTCCTTGTTTAGCCTGGTGAGTGGAACATCAGTGTGCCTGACTATAGAGTCACCTGTGACTAGAGTGTTGGGTACGTTATGCCTTATGGGCTGTAGTTGAGTAGCACACTGAGTATGTGGGCTATGTGTCATTTGTGTTGTGTTGGGGGGTGGAGGTTGCTTGCATTTCTGCTTTGGAGGTCTCTGTTGTTTGGGCAGATTAGTACTGAGAGCCTCAGCGAATGTAGGTGTGTGTTTTGTGGTTCTGTGTGTGTGTTTTGGTAGTGTAGGTTTTGAGGGACTATGTGATGAGTGTGGTGCGGTGCAAGTGTTTACCTTCTCCTCTTAACTGTCTAGGCCAGTCTTTGGTAAAGAGAACTTTGCTTCCAGTTTGGCTATATAAGTGCATCTCTCACAGGTCGTAGTGTTGGGTGGTAGGAGGAGAGGGTTGTCTGTGTACATGAGGCAATTGCTGCATTGTCCCAAGATGCCCAGGTTCATCAGGTAGACAGGAGAAAACACCAGGAGCTGACCTTTAGACATGCCTGAATAGGTGCTTATTTATTAAGTACTAAAAACTGTTTTCCTCTAGACAAGTGAGGAAAGTTGAGTGCTCTAGTAATTTGTAACTTATTTAGTACTTACAATGAGTTCTGAACAAGTGCTGAGATCAAAGAAACAGATGAGTGCTAAAACTAAAAAGCTGGCTAGTTGCAAGGGAAATTTTGAAAAACAGACTTTATGGCGCCAGGAATAGTTTAACCTCAGTTAAGCGAGGGGGGGGGGGGGGCTTAGGAGCTCACAAACAGTTCTGGACACAGCAAATCCGTATCTGACCTGCCACAGGAAAGGGGGGAAGCAAGCTTAGAATTGTTTTTTTCCAGTAAAGTGGAAATAGAGAAAGCTGGAACAGAAGTTAATTCAACATTAAGAATCTGAGTGGGTTGGCCTTCACAAATGTTCTCTATTAGATTGAGTGAACTAATGACACTAGACTGGGAGGAGTGTCACAGATCAAATATACAGTATGGGCGGGCAACTGCAAGGCCACCAAGTATAAAAACACACAACACTAGGGTGGGTGGGAAAAATTACAGTTCCTAGCTGTAGCCACTAAATGAAAGTTTTAAACAGATCAAGGAGCAGACTCGAGAATGCTTTTAACAGACAAAAATGCACAGAAAAGTTCAGATAGAGCACTCACAAACCGAATATACAACTCTCAGTATGAAAAAGCAGTTTACAGTTAAGTAATGTTGAAACAGTTTAAAACAGTACATAAATGCAGTGAAACAATAAAAAAAGCTTTATAACAGTGCAAAAATATAGTAGATCAACTGTATAGCACAATTATAAGTGTTTCAGAAGTGCAATTCAGTGAAATAAGTGTAAGAAATAACTTAGCCTGCTCTTGGAATCTTGGAATCTTAAGGGATTTCCACTTATGCAATGCAGTCCAGAGCCTGACAATACAAGCAGAACCTTTATAAGACACAGGGTTTATATGGCAGTAAGAATGGAAGAGCTGGAAGATCAGATTACTACTCAGCCCCTGCTATTACCCAATCACTCGTACTACAGAAGGTCAGTAGGCCTTGTTAGTCTCAATAATAATGAAGACAATCAACAGAAAATGGCTGCCAGAAACACAAACAAAACTTCCAGCCTACACAACAGGCCTCTATCAAGATTATGCCACCTGAGCAGAACACAGAAACCTCACTTTAAAAGCATAGAAAGAACACCCACAAAGAGAAAATCCAAGTCTCAGTATGAAAAAGCAGTTTACAATTTAGTGATTTAAATAAAAAGAGCAATTATAGTAATGCACACTATTACAGTTCCTAGCTGTAGCCACTAAATGAAAGTTTTAAATAGATCAAGGAGCAGACTCGAGAATGCTTTTAACAGACAAAAATGCACAGAAAAGTTCGGATAGAGCACTCACAAACCGAAAATACAACTCTCAGTATGAAAAAGCAGTTTACAGTTAAGTAATATTAAAAGTTTAAAACAGTACATAAATGCAGTGAAACAATAAAAGCTTTATAATAGTGCAAAAATATAGTAGATCAACTGTATAGCACAATTATAAGCGTTTCAGAAGTGCAATTCAGTGAAATAAGTGTAAGAAATAACTTAGCCTGCTCTTGGAATCTTAAGGAATTTCCACTTATGCAATGCAATCCAGAGCCTGACAATACAAGATACATATTCAGATGCAGCTATGATGCTGCAGAAGCCTCGGCCAGATCTGCAAGATACATATTCAGATGCAGCTATGATGCTGCAGAGGCATTGGCCAGATCTGCAGTTTCTGCCTCTGTCCTTAGAAGGTATTCATGGCTAAGACTACAACCCTTACCTGATGACATAAGCGCTAAACTTCTAGATGCACCCCTGAACAATTCTTCCCTTTTTGGGCCTAAAGTGGCACAGCTCTTTAAAACCCTCTAGCAAAAAGGGAAGGAATTACTAGGCCTAAAACATATGATCGTGTTCCCAGTCCCAAAATTTCGTAGGAATTATTTCACCAAGACTCAGCTCATTAGGAAACATTCTGCTCCCACCCCTCATTCTAGGAGCAAAAAGAGCACCAGGAAGCAGCAGCCTCCTTCCAGTCCTGCTCAGACTCCAGCTCAGAAACCTCAGTTTCAGGACAAGGCAGGTAGTCTGTGACTACCTGCCTTCACCCCCCCCTTCCAGATTCCATTCCCCTATCCTCAAAACACTCTCGCTGTCTTCCAGTCTGGCAAAGCATTACCTCAGACAAGTGGGTCTTGTCTGTTATAGAAAAGGATTATTTCATGACCTGGATCATTCCTCCCTCCTTAAGAGGCATCCCACAGCCACCCAAAGACCAGCTACCCCTTTTCCAGATAGTTTTGGACAGTCTCCTTCCTCAAGGGACTATCTCATCTGTCCCTCTGTCAGAAAAGGGAAAGGGCTTTTACTCCAGACCTTTCCTAGTCCCAAAGAATGATGGCCCATGGAGGCCTATCAAGGATCTCTCTCACCTCAACCTTTTCCTCCAAGTACCCACATTCCACATGCTTACTCTACATACTCTTTTCCCACTGCTAATGTCTCAGGCATTTCTGGCCACATTTGACATAAACTAAAAGATGCATATCTGCATATCCCCATAAGACCCAACTACAGGCAATATCTATGATTTTCTGTGGATTCCTCACATTTTCAGTTCTCTGCCTTGCTGGACTATCTACTGCTCCAAGGCTATTCACCAACTGTCTAGCTCCTGTGATAGCCTATTGTAAGGTACAATGGATTCAAATTTTTCCATACCTGGACAGCCTCCTAATCTAGGCAGACTGCTCCATTTCCCTACACCTCCAAATCCACAAAGTAATTTCTGTCCTACAGTCACTGGGTTTCAACATCAGTTTACCCCAAGTCCATTCTAAACCCCTCCCAGGACCAAGTTTTCCTAGGGTGCAGAATAAGGACAGATGTTATGAAGGCATTCTTTCCACCTCAAAAGGTGGAAAGCCTGAAGCTATATCTGCTGTATGTCCTCTACTGCATTGCCATGACAGTGAGACAGTATCTCTGACTCCTGGATCATATGGCTTCCGCTATACCCATTTTGCCATTGGCAAGACTCTACATGAGAAAAGTTCAGTTGTACCCAAGGTCCACATGGACTCAACACTCCCATCCCTTGGACCACATCATTCCATGCCTAAAGAAGGAGAACCTTTAGTGGTTGGATCAAGTTTCTCTCACCCCAGGACATCCTTTACAACCCTTTCCACCAGTCCAGGAGATGTACACGGATGCCTAAGACCTGGGCTGGGGAGCTGCTTTGAGCAGCTTGAAGATGCAAGGCATCTGGATAGACACCTTCAAGCAGGAGCACATCAACATCAGAGAAATGAGAGCAATCATATTTCCATTGAGGGCCTTCTAACTCTCCCTGAAGCAAGGCCCCCTAAAGTTGTTTACATACAACACTACAGTTCTGTGGTATGTGAACAAACAGGGGGGGAACAAAAGCTTACTTGCTATGCAGACTTGCACTCCGAGCCTGGAAATTGGTGACCCAGCATGGAGTCACCCTACAGGCAGCCTATATTCCTTCAGCTGAGAACACTTAGGCAGACAGCTTGAGCAGGTCCATGTCATAATCCCATGAATGGATGCTACACAGGGATGTGTTCCTGGACATAGTCCACAAGTGGGCATACCACAAATAGATCTGTTTGCCTCCTCTCTGAACAAACAACTTCCACTCTTTTGTACCAGGGTACCCAGCCCCCTAGCGAGGGCAACAGATGCCTTCTCTGTCTCTTGGAAGGGGATGTTTCTCTATGCACCCCCCCCTTCCCACTCCTACAAAGAGTCCAACTGAAAATCCAGCAGGACAAACCAAACATTTTGTTGGTGACTCCATTTTGGCCAAGACAGCATTGGTTCCCCCTCCTTCTGCATTTAGCCAGGGGCAGTCATCAGAAGTTACCTCAAGAGTGGACCTTCTCACACAGGATAAGGGATCCCTAATCCGTCCCCACCTGGAATATCTGAATCTAACTCTGTGGGTGATAGAATTTTGATCCCTTATAGACACCTCTGTACTGAAGATGTGTTTAAAGTCCTGCAGGAGGCCAGGAAACCCAACACTAGGAGATCTTATATGTCTAAATGGAAAGGATTCTCCATTAGGTGTCTAGAGAGACAGCTTGACCCATTTCAAGGTGAGGTCCTGCTAGTGCTGTCCGATCTGTGTGAATTGTTAGAAGCAGGATTGGCATATTCTTCTGTTAAGGCTCACGTAGCTGCTGTTTGGGCTTGTCTGTCTCGTGACCCTCCCCTTCCCTCCTAGCTCCCAGTGAAGTTATTTCTTAAGGGAGTATTGCACATCAAGCCCCCCCAGGAGGCCAGTTCCACCTCCATGGGACCTGAATTACATTTTAGAAGCTCACTCTTGCCCCTTTTGAGCCAGCATCTTAAGCCTCTCTGAAACATTGCTCTTGGAAAACTGTTCTCCTCATGGCCCTGACTTCAGCCAGAAGAGTGTCAGAGCATCAGGCTCTTATGGCAACCCCTCCTTTTCTCCTCTTCCCATTCTTCATGCCCAAGGTGGTCAATGAACTGTCCTTGAACCAATGTATTCACCTTCCCACCTTTTTTCCACATCCCCAGAATGACAGTGAAAGAGTCTTGTATTCCCTTGATGTTCACAGACAACTTGAATTCTACCTTGACAAGACCAAGACCATTAGGGGATCAGAGCAGTTGTTTGTTTCCTTTCATCCCAGAGTTCTGGGAAAAGCGGTGAAAAAAAACCCCAAACCATTTCTGCCTGAATTTCTGGGGTCATATCCTTTTGTTACACCTACCATGGCAAACATCTTACCTCAAAAATTGAAGTCCACTCCACTAGAGCCATGGCCTCTTCTGGAGCCTTCTTCAAAGGACTGGATACTTCTTCCATTCTAGAAGCAACTACCTGGACATCTGTCCGTAACTTAACCAAACACTACAAACTGGATCACATCTCCAACTCTAGAGCAGGATTTGCTAGGTCAATTCTGCATGGCTTCTTGGAAAACAGTTCCATACCACCATCCTCCTCTTCTCTTTGAGCTTTGGCACTCACCCAAGGGTTTTGAATACTGCAACATGAGAATAGAAGGACAGAATAGTTGTGTAAAATCTTACCATAACCATAGATGTTCTTCTCTTCCTACCCCCTATTTTATATATATATATATATATATATATATATATATCTATATATATATATATATATCTATATATATATATATCCAAATAAATAATTCCTTCTTGGATGACACAGGACTTGTACAGCTATCCTGGGATTGGAGTCTAACTCGGGCATTAAGTTTTGAGGAAAGGTACGTGCAGGTATTACTTTTATGGGCCATACTTCCTGTGGCCAAGGTCAGACATCCCATGCACCTAACATTGACTAGAAGCTTTTATATACTGGCCAGACACTCTGGTAGATAAGCAGAGGATGACACAAGGGTTTTGAATATTGCAACATGGAAGAGAAGGGCATCTATGGTTGTGGTAAGATTTTACACAACTATTCTTTATTGAAGGGTTTGGCCTAGGGGGGTCCGCTGGTCCAGTCTCTGGCCAAGCCTGCCCCTTTTGACCACAAGAGGAAGGCTCCCTCTCTCCCTGGGTTCTCTTCCTCCAAAAAACCTAGGCTGTTGGATTCTGGATCCTCTGGTCTGACCCCAGCCTTGGATGTCAGATCCGATGGTCACAGATCCTAGGTCCTGCGAATTCACCCCCAGTCCCAAGGCCTCTGCTTCAAGGCCTTTGGATCCGAGGTCTCAGGAGTCAACACCCAGATCCAAGGTCTCTGGATTGAGGCCTTTGGATCTGTCAAAGTCTAGACCTTCCATGAATCTGACTTTCTCGGCTCTGAGGCAATCTGGTTCTATTTGGTCAGATCCTCAATTGTCCTCTGATCCGAGGCAGGTGGATCTGGGATCTGTGTCAAATCCCACCATTATTCTTGAGGACTCCCCTTTGGTTTCTGGCCTGGGACAGCCCTTCACAGCTCCCAGGTGTAGAAGTCGATCTCCTGATAGATGTAGGAGATCCTCTGGGTCCAGGCATGTGTCCCCGGCTAAATCATCTGCCTCTTCTAGGTCTTCAAGGATCTTGCTTCCTTCCGACATGGGCAGGATGATGTCCTTCCTAAAAGCTAAAATTGAGTTGGGGTTGCTTGCTTCCCTTGCCCATACGGCCAGAGGCCCTTACCCTGCTTTCTTCTACTCATCCGACCCAGAGAGTTTCGGACTTCCAGGCCCTGGGGCTCAGTGAGGAGGTGACGGGGATACCTAGAGCCCATTTTGTGTCTACCCCATCTGAGTCCCTGACCAGTTCTCCTCTTTATCCCACAGATCAGACTGGGTCCAGGGCCCGACCACTCGCCTCCGAGTCCTTGAGGGAGGGTTCTGGTCCCATCTTTTTGGACCGGTCGCTGCCCCTTGGTGCTTCGGCTCTTGACAGCTTGGAGCCAATACTGTCCGGGGCCTAGAGGTGGTACTCTGTGTTCCCTCTTCTCAGGTGGTCTTGTCTGCCAGGAGTGGGGGAGGGGTGTTATCCAGCCCTTCAGCCTTTCAGGGTAGTAGATAGGACCTTCTCATCTGCCAGAGCTGCCTCCCCTGCTGTTCAGGGTCCTCCCAAGCCCACAAGAGCAGACCTTCCTCATCCTGTTCCTGGTCAGCCTTTTCAAACCAGCCTTCAGGTGGGAGTTACCCCACTTTGGGTTCCCCACTCTTCTGAGTCCTGCCTGAGTCCCCATTGGAGGACTTGCCTCAAGAGTTTGTGCAAGAGCAGGCACCTGGACCCCCCCCCCCTTTGAAACCCTTCACCGTGGATATGGACCTCAGTGAAGGGGACAGGTCCCCCAGATATCCACCTGAATGTGTCTCCTTCAGGGACTTCTTGGAGATCCTTAAATTGAAAGGTGGATGGGTCTCCCCAACCCCCGTCCTCTGAGGACTCCATATTTCAGAAGGCATTCTGGACAAGACCATCTACTACCTGGTAGATCTTATCGCTAGCAGGGCATGGAAGGAGCCAGATACTGTGGAACCAGTTCTAAAAAGAGTGAACAAGTTTCTCAGCCCTCCCAAAGATAGGTAATTTTGGTCAAAAGATGTACCTGTTGATGCTGTTGTGGTAGCTGCTGCCACCAAAAAGGAGTTGGTGGAGCAGAGTACGTCTCTCCATCCCCCCAGTCGAGAATCACAGGCAGTCAACAGACACGGAAAGTGTGTCTTTGACTCAGCTGCTTTTGGTCTGCAAGCACTTAATTACTTGGCGCACTTCACCTGCCTGCAGAGGGATTTGGTCAAGGAACTCACCACTTACCTTTCTGAGTTGTTGCCTGTTCCGGACTTAAGCAAGGTGTCTGTCGAGCTGTCTACTCTTGTGTCCCTGTCAAATTCCTCATTGAGGCTCATTTCCAGTGTTACGGAAGGTGCCTCTTGAGTGGCTGGTACAGGCATCACTGTTCACCATCACACCTGGCTGCGCATTTCCGGGTTTGCGGAGTCCTTCAAGGTGTCCTTCACCAATGCCCCTTTGGATCTACTCTCTTCGGTCCTTCAGTTAAAGAAACACTCAACTGCAGTGAGCAGGAAGGCAAGAACTTGGCTGTGGGAATCAAGTTTTCTACCCCTCAGCAGTCCTTTTCTAAGACACAAGGGACTAGGAAATTATGCTTTTGGAAGCCACAGATCTTCATTTCAGGATGCTCCCTACTTGTAGAGGTTGAGGGAGAGGGTTCCAGTGGCAGACACCGCCCCAGAGGCAGAGGATGTCTGCAAAATCAGGGCTCCAGGGAACCCTTGTCTGAGAAGCCCTCTCAGCGCTCCCGATGTGCTGCCTGACTGTCCTGCCCTGGAGGCTGTCGGGGAGTCATTTGTCACTACACCCTTTGGCCTGGGCAAACATTACAAGAGATCGAAGGGTGCTAAACATTATTTCCATGGGCTACTTCATTCCTTATTCCCAGCCCCTTCCTCCAGTCAGGAAGCACCTCCCTGATGCACCACCCCTTCGAGGGTGTTAGCTCAACAAGAAGTGCTCATTCTTTTTCAGAAGAGAGCCATCCAAGAGGTTCCCCCAGGACAACGAGTATTCGGGACTTACTCTCGGTTCTTTTTGGTGCCAAAAAAGACAGGGGACCTACGTACAATTCTGCACCTAAGTGAGTTAAATCTCTCCATTAAGAAGTTGAAGTTCAGGATGGTCACCGTCCAGTCCATTGTGCCTCTTCTGATACACCCACTACTTCAAATTTGCAGGCCTCTACTCAGACCCATTCGGAGTCCTGTATGCCACGAGATGATTCATCTGTGGAACCTGCTGATGTCTCTACCTTGGATGGGTCCGGCGCCGCTGTGCAGGCATCAGCTTCTGAGGGTGTATTCAGGCCTACTGACATGCATATTAAACAGACGCCATCTTCTTCTTCTTGGCCTAAAACTCGAACCATGCTTAAGGAAACCGATGCCCAGACCGCATGGTCAGGCCTCTATGCCTAAAAAACAAATGATAAGAATGGCTGAAGATCTTGTTACTTTAATTAGGGGAAGCCAACCTTCCCCCTCTAAGTTGCGTAGGACTGGATTTGCTTATGATACTTCTGACCAGGAGTCTGAAATTTCTGTCTCCTCTGATGAACAGGATTTACCCTTATCTACCTATGAGGATTCTGATGCAGCGGACTCTATTCCCTCTGCTTCTCCCCCAGATGATTTTTCTTTTGGTGAAACCTTGCATACTGTTAGGGAGCATTTTCACTGGGAAAGCCAGGATTACTCTGATTCTAAAAAGAGGCTTAGAGATTTCTTACTCCTGCCCCAACACAGGCCTTTAGCTATCCCTCCTGTGCGAGACATTGTTGACAATGCCTTTGCAGAATCTAGCTTGGCCCCTGACTCTTTACCTCCTGCTCCCAGAAAACCTGATAGATATTACATGGTTCCTGATTCTCACAAGTTAATTTTTAAAAATCCTACTGCGGATCCTGAGACCATTTCACAGGGACCCAAGGGCATTAAGGCTACTACTGTCAAAAATCCTACACCCTCTGATAGAGAATCCAGGGTCCTGGATAGATGGGGTAAGAAGGTATACACCTCTGCAATCTTGGCCATCAGGGCCTTAAATTGCCAGTTTCATATGTTAAAGTATCAGCAGCATATTATTGGATTGCTTAAACAGAAAATTATGTTGATTCCTGATTGTGCTGAAAATAAGGATTTACAGGTTTAATGCATTCTGCTGAACAGGTTGGAAAACATACTTTGCAATGTGGTTTTGATTCACTAGAGGCATCTTGCAGGGCTGCTGTCACTGGGTCTGTACTTAGAAGGCATGCTTGGCTTAAGAAGCAGTCTTTGCCAGATCATGTTAAAACTAAATTGCTGGATGCTCCCTTAAATCAGGACTGCCTGTTTGGCAACAAAGCAGAAGAAGTTCTTAAAAAGTGGAGGAAAAAGCTAAATCTATGCAAACTGTTAAAAATTTCTTACAAGTGCAGCCTCCTAGATTTAGTAGGCATTGGCCCTCAAAAAATTGGTCCTTTCCTGCCTCTTCCAGGCCTTCTCAGTTCAAACCAGAACCAGCAGAACAGCCAGGCTTTAGTCCCAGGGTACGCACAGGACTAAGCAGTGGGGGGCTCCCACTTCCAAATCAAGGAGTAGTAAGAATTCCCCCCTATGGTAAGCTGTCTCAGTGACTTAACTTTAAACCTTCCAAGCACTACTCAACTGACTGCTCCTTTAGGGGAAAGATTGCTCTGCAAGCAAAAAACTGGAAACTCATTACCCAGGACAAATGGGTTTTAAACATAGTCTCCCAAGGATACATATTTCACTTCCACACATTACCAACCCCAAACAGTTGGCCAGATCTACCCCCAAATCAGTGGGCAGAGGCTCAAAAGCAAGTACTCTCTTAAGGTTAAACCCTATTCAGAATGTACCAAAAGAGGAAAAGGGACAAGTTTTCTACTCAGGACAGAAAAGGCAACTCATGGCGTCCTATCCTGGACCTGTCTATACTAAACACCTTTTTGGTGATTCCAAAATTCAGTATGCTAACTCTTCACCAGTTGCTTCCCGTGATAGGCAAAGATGCCTGGTTGTCCACACTGGATTTAAAGGAAGCCTACCTGCACATCCCAATCGGGGAATCTTGCAGAAAATACCTACGCTTCAAAGCAGGCTGTGTTCTCTGCACTGCCCTTTGGCTTATCTACTGCGTCCAGGGTATTCACAAAGTGCCCAACTCCAGTCATTGCATTTTGCAAGCAAAGAAATATTCAAATATACCCATACCTGGACAAATGTCTAATTCAGGCAGAAAGCCAGGACATACTTCTGAATCATCTGGCATTTGTACAAAAGGTGGTAACTTGTCTGGCGTACACCATAAACGAAAAGAAATCACATCTGGTACCCTGTCAACAAATTATATTCCTGGGAGGAAGCTTGAACACAACTTCCCAGATGGCTTTCCTCACGCCAGAGAAACAAATTCATTTGACAACTTACTTCAAACTAGTGGCCACAAAAAACCTGCTGTCTGCAAGGCAAATACTGTAAGCCTTGGGGTTCATGGCCTCGTGCATTCTACTAATTCCATATGCAAGACTGCATATGAGGAAACTACAATGGTATCTAAAAAAGCCTATGGTGTCAACATTCTCAGGATCTAGAAGCAATGATTCCTATCATACCTTGCCTATGGTTATAATTCCTTTGCTGGGCAGGGGCCTGCCACCAAAACAAGGGACTACCATTTACTGTACCCCCTGCTGCCCAAACCCTAACTACGGACATATCAGACTATGCATGGGGGGGCTCACCTGGCAGGGAAATGCATTCAGGGCAAATGGAACCCAAGTCAAATGCACCTGCATATCAATCGAAAAGAAATGTTAGTTGTACAGAATGCTCTGACAGCCTTCAAGGACCACATTCTTCCAGGACAATTAATGGTAAAGACAGACAACACCACTGTTATGTGGTACATAAATAAGCAGCGGGGGTACCCATTCATACCCCTTCTGCAGACTAGCCATGGCTCTGTGGAACACAGCCTTGAGATACCAAGTGCATCTACAGACTCGATTCCTGCCAGGAAAACTAAATACACTGGCAGATGAACTAAGCAGAAATTTCATGGACCCACACGAGTGGAAACTGGAACCAAAGATTTTCAACATGTTGATCAACAAATGGATGATCCCAGATATAGACCTGTTTGCCTCCCCCCAGAACTACCAATTGGACAAATTCTGCACAAGGACTCCCCACATAGAAACGTGGAAAGTGGATGCTCTGTCCTTCAGCTGAAAAAATCTATCAGTTTATGCCTTTTCTCCTCTGCCTCTCCTCTCCAAAGTACTACAAACAGGACAAACCAAGGATGATACTGATTGCACCTGACTGGCCACGCCAACACTGGTACCCCCTCTTGCTCAGTGTGTCACAGCTGACCACATGGCACCTATCTCAGACCCCTACCCTGCTGTCTCAGCAGGATAGCCAGATTCTGCACCCCTAGTTTCAAACCCTGAACCTGGCAGCCTGGCTAATTACCTAATCATTCTGTTACCATCCCTCAGTAAACAAGTATTGGATGTCATTTTGGAGGCAAGGAGGCCTAGTACTGGAAATTCTTATGCTGAAAAATGGAAAAGATTCTGTGCCTGGAACCAAATTCAAGGGATGGCTACAGCAGCGCCCAATTTACCTCAGATTCTTCAAAACTTAGCTGAGATGCTTCACAAGGGTCTTTCCTTTTCTTCCATCAAAATTCACACAACAGCCATTTCAACTCATTACGACATAGAACCTCCCCCTCTTTTGTCACCCACTGCTCAAGCAGTTCCTCAGAGGGACCAAAAACTTAAGACCACCCAGGAGAGCCCCAACTCCAGCCTGGGACCTTAATTTTTGTATTGGAAAAACTCGCTCTTCCTCCTTTTGAGCCAGCTGCAACTGCAGAGTTAAAATTCCTTTCTTGGAAAACAGCTTTTCTTTAAGCAATCATTTCAGCAAGAAGGGTATCTGAATTACAGGCCCTTATGGCAGTGGAACCTTTCATCATCTTTCATGCGGACAGGGTGTCCCTCAGGACCAATCCCTCTTTCATGCCCAAGGTGGTATCCAGTGTAGCTCTTAATCAGTCCATTCATTTGCCAACCTTCTTTTCTAATCCACAGAACAAAGGGGAACGGATACTGCACTCCTTAGATGTGCACAGACAACTTAGATTTTACTTGGGCAGGACTAAACCTCAAAGGAAATCTGAACAACTGCTGGTGGTATTTACTGCAGGGGCAGAGGGGAAGGCTATTTTAAAACAAACCATTTCTAAATGGATAGGTCATTGCATTAATTTCTGCTATAAGCACCATGGAAAACCTATCCCACAGGGGATTAGACCCTATTCAACCAGGGCTGCATCGGGTCTATATTATAACATCGAAGTCTTAAAACTTCAAAGGTTATAATATCGAACCCTATGCACCAAATGCTGAAAATAGCAAAGCTGCAGAATATTGAATACTTTCCTAGGGAAAGTATTAAGTGGGCCATTTCTGCAGCTTCGCTATTTCCTCGACTGTGGAGTGAAGGTTATGGACCGGGTTAAGGTAAGTGTGTGAACAGATCGGGTTAAGGTGAGTGTGTGATAGTTAGGGACCTTAGGGTTAGGGAGCAGGTAAGGTGAATGTGCGATAGGGACCTTAGGGTTAGGGAAGCGGGTAAGGTGAGTGTACGATAGGGACCTTAGGGTTAGGGACTGGGTAAGGTGAGTGTGCAATAGGGACCTTATGGTTAGGGAGAGGGTAAGGTGAGTGTGCGATAGGGACCTTAGGGTTAGGGAGCAGGTAAGGTGAGTGTGCGGTAGTTACGGACCATAGGGTTAGGGTTGGGTTAAGGTAAGTTGATAGCTAGTAGTGTGTGTATGATTTAGTGTAGGGTTCTGTGAAGTGTATGTGTGTGGATTATTTATTTTGGTATGCTTGTGTTGTGTGTATGTTTGTCGGAACAGCAAATTTTTTCCCTGGGAAAAAATTTGCTATTCTGAGTGTTCAGTGTTATAGTCTTTTGATCAGAATGGTTCAATATTATAACATTTGAAGTTTTAAGACTTTGATGTTATAATATAGACCCGGCTGCATCTACCTCTACTGCCTTTCTCAGAGTTGTCCTTACCAGAGACATGCTAGAAGCTGCTACCTGGAGTTCTGTACATACTTTCACCAAGCATTACCATTTGCCAATTTTCTTTAAATCCAGAGCTGGCTTTGCCACTGCAGTCTTTCAGGGCCTTATAGCTGGTCCTAATGCTATCTAAATTCCTCCTCCCATCCTTAGCTTTGGGAGTCTACCCAAATGTGATGACTGAAACCGTGAAACACGAAGAACATAGTATAGTTGTATACACTTACGATAAATATTGATGTTCGAGTGTATTCACTGTTGCAGTCCTAGTTACCCTCCCTCCAGCCCCCTGAGTTTTTTTTGGCTATAACTCTATTCTCCTCTACTATACTTAAAAGCGTTTTGGCGTATTTGCTTTTTTGTTAGAGGTGTAACCTTGTATATATATTTAATTGCTTCCCATTAGGGGGGCACCTGACATCTGGGGCAAGAAAAACTGATGTAATGGCGTTGGCTGCATGCTTTATACCCCTGACTACCTGACGTCATGGAAGATGAGACAACAACCGATGCAGGACCCAAGACTTTAATAATCAGGCCGACTGAGGGCTACTGCAAACAGATAACCCAAATGTGATGACTGCAACAGTAAATACACTCGAACATCTACATTTATGGTAAGTGTTCAAAACTGTACTTTTCTCTTTCTCATCCGATGACTGCTTTTGTCCGCCTCACCCCAGTGTTCAGGCATATCTTCTTTGGTGGAGTCGGTATCCCAATATTCTCACGGGCAGACCATTTTCTCTTCCTCCCCCAGGGCCATGGGCACCAAGAATGCTCCATGTTGTGGTGAGGGTTGGGCATTTCCAGAGAAAGAAAGTCCAAGGTATGTGGGCCCTTGCAGAGACCAAATTGCACATAAATGTACTGGAGATGAGAGGAGTTATTTTCACGTTGCAAGCCTTTCAGGACTGCCTCCCTCTGGGGATCATTGCAGTTCACACGAACAACATGACGGTTGTGTGGTACATCAAGAAACAAGAGGGCACATGTTCTTATCTGCTTTGTCGCGAGGCCATGAGGGTTGTCTTCTGGGCGCTTTCTTCTTGCAGTGCACATTCCTGGGGGGGGGGTCCAACGTGTTAGCAGACAGACTCAGCAGGGCCATTCTGAGCCCTTATGAGTGGTCCCTGAATCCCTCGGTGATGAGATATATTTTCCTTCGCCAGGGTCATCTGAGCTGCGATCTGTTTGCATCCTCTCGCAGTCACAAATGCAGCCAGTATTTTGCCCTGGTCCCATCAGCCAGGAAGTCCCTCCAGGGATGCTCTAGTTCATGATTGGCCTCTTGTTCTTCTTTATGCCTGCCCTCCCATTCCCAGGGTGCTTCAGAAAACTCGATGCCTCAGGGCCACCTTGATCCTCATTGCCGCCCCTTTTGCCTTGGCAGGTATGGTTCCCCTTCCTATGGTCTTAACTGAGGTGACACCCTTAGGTACTAGATCCCATTACAGATCTGATTTCTCACCCTTCACATTTTCTGATCCCAAACCTTCAGACTCTTTGTTTAACCACTTGGTTTGTCTACTTCCCTAGTTCTAAACCAGCCCAGGCTTGCATCGCCCATCAGAGACATTATTCTGGGTGCTCAGAAGGCCTCCACCAGAAAGGTCTATGCTAGTAAATGGAAAAGGTTTTCTATTTGAGCCAAACAGCATAATCTGGATTCTTCTTCTTCAGCTCCATTTCCAGAGATTTTATTATTCTTATCTTCACTCTTTCAGGATAGAGCTAGTTTCTCCACTGTCAAGCTGCAGTTGGTGGCCATTTCTAATTTCCATGTTTACGAGGAACCTACCTTTTATTCTCGCCTTTGTAAAGCATTTTTGAAAGGCGTTTTCCTGCTTAGGTTTCCGGTCAAAGACCCTTCTCCCCCTTGGGACCTTTACTTTGTGCTGCAGTCTCTTACACAGAGTCCCTTCGAGCCTGCTGCTACTTGTGATATGAGTTTTTTAACTTGGAAGGCCGCCTTTCTGGTAGCTATAACATCAGAGACGAGTTTCTGAGTTGCAAGCTCTTAATATTTAGCCCCTCTGTACATGGTGTTCCATAAAGACAGAATGGCTGTCCAGACCAACCCCTCCTTCATACCCAAGGCAGCTACTGAGGCAGACTTAAATCAGTCTATTCATTTGCCAGTTTTCTTCCCAAACTTCTCCACTAAAGGCGAATATTTGCTGTACACTCCTGACATTCATAGATAACTATGCTTCTGCTTGGACAGGATCAAGAGCTTCCTCAGATTTGACCAGCTGTTTGTGGCCTTTTTTATTAACAAAAAGGGTAGGGCGGTATTTAAGATTACTATATCTCATTGGATTTCGAAATGTATTTCCATGATTTATTTCTTCAAAGGTTTGTCATTACCAGGATCAGTTAGAGCTCATTCCATTAGATCTGTTGCTACGTCAGCCACTTATTTGGCTTGTCATTCCATAGATAACATTTCTGCAGCAACCACCTGGACTACTACTCATGTTTGTTACTTATTATAAGCTTGACATATTCTCCAGGAGCAGGGCTTCTTTGGCTTCACAGTTCTTTAGCATGTCCTTCCATGAGGACACCTAGGGTTTTAGGGTAACTGGGGACTCTGACCCAAGAGTGAGGAATAGTGACATGGATAACATCAGATAGAGTTATGTAATTACCATAACTTGGCATCTGTGTTATCCTATGTGACTATTCATCACGATTCCTCCCTCCTTCCTCCATTCTGAGAGACCTAGAGGAGGTGGAGATGTCTGGTCTGGTGCTTAAGGTCTGTCTTAGCTGTTTTCTAGCTCTAGGGCAAATTCGATCTGAGAGGTTAAAGGGCAGCAAGGGATTATGGGAGTGGGAGGAGCTCATGTCTAGGATCGGTCTAATAAGTTGCCGGCTTGGATCAGATGTACCCTATACCCAAGAGTGATAAATAGTGACATAGGATAACACAGATGCCAAGTTATGGTAAGTACATAACTTTTTTTACAAGCTCTCATTCAACCCCCCCCCTTTGAATCCTTAGACAAAGTAGATTTAAAATACCTTTCCTGGAAGACTGTTTTTTTTTGGTAGCCATAACTTCAGCTAGAAGGATATCTGAGTTGTAAGCACAATCATTCATACCCCCATATTTGATTTTTCACAAAGATAGAGTGACCTTGAGTACCGTTCCTACATTTTGCCTAAAGTCGCCTCTGAAAATAATGTCAGTCAGGTTATTAGCCTACCAGTTTTATTTCCCAGTTTCTAAAACAAAGGTGAGTATATGCTTCATCTTCTAGATGTTCGTAGACAACTGCATTTTTACCTAGATAAAATAAAATCTTTCTGAAAAACTGAACAGTTGTTTGTCATCTTCTCAAATGTTAGAATTTTCCAGTTTCCAAAGTTACCTTGGCTAAATGGATTACAGATTGCATATCTCATGTATATTCTTCCAAAGGTATTCCTGTACCTAACCATGAAGAAGCACATTCTACTAGATCTATGTCTACATCTCAAGTCTTCTAGTCCAGAGTTTCGATTGATGACATTTGTGCGGCTGCTGCTTGGTCGAACTCCCATACCTTTGTTGCACATTACAAACTAGATATTGTTTCTGGAAATAGAGCTGCCTTTGGTTCTGCAGTGCTCCGGAATATCCTTCCATGAGGGCAACCTGAGGTTAATGTAGCTGGGGACTCTGTCCCACAGGTTGAGGAATGAATGAAAATGACATAATCAGATAAAGAAGTTATGTACTCAGCATAAAATTACATCTGTATTGTCCATTTTCATTCTTCCTCAACCTTCCCCTATCCGTAACTGTGAAAAACCTCATCAATATGTCTGTTGGAGCTCAGTTCCTGTTTGAGCCCCTGAACTTTATCCTATCTTTTTCTAAATATGTCTATAGAGATACTATAAATATATTAGCAGCAAACTATATCTGAGATAATCTGGGGGAATGAGGCATTATGGTTAAGGGAGGAGCTCAAGAATTGGATCCTAGGGATATAGAAAGCGGCTGAGTTGGATCCAGCGTTTGGGTCCAAACCCACAGCTTGAGGAAGAATGAAAATGGACAACACAGATGGAACATTATGGTGAGTAAATAACTTCTATTTTCAGCTTTTGTGTTACATACATACACTAATGTTTGACAGGTTGGCCTTTTATCCAGCTGTTTCTTGTCATATCCATTTGAACATACGTCACATCTTACAAAATGTTTTGTTTTAATGAAAATCCTCAAACAAAAAAAACACATACCTAGAGCACCCATAAAATCTATTTACTTAATTATAATACACAAAATTATGCACTACTTCAAATAATGAAGTTTAACCCTCCTAATAGGAACAATTGTCCCATATTGACAGCCACACTTACAAGCTTGAAAGCTCTTACTTTAAAAGCAAGAGAAGAGGAGTAATGATACTATGGAAAAATATTGCTTCCACAGATATGAAGATCAAAATGACCTTTTGCCCCTTACAGTCATTAAATGAAATAATTGAGTATGGATCCTAGCTAATTTTATATTGGTTTCCAGGAATGGGTCAAAACTTGGCTAAAAACTCTTAGATATCATACTCAATGAATACAAAAGTAACCTAATAATAGGAGGTGATTTTAATTGTCTACTTAGGTGATTTGGACTCTAGCAATGGGAGGAAATTAAGATTGACACCAGCTGCAAAAGTGCAAAGATCTTTAATCTGAAAGACACGTTTTGTTTAAGAGACTCCAAATCATGAGACTTTACCAACTATTCTTATAAATATGGTACCTGAACTAGAATTGCTAGAATACTAGCATCCCATGATGTAATCTCAAAGAAAACTGGATTTAATATTGTTCACGGCACTATCTCTGATCATAATGCTGTTATCTAAAAATTTCAAACCACCTTCAAAAACTACTACTTGCAACCAGAATACCCGCTTATATAACAAAATTAAAAGATTTTAAACCCTGGCTTATCTCTGAATTGACTTTCTACATAAAAACAAAAAGCAATAATGGTTTGTGACTCATTAAAAGCTTATGTTTGTGGTTAAACTTTAATCTGGTATAAGCAAAAACTAAATTAATGGGAATTGGAATTAGTAAACACTCAGTTATAACTTCAAAAGGTCAAAGCTAAACATAGAAGAGATTATAAATCCATAATAAAATAAACTTAAAATTTAATTAAAAGTATTCAGATATCTTCTCACGTAAATAGCTTTAGCTTTGGGGAAAAAAACAGCTTTGTTTGCCATATCACTTAAACATATGCATGATCTATCCAACAGAGTTAAAATTCAATCTAAAAGTAATAACGTTAGAAATAAAGAAATGTAAAATATAGCAAATCATACATAGGCATTGGATACATCATTGATTTCAAATAACCGTTACATGTGTTTAAACCAAAAAAAAAAAAAAAACAGAAAATGAAGATACTTTTTCAATTTTAAATCTTGATCAGTCACTTTTTAAGAGGACCCCCTCTGAAGTAAAAGATAGTTTATATAAGCAAATCACTTATAAAGAGGTTTTGGACAAAATCAAACAACTTAAATCTAAAAAATCCCTAGGTATAGATGGGCTAATAGAAATATATAAATTATTCCCCTCAACTATCATCTCATTTCTCCTCAAAACCATGAAATGATTCCCCCCTCACGGAAATACTCACTAATCACCCCATATTGAAAGAAAACAACCCCCAACTATGTTCTTCATACAAAACCATATCACTACTTAAAAATGACCATAAAAGTTTTATGTTAGTTCTTTCATATGGACTAAAAGAACCCACATCTCAGATAATTAACTTAGATCTGTTTTCGTATATGAAAGACAAACGCAAAGAATATTAACCTGTATTAAATAATAAAAAAAAATAAGCTCTCCTTAATCTAGATATTGAGAGAATGTTTAGCTTGCTAAATTGGAATTATTTCTTCAAAGCTGTACATATACACACATTTTTTGGTTGTCCTTCCTTAAAATCTCTGGTACGGTAGAGAAGACTTTATGAAAGCTTTATAGTTTGATTCTTTTTCTTTAACTAACGTGCTTGTTCTGTTTAATATAAATGGAAACTACAAGTGAACAATGGTTATCTTTACTTGCTGTGGACAATCTTAGTGATGGCAAGGAAAAGCATAAATAAGTGATGGAGGAAAACTTCACCACCACAATTCCAAGAATTCCTGTCTTCCTTAGAAGAAACAGCTATCAGAGTGATCAGAATAAAATAAAGCAGGATACATCCTAAAATGTTTATCAGTCCTTGCACAGAAGTGTTATTGTTCATTCATCTATTTCAACACATCACCTGTTGAAGCTGTCCCTTACAATAATTGGTTAACTACATACACTGCATAATTATCATAGAAGTGTCATTCTTTGTAACTGTAAATATTATTTTCAGGCATGATATATATATTTTATACAGTTTTTAAAGTATATTTTTAGGAATGTAGTATTGCGAATAATGATTGTACCAATTGTTACATTTTGCAAATGTTAAATAATTAAATTAAAATCTTTTGAGCAAAAAAAAAAAAGTACAAGCATGCCTCATCTCAGGGTTTATTGCAAGTCCTCCGGTCTTCTCAGATGAAGTGTCACTTGAAAAATTTAGAATATACCTCATGCCACTGGTGCTTATGTGTATGTATGTATGTATGTGTGTGTGTGTGTGTGTGTATATATATATATATATATATATATATATATATATATATATGTGTGTGTGTGTGTGTGTATGTATATACACACACACACACATATATATATATATATATATATATATATATATATATATATGTATGTATGTATGTATGTATATGTATATTTAGTAGCCATTTGAAATGTTAGGACCTGCTAGAATGAGTCCCAAAGGTCATAGACTGAATGGCTGAAAGAATGGGCGTAACATATACTAAGTCCAAGATGCCATTTCTCAGAATATTCCTTTCTCTCTGATGTATAGCAATTCCAGGGTTGGTATGTATAAGCTCTGGTGGGGTTGCAAGGGAGCTTGGCTTTTTCTGATACGAGTACTACAGTTAAGCAGCATGAGTTTTTATTGTCACAAAAACTATGGTGGGTCCATTGGGCAAGCTTCTGATAGGGTGAAAGCCATGACATGTAGATGGTGAAGTTGGTTGTAATCTATTTGACTGAGCTTCTGATAGGATAAAAGCCATGGCATGTTATTGGTGCAGTTAGTTTCACTCTGTGTGACTACTATGAATAAGTGACCAATTAGGTTCTAAGACTTGCCATTTGGAATCCAGCCTTGTCTTGATGAGGTGGGACAGGTTTTAAATATATCCAAATGCTTTAACAAAATATTTAAACAAAGGGTTACCAGTGTATAAAAGAAAGCACTTTCACATGATGTTCTTCCCCAGATCCATCTTTAACAAAGTACATGCTGTTTTGTCTTTCGGCTTTTCCCGGTTAGGGGCCGCCACAGCGGGACTCCGGTCCGCTAATGATTGACAGTAGATTTTTACGTGTCGAGTTGCCAGCCCTGACGCACAAGCTTCAACGAAGGTACGCCCATTCACACATGTCTCCACACAGAAGACGCTCTAGCTGGGAATCGAACAGGACAACGTCTTACTGTGAGGTGACAACGCTACCGCAGCACCACCACCGCATCTTTAACAAAGTATCTTTAACAAAGTACATACAGTAGTAAAATCAGACTATTTAGTATGGTTGTCAGTATAAAAAATTGTAATAATGGGTGAATCATTAGGTAGAATAAGCTCTGTTTCTAAATTGAAATGCCTGCTTCTTTTTTTTTTTTTTTTTTTTTTGTAATAACTTAGAGAAGTAAAGTTTAGTAAAATTAATTAATGCTTTAGACCTTAATTTGACATTATTAGTGAGCTTTCATGCTAGTAACCTACTGTCATGAGGCATCTGCCAGTCTGATCTTACGTTTGTCCAAATTTTAGTTCAGTAACTTTGTTAGTATGATAGGTAAATTACCAAGCATGAAACATGCTTTAAAAACATTCCAGATAGTGGTCAATTATCTACATCAGACTCAAAATGGCCTAAAAATCACAAAAAACATACAGCATAAAAAATGGCTGTAGTAGTAGCTTTGGTGATTGTTTCCTTAAATTTAACATGCTTTTAAAGGAAAACTCTGTGTTTAGTCCTGGCTTTTCGAAAACATTAAAATTAAGTTGCTAAGCAAGTTTACTCTTTTCCAAAAAGCAGTTAGGTTGCCATGGAGTGCCATGGAGAGGTTCTTGTTCCACCATTTCCAGCACATGAAATGTCATGCATGTGGTTTGGGAATTCAAGGCTATGTTTGGCTAGTCGGTTTTTAAGACCTTTTAATTTAATGTCAGAAATATGGTATGCCACTTGGAATTTTAGGCAGTTGATAGTTTTTCTTACATAGAAACTGTTACAAAGTGTACATAGCGCCTTGTGAATGGGCATTTGATTATTGCAGTCACTTCTAGAAGAGCTGTAATATTTTTTGTTAGTATTAGGGCAATTAAAGGAACTCTTCCCACTTATCAGCTCACAGTATCCACAGTCCTGTGGTCCACATTTAAAAATTTGTTTCTTTGTGTTGTCATTGGATTGTTTTATCCTTTCCAGATAGTCACAAATGCTTTTCCCCTTCTTAAAGACAAATGTTGGTGTTGACCTAAGGAGTTTTTCCAGCTGCTTTTTGTCTCTGATGATAGTCCAGTTGGTAAAAATTGCTTTTTTATTTCTTTATAGTCCTTGTTGTGAGTGTCATTGATGTATTTTCTTCCCTCTTCCTGTAGGTCTCTGTAGAGCCCGTCAATTCCCTGTCTGGGGAGTCCAGGAGGAAAAGGGCATGACTTAGTTTCATAGTCTTGACTAACTAATATAGGATTCCCGGGATTTTTTTTCACTCTTACACAATGTTTATCTGGAGACTGAGATAAGAATTAAAATTGCATCTGGCTTACCTGATAAACTCCAGTTCTTATAAGGGATCTTGCCAGAGAAGCCAATTCTTCCCATTCCTTTTTGCTGTATAGCTGTAGCCCTTATCTGAAAATCATCTTTACAGTGTTGGATCTGGGGATCCTTGCACCTGAAGATATCTCTTTTTGAAGGTGATTTTCTATTCTTCTTCTTTCGGCCTTTCCCGGTTAGGGGTTGCCACAGCAGATCACCTGTCCACTCATGATTGGCAGTGGAGTTTTACAGTGTCGAGTTGCCAGCCCGGCGCCCAACCTTCCAGAGAAGGCACACGCACGCACTCACACCTAGGGCCAATTTAAAGTGTCCAATGTACGTACAGCATGTCTTTGGGATGTGGGAGGAAACCCACACGACCACAGGGAGGACATACAGACTCCACACAGAAGGCACCCCAGCCGAGAATCGAACCAGAGAACCTTTTGCTGTGAGGCGACAATGCTAACCGTTGCACCACCTTTAACAAAACCTCAAGAGGGTCCGGGTCATCTCTTAGATATCCTAAACCATGCTGCAGAAGTGTTGAGATACAGTATTTAACCTATCAAAAAACTAATACTATAGCTGTAAATAGTGCAATTCCTCAAGACCATAAACAGCAATATCCTTTTTTAACAAGAAGTGAAACTTTTAAGATTCTTGGAAGTGTGGTTTATTCAGAATGCCATGAACACACAGAACTTAAATTTAGATAAGCTGGGAAATACTTATCAGGAACAAAATAAAAATGGAAGAATTTAATACTAGATACAGACAAGAAGCTTAAAGCTCTTCAGTTATTTTTTTTATTTCATTTATTCTATGCAGCTCAAGCATTCTAGTTGACATTTCCATTCCAGCTTTTCAGATTCTTATAAAATTAACTAGGCTTGTGAACACTTTTATTTGGGAAGATCATTAACTAAGAGTTGCATGGAATAAACACTGGATACTGAGGCACAAGGGGAGGTATTGGTGTACCACATCTTTTAAGAAATGTGTACACATGTACATTTAGCATATTTTTTTAGATTGCAATAATTCTACATAGAATGCAATGGCATTTAAATCATTAATTAACCTTTTGTGGGTTAATTCTTTGGAGAGGAGCTGGCAGAATAAAAAATTAATGTATTTGGATTGATTAAGGAAATAAGTTCAGGGAATGACAAATAAGGCTTTACCCACCTTGAACTAAGAATACTTAATTCTGATAGATGATACTTTAAAGAATGTTATTTCTCAAACTTTTTTTTCTGTAGCAGTGGACAAAATGCAAGACAAGACTACAGCATTGTTATCAAATGATTAACAAAGGGATACTGCTAAAACTGCAAGTAGGTAAGATGATCTATGGATTACAGTCCAGCCTGAAAGTTTTGTATATGTATTAATGGAAACATTTTAGTAACATGGGTTGGGTCCACAGGTGAGAATTTTGTGGCACAGAATTGATGAGGCTCTTAATAGAGGGAAGGCAGGATATTCTTTGTGTTTCACTGTTGCAGACCTTACTGTTGGGATTTCCTGCCATGAAAGCCCTTGGCTGACCCGACTAACAGAGAAAACTCTTTTCGCCTCCCAGGCTGGCAGACACCTTAACCAACATCAGTATGGTCAAGTGTTAAGGGAGCTAGCCTGCGTCATCACTTCAGTCTTTTCTTGCTGCTGGAGTCAGCAGTGTACAAGTGCATTGATTGGTCCACACCAGAGAGAAGTTGCTGTCAGACAGATAAGTACCCCACTGGGGAACTCCTTTCTTTTTTCTTTAACTCATGTCAGATAATGTAAATAATTGTATCCACTATGATAAACAAATCCCACACACAGAATTCCATACTCTTTGTGTCACTTGTTTAGGCCCAGACCACAACGTCCCTAATTGTCATTTCTGTGCTAGATTTAACGCTAGAGCTATTAGGTGTAGGACCAAATTCTTAGCTTGATTTCTGAGACCGGAATCTTTACAGTCATGTCAGATGGTGTCCGCCGGTCTTCCCGAACTTGAATTACCTAAGCACAAAAAAGAAAAGAAGCATAAGCTAAGGTCTTAGGATGAAAATCATTTGCCCTCTGACTCTCCTACTAGACTTGTGATTGTTGAGGAAGGTGAAGTGCTTTCGTAGCCCCCTTCAACCTTCAAAACAGTGACTCAGGCCTCCGTTGAGACCCATTTGGAGTCGGACATCCCTTCAGTCCCTTCTACTTCTACAGCACATACCTTTGGCTCATCGGTTGGATATGAGGCCGCTCAGCAGGCCGTGGCTTCCAATGAGTGCTTACAAACCGGTGACACATTAAGGCCTAGGCCTACGCTGGTGTATTTTCAACCCAGAGAGTCAGCCAGAGTGTCGGACCCACCTAGGCCTAAGGCCAAAGCCACCCCAAAGAAAGGCAATATGGCAGGGCCTTCTTCTAGGCCTATGAGCTGCCAGTTACAGGGATCCCAACAGGAATTGATCAGACTGGCTGAAGACTTAATTAACATTGTAAGGGCTAAACAGACCAATATAACCCCAGAAAAAAGAAAAAGGGATGCCCCTCTTGAATTCTTTCCAGACCTATTGCAATAAGAAGGAGACTCTGATTTGGTGGAATCTGGATCAGAGGACGGCCTCTCTTACACATTCTATGAGGAATCTGATTCAGAGAAAAATCTTCCCTCTGCTTCCTCACCAAAGGATCTCACCTTTTGAGAGACTGTCCATGCTATGAGGCACCATTTTTAGTGGGAGGCACAAGAATACCCCCAGGCCAAAAAAAGAATTGGAGAGTTCTTGGACCTCCCGGAACACAAATCCTTTGCTCTTTCACACATTTTGGAAGTGGTGGAGGATGTTTTCCAGGATGCCTATTTAAATCCTGACACCCCCCCCCCCCCGCCCCTAGAAAACCAGATAGGTTCTACAGGGTACAAGACCCTCATAAATATCTATTTAAGAACCCCTCTACTGACCCAGAAATAGTCAATCCAGGGCCTAAAGGGGCTAGTACTAGTTGCTCCAGGAACCCTTTGCCTACAGAGAGAGAGAGAGTAGGGTCCTTGATAGGTTTGGAAAGAAAGTATAAACTTCTGCCACTCTTTGTGGGCCCTCAACTGTCAATTCCATATGATCAAATACCAGCAAACAGTTCTCAGTCAACTTAAAAGATATCAGCCCTAGAAGATAAAAGTCTTTCAAGGAACTTTTAGACCTGTGCCATTCCAGTTTCCAGGTAGCTAAACATTCCCTGCAGTGTGGGTATGATGCTATGGAGGCTTCCTGCAGGTCGACTGTCACTGGCTCTGTAATTAGGAGACATGCTTGGCTTAGGGAGCAGTTTCTCCCTGATCATGTAAAGGCTAGCCTTTTAGATGCACCCTTTGACAAAGACTGCCTCTTTGGCCCTCAAGCACAAGCAGTCCTTAAAAAGATTGAGGACAAGGCTAAGTCTATGCAGACAGTAAAGGACTTTTCTGCAAGTGCAACATCCTAGCTTCAGTAGGAACTTCCCTGCTAAGCTCTGATCCTGTCTCACCCAACGCATGAGTAAACAGAGGAAGCCTCAGAGGGACAGATCCCCCAGGGAAAGACCTCAGCAGCAAAGATCAAAGCAATGGACCTCCAAAACTCACAGGTAAGGGAGTTCTAGGCCACAAGCCCCTGCCAGAGAACAATTATGACTCACTCTCATTGCTCCACACCCCCCCCCCATCCCCACCCCAGAACTAGGAGGAAGGCTGTCACTTTTCCATCAGAACTGGACCCACATCAGTTTAGATTAGTGGGTTCTAGACATTATTTAAAATGGTTACAAATGCACTTTCAAAGAACCTTTAAAATACTCAGGTTACCCAGATGTACCTCAAAATCAAAAATCACAGGCTCTCGAACAAATTCAAATTATGTGCTCCCAGGGAGCAGTGCAACCAGTTCCAGAAGAACAAAAAGGGAAAGGGATTTACTCAAGGCTATTCCTTAGGTTCATAGGTAGGTACTAGGCTATCTGCCCAAAGGCATTTATAAGCCTAGCCGGAATGTGTTGGCTTTCGCCACCCCCTTTAGATTAGTTCCTTGTGTCTCTGTCCAGCAGAGCCATTGAAGGGATCCCTGGGGTAAACTTTCTGTTTCCCATCCACTTATCAAGGTTTCTCTTGAAGAGGGTTAGCGAGGAGCTCTGCCTAATGTAGATTGGAATCTTGTTCCAGAGCATGGGAAGTCTCTGGGGCAGGACTCTATCCCTCCAGCACGTCCTATTTATTGTTGTGGTGAGGTTTAGATCCCTGGAGCGTGTGGCTCTAGGGGATATGGTTTTCTTTAAGTGGAGCATGTCCATCAATTCTGGTTTGGGCATGGTCTTGTATGTCAGGCAGAGAACACCTCTGAGTAGGCGGTATGCAACTGAGTACAGCTGGAGTTTCTTCAATCGAGCTGCATAAGGCATCTGCTTAAGGCCAGTGATCCTCTTGGTGAGGTACTTCTGTGGTCTTTCCAGTTGTTGCAGGTGTCTTGGAAGGTACTTCCCAAATGGGGCATTGTACTCTATGATGGGTCTGATGAATGATGTGTAGAGGGGCCCAATGACCTCTTTTGACTTGGATGCAAACACTTTTGTGATTAGGTGGGCCACATAGAAGGTTTTTCTAACCACTTTGGCAATGCGATTATCAAAGCAGAGGTTACTATCTACTTGAGTCCCCAGATCCCTTATTGCATCTTCCGTATTTAGGGGGCTACCACCTATGTGGTAGTTTGTGGGTACTTTGTTTTTTTCCAAAGGGGATGACTATGCACATTTTGGCATTTAGCTTGAGGCCATGGTTTTGACACCAGGTACCTCTCTTAGTGAGACCCTTTTGGAGGATGTCTCTGTCAGCCAGAGAGTCAATTATAGCCCCTAGTTTGCAGTCGTCTGCGAACTTGGTCAGCCATAGTCCTCCTGTGCTTGCCTGTACCTCTAAGAAGTATATGCCGAACAGGAGGGGTCCTAGGACTGAGCCTTGGGGAACGCCACTTGTAACCGGTTTAGAGTCAGACCTAGCTCCCGCAACTCTTACCATGTGGGTTCTGTCCGTGAGCAAGTTGGCAACCCATCTCGTGACGTAGGGGTTTATGTTCAGGCTGGTGAGCTTGTCTATAATACCTGAGTGGGGAATGGTGTTGAAGGCCTTTGCGAGGTTTAGTTAGGCTGTGTGGACCACCTTTCCCTCGTCTGTAACATTGGTAACTGTCTCAAAGAAGTCCACTAGGTTTAGGAGGCATGATCTGCCCTTACCAAAGCCGAACTTGGTAGGGTCCAGTGTTTGGAGGTTTCCAATGTCTCTGTTAATGAGATCCATGATGATGCGCTCCATAGCTTTGCAGACCAAGCTAGTCAAGCTTATAGGGCGATAGTTTCTGGGGTCCGTTGTGGCTCCACCTTTGTGGAATGGAATAGCCGTTGCTGTGCACCACTCTGTGGGCATGTAGCCTGTGGAGACGCTGAGTTTAAACAGTGTGTTTAGGTGAGGGGTTAGTTCATCTTTGAGCTTGTGTAGGACGCAGCCTGGGACACCATCCGGTCCCACTGATGGTGTGTTTTTGGCTTTGGAGAGGGCTGTTTTAACTTGAGTGTCTGTGATTTCAGGGACACAACATTCTTCTGGTATAGTTATGGGCCCTTTTGGGGATGAGAGGTGGGTGAAGTTTGCACTGAACCTGTCTGCCTGGATGTTGGCTATATCGGTCAGCTCAGTGTATTTTGTGCCATTCTGCACCAACTCCGAGCAGATCTGAGAATTGCCACTTAGATTATTGACATAGCTAAAGAATGCCTTGTGGTTATCTTTGGAGTCCATGGCAATTTTTCTTTTGAAGCTAGCCTTGGCCGATTTTATGAGAAAACGTAGTTTCTTGCTGATACTGATCAGGGATGTCTTCCCTTTTTGGGATTTTACTCTTTTCTGTACTAGTTTTCTCCTATTGTATAGCTTGTTTATGGCAGGGGTCCACCAGACTGGTTTCCTTTTCTTGGAGGAGTGAGTCTTGGTTTTGTTTGGGATAGCATGATCCATGCATTTTTGTAGGTGCCCATAGAGTGTAGTAAAGGATTTTGCAGCTTGTACAGTGATTTTGCAGCTTGGACAGCATTATCCTTTAGCATGGGGGCTTTGAAACTTCCCACCTCGATCTTCAGTAATGTGAAGTTTTTCTCTGTGGTTTCTTTGACCGGGGGTGGTGGTAGAATGTGGATATCCAGAGTGATTAGTTTATGGTCAGATCTAACCAGCGAGGGGTTGACCTCCAGTGTGGAACACCGGTCGCACCATGTTGGTGATGACCAGGTCCAATATGTTGTCACCTCTGGTGGGGGTGTTGACCAATTGATTCAGGGCGTTTGTGTTTATAAATTCTAGGAAATGTTGGGCAAGGGAGTTTGTAATCGAGTAGTTCTCCCAGTTAATGTTTGGGTAATTGAAATCACCCAATATCAGGGTGTTTGGTAGGACCTTTATGTTTCCAAGAATGTGGAGTGGTGGTCCTGGGACATGGTGGGTGATCTGTAGCAAGTTATAATTTGAATAGCAGTTTTGTCAGTTGTTAGTTGCACGTGGATGATCTCTGAAGCATCGTGCTGTGCCACTAACCTGGAGGTGTGGGTATCCTTGATGAATATGGATACTCCCCCCGCCTTTTCGATCCGGGTTTTGTGGCCGAAATGTATGTTATGAGTTGTAGCCTGGTAGTGCTGGGGTGCTCTCTGGAGCCTTAAACCAGGTTTCTTTTACTGCACATATATCGATTTTACCCCTGACGACCTGACATCATGGAAGAAGGGACAGCAACCGAAGCAGGACCCAAGACTTTGTTAATCAGGCCGACTGAGGGCTACCTGCAAGCAGATAACCCAAATGTAATGACTGCAACAGTGAATACACTCGAACATCTACATTTATGATAAGTGTACACA
Organism: Protopterus annectens; assembly: GCF_019279795.1. Taxonomy (NCBI): domain Eukaryota; kingdom Metazoa; phylum Chordata; order Ceratodontiformes; family Protopteridae; genus Protopterus; species Protopterus annectens. The sequence continues at coordinate 796,885,816 of NC_056746.1, forward strand.
ACTGTACTTTTTGTGAAGTATGTGTTTCATGATTTGTGTTGTGGGCTGAGGTTGCTTGGATGTCTGCTTTGGAGGTCTCTGTTGCTTTTGCAGATTTTTATTTAGAGCCTCCGAGTATGTTTTCGTGTATTTATGTGTGTTTTTTGCCGGTGCTGGTTTCATAGGTCTATGTGAGAGTGGTGGTGTGATGCAAGTAATTCCCTTCTACTCTTGACTGCCTGGTCCAGTCTTGGGTTGAGAGAGAGCTTAGCTTCCAGTTTGGCTGTATAATTGCATCTCTCTCATGTATTAGTGTGTGGTGGAAGGAGGAGAAGGTTGTCTGTGTACATGAGGCAATTGTAACATTGCCTCAAAATGCCCAGATTCACCAGTTGGACCGGAGAGTACACCTGAAACTGCCCTTTGGACATGCCTGGATAGGTACAGTAAACTGTTTTACTGATTGGCTGGTAAGGTCGAATAGAGAGTCTTGCCCTTCTCTACAGTATAGCGGGGTTTAGTGCTAAGGTTTATTAATGCTTGCTATGAGTTTTGAGCAAGTGCCGGGATGAGAAGTGAATGGTTTGAGTGCTTAAGTTGAATGTTTATCTAGTTCCAAGGGAAAAATTAAAGAGTAGACTTTGTGGAGCTGGGAATAGTTATACCCTAGCTAACCGGCGCTGCCCGGCTCACAAAACCGAGCAAATGTGGGTTTAATAGCAGGGAAATGAAAGAGAGAAATTAGCCCAAAATGGCCAATAAACTACTAATTTGTAGGCTGAAACCACTCCTCCAGGGACAGATAGGCTGGTCAAAGCTCCCTCTCTCACAGTGAACAGAGAAACTTCCTGCTGTCCAAGTAAGGTATGGGCAAGCACAGAAACTTGTAACACAGCCCTGAATTCAGCACCAACCTGAAAACTGGACTAAATTAGCTTAGAAAGGCGGGAAAACAAGTTTTTTTTTTTTTTTTTTTCAGTAAATAAAGCAGATACAATCAAAAAACCACTTTAAATACACAGAAATGGCTATCACACTTGAGTGTGTAGCCTACAACAGTTAAACAGGTTATTTAAACACAAAAACAACTTTGTTAAAGTGCAGGCAGTAAAATAAGTACAATATGTAGCTGAAACAAGCTTTTTAAATCACAGAAACTCTAGAAAATTGGCGTTTTAGGCGGAATTAGCTAAAGGCAGCAATAAAATGCAGAAAAATGATACTTAATCATTCCAAAGTCTCTCTTTTTTTCTCCCTGCTGCTGTAGAACTCTGCAGGGCACCAGGCAGGAGCTTGCTGAGCTGTATTCCTAGTTCCCAGAAAGAAAGGTTCTTGGTGTTCCATACTGGACATGTGCAGTTTAAATCAATTTCTCAGGGTGCCAAAATTCAAAATGTTGACCCTTCAAAAATTACTACCAGTGATAATTCCTGAGGCCTTAATGGTCTCAATATACCTAAAAGATGCATATTTGCATATTCTCATACAAACGTCACACAGAAGCTTCCTTCTCTTCGGAACAAGCTTCAGTCGCCATCAGTTTTCAGCACTGCCCTTTGGATTGTCTACCACTCCAAGTGTTTCCACAAAGTGCTTGGCTCCTGCTATTGCTTTCTGCAGGACCAAAGAGGTCCAGATTTGCCCTACCTGGACAGTTGTCTGATATAAGCCACATGTCTGTCAAAGAACCACAAGGACCTGAAATTCACACAGGACCTCCTGACTTCCCTGGGGTTCACACTAAACCTCAAGAAATCCATCATTGTCCCAACCAATCAGATAGTTTTCCTAGATGCACTCCTGGACTCTTCAATTCAGAGCCCCCCCACCACCCATCTAGCGATGCAAGTCTGGGAGACTGCACACTCGCTAGGGCTACACCACATAGCACAATACTCTAGCAGATCACCTCAGCAGAAATTTGACAGACCTCCATAAATGGCATCTGCATCGGGAAATATTTCTCAGCATAACGCAGAAATGGGGGAGGGTCCCACAGGTGAACCTATTTGCCAGCAAAGACAATGCTCACCTGAAAAAAATCTGTACCAGGACAAGGCAGACATCTGCATGGAGAACAGATGGCTTCTTATTCCCATGGGACTCGGCTGTTCATTTACACCCCCTTGCCTCTCTGCCTCCAGTGCTTCTAAAGATAAAGGAAGAGAGTCCAGGGGTCATACTGATAACACCAGACTGGCCCAGACAACACTGGTTTCCACTTCTCCTTGAGCTCACCAATCATAAACCTTGGCTGTTACTACAGAGGGTAGACCTCCTCACCCAAAACAAGTGAAGGAGTGTGCACCCCATTCTTCAGACTCTCAGCCTTTCAGCCTGGATAATTTCACAGCACCCAACTGTAACAGCAACTTAAGTCAGCAGGTGCAAAACATTGTAAAAGAGTCTAGAAGGCTTAGTACTGGAAGATCTTACTCAGCCAAATGGAAAGGATTCTCTGTTTGGTGCCAGAAGCACTACCCTGAGCCAAATTCAACTAACATTTCAACCATCACGGAGTAAGTGGCCAGTCTGGTGGGTAAAGGCCTCTCTTATTCCTCCATTAACATGCATGCCTCAACCATCTCTGCTCACATCCCTACTCTTTCTCCTATCTTTTCACACCCCATGCTGAAACTATTTCTTAGGGATGTCATTCACATTAGACCTCCCAGGAGGAAACCCATCCCTCCATGGGACCTCAACTATGTCCTAGAAAAATTGACTTTGCCTCTTTTCGAGCATGCAGCTAATGCTTTTTTAAAGTTTCTTATTTGGAAAACTGCCCTACTACTGGCCATCACTTCAGTCAGGAGGGTATCGGAGTTATAGGCCCTAATAACAGTGGAACCTTTCATTATCTTCCAGAAAGACAGGGTCTCCATCAGAACTAACCCTTCTTTCATGCCTAAGGTGGTCACAAATGTCTCTCTAAATCAGGTCTTTCATCTACCTACCTTCTTCCCCAACCGTGAGAACAGAGGGGCTTAACTCTTTAGATGTACACAGAATGCTGCCGTTCTACCTAGACAGGACAAAATCATTGAAGAAATCAGACCAGCTGTTTATAACCTTTGCCCCCGGCTCTGAAGAAAAGCTAGCTTCTAAACAGACAATTTCCAAGTGGATATCCCACTGCATTTCTTTTTGTTACACCCATCATAGCAAAAAGCCCCCTGAGTTGATTAGGTCACACTCAACTAGAGCCACAGATACTTCTGCAGCTTTCCTTAAGGGAGTCCGCTCTAAAGACATTTTGGAGGTAGCCACATGGTCTTCTCTGCATACCTTCACAAGGCACTACCACCTGGCAGCCTTTTCTAAGTCTTGAGCAAGACTTGGCATCTGCAGTTCTGTAGGGAATCTGCTTTTCTTCCTGATCTCCTTCCACCCTCAATAAAGCTTTGGGAATCTTCCCAACAGTCAGGACTGCAACAGTGAAATGCGAAAAACATAGTACTGCTGTGTACACTTACCATAAATGTAGATGTTCAAGTGTATCACGGTTGCAGTCTCTTTTCCCTCCCTCCTACACCCTCAGCCTACTAGGTAGGCTAGAAGAAATCAACTCATAGCCATGGGACACTGCCCCAGACTACCCTGGTTTAGGTCCCCCCCACCTTGCTTCACCTATGCTATACTTTGGGCTCATCCTAGAAGGGGTCAAGAAAATACTGAAGTGATGATGCAGGCTGGCTCCCTTTATACCCGAGAGTACTGACATTGGTTAGGGCATCTGCCAGCCTAGGAGACGAAAAGATCTACATTTATGGTAAGTATACACAACCGTACTATTCTTTTAATACTAAAGCTCTAGTATCAGCCACCTTTAAGGCTTTGAAATTTCTCAGAAAACATGTGATGGATGGGCATAAGCAAAGTTGGGAGGCATTGAACACTGATATTCAAGAAGTGCACTAGGGGAAATCCTTGACTCTCCTAAGAACCCCCATAAAACTAAGAAAATTCCATTTTTTGCATGTAAATGTTTGCATATCTTGCCAATGTTGGAGATGCCACACTGGAGACATAGGGGACTGGTTGCGTGTCTTTTGAAGATGCATTAAATTACAGGGTCTCGGAGGTAAGTGGGGTCTTGGGAGAGCAGGAGATACTTGATGAGAAGACCTCTTTCCTGGATTAAATGATGATCAGGATCTTCCTGATCTAGACGAGAAGACATATTTCTTGGGATTACATGGTGATCAAGAAATTTCTGATCTAGTACAAGCAATTAGTTTCATTAATAAAGTTGATTGTGAAGAATACGATAACCAGGAAATGGAAAAATCAGGATCGCCTGACATTAGGAGAGGTAACAAATCTCCTGAAGGAAGTGATGGACAGGGAGGAAAGGGCTCTACAACCATATCAAAAGTGGAAATTCTTGCAAAAATGCTCCCAGTTGCTGCAATACTTAGATAATCTAGCACAGTGTTTCCTAAACTTGGGTCTGTACGATAAACTCAAGGGGTACGCGAGCTCACTTGCACCCACCTGGCTTTTGGGCATCATCCATGACCCGACCCTGTAAATGGAGAAAGAAAAGTTGCGCCGCTCATCCACAATCTATTTAAAAAAAAAAAAAAGAAAGAAAGAAACTTCCCTGTTTGCAGCTGAGCAGTGGCTAAACAGCTACTTGCCCTTAGTTTTTAGAGGAGAAGGAACAACTTCCGTGTTTGCAGCTGACGCTGAGCAGCTGCTCACTTGCCCTATGTTTTCTGCCAGCAGTTAGAACTTGGAGGGAAATTTAAACAACTGTTCTGTTCCCTCCAAGTAAGACAGATCCCGTTTTTATGTTTGTCGCTGTATAGGGCGGCGCAGTGGTGCAGCGGTTAACGTTGTCGCCTCACAGCAAGAGGTTCTCTGGTTCGATTCTCTGCTGGGGTGCCTTCTGTGTGGAGTTTGCATGTTCTCCCTGTGTTCGCGTGGGTTTCCTCCGGGTACTTCGGTTTCCTCCCACATTCCAAAGACATGCATCAGGGAGCATTTCTCCCCGGGCCTCCGCTGAAAACAGGCTCTGTGGAACCTAATCGGACATTCCCGGTCAACAAAATATTAAATAAAAAATAATAAAATAAATAAATAAATAGGTATGGGTCTGCTTTCTCCCTTTTGCTAACAAATAGAAATTAATGCAGAGCTGATGATCGATCCAGACGATCTTGTTGACAGAACTTGAAGGTTTTTTTTTTTTATCAAGACTTTAATAAGAAGCGTTGCCTGAGTGCAGTTGTCAGTTGACCAGATATTTGCAGTGTGTGCCAGATTTTTGCCTTATTTGGTGTGTTTCACATAAAAAGGGGGTTTCTCTGGCAGATCATTGAGGACTGAAGAAAATAATGGAATACTTTTGAGCTTTAGATTTCATATGTTTCAGAAAATTCGTATTAATTCAAAACTTGTTGTTCTAGCAACTTTCTAAGTTTATAAGACCAATATTTTCCTTAGCTTTGGCCCTTTGTTCCCCACATTATGACAGTGTTTGTCCATATTTCTTGTGCTGAAGAGGTTGAGAGGTATTTTGTGTGTGTGTGTGTGTGTGTGTGTGTGTGTGTGTGTGTGTGTGTGTGTGTGTGTGTGTGTGTGTGTGTATGAGATAAAGAGGTGTGTGTAAGAGGTAGGCAGCATACCCTTCAGCTGTCCGGGTTTTTGCAGAATGTCCATATTTTTGACTCATATTTTCAGTCTGTTTCTAATACAGTTGTGTTTTTCTGGAAAATCCATGGCCAATCATTGATGACTGCAGTCAGAAAATAATGGCAAACATTTGATCATCAGACTTCATAGCCTTCAGAAAATTTGTACTAATGCAAAACTTGTTGTTCTGTTAACTTAATAAGTTTACAAGACCAAATATTAAAATGTGCCCTACATTTTGGCTCTCTGATCCCCCATTATGGCAGGTGCATTTTTCAAGAAATTTAGTTTCAAGTGCATTTTCAGGGAATTGTGAGCTTCAAGGGAAGAGAAGTTTACTGCTGCTCATGCTAAGTCTGTTTACAATGTGCAACAGATTTGTTTAGCTAGTTAGCAAACAGCATCACTTTTGTGGTGCAGCCTTTTAAAGCTGTGTTAGTAACACAACAGGTAGCATGCTTGCATTTTAATGCAGAAGGGTGTGGGTTTTACTACCACAGCATATTGATGGATTGTTGATACTGTTTTGCATTTTTAGAGGGTGGATACTGAAGTCCTGAATATGTCCTCTTTTGGATGAGATGCCTATTATACCATGAATCCCCCAAAACGTGCATGCTGATTGGCCAGCGTGCCCGTTGTAAATCGAGTTATACTAATGGAAAAAGGTCCGGTCGCCCGGACTTTTTTCCATTAGTATAACTCGTTTTAAAATGTCTCGCTATGTTAAATGGGTTTAACATAGCGAGACAGCTTTAAAATAAGCAACGGAGATGTCCGTTACTTATTTTAAAGCTGTCTCGCTATGTTAAACCCATTTAACATAGCAGACAGTGTTTAAAAACGGAGAAAGAAGATCTCCGTTGCTTTTTTAGTTTTAGCTATGTTAAATGAGTTTAACATAGCGACAGTTTTAAAATAAGCAACGGACATCTCCGTTGCTTATTTTAAAACTGTCTCGCTATGTTAAACTCATTTAACATAGCGAACATTAAAAGCAACGGAGATCTTGCTTTCTCCGTTGCTTTGCCCACAGCTCTGATGTACTGCGCAGGCAGTACATCAGAACTGCCGCGATGCCAGACATCTGCGGAAGGGCAGTAAACAGGCATTATACTATGCCATTATTTAAGAAAAGTAAAAGTTTCTTTTCTTAAATAATGTCATGATAATAGCAATAACCCACTTCTGGGTGTGGGTAATGCTAAATTTACCCACGGTTGGCTTTTTGGTCCTCGGCTCACTGACCAAACCACGCCAACCGTGGGTAAATTTAGCATTTCCCACACTCAGGCGTGGGTTATTGCTATAGTAACTATGAACCTGTTTTCAGTTTGGCATCCATGCAATATTACCAGCTTACCATTTTTTTAAGTAGGCAATTTATTCTTCAAGGGCAGCAGGCACTGAATTTGTAGATGAAACACTGAAATAAAGTTGTTTGCTAGCGGCAACCTTTTTCATTAGTTACAGATCTCTTTAAGGTGGAATTATTCAGATGACTTACTTCTGCAGAGATTGTGCATATTGACTGATATTGGTGGATTGGGTTTACTACCATATTGTCGATCGCACTATGTGCGATCAACCAATGTGCAAAACTCAGGTAGCAAAACCGGAATTGCGATTACTGCATTGTCGAACCTTACAATAGCGAACATTCACTATAGCAAGGTTCGACAATGTAATGCACATTGCACTATAGCGAGGATCGGGAAATGTACCCTTTCCTCAGTGTAGTATGATCTCGGAGTTTGTGTATATACGTGGGGGGGGGGGTGCAGGGGGGCTTGGCCCTTGCAAAAACTGTTGTAGAATGTTGAGCAGATTTGACTATGCCTGTTAGAAAATGTCGATTCATTGTCCACAAAAAACACCATTTGACAATTTTATTGTTCGGTCATCTGTGTTCCATACAAACACGTCGGCCATATCATCTTCTGACTAATTAGCACTCAAACATGTGGTAGTAAACTGGTGGATTGTAATGACAGAAGTTTGAGTGGCCCTTTATGGTTGAAATGTTTGCAATTGGGCGGTTTTGTCATTATTGGTCCATATGTTTTTTCACTGCTTACTGGAAAAATGTGCAGAACTATCCATTTAAAACACGTACTACCAAGTGGTGCTGTATTATACAAGGGATATAATTTAATTATTGTGTATTAAAATTTAATTATACAATTAGGAAGGTGAATCAAAGAACTTTTGCATGCTCCTAGAAATGTTTGCAAGGGACCTATGCTTTGAAAGCAGCCCAAAGGTAAATTTAATCCGCCACTGGCCAGATGCATTTTCTTTGAATGTGGGTTTCAATGCTGTTTCAGTGAATATGAGTTTCAAAGGTAGAGAAGTTGTAATGTTAAGTCTGTTTTCATTGAGACTATATTGCTTTGTTTAGATTTACCAAATGTCTGTTTAGCTTTAGCAAATGTCTATCAGTGTTTGTGCTTTAAAATTTGAAATAAAAGTTTTAAATTAACTCCAAACATCTGTAATCATTGTAGAAGTAAAGCAGAAAACAGTATGTACACACAGAATTTTGAACAGTGTTTATGGCAGCTGGGGAGAACTAGCCAAGTAATGGGACACTAAAATGACTGCGTGGTGTGTGTATGGGGGGCTGATTGGGGGGTTTGATCCAAATGTAACGTATGTGTACCGCCGCTGATAGGCATCCGTCAAAATTTTTTCCTTTATAAAAGGGGTCCACCAGCTTGCAAAGTTGCAGAACCACTGATCTAGCAGATTTTATCTAGTGAGTTTAGCATTGGAAGAGTTATGAAGAAATAGATCTTCCTTTGTGTGTTGTTGTGTTCTTCTTTCGGCTTTTCCCAGTTAGGGGTCGCCACAGCGGAACTCCAGTCTACTAATGATTGGCAATAGATTTTTATGGTGCTAAGGTGCCAGCCTGACGCCCAACCTTCAACGAAGGCACTCCCATTCACGCATGTCTTTCAAATGACACTCAACCGCAGGGAGGACATGCAGACTCCACACAGAAGGCGCTCCAGCCGAGAATCAAATGGGAGAACCTCTTGCTGTGAGGCGACAATGCTACTGCTGTTCCATCGCAGCTTAAAGATCTTCCTTTCTGTGTGTGCCCTAAAAAAGCACTTATCTAAATATATATAAAAAAAAATTAAAACCTGTGGTTAAATCTTTGCAATGTTTTTAAAATAACATTGTTTGTTTTTATGTTAGTGAAATGCAATTCTGCATTTTTGATGTTGGACACCTGTTCAGTTGTTATAAAAATTAGTTGCAGTCCATTGAATGTATGTAATTATAGCTTTCTTTATAATATTTTTGTGATATGTTTCTTGTGACAAACTGCATAAAATGCTGGATGTGCAGAATGTGCTGATCTTTTGTACTCAGGTTGATTAAATAAAAGATCTGTAGATCACGGGCATGGTCAGGCTTCTGTCATGTGTACCACAACATTAGTTTTAAATATATATTTTACTTTGTGCAGTGAAATGTGCTAGACTTCAAGAAAAAAAGCCTTCATCTTGTAACTATCATTTATGGATAAATATGTATTGTTATATGACGTTTCTTTGTGGTATTGAAAACATTTGTTGTCCAGAAACGCACACTGCCTAGAGTGGAGGGCTACTCTTGTGGTAAAGGTAGGCTGCATTATGGAAGTTATTGTTCACTTTCAGAAATTCTGCTGTGGCTCTGCTGTAGATCATCCCATCCAGTTAAATGCAAGATGTTCTTCGTCTCACATTGCTGCAGTCATAACCTGTGGGTAGTCCGCTGTCCTCTGTCGGCCCGAATACCAAAGAGCTAGGCTGGCGTCGGTCATTGTCGCCTAGAGCTGACGTCAGTACGTAGTAGTACTTAAGCGCATGACCGACGCCATATCCTCAGTCTTTCTTGCCGCGTGGTCCGAAGCAGAAGCAGCGTTTGCAAGTGCCGTTCGGCGTTCTGAAATTTTCATTTATCGAGTTTCAGACCGAAGACCAAGTTGGGCTAAGTACCCCGTTGGGGAAATTTTTGTCTTTTCTTGCCTCAGTTATCCGGATGTCAGAAAAAGTTAATAGTTGTATTTCTTGTGGGAAACAGATACCTCATAGGGATTATCATTCTTTCTGTATTCCTTGCTTGGGGCCTGAGCACGACGTGGTCGGGTGTCGCTTTTGTGCTAGATTTAATAAGCGCACCATTAAACGAAGATTGGACTGTGCCAGGCTTGTTTTTGGTAAACGGTGTAACTATAACATGCCGTCGGATCCTCCGACGCCCGCTACCGCTAAAAAGTGTAAGGATAAATCTTTGAGGTCTAAACCGGATGAGTCGTCCGTTGCGGACGCCGGTTCTACGGAGCCTCCGGTTGAATCTGTGGATCCTGCCGAGGGTTCGGCTGAATCCCAGGGGGAACCTTTACTTTTACAGGAGTTGGCCTCTCAGGAGTTAGGCCAGGCTGAGGGTGTTTCTCAGGTGTCTGTAGTTCCAGCTTTACAAAAGGTTATTAGGCTTTCTACTTCAGTGGCTAAAGGCCATGCTAAGGCCAAACCTTGTCTTGTTAGCCCTGGTCATAGTTCTAGCTCTTCAGCCCCTGTTCCTAAAAAGCATATGTTGAAAATGGCAGAGGACTTGATTACTTTGATCAGGGGTTCTATGCCCCCCCCCAGAGAAGAGGCCTAGGGTGGAGGCAGATTTAGAGGGAATGGATCATTCCTCTGACTACTCTGAATCCTCAGCTGAAGAAATTCAGGATTTCCCTTCCTATTCAGATTCGGATGCAGAGGACTCCTGTCCGTCTGCTTCTCCTCCAGAGGATTTTTCTTTTTCTGAGACTTTACATTCCATGAGGGAACATTTCAAGTGGGAAGGTCAAGATTTTTCAGATTCTCGGAAAAGGCTTAGGGAATTTTTGTTTCTGCCACAACATAGGCCCTTGGCTATTCCTCCTGTCTTAGATGTTGTTCAGGATGTTTTTTCTGAATCTTCCCTTAATCCTGATTCTTTGCCTCCGGCCCCTGTTAAGCCAGACAGGTATTACAGAGTTCCAGAAGCACATAAGTATTTGTACAAGAGTCCTAGAGCTGATCCGGAAACTATTATTCAAGGTCCGAAGGGTGTTAGGGCTTCTCTGGCTAAGAATCCAGTTCCTTTGGATAAGGATTCTAGAGCGTTAGATAGGTGGGGGAAAAAAGTGTACACCTCCTCTACGTTCGCTATGAGGGCTTTGAATTGCCAATTTCATATGCTGAAGTATCAGATTTTTTTGTTAGGCCAATTGAAATCTAAGGTGGATGCTTTAGCTGAGGGTATAGAGTGTAAGGAGCTCCAGGAGTTGGTTCATGCATCAGATCAAGTTGGCAAACATTCTTTGCAGTGTGATTTTGATGCTCTTCAGGCTTCATCCAGGGTGGCTGCTACAGGTTCAGTTATTCGTAGACATGCCTGGCTTAAGGATCAAAATTTGTCAGAGCATGTTAAGGCTCGGATTTTGGATGCTCCTCTTCAATCTGAAGTACTTTTTGGCCCTCCTGTGGAATCAGTTTTGAAAAAGATGGAAGATAAGGCTAAGTCTATGCAGACGGTCAAGGATTTTATGCAGGTGCAGCCCCCTAAGTTTAGTAGGAATTGGCCTGCTAGAGGATGGTCTTATCCTTCTTCAGATTATCAGTCTAAGGGCAGGTCTAGACGTGGTAGAGGCAGGGATCACGCTCAGGGTTCTTTCAGACCTAGGACTTGGAGCTCTCCTGCACAGTCTTCTGGTGAGGGTAGGGGTCAGCCCTTTCGTAAGCAGACCCAATGACCTGTATCTTCCGCTGCCAGACCCTTCTTTACTGGCAGCTCCTCTAGGAGGAAAGTTGGGACTTTTCAAACAAAACTGGAATTTGGTCACCCAGGACCAATGGGTGTTGGATGTAATAAATCAAGGTTACAAATTTTATTTTCACACCTTTCCTCCTTTCAAAGGCATGCCGGATGTGCCTCCTCAGCAAAGGCTGGAGGCTCAGGAGCAATTTTCTCTGCTTTTGCAGATGGAGGCAATTCAGGTGGTCCCTCCGTCAGAAGTAGGCCTAGGATTTTATTCTCGTCTATTCCTAGTGCCAAAGAAAGGAAACACTTGGAGGCCAATTCTGGATTTGTCCATTCTCAATACCTACCTAGACATTCCAAAGTTCAAGATGTTAACATTACAACAACTTCTGCCTATGCTAGGCAAAGATCACTGGATGGTAACCCTGGATTTCAGAGAGGCCTATCTTCACATCCCTATCAGGCCCAGTTGCAGGAGATTCCTGAGATTTCGGGCTGGTACTTCGCATTATCAGTTCTCTGCATTGCCCTTTGGTTTATCTACTGCGCCCAGGGTATTCACAAAAGTTCTGGCTCCTGTGATTGCTTTCTTCAGACAGAGAGGAATACAAATTTACCCTTACCTGGACGATTGCCTGATTCTTGCTCAAAACAAAGACATATTACTACAACATCTCCAGTATGTAATGGCAGTTTTAAGGTGCCTAGGGTATTCTGTGAACGAAATAAAGTCCAGTCTAGTACCCTCTCAGGACATGTGCTTTCTGGGTGTGAGACTGAATACAGCTTCTCAGATGGCATTTCTGACCCCGGACAAACAAAGAACTCTTCATCTTTACTTCCAGCAGTTATCAGTAATGTCCAGGCTGACTGCAAGGACAGTCCTTCAAGCCTTGGGGTTCATGGCATCTTGCATTCTAGTACTTCCCAATGCCAAACTGCATATGAGGAAGCTACAATGGTATCTCAAAAGTGTGTGGACTCAACACTGCCACGGTTTGGACACTGTCATTCGGATTATACCTTGCATCCAGAAGGAATTCTTGTGGTGGGCTCAGGAATGTCACCTAAACAAGGAACTCTCTGTGACCCGACCAGAGGCGAGTCAGATCCTAACGACGGATGCCTCGGACTTGGATTGGGGAGCACACTTCAATGGGAAATGGATACAAGACATGTGGCCTCCCAAACTACTACATTTGCATATCAACATGAAGGAGATGTTAGCAGTTCAATTTGCTTTGATGGCCTTCAAGGACCTGCTTCAGCCGGGACAGGTGTTGATTCAAACAGACAACACAACAGTCATGTGGTACATCAACAAGCAGGGGGAACCCATTCCTACCCTCTTTGCAGGCAAGCAATGATTTTGTGGGAGACTGCTCTGAGTTTTCGAATCAATCTTCAAGCACGGTTTCTGCCAGGAGCTCAGAACTCCCTAGCAGATATATTGAGCAGGCAAATTGTGGATCCCCACGAGTGGAAACTGGATCCTCAGGTTTTCAAACAATTGACTGTGGCTTGGGGAACTCCAGACATAGATCTGTTTGCTTCTCCACTGAATTTTCAACTTCCAAAATTTTGCACAAAGATGTTCCACCCAGATGCTTGGAAAGTGGATGCTCTATCTTTCAGCTGGAACAACCTTCACGTTTATGCTTTTCCTCCTCTGCCTCTTCTCCCCAAGGTACTCTTGAAAGTCAGGCAGGACAAGCCTTGCATGATTCTAATAGCACCAGATTGGCCACGTCAGCATTGGTATCCTCTGCTGAGGAGTTTAATCCAGGAGCCTCCTTGGCTTCTGCCACAGGTTCCTCATTTGTTGTCCCAGTCGAACAATCATTTTCTCAATGTTCAGGTGCAGTCCCTCCATCTAACAGCCTGGTGTATTCTGTGATGGAGCCGGTGGGGTCTCAGCTTCCTCAACAGGTTTTGAATGTCATTTTGGAAGCCAGGCGGCCTAGCACTAGAAAAGTTTATGCTGATAAATGGAAGAGATTTTTTCTTTGGAGCACTGCAAAGGGTTTTGATGTTTCAGTGCCTAATTTGAGTTTTGCACTACAGTATCTTACTGAATTACTGGACAAGGGTTTGTCATTCTCTTCTGTGAAGGTTCATGCTGCAGCCATTTCTGCTCACTATGATTTTGACCCTCCTTTATTTTCTCATCCTTTGTTCAAACAATTTCTTAGAGGGGCAAAGAATATAAGACCCCCGTAGAGCTCCTACTCCTTCCTGGGATCTCAATTTTGTTTTGGAGAAACTTACTTTACCTCCTTTTGAACCTGCAGCTACGTCTGAACTGAAGTTTTTGTCTTGGAAGACTGCTTTTTTGTTGGCCATTACTTCTGCTAGGAGGGTATCTGAATTGCAGGCACTCATGGCAGTTGAACCCTTTTGATATTTCATAAGGATAGAGTTTCTTTGCGAACTAACCCTACTTTTATGCCTAAAGTGGTTTCTAATGTGGCCTTGAACCAGTCTATTCATTTGCCTACTTTTTATGCTGATCCCCAAAATAAAGGGGAAAAAGTCTTGCATTCTTTGGATATCCACAGGCAGTTACATTACTATTTGAGCAGAACTAAGGAGTTCAGACAGACTCAACAGTTATTTGTTTCTTTTGCTTTGAGTTCACAAGGGAAAGCTGTTTCAAAGCAGACTATTTCAAAGTGGATTGGTCATTGTATTGCTTTTTGTTATTCTCATCATGGGAATGATGTTCCTGCTGGGATCAGACCTCATTCTACTAGGGCTACTGCCACTTCTACTGCTTTTCTAAGGGGTGTAGCTACTAAGGATATTTTGGAGGCAGCTACTTGGAGTTCAGTACACACTTTTACTAAGCATTACCATCTCCCTCTTTATTCCAAGTCCAGGGCTGGGTTTGCCACTGCAGTTTTACAGGACATGTTAGCAGCTCCTAATGCTTTGTAGTTTGCCAGCCTCCCTTTTCCTTTGCTTTGGGATTCTACCCACAGGTTATGACTGCAGCAATGTGAGACGAAGAACATAGTACAGTTTTGTACCTACCATAAATGTAGATGTTCGAGGATCCACATTGCTGCAGTCCAATTATTCCTCCCTCCTTCCCCTCTATAGTTGTGGTTGCTGGGTTTCTTTTTGGGATACTCTTTATTTCCACACTGGTGGTTCTTGGGCTTTTACTACTTTAGTTCTGGCCTTCATTTTTAGGCCTTCTGACATCTGGGGCAAGAAAGACTGAGGATATGGCGTCGGTCATGCGCTTAAGTACTACTACGTACTGACGTAAGCTCTAGGCGACAATGACCGATGCCAGCCTAGCTCTTTGGTATTCGGGCCGACCGAGGACAGCGGACTACCCACAGGTTATGACTGCAGCAATGTGGATCCTCGAACATCTACATTTATGGTAGGTACAAAACTGTACTTTTTCATTGGCAGGTAAAAGGGAGGCTACAAACACACCTGAGATGTGCATGTGTAGCTCATATACTACTTAGAACTGCTGCTTTTATGAAACCCAAGCAGGTCTCTCTCAGTCTCTCTTTTTAATAAGCACAGGTTACTTGTTCTAAGGCAAACTAGATATATGCATAATATTATGTTTTAAAAAGTGTGTAAAATATCAGAAGGAACAGTCAAGTATCATTCCAGAAGAATAGTAACTGGCCAATCTGCTATTAAAATGTGGATATGTCTTTAGTCCATCCTAGTGTTACTGAAATATGATGGTCTCTTTAGGGACAACTTGCAAGGAAAATGTGCACAAAAAATTAAAAGGAGGACAAGCAATGACAGTAGTTTTTTATCACACAGAAAGATATGCAGATTTTATTGAAGCCAACAGGAAAGAAGATCCAGCTGAAAGACTGAAATCACTGAAAAGACTGGTAAGTTTAAAGTTTATAGTTTTTAAACTGGTTCTTGATCCACAATTATGTTACCTAGTCTTATTATTATTTCAGATTCATGACTTGCCAGAACATCATTATGAAACCTTGAAGTTCTTGTCTACTCATCTGAAAACAGTAGCAGAGAATTCTGAAAAGAACAAGGTAAATAAAATGAAACAGAAACTTGTTGACAGTTTTAATTTATTTAATTGTGGAATATTTACAAGATAGAGCAGTGTATTTTAATTCTAGTAGTAGTTTTCCAACAGGTAGCACAGACACCGTTAGCGTTAACAAATGCTAGGATGACTTGACCAGATCCTTGTGGCAGTTGTTTTGCTTGGACCGCCTCTACTACTGCTGTCAGCCATATATTTATCAGTATTTCACAAGGGCCCATCTCTCCTGTTCTTTTCCTGCCATTTTTACTAAAATTTTAGACACGCTCTTTGCATAGAGTGTTTTGCTCTCACCTTTAACTGTTTTTTTCATCATAGGTTTTAAAGACAGAGTCTGAAAGTGCTTTTGCAGGAGGTAGATTCCAGTACCAGTCTTCCATAGAGTTTTTTTTCTTTTTTGTTAATCTAAAATAGTACCACTAAAATGTGTGTTTATGCTATCTTTAGTCCCACTACACATTAGTACCTGAGGGACATCCTTGAAAACTATTTAGTTTCCTTCAAATGACTGATGATGACTGAAAGAAAAATAAAATGTCTTTCTCATTGAGGCATGCTTCTCTCAAGTATACTGTTTAGTTCTTTGGTGCATTGGAAGCTTGTGATCATTGATTTAAAGAGAACAGGAACAGCAATAGGAACTGTCCTTCTATTCATGTGTTGCAGTATTCCTTACATCTGGGATTCCCTGCCTGGGGCAGCCCGATGTCCGGCTACCATACAGAAGCCATAGTTTGCTTTGAAGTACACCATATGTCACACGTATACTCCTCCCATAGCATAGACCATAATGGTGATGTCCAGATGTACCATCCTCAGAACTTCTTTGCCGCCCAACCAAACGCCATCTGTCGATCATCGGTCTGAATGCTTATAACCCATTGCTGGCTTCCGACCCATTGCAGATAAGTGCCCCATTGGGGTTTAATTTTTTTGTATCTTTTGGTTTCTTCCAGGATTTCATGTCATCCAAGAAGGATAAATGCCAATGTGGGAGACAGATTCCCCATAAAGACCACCATGAACAGTGTTTATTTTGCTTAGGCGCCTCTCATGACCAGACTTCCTGTTCTGTCTGTCAGAGTTTTGTACTGAAAACTCTGTGTAGTAGGCTTTCTTCCTTAGCATTGTATCTGGAGAATCATTGACTTAAGCTTTTCATTAAGGATACTATGGAAGGAACTTCCTGTCCTTAGGGTCAACCATCAGGGAAGAAGGTTAAGAAACCTAGATCAGAATCTTCTGCTGTCCAACCTCTGGCAGAGGTTTCTCCCGAGGTGAGTGGGAACCAGGAGGTTCGCCCGTCTTTGTTGTCGGATTCCTCTGTCACAACTAGGATGGAGGCTGGTGGGGATCCAGCTTTCAGCACGTCCAATGAGGCTTTGCAGATGTCTGTTTCGGATGTTCAGAGGGATCCACAGTTGATTATTTTTGAGGGGCGTAGGGATGTTCCTCAGATTTTAACTAGGGAAAAAGTTCCTACTACTGTTATTGAATGCTGTCCTGGGTCAGAGCTTTCTACGTTTTACAGCACAAACATCCCATTGAAGAAGAAACTAAAAACTAAACCTGTTTCTCCTACCCCTAGGGATCCACAGAGTGAGTGGCAGGCCTTCACTCAGGGTTTGTTTAATGCTTTGATGGCACTGAAACCTCCTCAGGGGGTTTCTGTTCCAGCTCCCCCTTGGTCCTCTACTCCAGTTAAAAGACCCAGGGAACAGGATTACTCTGAGGAGGAGTTGGATTATGATGAGGTCTCTTCCCAGATTCCTTCTCCTTTGGACTATGAGTCGGAGGAAGAGGGGGGTCTACCAGTCCTGATTCTCCCTTTGAAGAAATTTATTTTGGGGACACAGTCTCCAGGATAATGGAGTTTTTTAAATGGGATAGTGCTTAAGTCTCTGAGATTCATAAGAGATACTGTGAGTTGCTGCATTTAGAAATCCCTTAAACATTCTGGTATTCCTCCTGTTTTGGCTGTTTTATTGGATGCATATTCCAATGCCTCTAAAGCCCCTGATTCTTTGGCCCCTGCTCCCAAGAAGCCTTATAGGTTTTATAGGGTGCCTGAGGGCTGTAACTTTTTGTAGAAGTGTCCTGCTGCTTGACCCCCTCAGTGGTGTCAGTAGCCTCTGACAAGCCCTCTCAATTGCTTCTCTTGTCCAAGTTACTGCCTTCTGACAAATGCAGCAGAACTATGGAAAGGCTAGGTAAGAAAGTTTACACCTCTGCTCCGTTGGCTTTTAGAGCTATTATCAGACCCATATGTCCAGGTATGTATTGGTTCTCCTTTCTCAGGCTTGTCAGGTTGTTTTTGGATCTCCCAGACTCTGAGGGTAAAACTTCTGCTGTTCCCCATTAGGAACTTCCTCACAGGTGGTTTGTCATTCCATCAAGTGTAGTTATGATGCAGCAGATGCCTCTTCTAGGGCTACTGCTTTTGGCTCAGTGAAGAGGAGGTATTCGTGGCTTTAGCTTCAGCTATTACCAGGTGACATCCCAGATGATATCAAGGCTAAGTTCATGGATGCCCCTCTTGATAATAAACATTTGTTTGGGGAAGCTGCTGCTGGTTTAAGTCCCTTCAGGATAAGAGGAAGGGCTTACAGAAACTCAAACATGTGTTCGTCTCTCCTGTTCCTAAATTTCAGAGAAACTACCCCCAGTTAAGGCAGCCTTTGTTCTCATAAGGGCAAAAAGAGTGGCAATTGGACTCCTCCTGCTAAAGCTACTCACACTTCAGGGACTCTGAAGCCTTCCTTTCCAGATAAACTAGGTGCTGTCTGACTATCTGTCTCTTTCCAGCCATGTTCCTCTTTCTCTTTGCCTTTCTCGCTCTCTCTGTCTCTCTCTCTCTCTCACACACACACACACACACTGTTTGGCTTCAGATTACTCAGGATTATTGGGTTTTGCCAATTATTTGCCATGAGTATTTCATGGTGTGGAAATCCCATCCCCCTTTTGTGGGCATTCCTCAGCCTCCTCAGGAGCAACTACCTTTTTTCTCAGAGGTTCTTCGAGACCTTTTGACTCAGAGTACTATTCAAAAGGTGGCTTTTTTCAAAAGGGGATGGAGTTTTACTCAAGAATGATTCTAGTTCCCAGAAAAAAGGGTACTTTGAGACCAATTCTAGCCTGTCTCATTTGAACACCTTTCTGAAGGTGTCCACTTTTTGAATGTTGTCCCTTCAGACTCTGATGTTCTTAGTGTTTCACTGTTGCAGTCATCACATTTGGGTTATCCCTGCCAGGGTAGCCCTCGGCCGGCCCGAATACCAGAGGCTTAGTATTTCTGCGTTGGTTGCTGTCGCTTCAGGATTGACATGAGGACATTAGTAGTATAAAGTAAGGCAGCCGACGTCATTACATCAGTCTTTCTTGCTGAGGAGCCCGAAGCAGAAGCAGTTCGCATAAGTGCCAGTCGGCTGCTACCTGAGTTTCATCTTCCGAACTGAAACTGAAGTCTTCTAAAGACTCTCCTTTCACGCAAGCACCTGGGCCACCATTACCAATGACCACTGGGTCCTCAACATAGTGTCCCAGGATACAAATTTTCTTTCCACAATCTCTTCCAACCGCAAAAGGGTTCCCAGATCTGTCACCAAACCAGTGGTCAGAGGCGAAGAAGCAGGTCATTTCCCTGCTCTCTGTGAGGGCAATAGAGCATGTTCCTGCAGAACAGATAGGCCAAGGTTTCTACTCCAGATTTTTTCTGGTACCCAGAAAAGAGGGCACCTGGCGCCCCATCCTCGGTCTATCCATTCTAAACACCTTCCTGGTGATACCAAAATTCAAAATGCTCACCCTCCAGCAACTGCTACCCATGCTCTCCAAGGATGCTTCTCTAGCCACCATAGACCTAAAAGAGGCCTACATCCACATTCCCGTTAGGGAATCATGCAGGAAATGTTTATGTTTCAGGGCAGGAGCTCTGCACTTTCAGTTCTCTGCACTTCCCTTTGGCTTATCTGCTGTTCCCAGTATTTTCACAAAATGTCTGGCTCCCGCCATTGCCTTTTGCAAACAAAAGAATATCCGAATTTATCCTTACTTAGATGACTGCCTAATTCAGGCAGTCAGGAAAAGCTGCTTAAGCACCTAGCCTTTGTAAAGTCCCTACTGACCTCCCTAGGATACACTAAACGAAGTCCAAACTAGTACCCATCCAAAGGATTATATTCCTAGGAGCAAGCCTGGACACAGCATCCCAGATGGTATTCCTTACACCAGAAAAGCAAACTTACCTGACAGCCTGCTTCTCTCAACTAGCCACCAGACCCCAGTTATCTGCAAAGAAAATCCTACAAGCTCTGGGGTTCATGGCATCTTGCATTCTACTCATTCCATATGCCAGACTGCATATGAGGAAACTTCAGTGGTACCTAAAAAGCCTTTGGTGTCAACACTCTCAAGACCTGGAAACTCTTATACCAGTGATATCTTGCCTAAGGAAAGATTTTCTTTGGTGGGCAGCAGCATGCTCCCACAACAAGGAACTACCTTTCTCAACAACCCCCCCCCTCCAGCGCCCAGACCCTCATCACAGACTCATCAGAAGACTCATCAGACTATGCCTGGGGTGCACACCTCTATGGCAGGTGCATACAGGGCCAATGGAGCCCACAGCAAATACATTTCCACATTATCCAAAAAGAGATGTTAGCTGTCCAGCACACATTGACAGCTTTCAGGCCCCTTCTCTCCCCATGGGCTCTCCTGATCAAAACAGACACCACCACTGTGATGTGGTATATCAACAAGCAGGGAGGGACTCACTCCTACCTTCTATGCAGGCTGGCCATGACCCTTTCGCACACAGCCTCTGCCATGCAACTCCACCTGTTAGCCCAATTCCTGACAGGTTCTCTAAACTCTCTGGCAGACCACTTAAGCAGAAATCTTCTGATACATGACTGGCAGCTAGACAAAAGAACCTTCACCCTAATAACTCAAAAATGGGGCACCCCGAAGGTCGACCTCTTTGCCTCCCATGCCAACCATCAGCTCAGCAGGTTCTACACCAGGGAGCATCAATGCATGTCTTGGAAAGTGGATGCCCTCTCCTTCCCCTGTGTCAATCTATCGGTCTATGCATTACCTCAACTACCTCTCATCACCAGGGTACTGCTCAAAATAAGGCAGGAAAAACCAAGGACAATGTTTATTGCTCTAGAATGGCCTTGCCAGGGGTCTGTATCAGAACATCAAAGTTTTAAAACTTCGAATTTTCTAATATCGACCCGTTTTAATTGAACGTTAAAAATAGCGAAGCTGCAGAACACCGAATTCCTAGGGAAAGAATTTGGTTGGCCGGTTCTGTGGCTTCGCTATTTTCAGCGCTGGGGTGGAGATTTACGGGTCAGGTTCAGGTAAGTGTGAGATTGTGTGGTTGTTAGGATTAGGGCGCGGGTTAGGTAAATTAGGTTTAGAGGCAGGTTAAGTGAGTTAGGGTTAGGGAGCGGGTTAGATGAGTGTGCGATAGTGGCAGACCTTTGGGTTAGGGTTTGGGTTAAGGTAAGTGGATAGATAGTAATGTATGTATAGTTTAGTGTAGGGTTAGTTGTAGGATTATAAGTGTGTGTGTATTGATGTTTTTTAGGTGTGCTTGTGTTGTGTGTATATGTTTCGGAATAGCGAATTTTTTCCCAAGGAAAAAAAATCGCTGTTCTGAATGTTCAGTATTATGTGGTTTAGATATTTTAGGTTCGATTAAATAACAATCGCTATTTCTATCTTTCGATAACATGATATAAATGCCCTCTCCAGCATTGGTACCCACTGCTGCGCAGCCTGTCACTGCCACCATGGCATCTCACACAAACCCCAACTCTCCTGACCCAGAGAGAAGGAGAATTCATGCATCCCCAATTGCAGACCCTCAGTTTTGCAGCCTGGGTTATTCCCTGACCACTAATAAATCTGCCAACCTCAGTAAACAAGTTCTAGATGTTATAAGTGAGGCCAGACGACCTAGCACTAGAAAGTCTTATGCTGACAAATGGAATAGGTTCTGAACCTGGATTCAATCTAAGGGAGCCGATACGTCACAGCCCTCCCTACCTCTCATCCTGGATTACTTAGCTGACCTGCTTACACAGTGGTCTCTCTTTTTCCTCTATTAAAATACATGCCTCTGCTATCTCTGCTCATTTCCTCACTGAGCAGCCCTTTTTCTCACACCCTCTGATCAAACAGTTCCTAAGAGGGGCTCGCAACTTGAGGCCCCTTAGAAGAGCACCTACCCCAGCTTGGGACCTTAACTTTGCGTTGGAAAAGCTCACCCTGTCCCCCTTTGAACCAGCACTTTCAGCAGAGTTAAAATTTCTCTCCTGGAAGACCGCTTTTCTTCTGGTCATCACTTCAGCCAGAAGAGACTCCGAGCTACAAGCACTCATGGCTGTGGAACTCTTCATCATCTTCCATGCTGACAGGGTTTCCTTCAGGACTATCCCATCCTTCCTGCCCAATGTGGTGTCCAGTGAGGCTCTCAACCAATACATTCATTTGCCCACCTTTTTCCCTAACCCTCAAAACAAGGGACTCTCTAGATGTGCACAGACAGCTCAGATTCTATCTAGATAGAAATTCAGAAAGTCTGATCAGCTACTGGTTAGCTTTGCTACAGGGGCAGAGGGCAAAGCCATCTCCAGACAAACAATTTCCAAATGAATAGCACACTGCATCCATTTCTGTTACAAGCAACATGGAAAACCTCCTCCTAAAGGGGTCAGGACTCACTCCACCAGAGCAGTCTCCACCTTTGCAGCTTTCCTCAGAGGAGTCCCCACCAGGGACATCCTGGAGGCTGCCACCTGGACATCCGTTCACACTTTCACCAAGTATTACCACCTGCCTATCTTCTCCAAATCCAGGGCAGGCTTTGGCACTGCAGTCTTGCAGGGCATCCTAGCCAGCACCTAGTCTACTTGACTGCCTCCACCCTTTTCCTCAGCTTTGGGAGTCAACCCAAATGTGAAGATTGCAACAGTGAAACACGAAGAACATACTACGGTTGTGTACACTTAACATAAATGTAGATGTTTGCGTGTATTCACTGTTGCAGTCCTGGTTTCCCTCCCTCCATCCCCCTCTTCTTTCTCTGTCTCTCCTTTCAAGGAACTTTTGATATGTACTTCCTACTGGTGGGGTTCTTCCACCATAACCTGGCTCCCACTTGGGGGCCTCTGACAGGGCAAGAAAAACTGATAATGGCATTGGCTGCCTTACTTTATACTACTGCCGTCCTGACATCAGTCCTGAAGCGACAGCAACCAAAGCAGAAATACTAAGCCTTTGGTATTCAGGCCGGCCATGGGCTACCCTGGCAGGGATAAGCCAAATATGATTGTGATGCCCGTGCCCTGGCCCAGCAATCAAGGAGCCTCAATCCTCACCACTAACACCAGTGAGGGTGTCTCATATATGAAGAAAGGGTAACAAATACATACAGTAAAGTGCAATTTCCCTTAAGAGCACACAAAGATCAGTCAGTCCGGGGGTGGTCGGACCCTTGCTCTCCAGGTCCCCAATAAGACTCCCCACTGGCACAGGTATATGGTCCAGATCTCAGCCTAGTGAACAAGCTAAAACCTCCAGCAACCCTCTCTGTCCAACTAATGCTTCGTGTCCCTGCCCAAGTAGCTGACACACACACACATACACCCACACCCACACTTTGAGATACGTTTATGCAACCACACAGACACTCCTGGGAAAGGCTGGCACAGGTTCTCCAGCTGAGCCCCTATTACCCAGACTATAAGGTGGAGAAGATAGGCAGGTGGTAATGCTTGGTGAAAGTGTAAACGGATGTCCAGGTGGGGACTCCTCTGAGTAGAAAGCCTGCCACCACCCAGCTAATATTTATCAGCTACTCAAAGGCCCTTAAAAGGGTGTCCAGTTATTACTGTGCAATATTATTATCCAATTGCTAGTATAACTAAACAGTTAAGGCTTATTAGAGTGACTTGGTACAGTTGTTGTTGTGTCTTTCAGCTTTTCCCGGTTAGGGGTCACCACAGCGGAACTCCGGTCCGCTAATGATTGGTAGTTGATTTTTACGTGTCGAGTTACCAGCCCTGATGCACAACCTTCAACGAAGGTACACCCATTCACGCATGTCTCCACGCAGAAGACACTCTAGCTGAGAATCAAACCGGACAGCGTCTTACTGTGACTTGGTACAGTAATCACTATAAATATGCAATGTAAATTATCTCTACACGAAACAGCCACAGTTGAAAGGTTTCAAAATATTTAATAATAAATAATAAAAACACAAGACAATACATCTTACTACACAGTGCTAGTCAAGAGTTCAGAGATCACAGAGAAATACTTAAAATAATTCAGTAGTACAGTTCTGACATCACAGAAAAACTCTTAGTCTAATCTTTCTAGTTTGTAGCTATTTCTAAAAGAAAACACAAGTCTAAGATAACTTGCATATGAGCAAGACAGTGCTGAGTTGCATGGTCAAGACAGAAATGCGTAATCCTCTCCGGTTCTCTCTGTTTAAATTGAAATGGCAGTTCTGATTCATATTACATCATTTTTCACACTTTCTTGGGGTACCTAAGCTACACATTACATCATTCTTCTCACTTCCCTGGGTTCCCAGGCTAACAGAAACTGCATTTACATTCTTAACATCTCCTTGTGTTATCTTGCAGCTGGTCAGGCAGCAAAGCAATAAAAATACATTTGCATGTTTAAGTCTAGCAATTTAACTCTTTGTTAAAACAATAGAAAGAATGTCTTTATCTAGACGGGCTGGAGCCAACTTTAGATCAAAGGGGTCACAACATGCTTTTACTTGGTCAGTAGAGAGCACTGTTGTGACATTTATTGCAGTTCCACATCCAACAGCAGTTTTTTTCCATTTAAGACAACAAGCCTGTGCCTTACGTTAATATTTACAAATGATAGAATAAGCTATAAAATTCTATCTGGCTAGGCTGGCAGCCTTCACAATGATGACTGCAACAGTGAATACACTCTTAACATCTACATTTATGGTAAGTGTACACAACTGTACTTTCCCTGTTTTGCTTCCTCAGGCTTATATGGAGTCTCTGGTTCTCAAGGATGCTTATCTCCATGTTCCAGTCCATCCCCTTTTCAGGAAGTTTTTGCATTTCTTTGTTTCTTCCTGGCATTTTCAGTTCTTTGCTTTGCCCTTTGGCCATTCTACTGCTCCAAGGGTATTCATCAAATGCTTCACTTCAGTGACTGCTTTTTGCAGTTTCAAGGGGTCCAAGTATTTCCTTACTTGGACAACCTGCTGATTCAGGCATCCTCTCCAGAGATCCTGTTGCAAAATCTTCATTTTGCCATTTTCCTTCTTTAAAGCCTGTGGCTCACAATCAACTTTAAAAAGTCTTCTCTGACTCCTTCTCGGGATCATGTTTTTCTGGGTTGTAGGATTCAGACTGTGTTTGCCTGTGCTGGCATCCCTGCCTCCTCCCAAGGGCTTAATGCTCATGTCCTTCTTTCAAAGTCTTCTTCCTCTGGCTTCCATTACAGCTAGGGAGTTTCTGAGAGCTCTGGGTTTCATGGCATCCACCATCCCTATGCCCCTCTGGCCAAACTCTACATGAGAAAGTTTCAGTGGTTCCTGAAGAGAGTTTGGCTAAAGCATGCATTTCCTCTAGAATTTGTAGTTCCTCTTCTATCTTGTCTCACGATAGAACTTCACTGGTGGATCCAGCAGTTGTCTCTAAATCCAGGGCTCCCTTTTCATCCCCCTCTTCCCTCTCAGAAGCAGATCACAGACGCATCAGGCATGGTATGGGGTGCAGTTTTTTGCTCCCTAAAGGTGCAGGGGGTGTGTTCACCTCTTCAACAGAAGGAGCACATCATTGTCAATGAGATGAGAGAGTCCTTCTGCTGGCTATTCAGCCTTTTCATCCTCTTTTCTCCCCAGGACCTCTCAAGGTATTCACAGACAATACCACAGTGTTGCAGTATATAAACAGACAGGGGGGGGAACAAGATCTTGCCTTCTTTGCTGGTTGGCACTCCTGGTATGGGATCTTGCTGTCCAGTATAAAGTGATTGTTTAGGCAGTTTACATTTCCTCAGGTCAAAATATTGTGGCTGATGCTCTGAGCAGGTCATTAACGCATCCCACGAATGGATGCTTCACAGGGATGTGTTTCTGGACATTGTCCACTAGTGTGGTACTCCTCAAGTAGATCTGTTTGCCTCCCTTTTGAACAGACAACTTCCTCTGTTTTGTGCGAGAGTCCAAGTTTCTCTGGTATGGATGGTGGATGCCCTCTCTTTCTTGGAAGGGGATGATTCTTTATACATTTCCACCCCTTCTCCTCATGCCAAAAGTCCTGTTCAGAATTCAACAGGACGCTCCCAAGATCTTTTTGGTGACTCCCTTTTGGCTGAGACAGCACTGGTTCCCTTTTCTTCTGCATTTAGCCAAGGGCAGTCATCACAAGTTACCTCACAAGGTGGACCTACTTACACAAGATAAGGGATCTGTCATCCTTCCCCACCTGCCCAATCTTCAACTGACACTGTAGGTAATAGGATTTTGATTCTGCAGAGACATCTTTTTTTCTGAGGAAGTGCTTAGGGCCCTGCAGGAGGCCAGGGTACCACACTGGTATTTAGTGGTCAGGGAATAACCTAGGAAATTCTACTTATCCAAAGGAAGAGGTTTTCTGTTTGGTGTCTTTCTCATAACCTGGATCCACTTTCTGTGGCTGTTCCTTTGGTTCTGTCTTACTTGTGTGAATTGCTCAATGTTGCGTTGTCCTATTCTTCTGTTAACAACCACTTATCAGCTATCTCTGCTTGTCAGCCTTTATCTCTTTCTTTAGCTTCTAGATTTGAAGCTAAACAGATGTTCATCGTGTTACCCTGCTGCAGTCATCACACTTGGGTTATCCTGCCATCAGGCGGTCCCGCAGTTGTCCCGAGTTCCAAAGTCTTGGTCCGGAGTAGTTTGCTGTCACTTCTTTTCTGACGTCAGTGCGCCAGGGGTATATAAGAGGCATCCAACACCATTTTCTTCAGTCTTTCTTGCCGCGCGGTGCCCGAAGCAGAAGCAGTTCGCAAGTGCTGGTCGGCCGACACCTGAGATTTTCGATTCGAATTTCAGTCCGAAGTCTTCAGTAAAGTACCCCGTTGGGCAACCTTTTCTTGCCTCAATCTGATGTCAGAAAAAGTTAACAATTGCATTTCTTGTGGGAAGCAAATACCTCATAAGGACTTCCATTCTTATTGTATTCCTTGCCTAGGCCCAGACCACGATGTCACAGGTTGTCGGTTTTGTGCTAGGTTTAATAAACGAACTAGCAAACACCGTTTTGACTTCGCTTAACATTACTTTGGTAGGAAATTTAATTATATCATGCCGTCGGAGGAGCCGACGACCGGCATGATTAAAAAATGCAAGGATAAGGACAGGCAGCCTAGGAACAAGCCAGACTCTGAGGCCTCTGCTGGGCCTATCACCGGTTCTCCGGTTTTCAGTGAGGCGCCTACGCAGCCCCTGACGACCGCAGAATTGGAACCCCAGACAGCTGCAGATTCTCAAGCGGAGTGTACTAGGCCGACACATCCATCCTTATTAGGCCCTTCCGACACCGGAGCAGAAGGAGACCCCGGTGCAGTGGAGACACCTTCGGTTGCAGAAGGTGTCTTTAGACCTACTACACTCACCATTAAATCTTATGCTAAGCTTAAAACTCCTTTAAAACCAAAAAAGACTGTACATCAGTCTGCAGTTCAAGGCCCCATGCCTAAGAAACAGATGCTTAAGATGGCTGAAGATTTGATTACCCTAATCAGGGGTTCCCATCCCCCTCCAGATAAAAGACCAAGACAAGAGGAGGATTATGCTTCCTCTGACCAGGTTTCTATTTCCTCAGATTCTTCTGTGGAACAGGATTTCACTATTCCCCCTTATGAGGACTCTGATGCTGAAGACTCTATTCCCTCAGCATCTCCCCCTGAAGACTACTCCTTTGGGAAAACTTTACATACCATGAGGGAACATTTCCACTGGGAAGGCCAGGACTACTCTGATTCTAAGAAAAGGCTCCGAGAGTTCCTTTTACTACCCCAGCACAGACCACTTGCTATCCCTCCAGTTTTAGATATTGTGGATGATGTTTACTTGGAGTCTAGTCTAAATCCAGACTCTCTACCTCCTGCTCCAGCCAAACCAGACAGATACTACAGAGTATCTGATTCACACAGATTCCTTTATAAAAGCCCTGTGGCTGACCCAGAAACAATTTCCCAGGGTCCCAGGGGGCTAAAGCTTCTATGACTAAAAATCATGTGCCCTCTGAAAGGGATTCCAGAGCCCTAGATAGATGGGGAAAGAAAATATACACCTCTGCAACTCTGGCTATGAGAGCATTAAATTGTCAGTTTCACATGCTGAAATATCAGCAATTCCTAATGCCTCAATTAAAACAAAAAATGAGCACACATACTGAACAGTCTGAATTCAAGGAAATGCAGGATCTGTTGCATGCAGCTGAACAGGTGGGCAAACATACTTTACAATGTGGATTTGATTCATTGGAAGCTTCCTGTAGAGCAGCTGTTACTGGGTCTGTCATACGTAGACATGCTTGGTTAGAAGAACAAACCCTACCTGATCATGTTAAAGCAAAATTATTGGATGCAGCTTTACAGCAGGATGTATTATTTGGTGTCAAAGCAGAAGAGGTTTTAAAGAAAATGGAGTACAAGGCAAAGTCTATGCAGACGGTCAAGGATTTTTTACAGGTATAACCTCCTCGTTTCAGCAGAAATTGGCCAACAAAAAACTGGTCCTTTCCAGCTTCTGACTGATCACAGAGGGGCAAATATAGACGCCCAAGGGGCAGAGGCCAGTCATAAGGCCCTTACAAACCTCACCAGTGGGGTACTGCTACCCAGAAAGGAGGAGAAGACAGGCCCCAGGCTAGCAGAAGACAAACACAATGACTCAATCCTCAAACTACCAAGCAAATCTCTCCTGGAAGCTCCCTTGGGAGGAAAATTAGCATTTTTTACAGACAACTGGCACATCATCACAAAAGACAAATGGGTCCTAAACATTGTCTCACAGGGATACAGATTCCACTTTCATACCTTGCCAAGGATAAAAGGAATGCCAAACCTGCCACCAAATCAATGGACAGAGGCACAAAAACAAATTACAGCTCTCATGGACATGAGAGCCATTCAACAGGTACCCACACAGGAGCAAGGACAAGGATTTTACTCAAGACACTTTCTAGTCCCAAGAAAAGACAAAGCATGGAGACCCATTCTGGATCTTTCAGTTCTGAATACCTATCTGCAAGTACCAAAATTCAAGATGCTAACACTACAGCAGCTTATTCCCATGCTGGCCAAGAATGCTTGGCTAGTAACGGACCTCAAGGAGGCATACCTGCATGTCCCTATCAGACAAAATTGCAGAAGATACCTCCGCTTCATTGCAGGTTCAATGCATTATCAATTCTCTGCACTGCCCTTTGGCTTATCTACTGCGCCCAGGGTCTTCACAAAATGCCTGGCACCAGTAATTGCATACTGCAGACAAAGAAGAATTCAAATATACCCATACCTGGACGACTGCCTTATTCAAGCAGAAAGCAAGGACATTCTTTTAAAGCATCTGGCATTTGTCAGACACCTTCTAAGTTGCCTAGGGTACACAGTAAACAAAAAGAAATCAAAACTAGTGCCCTCACAAAGCATAATATTACTGGGTGCCAGCTTGAATACAACGGCCCAGATGGCTTATCTCATGCCAGACAAGCAGCAACAGCTGACTCAATATTTCAAAATAATGGCAACAAAGACCCAACTCCCTGCAAGAAAAATTCTGCAGGCCTTGGGATTCATGGCATCTTGCATACTACTAGTACCATTTGCAAAACTGCATATGAGGAAATTACAATGGTACCTGAAAAGCGTATGGACTCAGCACAGCCACAGCTTGGAAACAATGATACCACTCATTCCCTGCCTTCAACAGGAGTTTCTATGGTGGGCACAGGCATGTCACTTCAACAAGGGTCAGCCTTTCACCTTACCCACAGCCAGGCAAACTATGACAACAGATGCATTGGACTATGCCTGGGGAGCTCACATGGCAGGACAGTGCATTCAGGGCAAATGGACTACAGATCAAAGGCATCTGCATATCAATCAGAAAGAAATGCTAGCAGTACAGCATGCCCTAACAGCTTTCAGGGACCTCTTACACCCAGGCCAACTAGTAATAAAGACGGACAATACCACAGTAATGTGGTACATAAGCAAGGGGGCACACATTCCTACCCTCTATGCAGGCAAGCAATGACCTTGTGGAACACAGCACTGTCTTACAAGGTTCAATTACAAGCTTAATTCCTGCCAGGAAAGAAAAACACAGTGGCAGATGACCTAAGCAGAAACATCATGGATCCACACGAGTGGAAACTAGATCCACAAGTATTTGCAATGATGGCTCAAAAATGGGGATGCCCAGACATAGATCTGTTTGCCAGCCCCCAAAACTACCAACTTCAAAAATTTTGCACAAGGACATTCCATCCACAAGCTTGGAAAGTGGACTCACTCTCATTCAGTTGGAAAACATTAACAGTGTATGCCTTTCCTCCACTGCCTCTTCTAGCAAAGGTACTGCTGAAAGTTAGATTAGAGAGGCCACAAATGATACTCATTGCACCAGACTGGCCACGCCAGCATTGGTATCCAATTCTAAGGAACATGGCCCACGGCCCACCATGGATTTTACCACAAATCCCTCACCTGCTCACCCAGCGAGACAATCAGATTCTACACAGCCAGCTCAAAACTTTAAACCTGGCTGCATGGCAAATTACCTAAACAACCAGCCAACACCTCTATCCAAAGCTGTTATGGATGTCATTCTGGAGGCTAGGAGACCCAGCACCAGGAAAACCTATTCAGACAAATGGAAAAGACTTTGCACCTGGAACCAGGCTAAAGGCCAAAATCCCCTGGATCCAAACATTCCTCAGATTCTACAATATTTAACTGAGATGTTGCACAAAGGACTTTCCTTTTCATCTATTAAAATCCACGCCTCAGCAATTTCAGCTCATTACAACACGGATCCTCCTTTATTCTCACATCCACTCCTAAGACAGTACCTCAGAGGGGCTAAGAACATAAGACCGCCCATGAGAGCACCAACACCTACTTGGGATCTCAACTTTGTTCTGGAAAAGCTTACACTGCCGCCTTTTGAACCAGCTTTTTCAGCTGATTTAAAATTTCTTTCATGGAAAACTTCCCTGCTACTAGCAATAACCTCAGCTAGAAGAGTCTCAGAGCTACAGGCACTAATAGCAGTGGAGCCTTTCCTCATTTTTCATCAAGACAGAGTCTCTCTACGAACTAACCCTTCCTTTATGCCAAAGGTGGTATCCAGTGTGGCCCTAAACCAAACCATTCATTTGCCCACCTTCTTCCCAAATCCCCAGAACAAAGGAGAAAGACTCTTGCACTCTTTGGACATTCACAGACAATTACGTTACTACTTGGATAAAACTAAGGTTTTCAGAAAATCTGACCAGTTCTTTGTAGCCTATGCTACAGGATCACAAGGAAAAGCTATCTCAAAACAGACCATTTCTAAATGGATAGGGCATTGCATACGTTTCTGCTACATGCATCATGGGAAATCGGTACCTGCTAACATTAGGTCCCACTCCACCAGGGCTACAGCTACATCATCAGCCTTTCTCAGGGGAGTGCCAACCAAGGATATTCTGGAAGCTGCAACTTGGAGTTCAGTGCACACCTTCACCAAACACTATCACTTACCTCTATATTCTAAGACTAGTGCTGGTTTTGCCACTGCAGTTCTGCAGGGCCTACTAGCTTCTTCTAACCCTGTTTAACTCCACCGCCCATCCTTAGCTTTGGGATTCAACCCAAGTGTGATGACTGAAGCAGGGTAACACGATGAACATAGTACAGTTTTGTACCTACCATAAATGTAGATGTTCGAGTGTTCACCATGCTGCAGTCCAGGTTACACTCCCTCCATCCCCTCTGAACTAGCTGAACTTATCTATACCACTCTATCCTATACAACCTCTGTGGTGTATTTGCTTGTGCCTGAAGGTATTGTTTTATTTTTTTATAGCTATATATATATATATATATATATATATATATACCTATTGGGGGCACCTGACATCTGGGGCAAGAAAAACTGAAGAAAATGGCGTCGGATGCCTCTTTATATACCCCTGGCGCACTGACGTCAGGGAAGAAGTGACAGCAACTGACGCCGGACCAAGACTTTGGAACTCTGGCCGACTGCGGGACCGCCTGACGGCAGGATAACCCAAGTGTGATGACTGCAGCAGGGTGAACACTCGAACATCTACATTTATGGTAGGTACAAAACTGTACTTTCTTTAAAGGTGTCCTTCATATTAGACCTCCCAGAAAGACTGTTCCTCCTCCCTGGGATCTTAAATTTTATTTTACAGTAATTGATTCAGGCTCCTTTTGAGCCTGCTGCTTCAGCTTCCTTGCAGCATTACTCTAGGAAGACCGATCTTTTGTTGGCCCTCACTTCTCCCAGACAGGTGTCTGAGCTTCAAGCCCTTATGGCTTGTTCTCCTATTTTGGTGTTCCTTAAGGACAGGGTGTCCTTGCATACTAATCCTTCTTTTGTGCTCAACCTGGTTAATGAGTTGTCACTTAATCAGCCTATTTATTTGCCTACTTTTTTCCCTTCTCCTCAGTCTGTAAGTGAGAGGGTGCTGCATACTTTAGATGTGCATAGACAGATCAGATTTTGTTTGAATAAGACTAAATCCCAGAAGATCTGATCAGTTTGTTTCTTTTCATCGTAGGTCTCTAGGACTGGCTGTTTCCAAGCAAACTTGTTCTTCTTTGGTCTCAAAGGCTATTTCTTTCTGTTATTCTTTTCATGGTAAGAGCCATCCTTCTTCTGAAAAGGCTCATTCTACTAGGGATATGGTATCTTCTGATGCTTTTTGAAGGATTTAAATATTAACTCTTCTTGAGGCAGCTGCCTGGACTTCTGTGCATACTTTTATCAAGCATTGCAAGTTGATTGGAATCTCCAGAGCTAGAGCTGATTTTGCTAGGACCATCCTTCATGGCTTTCTAGAGGTCTGTGCTGGTCCTTCCTCATCCCAAGTTTCTTCATGAGCTTTGACACTCTCCCAGATGTAAGGAACACTCCAACACGTGAATGGAAGGACATAGTACAGTTGTGTAAGATCTTACTGTAACAGTAGATGTCCTTTCCTTTACTGTTGCAGTATTTACTCCATCCCTCTTCCCCATGGTCCATTTGTCTTCTGGATGTACTGGTTACCTCTTGGTTTTCCTTGGACTGGCATTCCTACTGGAGTATAGTACTTCCAGTCGTCACCTTTATGCCCTACGCTATACGAGGAGCATACATGTGAGATATGACATACCTTAAAGCAACCTAAGGCTTTTGTATACTGGCCAAACGTCAGGCTGCCCTAGGCAGGGAATGCCGGATGTAAGGAATACTGCAACAATGAAGGAAATGATATCTACTGTTATGGTAAGATATTAACAACAGTACTTTCTTTAATGACTGGGAGAACTAATGATCATCATTTCTTCTCTTCTTCTTTATTTATCTTCAGATCAAGAGCAACTAGTTGCTACATCTCTCAGCCTCACAGCTTTCAAAGTCTTAGCATGGATCCTTCAAAAGTCATACAAGAGGATCCCAAGTCATAGCCCTTAAAATTTGTTTGTTTGGATTTATCCTCTGGGGATGGGGGCATAACACACAAATTTGTAATCTTGGAGGGAAATGCTCTTTAAAATTAGGACTCTTGTGGTTCTAACAGATACAGAACTGTAGAGCTGCACCAGAACTGTATCCTTATTGCACTGTCACAAGTTATACTTGCTCACTTCCATACAGTACAAAACAGTCAAGCCCAGTGACCACATTTTAAAAAGACTACAGTGAGTATCGAGGTTCTCTGCACTGCTTTTCATTTGCTGTTTATTTTTTATAGTTGTGGGACACGCAGTTGAGTCGTACAGTTACATAAGGGAGATGTTCATCGTGTTTCACTGTTGCAGTCATTATACTTGGGTTATCCTGCTGGCAGGCTACCCGCAGTCGGCCAGAGTTTCAAAGTCTAGGTCCGGTGTCGGTTGCTGTCGCCTCTTCCCTGACATCAATGTGCCAGGGGTATAAAAGATACAACCGACGCCATTTTCTTCAGTCTTTCTTGCCGTGCGGTGCACGAAGCAAAAGCAAGTTTGCAAGTGCCGATCGGCCAACTCCTGAAATTTTTAAATTGAGTTTCAGAACCGAAGTCTTCAATAAAGCTAAAGTACCCCGTTGGGGAAACTTTTTCTTGCTCCAGACCGATGTCAGTAAAAGTTAATAATTGTATTTCTTGTGGGAAGCAAATACCTCATAAGGACTTTCACTCTTGCCTAGGCCCTAACCACGACGTTGCTAGTTGTTGGTTTTGTGCTAGATTCAACAAACGCACTATTAAACGTCGGTTTGATTTTGCTTTACATTATTTTGGCCGAAGGTTTGACTACATAATGCCGTCGGATCAACCGACGACCGGAATTTATAAAAAACACAAGGACAAAGAAAAGGACAGGCATCCGAGGTCCAAAACCGATGACGAAGCCTCTTCTAGGCCATTCGTCAGTTCTCAGTGAGGCGCTTTCGCAGCCCCTGACACCTGCTACCTCAGAGCCACAGGTTGTATCAGACAGCCACGTGGAGACACCGAGGCCTGTGGAAACTCAAGGTATTGGGCCTACGGAAACTATTCCCTCAGATGGGTCAGGAGCCGCTGAGCAGGCATCGGCTTCTGAGGGTGTTTTCAGACCTTCACAGCTTACTATTAAGTCCACTACAGCAGCCAAGGCAAAGTCAAAAACACCATTAAAGACAAGGAAACAAGTACAGCATTCTCCTGAACAGTCATCCATGCCAAAGAAACAGATGCTTAAAATGGCCGAAGACCTAATTACTTTAATCAGGGGTTCCCATCCCCCTCCTGACAAAAGGCCTAGGCAAGACACTGACTATGATTCCTCTGACCAGGTTTCTATTTCCTCTGATTCCTCTTCTGATCAGGGATAGTCTCTCCCCCTGTATGAGGACTCTGATGCAGAAGAGTCTATACCATTAGCCTCTTCGCCTGAGGATTATTCTTTTGGGGAAACCCTGTACACCATGAGGGAGCATTTCCATTGGGAGAGCCAGGATTACTCAGAATCCAAGAAAAGGCTCAGAGACTTTTTATTGCCTCAGCACAGGCCCCTGGCTATTCCCCCTGTGCTAGATATTGTTGATGATGTTTTCTCTAAATCCAGTCTGTCTCCTTATTCTTTACCCCCTGCACCAGTCAAGCTAGACAGGTACTACAGGGTCCCTGACTCTCATAAATCTCTTTAGAAAAACCCTGCTGCAGACCCAGAAACAATTTCTCAGGGTCCTAAAGGGGTTAAGGCTTCCACTGCTAAAAATCCTGTCCCCTCAGATAGGGATTCCAGAGCTCTGGATAGATGGGGGGGGGGGGTTTACACTTCTGCTACTTTAGCTGTAAGGGCTTTAAATTGCCAGTTTCACATGCTTAAATACCAACAGTACCTCATGTTCTTGTTACAAACTCAGAAAGTCCTGACAGTAAGGAAATGCAGGATTTATTGCATGCAGTTGAACAAGTGGGAAAGCATACTCTACAGTGTGGTTTTGATTCATTAGAGGCTTCTTGTAGAGCCGCAGTTACAGGCTCTGTCATTCGAAGGCATGCTTGGTTGAAAGAACAAAGTTTACCTGAGCATGATACTTTGGTGTTAAGGCAGAAGAGGTGTTAAAGAAAATGGAGGATAAAGCAAAATCAATGCAGACAGTAAAGGATTTCTTACAGGTTCAACCACCTAGGTTTAGCAGAAACTGGCCTTCAGAAAATTGGTCCTTTCCGGTGTCAGGCAGGCCACAAAGAGGCAGATACAGATGCCCAAGAGGCAGATCTCAGTCCCAAGGCTCCTACAGACCTAAACAATGGGGTGCTTCAGCCCCCAAAGGAGGAGAAGACAAATCACAACCTTTTAGGAGACAGTCCCAATGACTTTCCTCTACAAATGCCAAGCACTTACCTTTTTGCAGCACCCCTAGGGGGAAAGCTAGCACTTTTCTAAAAAAAATTGGCACATAATCACCCAGGAAAAATGGGTACTGAATATTGTTTCTCAGGGTTACAGGTTCCACTTTCACACCCTTCCAAAATCAAAAGGTATGCCGGACCTGCCACACAACCAATGGGCAGGGGCACAAAAACAAATTACTGCTCTCTTGGACATGAGAGCTATTCAAAGAGTACCACAGCAAGAACAGGGACAAGGATTTTACTCAAGACGTTTCCTAGTACCCAGAAAGGACAAAGCCTGGAGACCAATACTGGACTTGTCAATCCTAAATACTTTCCTGGATGTTCCAAAATTCAAAATGTTAACACTACAGCAACTTCTACCCATGCTGGGCAAGAAGGCTTGGCTAGTTACTTTGGACCTCAAGGAGGCATACCTGTATGTCCCAATCAGACAATCTTGCAGAAGATACCTCAGATTCATAGCTGGCTCAATGCATTACCAATTCTCTGCACTGCCCTTTGGCTTATCTACTGCGACCAGGGCCTTCACAAAATGCCTGGCACCAGTAATTGCATTTTGCAGACAAAAAGGAATTCAAATATATCCCTACTTGGACGACTGCCTTATTCAAGCAGAGAGCAAGGACATTCTTCTAAAGCATCTGGCGTTTGTAAAAAGATTACTAATTTGCCTAGGGTACACAGTAAACGAAAAGAAATCAAAACTAGTGCCCTCTCAAGAGATAATATTCCTGGGTGCAAGCTTAAATACAACTGCCCAGATGGCTTATATCACGCCAAACAGACAAAGGCAACTGACTCATTACTTTCAAATGATGGCAACAAAGACCCAGCTCCCTGCAAGAAAAATTCTGCAGGCCGTGGGCTTCATGGCATCCTGCATTCTACTAATTCCATATGCAAGACTGCATATGAGGAAACTACAATGGTATCTAAAAAGTGTTTGGACTCAACATTGCCACAGCCTGGAAACAATCATAACTTTAATTCCCTGCCTACAACAGGAGTTTCGATGGTGGTCCCAGGCCTGTCACCACAACAAGGGGCAGCCTTTCACCTTACCCACAGCCAGGCAGACAATAACAACGGATGCATCAGATTATGCCTGGGGGGCACATATGGCAGGAAAATGTATTCAGGGCACGTGGCCCAAGGAACAAATGCATCTTCACATCAATCAAAGAGATGCTAGCTGTACAGAATGCCCTGACAGCTTTCAAGGACCTACTACATCCAGGACAACTATTAATAAAGACGGACAATACCACAGTTGTGTGGTACATAAACAAGCAAGGGGGCACACATTCCTACCCCCTCTGCAGGCAAGCCATGACTTTGTGGAACACAGCACTGACCTATCAAGTACATCTGCAGGCACAATTCCTGCCAGGAACAAAAAATACACTGGCAGACGAACTAAGCAGAAATCTCATGGATCCTCACGAATGGAAACTAAATCCACAGGTGTTCAGCATGATAACAAGGAAATGGGGATGCCCAGACATAGATCTTTTTGCCTCCCCTCACAATTGCCAACTACAGAAATTCTGTACAAGAACTTATCACTCTCAAGCATGGAAAGTGGATGCTGTATCATTCAGCTGGAAAACCCTGACAGTTTATGCCTTCCCTCCACTGCCTCTTCTTACCAAGGTGCTCCTAAAAGTCAGACAAGAGAGGCCAAAAATTATCCTGATTGCCCCAGACTGGCCACGCCAGCACTGGTACCCAATCCTAAAGAGCTTGTCTCAAGGCCCAGCCTGGCCTTTACCTCAAATTCCTCATCTTCTGACTCAACAAAACAATCAGATTCTGCGCAGTCAACTCAGAACCTTAAATCTGGCAGCATGGCAGATAATGAAGCCACTCAGACTGCGCCTCTCTCTAAAGCTGTTATGGATGTCATCTTAGAAGCCAGGAGGCCCAGCACTAGGAAATCTTATGCAGAAAAATGGAAGCGATTCTGTGCTTGGAACCAGGCACAAGGGCTCGAACCACTTGTTCCAAATATACCTGAGATGTTGGACAAAGGCCTATCCTTCTCATCAATTAAGATCCATGCCTCTGCCATTTCAGCTCATTACAATACGGAACCTCCTATTTTTTCACATACTCTACTAAAACAGTACCTCAGAGGGGCAAACAACATAAGCCCCCCAAGGAGAGCATCAATACCAACTTGGGATCTCAGTTTTGTTTTAGAAAAGCTCACACTGCCTCCTTTTGAACCAGCCAGCACAGCTGATATAAAATTCTTATCATGGAAAACTGCTCTGCTCCTAGCAATAACTTCAGCAAGAAGAATCTCAGAGTTACAGGGATTAATGGCTGTGGAACCTTTCATCATTTTTCACCAGGACAGGGTTTCTCTTGGGACAAACCCAACATTCATGCCAAAGGTGGTTTCCAATGTGGCTCTTAACCAAACCATTCATTTACCAACTTTCTACCCAAACCCCCAGAATAAAGGAGAGAGACTTCTGCACGCTTTGGACATACACAGACAGCTATGATTCTACTTGGACAAAACAAAAGCTTTTAGAAAAACTGAGCAACTGTTTGTAGCCTATGCTGCAGGATCACAAGGAAAGCCTATCACAAAGCAGACAATTTCAAAATTGACAGGACACTGCATTCGCTTCTGCTATGCACAACATGGCAAATCAGTGCCTAAGGGCATTAGGCCACATTCTACCAGAGCAGCAGCCACTTCAGCAGCCTTTCTCAGAGGAGTACCAACCAAAGACATTTTAGAAGCTGCAACCTGGAGTTCAGTGCACACTTTCACCAAGCACTACCACTTACCTCTCTACTCCAAATCCAGAGCAGGATTGCCACTGCAGTTCTGCAGGGCCTGGTAGCCTCTCCTAATCCTATTTAGACCCAGCCGCCCAACCTCAGCTTTGGGATTCAACCCAAGTGTAATGACTGCAACAGTGAAACACGATGAACATAGTACAGTTGTGTACCTACCATAAATGTAGATGTTCGATTGTATTCACTGTTGCAGTCCAGTTTACCCACCCACCATCCCCCTTTTTCATTGCTGGGACTTTTCTCTACTTCTCAACTGTATACAACCTATGTGGTGTATTTGCTTGTAGATGAAGGAAATGTTTATATTAGTACATGCATGCTTTTTGGCATAATTTATTCTTTTCAACCTTCCTATCTGGGGGCACCTGACATCTGGGGCAAGAAAAACTGAAGAAAATGGCGTCTGTTGCAGCTTTTATACCCCTGGCGCACTGACGTCAGGGAAGAGGCGACAGCAACCGATGCCAGACCTAGACTTTGGAACTCTGGCCGACTGCGGGTAGCCTGCCAGCAGGATAACCCAAGTGTAATGACTGCAACAGTGGGTACACTCGAACATCTACATTTCTGGTAGGTACACAACTGTACTTTAGTGAGTTCATTACAATCACTGCTGATAGAGTACACAGAAAGATTTTTTATTTTTACAGACAAAATTCTGACGAACAGTTTTACCCAGTACACAACAGAATTCAAATATTATTCAAAGTTTTTATATATATTAACTCATTCACACATATCAGCAGTGGAGTGTGCCACACCTCTAGCACCCTACATACATATTTGGATTCCTCAGCATTTTCTCAAGAAAATAAAATTAAAAAGCATAAACCAAACAAATGCCAGTGTCTTGTGAACAGTAAATCCTATAAGCAAGATACAAACAGCAATGCAATTTGCAATTATATTAGTACAAGGTAGTCTTTATGTCAATATGATGGTGTAATAAAATGAAAAAAGCTAGAATTATGTTTTTGAGTACATTTTCACTGACTTTTCATATCTCAGAAAATATATAACCTGTCTGCAGAAGTACTTAAAATCCTATACCAATGCAGGATCCTGTCTATGTATCATTTTTAGGTAGTAGTGTCACAAAAGCAGTTAGTCACACCAGCATACCTGGTGAGCCGTTTTATGTCAGCCGCTTCCAGCCATGCTTATTAGTCATGTTTGACTCCTTTAGCGACCCTGTGAACATATGGGCAACTTAATCAGCAAAGGAAGTCAAGCATCAGGGAGATTCTGATCTAGCAGACCAGACTGGTCCCACCTCAGATCTTGTTTTAGCCATTCCTGATGACGCTGCAAACAGTCTGTCTTGTCTGAAAGTCCTCCTTTCTTCTTCCTGCCTTCAGTAACCCAGTAAAATTTGAAATTATAGTACTAGTCCCACTGCCTTCCAATCTATTGGCTCTTGAATCAGATTAATCATAAATTGACTTCAAGTTTTATCACATACAAGTGCAAATGTAAAATAGTAGCAAACACTATAGCTTTTACAGCAAGCCAATAAGACACATCTCCTTTTGGTCTGTTTTAACCATTACAAGCTCCTGGAAGTCTACAAGTGTGCCAGTGAAAGGAAGTTAGAGCTGGCCAATCTGAAATCTGAGTTGTGGACTTCCTTTGGGGAGCTAATGTCAGAGTACTCCACCAAATGCTGAGGAGTTGAGACCTCCTGCAGTTTAAGGTACATACATTGCATTGTACGGGATTTCTCCATTATTATTGGCTCTTACTATAGACAAAGTCACCACTGAAACATTCATTTCCTCAGGCAGCCCTAGTATGTCATTCCTTCAGCAGCACTTGTTACCATTTTCATTGAATTCACCAAGGTTTCCAAATCTGTGAATCATAACATATTACTAAGCTCCCTTGCATCCCCCAGTTTTGGTTCCTTTATCATTGAGTTGGTTACTAGTTATCTCTCTCTACAATTAAGTCTGATAGTAACATTTTATCCCCTTAAAACATTATTTCTGGTATTCCGCAAAGCTCATTTCTGGTTGTAGTTATTTGCAGCATATTCATTACCTCCTTGCCCACTGACTTTAATCTGTCCAAGCATGACATATACACAAATGACCTTGAATTCTGAGTCTGCACCAATGCATAGAACAATACATAGCATCCAGCATATTTCTGGATAATCTCCATTGCCTCCATTCCTGGTTAATTTAAAAAAGAAAGAAAATCAACCTAGAATGCTCTATGTTTTAAACTCCCATTACACCATCTCCCTTCATCTACTGCTTCCTAGAAGCCTCCTTTCCTTACTGTCCTCCCATATCTGCACCCCCTCTTCTCCACTATAACACGCTAATCAAACCTCTCCTTTCCCTACTTCTGTGCTTAGATCTCTTTTCTTGTTTCTCTGTGTTCTCATCCTTCTCTTTCCTCCAAACAACTTACCTGTATATCCCTCTTCCCTTGGCTGCTCTGCATTCATGATGTTTTTTTTTTTAAAACAACTCCAGCTCCGACCGGGTGAACTCCTAAACAAACTTGCCTCCTTCAACTTCAGCTCCAGTACACTTCAGTGGTTCCACAGCTACCTCTCCAGCCGTAAACAAGCCACCTTATGGGAACATAAGCTATCACTCCTTTTACCCATCACAGTCGGTGTCCCACAAGGCTCTATCTTAGGCCCATTTCTCTTTATTATCTTTACCGATGACCTCTATACTGCAGCATCACCTTGCCTCTGTCATTCAATATGGTGATGATGCTTCCCTTATTTGCTTTGCCCCCTCCTTAAATGAACTCCAAGTAAAGTTTGAGATTGCCCTAAACAAGACTGAACAATACCTCTCAGTCCACCAACTGATTCTAAACCCAAACAAGACCAAACTTATGATATTTTCTAATTCCTCCAATAAAAACCAACAAAAAACATCTCTCTATCTTCGCATCTAATGGTACAAAAATTGAACCTGTCGAATATACTAAACTTCTTGCTGTTACCCTAGACTGTAAACTAAAATTTGACAGACATATCGCTTTAACAGTCAAAAAAATCCACACAAAATTAGGTGCTCTCTACAGGGCTAAACCATATCTTTCTAACCATGCTAGAATAGTTACGGTCAGAACTCACCTACTTTTCACCCTTCCCTATTGTTCACAAATCTTCACAAACCTTCGCAAATCTGATCTAAGTAGCCTAGAAGCTTGCTTAATAAAATTGCCAAATTTGCCACTAACTTTCCCCATAGAGCTCATCATTGTATAGCCCTCCAAAAGCTAAACTGGATTGAACTCCCAAACTTGCTAGCCTTAAACCAACTAATAGTAGTTCACTCCGTTATTCATAACCCCAGCTATTGCCCACCCTTATCTAACCTCATACAACCCTATTCCAACCTTACCTCACTCAGATCTGCTGATAAAAACTTGCTCAAAGTGATCAAAGCCCACAATGCTTATGGTGATTCTTTATACAGCTACTCCATAGCCAAAACTTGGAATTCCCATCCCCAGCATTTACTATTTATACCTAATACCCTTAGCTTCAAGCAGCACCTTACAAATTATTTCTCCAGTTACGGGCTATGCTCCTGTACTACCCCTGGCTAAGCAAACACACTTCCCGCCTACTGCGTTTTCTACCTTTATAACTCTATATTGTTTGATTCTATTGTTGTTTAGTTGATATCATATTTGGCTTTTCTGGTGTGATGTGTGACTTTTCAATTTGTATTAACTTGATTTTACACTGTACTATATTATTATGTAAACTTTCATAGTAATCTTTTTAATACTACTGTTGTTTGTCTTTTCGGCTTTTCCCGGTTAGGGATGGCCACAGCGAAACTCCGGTCTGCTAATGATTGGCAGTCGATTTTTATGGTGCCGAGTTGCCAGCCCGACGCCCAGCCTTCAGCGAAGGCACGCCCATTCACGCATGTCTTTCGGAGGCCACTCGACCGCGGGTAGGACATACAGACTCCACACAGAAGACACTCCAGCCAAGAATCGAACAGGGGAACCTCTAGCTGTGAGGTAACAACGCAACTGCTGTACCACCGCGGAATAGTATTAAGTATTGTAAACTTACTTTTTTGGGAGCTTTTCTCCTCGGGTCTCCTCTGAAAATGGGCTTGTTTTTAGCTCATTCAGACACTACCCGCTTACCAAATGTAAATAAATAAAATGACTAAAGTGATGTTTGTCGTCACAGTCCTAAAACCTAAAAATCTGTTTCCTCTTTCTTGACTCTTTTTATCTACCATAAAGACAGCATTGAGCATGTCCTTATCCTTTAGGTTTTATACTGGATCCATGTTTAAATATGACCTTGCTATCAGCAACATACAACCTAAAATTAAATCAACAACATAGGTTTGCCACAAAATTTCCTCACTTCCTTACCCAAGACGGCAAAACAGCAGTTGGCAAAAACAACTTACAGCAACATTTAGAAGTTTTTCTTACTCTTACTCATCTATACCTTCAGTAAAAATCTGAAAGACTTCCACACTGTAACAGAATCTGTTTTGTCTCCCTTTCTTCTCAGACTGAGCATCAGTGTCTCACCCTTAAACATGCAGTTCTCCTTAGCCTCACGTACACATGGCTATATATAATGCTCCCCCACCCTACTCAGCCACAGACTGGTTGTCAAGAACATTCCTTAACAACTATGGTCACATGCAGGCAGTGCAGCCATCCCTGTCAAGACCTGTTGCCTCCTAATCTGCCACTTAAACACGCATTTTCAGTTCTGTGGTGGTAAATTATGGGACTGGCTTTCAAATGAGATTTGTAATTGGCTGGCTGACATACAAAGAATCCAGGGGGGAAAAAGTGAACCTCTGCTATCTCTGAAAAAACAAAAACAAAAAAAAAATCTTGCTTTTTTCCCACTTTTCTGAGATTTAAAAAATTTCAGTTACAGG
Organism: Protopterus annectens; assembly: GCF_019279795.1. Lineage (NCBI taxonomy): Eukaryota > Metazoa > Chordata > Ceratodontiformes > Protopteridae > Protopterus > Protopterus annectens. The sequence goes on from NC_056746.1 coordinate 796,929,186, forward strand.
CTTGCTGTTTCTGAACTGTTTGCAAGTTTCTGTGAGGCCATTTTTGCTTGGGCTAAGGGAGAGTCTCTCTGTTGATCAGTGGCAGTGAATAACATTGAGCAGCTCCCCTGCCCCCCGTGGGAGTGGTTACTGACTTGAATCTGTAATTTTATTGACCAGTAGGGGTCATTTCCAAAACTCCTTCGTCTTCCTCTCTTAAAACCTAGTTGCCTTGTGGGTTTGGCATCTTTTCAGGCTTGTTGGCTGTTGGTGAAGCACCCACCAAGAGGAGAAAACGCTGAGAGAAGAAGGGAGCCACTTTTGAGATTTTAAGTATTTTTTCTCTGTTTATTTGATAAGTTTTTCTGCATAGCTGCCTAGTTTGAGCATTTTCTGGCTTGTTAAACTTGATTTCTGCATTAGTAGCTGTATTTAGAGCACAACCAAAAGCTGTTTACTGAATTTCCTGTTTGCACTTAATTTTAAAATCGTTTTTTCTCAAAACTTGCATATTTTCTGTCTTTGACCTAGCACTCTTGTGTGGGGTCATTTACTGCACTGTTATAACTTGATATTACTTGTGAACCTCTGCTATCTCACTTTTCTGAGATTTAAAAAAGTTCAGTTACAGGCTTGCTGTTCCTGAACTGTTTGTAAGTTTCTGTGAGGCCATTTTTGCTTGGGCTAAGGGAAAATCTGTCTGTTGATCAGTGGCAGTGAAAAACATTGAGCAGCTCCCCTGCCCCCCGTGGGAGTGGTTACTGACTTGAAACTGTAGTTTTATTGGCCGTATTGGGTCAATTCCTGGCTCTTTCCAGCCCCTGCTATCAAGCACGCTTTAGCGCGGAGTTGCCACTAGAGCAGCATCGGGCAGCGCCGGTTTAACAAGGTTAAACTTTTTCTAGCTCCATAAAGTCTGTTCTTCATTTTTTCCCTTAGAACTGCTCTACTAGTAATCTAAACAGTATATCCCTTAACTAAAAAGCGCAGCACTTGTTCCTAAAAAGCTTTTTTTTTTTTTTTTTTTCTCCAAAAAAAAAAAAAAAAAAAGCTCAGCACTTGTCTTAAAAGCATTTTCTTTTCAGGTTTAGCACTTCTGTATTATACAAAGTCCCTCACTAGCGAACCCCCCCCCCCCCAGGAGTACCCACTTCCTTACTAAGTCCTGTCTCATTCAGTTACACCCCAAACTTCTTAATTTCTCTAGCATGTCGAAGGGCCAGCTGCTGGCGTCCTCTCCTGTCCAGTTGGTGAATCTGGGAATATTGAGGCAATGTTACAATTGCCTCATGTACACAGACAACCCTCTCCTCCTCCCACATAACACAAATACTTGCGGGAGATGCAGCTATTTAGCCAAACTGGAGGCTGTTCTCTCTCAACTCAGGACTGGCAAGACCAGACAGGAGGAGAAGGCAACTACACACACCACAAAACCAGTCTCACATAAAGCTACCACAACAATGAATCAAACACATAAACACACAAAGACATACTCGGAGGCTCTGAGCAAAAATTTACCTAAACAGCAGAGGCCTCCAAAGCAGACACCCAAGCAACCGCCACCTCATGACACAACACAGGCAACACATAAAACACAAAATCAGTGTGCAAAGCAGTCACAGCCCTTAAGGCCAAATACAACACCAAACATACTTGTCATAGGTGACTCCATAGTCAGACACACTGACGTCCCACTCACCAGGCTGAACAAGGAGAGGGTCACAGTAAGCTGCCTATCGGGCGCTAGAATCCGCCACATAACACAAGCACTCGGGTCACTCCACAGCAAGTACAAATATGACACAGTCATTGTCCATGCTGGTGTGAACGACCTGAGACGTACCTCCCTGGACTACATGAAAAGAGACATAGAGGAGCTCTCTGATTATGTAGCCCAGGCAGGTATGACCCTGACCCTGAGCAGCATCCTTCTTTCACCAAGAATGATGCCACAACATAGAGACAAGATGATCAGCTTTAACAATTGGCTACATTTCTGGTGTCATTCAAAGGGGATCCAGTGTCTGTCTGCCTGGGATGACATGCTTGACAAGCCACGCTGCTTCGCACGGGACGGCTTGCACCTGTCACCCCTGGGATGGCTAAGGCTCTTGCCACCCCCATAGTGCCTTTTTTAGGCAAGGCTCAAATTCTAAACCTACCACCCTAGAAAACAAAAATGGGAAGAAACTAAGGGTAATGCTGCTTAATGCCAGAAGTCTAAATCTCAAAATGCACGCACTCGAGGCCCTTCTCAGTATGGAAAACATCGATGTCTGTGCTGTGACTGAAACCTGGTTCAAGGCTCCTGAGAGCACCCTGGCACTATCAGGTTTTACCTCATATCATGCGTTCAGGCCCCAAAACCCGGACCACACCACAAAAGGAGGGGGTGTATCCATATTCATCAAGGATACCCACACCTCCAGGTTGGTGGCAACGCACGAAGCATCGGAAACCATCCAGGTGCAATTAACCATAGGCAAAACTGCTCTACAATTTGTAGCATGCTACAGGCCACCCTCTCAAACTCAGGAACCCCACACAGCCTTCCTGAAGACACTGGAGGGTATAAAAGTATCTCCAAACACCATTATATTGGGTGACTTCAACTACCCGAATATAGACTGGGAACATTACTCAAGCCCAAACTTTCTAGCCCAAAGGTTCCTGGAGTTCATAAATTCAAGTGCCATGGAACAACTAGTCACTGTTCCCACGAGAGGAGAAAATATACTAGATCTCATCATCACAAACATGGGGACAAAATGCTCCACACCGGAAGTATATCCCTCATTGGTGAGATCAGATCATAAACTAATCTCACTGGATATCCACATCCCGCCCCCACCCCAAACAAAAAAGACCACAGTGAAGAACTTCTCTAAAGCAAACTTCACACTACTCAAGACTGGTGTGGTATCCTTCAAGGCCCCCGAGCCAGTGGAAACCACAACCCAAGCTGCGGAAGCCCTTACAAATGCCTTCTACGAACACCTCCAGGACTGCATGGATCAGGCAATCCCTAATAAAAACTAAGACTCTTTCCACCAAGGGCAAACGTCCAGTCTGGTGGACCCCAGCCATAAACAAACTTTACAATAAGAGGAGAAAGCTGTTACATGATAGAGCAAAATCCATAAAAGAGAAGACACCTTTGATCATTATTAGTAAAAAAATACAAGCACTCATAAAATCATCCAAGGCCAACTTTAAGAGAAAAATTGCCCTAGATTCAAAAGACAATCATAAGGCCTTCTTCAGCTATGTTAGAAACCTGGGTGGAAACTCCCAGATATGCTCAGAATTAGTCCAAAATGATACAAAAATCACTGAACCCACAGACATTGCCAACATACTGGCAGACAGGTTCAGTGCAAACTTCACCCCCTTCTCCCCCCCCAAAAGGAGAGATAACTATTCCAGCGGAGTACAGCCTCCCAGACATCTCCAGTGCGCAGGTGAAAGCTGCTCTCTCTAAAGCTAAAAACACAGCATCAATGGGACCGGATGGTGTCCCCGGCTGTGTGCTACACGAACTCAATGAGGAACTAAACCCGCACATAAGGCAGCTGTTTAATCTTAGCCTTACCACAGGATACGTGCCCAAGGAGTGGCGTACGGCAACTGTGGTTCCACTCCACAAAGACAGTGCCTCTACGGACCCTGGTAATTACCGCCCCATAAGCTTAACAAGCCTGGTCTGCAAAGCTATGGAGAGGATGATGAGGGAAAGGCAGTCCATACAGCCTACCTTGACCTTGCAGAAGCTTTCGACACAATACTCCACTTGGGTATTATAGAGAAACTTACCAGCTTAAATGTAAACCCATATGTCACAAGATGGGTTGCAAACTGGCTAAAGGACAGAACCCACAGGGTTAGAGTAGCTGGCGCCATGTCAGACTCCAAGCCGGTCACAAGTGGTGTCCCACAGGGCTCAGTCCTTGGCCCCCTGTTGTTCGGCATCTACTTCTCAGAAGTACAGGCTAACATAGGAGGACTATGGCTGACAAAGTTTGCAGATGACTGCAAACTGGGAGCCATAGTGGAAAGTACATCGGACACGGATATCCTTCAGAGGGGTCTCACGGAAACTGATAGCTGGTGCCAGAGCCATGGCCTGAAGTTAAATGCCAAAAAATGTATAGTCATACCCTTCGGGAAAAACAAGGTAACCCCAAGCTACCATATAGGTGGCAATCCACTAAGCACAGAAGAGGTTATCAGGGACCTGGGGACCCAGGTTGACAGTGGCCTTTCTTTTGACACTCACATTGCTAAAGTGGTTAGAAAAACCTTCTACATTGCCCACCTGATCATGAAGGGATTCACATCCAGATCAAGTGAGGTCATTGTTCCCCTGTACTCTTCACTTATCAGACCAATGATCGAGTACAATGCCCCATTCGGGATGTATCTCACCCGACACCTGCAGCAATTGGAGAGACCCCAAAAGTTCCTCACCAAAAGGATAAAGGGACTCCAAAATCTGTCATATGCTGCCAGACTGAAGAAACTCCAGCTCTATTCAGTCGCATACCATCTGCTCAGAGGTGACCTGTGCCTGACATACAAGGCCATGTCCAACCCGGAATTAATGGACATGCTTCACCTCAAAAAATCCAAATCTACCAGATCCACTAGAGCAAGCGACTTAAACCTTAGCACAGATATAAATAGGACATGCTGGAGGGATAGATTTGTCACCCAGAGACTCCCTATGTTGTGGAATAAAATCCCGGTCCATGTGAGGCAGAGCACCTCGCTGGCTCTGTTCAAGAGAAATCTTGACCGGTGGATGGGAGATCGTAGGTTTACCCCGGGAATCATCTCTGTGTCACTGCTGGACAGAGGCACAACAAACTAATGGGCACAGTATTTTTTAACATAAGGGGTGGCGTAAGCCACAAAAACTCTGGGCTAGGCTTATAAATGCCTTAGGGGCCAGATAGCCTAGTATGAACCTATGAACCTATACCTGGAAATGAAAGTTATTTCCTCCTGATTTTGAAGCACTCTGCTGTTCCAGAAATTCTTCTACATAATACTTAAACTGCTGCTTCAACCCTTCACCATTTATACTCCTTTGGTACTGAAGTTACTGTCCATTTTAATAAGTAAATAGTAGAATAATTTCACTGACTTTTTATATTCCCTATAAATAGTTCTTTCTTCATCTTACTTCCTGTACTCGGGAATGTTCTTCCACAATTCTGTCCTTTAGACTTCAGTGCACCGATCCTGAACTTTCGAACAGTGTTTCTTTATGCACCTAAAACTCAAACATTCTGGTGTGGAAAATAGAAAAGTAAAGGGACTGATAGGAAAATAATAAGTTACTGTTTCTCAAGAAATTTCTGTACATACCTAAACTGTACTTATGTAAGTAACCATGCATGAAATAGATGTAAAAGTTAATCAAATCACTATAATTCTGAAATAAGACTTGGTCATCAATCCATTACTGCAGTTAGCAAACAAAGATACATACATAAACAAATAAAAGGCAAATAAAGTTTAGTGGCCAGCACTTCTGCCATGTGCAAAGACACTTTTCCCTTCAATAACTTTCATCAGTCTTTTAATTTGCCTTCTTTGGGCTGTTCACTGGTTTGGGTTCTTAATCTCCCTGATATACCAGGTTGTCACTTGCATTGGTAGCTACCGTTTGTTAATTTGCAGCCCTCACCCCTGGAGTTACTTTCCATGAGCAAGCAGGAAATCTCCAAATGCTCGACCCCACACAGTTTGGCTTTGTCAAGGGGGAGATCCTGCCTGTTAAACTTGGTGGACTTCTTCGAGACAGTCACCAAAGCCCTAGACAAGGACAGATATGTGCATGTGGCTTGCCTAGACTTAGCCAAGGCCTTTGACACAATCCCCCACTCAGGCATCATTGATAAAGTCACCCAGCTGGGTATCAATCCAAAATAGGGGACTCCACCTCCTCTAGCAGACCAATAACCAGTGGTGTTCCACATGGATTGGTTCTAGGGCCCCTACTGTTCAGAATCTATTTCTCTGAAGTACAGACTAAAACCAAAGGACTGCGGCTGACAAAGTTTGCTGATGACTGCAAACTGAGAGCAATCCTTGAAATCCATAGCGATGTCAACATCCTGCAAAGAAGGTCCTATGCAGATTAATGACTGGTGCCAAAGTCATGGTCTTAAACCTGATGCAAAAAATGCATTATCATCCCCTTCGGCAAGGGTGATGTTCCTGCAAACTGTCACATCGATAGCAATACCCTAAGCACGCAGTCAGTGGTGAGAGATGTGGGCATACAGATCGACAGCAACGTTAGCTTTGATCACCATGTCTCCACAGTGGTAAGAAGAGCATTTTATATTGCTCATCGCATAAGTAATGGCATTGCCTAAGAAGAGCATTTTATATTGCTTATCGCATAAGTAAGGACATTGCCAACAGAAAAAGAGGTTATAACCCCTGTGTACTCTTCCCTCATCTGGCCAATAATAGAGTACAATGGTCCCTTTGGTATGTTCCTTTCCAAACACCTTTTATCCACTAATGGCCTGAAAAAATCATGATTAAGAAAAAACACTTGGTGTTACTCTTTCAACTTCACATTTTTTCTGCACTCTTTCAAAGCACCCTGCTGCTCAGGTGGTGGTGAGGGATAAAACCTAGCTTAAGCCCATCTGAACCAGGTTCATTTGATGGCTGAGACAACTGATGGAGTGGCAGGGAGGGATGAGTGTTGCCATTGTTGGTGGGAGTGAGTTCTGTGAGTGTCTAGTGTGATGTCCCTGGTGGAGGCTGGGGAAGTTATAATTGGGAGGCATGGTCCCAAAAGTGGATAAGGGTGGTGGACATGGTTGAAGTGGTGCAGAGGTGGGTCGATGTGCCACCCCTGAAATGTTAGATGACAGTGGGTTGAGTACATCATCATCAGCACCTCTGGCAAATGTGGACAGCCGAGACCAGCTTTTTAGATCTCTGTCAGCCCCATTGGAAATAGCCCATGGCGTAGGAGGTGGCTGATAGACCTGTGGTCAAACATGAGGCACTGAGTAGGACAACCATAGGGTGATGCAGGGGAAAGAAAAATATCCCCCTCCCCCCAGAAAAAACTTGTTTCAACACTTAGACTAGATGCATTTGTGGTATAGGTGACTACCAAGCCTGTGTTAAAATCCACTTTTATAGCCTTAGAGTAGGGGCAACCAGGCCTATACCACTCAACTGTCCATAATTTTAACTTGATTTTAGTTCTGTCCCTTGTAATCTCTCCTAAAACTGGTGACTTTTGGAGAAATGGTAGTAAGTTACACTTAATAAGTAATGGCAATAATTAGAGTTGTATACTTTATTTCAAAAATGTATAGTAATATACTTTCTCTTATTCTCTCAGCATCTCAAGTTAACAGTACTAATATTTTAAAAAGTGTCCCCGATTCTCTTGATATTTGCCCCCATTCAGTTGAGAGCTGTGGAGAAAGCCAAGAGGCTGTGAAGGCCTGGATGTTTTGTGATACATTTCATTCCTTTTTTGAGATATGACTGTTTAAATTGAGCAAATGACAATATGGTCAGTTGCTTTCATCCAGACAACCCCCACCAAGCAGTTATAGCCACTTCTATGTAAAACTCAGATGTCTGTGATAGGAGAGGAAGGCCATGTAATGCATTTCACTTTTGCTCCAAACATTAAGGTATTCGAGGTTGCTTCACATAAATCACAAAGCCAGAATGTTGAGCAAACAAAAGCAGCTAGATGTTCATCGTGCATACAGCTGCAGTCATAACAGATGGGTTCTCCTGCCGTTAGGCGGGTCCTCGGTCGGCCGAATTCCAAAGTCTAGGTCCGGCGTCGGTTGTCGTTGCTTCTTCCCTGACGTCAGCTGTATTAGCACTCGAACATCTACATTTATGGTAGGTACAAAACTGTACTTTTTCTGCAGACAGCCGCAATGATTATAGCTACTTTGTCTTCGTATATCTAAGACAGTTAAGCATGCAAGATTGTTTTGTATGCCCTAATCCTGCAAAACTTCCTGCCATACCTCTTAACTTTCCCAGTTTCTGTCTAATATTTTTACATTGTCCATTATAATTTTTTTTTTTATTTTGTGGTAAATCTCTGAATGTCATACCCCTCAACCTGCAGACATTGAAAATTGTGACAAAAACTCATGAAAAGTAGGTACTTCTGGCTAAAATATGCACTGCTAATTAACATGAAATTTGCGTACTGAATAGCATAACTACTACTAATGCTCAATAGGCATGTGGGATATCATCACTCAGCAGCACAAAGTTAACTCATTCACTCAGTCGAGCTCTGGAGGTTTGTACTCTTAACTCTCAATGATTTAATCCTGAGCTTTTTGACAAAATCAAGTTATAGCATTACATTCCAAATAAATATTATAGGTTCATAGGTAGGTATAGGCTTTTGGCCCTAAGGCCTATATAAGCCTAGCCAAAAGGTTCCCTGGCTTTTGCCACCCAAGAAAATTATTTTCCTGTGCCCCTGTTGAGCAGAGCCACAGAAGTGAACCCCGGTGTGAATTTCCTATCTCCCATCCAATCATCAAGATTTTTCTTGAAGAGTGCTAATGAGGAGCTTTGTTTGATATAGATAGGTAGTTTGTTCCAGAGTATGGGAAGTCTTTGGGACAGGAATCTATCCCTCCAGCATGTTCTGTTTATTGTGGTGACAAGAATTAGGTCCGTAGAGCATGTAGCTCAGAGGAATTGGAATTTCTTTAAGTGGAGCATGTCCAGCAGCTCTGGGTTTGACATAGCTTTGTATGTTAGGCAGAGCTCGCCTCTGAGTAGGCGATATGCGATGGGAGTAAAGCTGGAGTTTTTTTTAGACGGTCTGCGTAGGGCATTTGTTTGAGGCCAGTAATCCTCTTTGTGAGGTATTTCTGCGGCCATTCCAGTTATTGTAGATGTTTTGTGAGGTACATACCAAAAGGGTCGTTGTACTCTATAATGGCTCTAATGAGTGACGAGTAGAGGGGAACAATAACCTCTTTTTTTCTTGGATGAGAAACCTTTTGTGATGAGGTGTGCCACGTAGAAGGATTTCCTGACTACTGTGGCGATGTGATTATCAAAGGAGAGACTACTGTCCACCTGTGTCCCAAGGTTCTTTATCACACTTTCGGTGTTAAGTAGACTCCCGCCTATGTGGTAGTTCATAGGTACAGAGTTTTTACCAAAAGGGATGACAGTGCACTTTTTGGCATTGAGCTTGAGTGTCTTTGACACCAGGCATCTGTCTCAGTGAGGCCCTTTTGTAGGATGTCCACATCGTTAGGAGTTTTGATTATGGCTCTTAGTTTTTTGTCATCTGCGAACTTCATTAGCCAAAGACCTTCTGTGTTAGCCTGTACTTCAGAGAAGTAGATACCAAACAGGAGAGGACCCAGGACTGAACCCTGTGGTACTCCACTTGTCACTGGTCTGAAGTTGGATTTGGAGTCTGCTACTTTCACAGTGTGGGTTCTGTCAGTGAGCCAGTAGGCAACCCATCTTGTGACATAGGGATTTTATACCTAGTTTATTGAGTTTATCTATAATTCCAGAGTGGGGGATGGTGTCAAAAGCCTTGGCGAGATCTAGATAGGCTGTGTGAACCATCTTACCCTCATCTACGGCTTTGGTGACTGCTTCAAAGAAGTCTTATCAGGTTTAGGAGACATGATCTGCCTTTTACAAACCTGAACTGGGTGAGGTCCATTGTTTGGAGATTACCAATGTCATTGTTTATAAGTTCCATAGCCTTGCAGACCAGGTGTGTCAGGCTAATGGGGTGGTAGTTCTCAGGGTCCATGGTGGCTCCCTCTTTGCAGAGTGGGATAACTGTCGCTGTGCACCATTCAGTGGACACAAAGCCTGAGGTTGAGGCTATGATTGAACATGGTACTTGGGTGGGGTGCCAGTTCATTTTGTAGTTCATGTAGAATGCAGCTTGGGATGTTGTCAGGTCCCATGGATGCTGTGTTCTTGGCTTTGGAGAGTGTGTTTTTTACCTTTGCAACCGTGATTACAGGAACTTTGCATTCTTCCGGTATAGAGATAGGCTCTTTACGGGATGAGAGGAGGGTAAAGGCATATCTCTGAAACCATAAGAGTTACTAAAGAAATGTAAATTGCAAACTATTCCGCACAAACAAGTCTTTACAGTGGTAGTGTTCTTTAGATTCTAGGTCTGCAACTGGACTTTATAAGAAATAATAAACGCAATAAATAATAATTCTGTAATATTTTGTAAACTGCTTAAATATTTCAGTAATCACTCAGACTATACCCGTATTGTTGGCAGCATTTTGTTTATCCATCTTTGTGCTTTTGTTTGAGGCTAAGGCGTTATGACTGAGTTACTTAGTTGTTGAGATATTTAGAAACATATGAAAATGATGACAATATAAATGGTGTAGGAACAATTGCTATCTTTAACAATGTTTTTACACGTGTAATGTAGGGACATCACTGATTGTAGCTCTTCGTTGTCATAAAGGGAGCCACTGCATCCTTTCAGAAGAGCAAAGATGTCAATGTAGGGAAAAGAAGAAAGTCATATTCTCCTAACTGCAACCCGAGAGAAACTCTACAATTAAGTTCAAGGCTGTCACTCATCAGATTGACTCACACATTATTTTCTACAACTTTCCAACTTCATTAGAAAGACTTGCTACTATCTCAGTATCTGTCATTTTTCCTTTCTGCTTGGCTCTGGGTGATCATGGATGCTTGTTTTTTAAGTGAATTCCAGAGTCAACACTTACTGCCTCCTTCAGAATCAGTCCGTCTGCTGATAAGGTACTACTTTAAGAATAAATGGACAGCGAGTGACAGTTACATTTGACTTCCTTCAAAGTCGGCTGCACACTTTTTTCTTTCCCAGCTGGCTTCCATTTATGCCAATCACATGACCCAGTGTGGTGCGCATGTATTCCTTGAGAAAAAAAATTGCAAAAAGCTGGCTGCAGTAGTTAAGGTAAACCATTTCCACAACAGGGGAGTGGATGGTATTCATGAATGTAGGCAACTTAAGTTTGGAATTTACCTACAAAAATGGTACAGTTGTGAGATATGCTGAGAATTGCAGTCGGTCAGTAATGCCAGACATTAGAGTTTCATACTTACTGTTCATAAAATCCATGTTAATATGCAATACCTGTTGCTCTATTAACTTTTTTAAGTAAATTAGAGTAATATTTAAAACGTGTCCCTGGTTTTGGGCCTTTCTTCTCCCAGTCCCGTGCCTCATTATATTTGGCTTTGTCCTGATCCTTCAGTTCCCAAAATGTCTGGTTGATCACTGCCAGCATCTTGGGGGGTGGGGACTTGCTTCATGGCCAATGGAAACTTCAACTTCTTCACAATGGCGTGCCCATACCAAGGCCCATTTATCTTCTATTTGAATGTTGTGGACTTTTTGCTATCTCCCACTCATGGAGCACAAATCTCACAAAACATTAAACTGGAAAACCAGAAAAACGAAAACTTCGGAATCAACTTGTAAACATAACAATTGCACTATGAAAAAAAAAAGTCACCACCAAGTATAAAACTAGAAATTTATTAAGCTCTCTTCGTTTCTTCAAATTCAAGAACTTCTTTAGAATGCCATATACAGCTTACTAGAAGCTTTTTAAATTGAAAACTTGAAAAAGGTATGACATCATAATGAATAAACAAATCAAAAATCAGTCTTAAAACATACAATGCCAGATAAAAACATTGAACCGTATATAAACCTGCACTTGTTTTGTTTAAGAAATCTCGCAAAGTTCTAGAGTAATGTAACTTAAATGGTCAAATCAGCTGCAACTTTTGATTCAAGCCGTTTGTAGTATACCGATATGAAGATGATGTTTTTCATTGTATCCTTCAGTTTCTTCTTGACGTTTGACACTTGGAGGCCTTGGCTAACCCAAATGTCATCTGTGCTAGTTTTAACATTACTACCAAGAGCATTGAAAGGCAATGCTCTAGGTATTCTGTACCTTACCAACAGGAGGATAGTATCAGCTGAAAGCTCCTTGCTCCATCATAGACAGAAGGGTCCCACCCAGAGGCCATGGCCACAACTGGAATACAGCCTTAAGAATCAAAGCTTGGTGGATAGGCTAGAACCTAGACCACTTGGATATAAGACTATTATTTAAACAGGCTTCCAAACACACTAATACCACTGTATACCAATGAACTTGTCCTTGAAAAAGTGAGGGCTTAGGCCTACGCCAGTCTTTCATCTCAGCAGTTTGAGGAGCCAAGAAGAGGTGTATGTCCAGCTCCTACCTTAGGGCATGCAGCCTATGATGTTAATGCTGCCCAGTTTCAGGTTGATCAGACAGAGCTGAAAGCAGAATAGCCTTGTCCTGGGGTCTTTCAAGTCATTTGGTTATTGTCCAGTGTTGGTTAGGATTGAGGTCCCTCCCCCAGGCTGACCTAGCAGAGTTTTCCCTATATATGACTTGGTCATTTTGAAGTTGAGGGGTTTATGACTTAAGGCCCAGACTTTAAACAAATGTTTAATAATCAGGAACACTTGTTCACCAATAATAAAAAATGCCAAATTTCATTTTGCCAGTAGTGAAAATACATGGAGTCACAAATGGTCACCAGTCCGACTGATGTTTACACTGCATAATTTGCTATTTTTTACCTCATAAAGTATATTGTCTTCCGAAAGGGTAACTGTAAGAGCAAACCATGATCTTAATGTTTATCCACATTATGCTCTATCTTTTTTAGATGGATTTTTCATTAACTGTGACTGTCACTGTGAATGTCAGTGCTGGCCTAGTACCAGCACGAAACCTTGGCTGGTGCAAAAGGCACTCATGTAAATTAATTGGAGCATTTTTTGGTTCTTTTTGTCATTCTCCACACCATAAGTTCCAGTTTAATAATGGAGTATTTTGTCTGCATATTATGTTTGTTGTTTTTAAAGATTTTTTAAAAGAAGCATCACTAGCTTTTGTAGTTTGGTTGCGAAGCATTTACCATTTAATTCTACCACAGTGACTTTACAAAAAGAAAATTGCTATTTATTTCTCCAGATGTATGAAATGGACAGAAGAGAGTGTAAAAAAAAAAAGCATAGGATTTATTTACTTATTGCTTTTGTTTACAAGCGTTGACTGGGCATAAAAATGACTCATTTTCAGCAGAGGCCCAGGGAGAAAAGCTCCTCATAGAAATTTTGCCAATTTTTTTTTTATATTTGAATTAACAGTAGTTATTAACATACTTGACAGTGAGTATTTCAGAGACAGAAAAAATAAGAGAAGATGCATACTAAAACTATTGGTAGAAATTATATTAAATATCAAGAAAACTAGTTAGAGAAATAGTAAAACATTGTAGAGAAAATGCAGATGGTTATAGGAAGGAGTTGCGAATGCATAGGAGCAGAGAGTTATTTTGATGTTTAAAATGAGGAAGATAATGAAAGTGAAGATGTAGTGAAGATGTAGGAGAGTAAGAGGAGAGATTGTATCTGCGTAGAGAAATAGAGGAAAAGAAAGATTAACATGTTTATTTTAGAAAATTCTATAGAAAATATATTAAATATCAGTGTGTATGGGTGCTAAGATGGAAAGTGTAAGGTTAGGGATGTGAATGGTAGAAAAGGATAGATGGGCTTAAGATGGTAAGGTAGGAAGGCAGTGAAAGAGGAAGAAAATTGCATCATTTACTATATCATACCTGTTTTGGCTGAAGGACAAAGATAGGTGAAAGGAGTTGGTGATTAGCATTAAGATAATATTTTATATGTTCCCATTTTCACATTGTGTACCATCTTGGAGAGGAGCACTGACATATCCAGTCATTTCGATTTCAGCTTTTTTTTTTTAAGGGAAGCCCTGGAGTGTTCTTGCATTTTTTTAATTTCTCCAAGTCTTTTGGGTTTCTAATACCATGATGGGAATGGACCCCATTCCTAAGTCAAAGTACATTAAAGTTCATGAAATTAGTATTGTTTCACTCTTTGACGTTAGCCAAAAGTGCTCTTCGGAGCACCCGCAATGTGCCCAGTAATGACTCCTCTTACAATTCGTACTGTGTTATATGAATTGGTAACATATCTAAATATGATTGTAAATTCTTTTTTATAAGACCAGTTGCTCCTACTACTACTACTGGAACTGTCTGGGTATCTTTCTTCCACATGGCTCTCGTTTCTGCCTGCAGATCCAGGCATTTTATGACTTTGTGTCTTTCTGTGTGCAAGGTACTGTAGTCACTGGGTGTGGTAATTTCAATGATCAATGCTGCTTTTGTCTTCTTTTCTTGGACCACTATATCAGGTTTTCTAGCATCTATCTTTTGAACTGTTGTTATTGGGTGATCCCATGTGATATAAACTTCATAATTTTCTGATTCTTCATGGCTCATGTTTCCAGTGTTTTTCAGCCACTTCGATACCATAATATTTGCATAATCTCCAGTGTAACAGTCTCACCACATTATTATGCCTTTCAGTATACAGTCCCTCTGCCATTAGTGCGTCGCAACAAGGTATGTGACTGTTTCCAATTCAGGTTTACAAAACCTACATATGTCTTTTTCTCCCACATGTTCAATGGACTTTGTAAACCAGCATGTACGTAGCCCACTATCTTGGGCTGCCAATATTGACCTTTTATTTCTTGATGTGAATTCACCTCTCCTTAACCATTCCTGTGTTCATTCTTGAGCAACATGAGGCTCTTCCAAAAGTTTTCTATACTTGCAACTATATTTTATGTTTCCGCTTTTCTTGCCTTCTCATCTGGTCCTTCACCTTATATTCTTTCTTTTGAATTTTTAGCACATTCAGTTGCTACCTGTTTTTTACCCACTTCTGGTTTGATTTCCATTCCTGCTTGACGTCGATATGCTTCTGCTAAATTAAGCAGTGATGTCATCTTAGATTTATTCTCCTAATGTTTCAAAACTTTCACTACATTTGGATCTTGTGGAGTCAGCAGATATGTATGGAGTCCCATGATTGTAGCTTTATACATGTAATCAATTTCAAGGAGGCCCATCCCTCCTTCAGAGCGGGGAATATATAATCTTGGTATGCACTGATTTTTGTAAATCATTTGGTAAGCATGAAGCATAGGTTCCTAGGTTGGTACTAGGGTATCAGCCTTAGGGCCTATACAAGCCTAGCCATAACAATTCCCTGGCTATTTCTTCCCACACTGTTTACTTCCCTGGACCCCTGTCTAGCAGGGCGACTGACATGATCCCCAGGGTGAATTTCCTTTCTCCCATCCAATCGTCAAGGATCCTTTTGAAGAGGGCCAAAGAGGCACTCTGCTTGACATGTATGGGAAATCTTTTCCAGAGTCTGGGGAGTCTCTGGGTCAGGAACCTATCCCTCCAGCATGTTTTGTTTATTGTGATGACAAGGTTTAAATCCCTGGAGCGTGTGGCTCTAAGGGATTGGGATTTCTTTAAGTGTAGCATGTCCAACAGCTCTGGGTTTGACATGGCCTTGTATGTTAAGCAGAGATCGCCTCTGAGTAGATGATATGCGACCGAGTATAGCTGGAGTTTTTTGAGGCGGTCAGTATAGGGCATCTGCTTTAGGCCTGTGATTCTTTTAGTGAGGTATTTATGCGGCCTTTCCAGTTGTTGCAGATGTCTTGAGAGGTACATACCAAACGGGGCGTTGTATTTTGTGATGGGTCTAATGAGGGGTGAGTACAGTGGGACAATGACCTCCTTTTTTCTGGATGAAAAACCCATAGTGATGAGATGTGCCACATAGAAGGATTTCCTGACTGTTGTGGCAATGTGGTTATCGAAGGTGAGACCACTTTCCACCTGTGTCCCTAAGTCTCTTATCACACTTTCGGTGTTTAGTGTACTGTCACCTATATGGTAATTCACGGATACATGTTTTTTTCCCCAGAGGGGATAACTGTGCATTTCTTGGCATTGAGTTTGAGCCCATGGGTCTGGCACCAAGCATCTGTTTCTGTAAGGCCCTTTTGTAGAGTATCCACATAATTTGGGGATTCAATAATGGCTCCCAGTTTGCAGTCATCTGCGAACTTTGTTAGCCAGAGTCCCTTAGTGTTGGCCTGTCCTCCTTGTTTTAATATCCAGTCAATCCAACACTTTTTGGGGCCAGTCAGTCACTCCAAAACTATAAGTTAGGACAGGAAGAGAAAATTGATTTATGGCTTCGATCTTTTTCCTAGATGTCGGTGCTGTTTTCAGAATTAATTTGAGTCTTCTAAAGTATTCATTACTGAGGTTTATTCACATTTGTTCATGTTTTATTGCCGATCCTTCATCAATTCTTGCTTGAGGGAGAGTGGGATGTCATTCCAGATTTTAAAGGTGCAGAATGAGAAGAGAAAATGCCTGCTATATTGTTAGATTTTGTGACTTGCAGACAGAGTTTATCAGTATATTTGAGGGGCCTAGTCTGGGTATAAAGTTGAATGAGGTTGAAAAGAGCTGCACATTTTTCTAGTTTATAGGTTAGGTCGTGAGTTACGAGGAGTTGACAGTATGTCAGATAGTTGGGAAGTTTGAGCCATTCTAATTCTTTGGGTGCTGTGAAAAGATGAGTCCTAAGGGGTGATTTATATCAGATTTAATAGTTTTGCTGTAACATTGGTTTAACTTATTTAGCAGAGTGGATCGTACGTTAGTAAATATTGGCACTGAATAGAAGAGTGTAGGCAGGAGAATAGGAGTGGCAATATGTTTCTTTGCAGAACTGGCTAGGAAGGGTTTAGCTAAGTAGAGGAAGCCTAACTTTTGATGATTTTTGTTTGTTTTTTTTTTTTTTTTGATTGAGTAATGTATATAGTCATCAAATTGTAAATTTGAATCACTGTGCACTCCGAACAGTTTGCTGTGTGGGTAAATTCAATTTTAGTATTGTTTGTAAAGGTAGTCAAGAAATTATTTTTCTGAGTGTTTACCTGTTGGAAGGTGAAAAGTATAAATGTATTTATTTATTTATTTTATATTTATTTATTAACATTTGGTGACTGGGAAAGTCTGACAGGGTCAGAAACACATTTTCAGCTGAGCCCTGGAGAGAAAAGCTCCAACAGTGTCAATAAAGAAAGAAAGCAGTTAACATGTGTAATCACATTAAAAGAGAATGCATAAAAATACATAGTTGTAAGATACACATTAGATAGAGAAATCACCGTGATTATTTACATTAGGATGTTTTTCCAAAATATTTATACAAATTATATATAATAATCATAAAACAGAAAACAAATTGGTTTGGAAGAGGAGAGATGATAACTTGAACTGAGTACATTGAGTAGTTAATAGGGTAGTGGTAGAAGCAGTAGTTAGTGGTAGGATAATGTATTAGGGATTAAAGAGATGTGTTACATTGAGAAGTATAAAGAGATTGAGCTAATTTCTGTTTGTGGAATGCTGTACTGTAAGCGGAGGCATTTGTGGGATAAGCAGAGAAGGATTAAAGTTGGTAGGATGTTAGAGGGAGAGTGAAGATAAGTGGAGAGAGGGGAAAAAGAAAAACATAGGAAGGTGGGAGATTAGATGTTAGTTGTTGGGCATGGGCATAGATTTTGATTTTGGGGGGTTGAGAAATAGAGATTTTGTTAACCAATTTTCCACTATAGCAAGGAAGTCTTGAGTTCTTTGTTATAAATGATCTAGACTTTTTGCTGAGGAGATGATAGTACAGTCATCTGCATATTGTTTTAAAGTGGTATTCTTAGTTATTTTGGAGAGATCATTGATGAACATGTTAGAGTAAGGGGCTAAGAGTAGAATCTTGGGGGAGTGCGACTGCTGCAAGTAGAAATCAGAAGAGGTCATTCTGCCACTTAACTACTTGGATGTCTCAGAAAGATAGCTGTGGAACTGCTTCAGTGTGTAAGTATCAGGTCCTAGATGAGATTTTGTAGTAGAATGGGATGGGAGACTGTCTCAAAGGCCTTTGACAGCTCAAGGAAGAGGGCTGATAATAAGGTTGCTTTCATTTCTACTTACATTGACAGTATTAATGAAATTGAATAGAGTAGTGGTGATGCTGTGTGAGGCCAGAAGCTGTGTTGGCAAGATAATGGTAGAGAGAATTGTGTGATGTGACTGAGTAGCCGAGTTTGAATGCATGTCTCTAGGATAGTGGAGGTATTGTGGCAGTAAGTCTGTTATTGGTAATGTCAATTGAGTTGCCCCCTTTGTGGTGGGGTAGTGCTTATTATTTTTGTTCCAAAATAAGGGGATGTAGGATTCTCTGATAAAGCAGTTTATTGAAATGGTGACTGAGATGGACATTGCTTTGGCAGTTATTTTAAGATATCCCGGAGGGATATTGTCTGGTGTTAGACAGGTGGGTTTAATTTTAGCAGAAGCCTTTTAATGGTTGTAATAGGAACTGGTTGGAAGAAGAAGGGGTGAGGCAGATTAGCTGATTGACTTGAGATGAATGGAGTAAAAGGTCTTGTTGAGTAAGGCATAGACTGAGTTTATGAAATGAGTGTTAAATAGACTGGGATTTTCGGGGGAGATTAGCATTGTTTGTAGTAGGTCAATTGTGTAGAGCGTCCTGGGTTTAGTATCATATTTATAGGGGATTGGAATGCTTTTGAGTTTGTATGGGCTGATGTCCGGAAATTTGAGTGATTAGTTGTGTTTTTTTTTCAGTATTTGGTAAGGTTTCTAAACTGTCTGTACATCTGATTGGTTCTGTTTATGAACCAAGCTTTCTAGGCTTTTTCTCTCTGTCTGATTTTAGTTTAGTGCTTTTGGATAATCAGGGGCAGAGTTGGCTTTAACATTTATTTCTTAGAGGGGAATGCTCATTTAAAATATTTAGGCTGGTGTTATTGAACTCAATTATAGCATCATCTAAGGATAGATCCTTGAGGTTATTCCAGTTTACTTGCTTTATGTTAGAGACAGGCATGTCTGCATTAAAGTGAGATAGATTGCGGACCTGTTTTGTGCATTGTTGGCTATGGACAGTAGTCTGTTGCTTGGGTAATGAATATAACTTGGTGATCGCTAAGAGACTCTGCAATGGTTCATTACAATTTGAAATTATTTGGAGCCAAGACTAAGATCCAGTCTAGAACTGGGCCATTTTTGTTCTTTTTAATAAAATGGGTGGTGTTATTGATCAATTGGGTAAGGCCATACAAGTTTATAGAGTCAGTAGGGCTGCTTAAGGAGACTGAGGGATAGTGAATGTTTATATTTCCAGTATTTTTTCTTGCAAGAGGTTTAATGTTGCCCAGATCAGAAATTCTTTTGCGGTACTAATATTTTTGTCTGGGGAATAGAAATGTCCAATTTGTATAGGGACTTGTTTGGTATTAGTTTGAGTAAAATGATAAGGTTTTCATCTATGAAATTGTTGAGGGGTACAAGGAGAGACAGTTACCCAGAGTTCATTTTTATAAACAATAGCAATTCCTCCTCATCATTCTGTTTTGTTGTTTCTGTTTGTTCTTTATATGTTATGACCTGGTGGTAGGATTATATTGTCTTCAATTCTGACTATGTTTTTAGTTTCCGTGAGAATAACTACACTAGGAAATTGCAAGGCTAGCCATGCATGGAATTCAGTAATGGTCTGATGTTTATGTGAAAGATGTATCAAAAAAGTTTATATCATGAGGGGGAGTTGCTGTAGGATTTGGAAGTTGTAGTCTTTTGGGTTCTGGGTTAAGATCTGTAGCTCCACTTAGTTGTAGGTGGAGTGGAGTGTGGCTATGGGGGATAAGCATTTTATCTTGATTTTATTAGAGTATCCTAGTCTTGGGTTAGTCCACTTATAAAAGAACAGTGTGTATTTAAAGACATGGATAAAGGTACTGGCGAAAAGACTGGGTGCTATTATGAAAGTATTGTCAGAGAAAGGAAATTGACTTTGGTTAGTTGCAGAATGTATGCATTGGTAGTATGACAGGTGCATGGAGTCAGGAAGTGGAGATGTAGAGAAGTTAGGTAGGCCAGGATTAAGTAGGAGTGTTATTGGAGTGTTCTGAAAAAAAATGTCTAGAATAGGGTGGCGGTACTTAGAGGTATGAATGAAATCTATATAGTTATAGTGGAGGATATAGGGTATATGGTAGAAGAAATGAGTGGGGATTAAGAAAGGGTGGTTGTGCAGTTTGGAGGCAGGGATATGGGGAGCTTTGTCAGAAGGTGGTAGGTTTGCTTGTATGAATAATTTTAGAGATGTAAGGAAGAAAAGAGCAAGAGAAAATATGAAATTGCCTATGTGAGAGTGGTAGAAGGAGGGGAAGGGTAAAAATGAATCTACCCGAGATGGACTGTAGTGAAGGAAGGCAGAGGGAGGAGTGTAAGATTGATTAAACGAGTGTTTGAAAATGAGTAGTAAGAAAGAGTTTAGGTACTGGTTCAAAGACAGGAAGGGGTGCAGTGTGTAGCAGATAGTACTGCCATTGGGAGTTGAGAAAATGAAGGGTGGGAGTAGTTGGGTATAAGTGAAGTATGGGGGGTGTTTGGGAATTAGGGATAGTATAGGGGTACAAAGTTAGCATGAGCATAAGTGAGGATGAATAGAGCAGGACCCACCAGCTGGAAGTACACAGTACTAAGAAAAAAAATCAGTGAAACCATGAAAAAATGTGCAGATTATAAAGGTATATATGTTAAACAGCAAAAAGATAGTCATTTATGAGAGCAGTTTATTTTGAAACACAAAAAACTATGTAGGAGGGTGAACCAAGGAGCCCTTCAAGCATGTGTGTGTGATTTACTATGCTCATAGGAGTGTTGCTATGTTTATTTTTGCAGGGAAGATTTCTAGTGCAGGTATTGTATATAATATGCAGGAGAGAACAAAAAAACAAAAATGGAAGATTGACTTGTATTGGGAAAATATAGGGAATACCGTCCTCTATCAGTGCAAAAAAAAAGCCTAATTGAACAGTAAAAAGTGGCTTATTACAATGTAGTAGTACTTTAAGCAAGTATTTTAAAAATAATACTTCGTGGAAAGTGTTTCAGGAATGGCAAAACATACTCTAAGGTTACAGGCGACACTGGCATTCTTTCTGTACCTGGAAGGACTATTCATTTGACTAGCATAGGTTAGCATTCTAAGTATCTGTTTTCTGATGCAGGGAGTAAAAATGCTAGTAAAAGTCTATGGAGTCCTTTTGTTTTCTTAAAAAAATTCACTGGAAAAGCTTACCCAGACCCTGCCACAACTTGCTGTGAGGGAAAGGTTGGTTTGTTTTAGCTTTCTTGTATTTTGTATTGCTTTACTGCCTTCTTCTGTTTTGTATATTGTGATTTATTTTCTTTACACTGTGGTTTACTTGTATTCTGCTTTTCATTGCATATTTAAACTAGGAAAGAGACAACAGCTGTCTCTCTCGTGAGTCACACACAAATTTTTTCTACACCCTTCCACCCTGCTGCTGTTGTGTTTTTGAACTTAGCTGTCTTTCTAGTTGCCCGCTCCGTATTTTAATTTGACCACATATCTCCTTCTCTCTCCTCTTTCATTGGCTGTTGTGAGTAAGCGCAGTTGTTTTGTGAAATCGCTTTCCTTCAGCTATTTAAGTTTATTGGCCAATCCACTGTACTCCAGAGAACCAGAATACAAAGTGCCCACCCCCTTCCACTCTGTATTGCTCTTCTAAAATTAGTGGCTTTCCACTTAGATAGCTAAAGCTTAATTTACTCTCTCTTTCATATCTAACTGATTAATGCACACTGTAGCTCTTAGGATAATTAACCATTTTTCCATCTTACCTTTAAAATCTGCATCATCTACGCCAAGACCACCAATTATTGGAGGGTCCACATTCTGCCTTTCAGTAGTAATTTTGGGATTAGTGCTTCTGTTTTGCCACTGGTGAGACAAGGAGCATATGGACATTATATCCTGGTGACTGCTGATCATTGGAAAGTCGAATAACTGCTTCATAGACACCCACTTGGAATTTGTGCTCCTGGTGAGCGAAGGAGCAGAGTGGATTGATTCCTGACGGTTTCTGATTGGGCAGTGAGTGTCTGTGTTGGACCTTCCTGGTTGGCCTGGTTGCTATTCAAGGCATCTTACAAGGAAAAGGCTACAATGAACCTACAGACCATTGCTTCATCTGGGACAAGACTGTGAATCACCAAAGAACCTGGGTGGCCTGCTTCTCATCTTGGGATTGGTGATGCTGTTTTGCTTCTGGTGAGAGAAACAGTAAAGGAGCATTGTATCCCAGCAGCATGAAGCTGAGGCAAGACCAGCACTAGTAGTAGCCAGGCAGTCGTCATTCAGGCGACCTCCCTCTTTTCATCATTCTTGATAAGCTAATTCTTTATTTTTAGTAAATACTGCTTGGTTTCCAGTTGTCTAACCTAACTTTAGAATATCTGCCTAAATACTTCAACCATAAATCATCAGGGTCTACTTATTAGTTTCCCCTCAAGTGTTTGGCAATGCCCTGTATAGATGCATACATCTTGAGTTGGCATTTTTCATGTAAAAGCACCATAGAAATTTCACCAATACATAGTTGCACACAGCACAGTTAATTTGCAGTGACAAACACTACCCCCAGAGTTGAAAAACAGATACTCTTGATGTTACTTTATATTCTCACTCCAGCTGTCTAATCAATAAAAAGGGGTTCTATGGCCATGGATATGAACTTTCCCACTATCTCCATTACCAGCTTGTTGAATATGGGTATCCTGAGGCAATGTAGAAATTGCCTCATGTTTACTGGTATCCAGTTAATTCTCAAACATACTGATGTGGTATGTGAGAGATGTATTTACACAGTGACAGTGGAGGCAAAGCTCTAACATAAAAGCACTCCTAATGTCAATAAGGTTGTCAGCAGTACACGTTACACCCACCACACACAATTCAAAGCAGACACATAGACTCACTTATGCTGAAGCATTTAAATGTAAACTTCCTAAATCCCAAAGACCTCCTAGACAAAGTACACATAACAAATACCCACAGCAGCCCTGAATGCACTCTTTCAAAACAACACACACATCAACACATGCAGCCACCTGTCATGGAGCCTCTACTTTTAAGGCCATAAGGCAAGCCACCACACAATCCAACATTCTGGTCATTGGAGACTCCATTTTGAGACACACTGATGTCCATGTCAACAGGCTGGCCAAGGAGAAAGTCAAGGTCAGTTGCTTATCGAGGCCAGGATCTGCCGCATTACACACTCAGGTCAATGGACCAAAAGTACCAATATGACTCATAGTACATGTAAATTACCTGAGACACACCTCCCTAGACAACATGAAGAAAGGCATCATGGAGATCTAGGAATGTGTGTCCCAGACTGGCATGAGCCTAGCATTGAGAAGCATTTTACCTTCTCCAAGGATAATGCCACAGTATGAGTAAGAGATGACTGACTTTAGTACCTGACTTAGTTCTGGTGTCATTCTAAGGGAGTACAGTATTTGTCAGCATGGAAGAAGATGATCAACAACAGACCATGCTGCTTTGCCAGGGATCGTCTGGACCTGTTCCCTATAGGCTTTCGAATATTAGCTAAAACATTATCTTCCCCCATAGAGCCTTTTTTAGGCAATGCCAAACTGAAAGTACTTCCAACATAGCAAATCAAAACTAAGAAAATCTAATGGTGTTACTGCTCAATGCTAGTAGTCTAAACAAACAAAAAACTCCTCTCCTGAGAAGCTTTCGTCACCCTAGACAATGCTGACATCTGTGTAGTCACTGAAACATGGTTTAAAAGAGACGGAGAGCATACTGACAGTGCAAGGTTATAATGTCTTCCACACATTTCGACCAGCTACTACACAGACAGGGACTAAATATACCTCAAGACTGGTCAGACAGGGCAATGCACTTTAGCTTCCCCACCTTCATATCACTGTAGACAAAATCCCATAACACTTCCTTGCAAGCTATAGGTCCCCCTCTGTGACTCAGGAAACCCATACCATGTATTTAAACTTACTGGAAAAGCTCACCATTCAATACCATATTCATGGATGATTTTAATTACCCCAGTATTAACTGGGAATCATATATGACACCAAACATACAGGCACAGAGATTCTTGGATTTTGTAAACACAAACTCTGTGGACCTGATTGTCAGTACACCAATGAGGGATGCAATCATACTGAATCTGGTCCTCACTAATATGGGAGAGTGCTACACATCCCCTAGTGTAATGTCTTCTCTGCCAAGGTCAGACCATGAAATGGTCTCCTGTGAAGTAAAAATAAAACTTGCAACCCCAGCTAACCATGGAATATTCAGGAACTACTCTAAGGCTAACTTCCTACTATTAAGTTATAACCTGGCAAAATTTCAAGCCCCTATAAATCTTGAGAATACTGCTGCCTACACGGAGTCTTATACAAGCATGTTAGTAGCTGCATATAGGCAGCTGTACCCACCAGGAAGAAGTACAGAGCTAACTCAAAAAACAAGCCACCCTGGAGGAATCACAACATTAATGATTTATATAACTGAAGGAAAATAATCATGACAAAAATTAGGAGGTGCAGCACCCATCAGCAAAAAAGCACTCTCATCAAACTAAACAAACAACTTAGAGGACAAATAAAGTTTACCAAAGACACATTTGAGGTAAATTTGGCCTCCCAAGCCAAGGACAACTACAAGGCATTCTTTAGCTGTATCCATTTCTTTTTGGCATGTACTTCTCTGAAGTTAAGACCAGTGTCAGTGGCCTTTGGCTGACTAAATTTGCAGATGATTGCAAATTTGAAACTCTTTGAATCCCCCACCAACACAAATGTTCTCCAGGAAGGGCTGACACAGACAAATAACCGGTGTCAGAGCCATGGGCTAAAAGTAAATGCCAAGAAATACATAGTAGCATCCTTTTGAGAATTCATCTACCTCTGGTAACTGTCATGTTGACCACACACTCCTAAGAGATGACCAATTAGTCAGGGACTTGGGGGGGGGGGCACATAAAAGACAGTAATCTAGCCGTTAACCATCACATCTCTCTAGTAGTGAAGAAATCATTCTACTTTGTGCAACTTATAAACAAAGGTATGGTGTCTAGGTCCAAGGAAGTCATTGTTCCACTGCATTTGGCATTCATCAGACTTGTCACTGAGTACTGCGCCCCCTTTGGTATGTACCTAACCAGGCATATCCAACAGTTGGAAAGTCCACAGAGGTTCCTTAGTTAAAAGAATAAAGGACATAAGTAACATGTCCTATGCAGACCGCCTTAAGCACTATCCCTGTATTCTGTCTCCTGCAGGCTGTTGAGTGGAGACCTATGCCTTGCATACAGGGCATTGTCAGACCCCACTCTAATGGACCTGCTGCATATCCACAAAACAAACAGCACCAGAATGACCCTTTCTGAAGAGTTAAACCTTGCCTGTGATGTAAATAGGACATGCTGGAGAGTCAGGTATGTATCCCAGAGACTACCCCGTCTGTGGAGCAGGCTCTTCATCCATGTGAAGCAGAGTTCCTCACTAAACCAATTCAAGTATAACTCTGACAGTTGGATGAGGAACAGGAGATTCATCCCTGGTTTGGCACCTATGTCTCTAATGGACACAGGCAGCCTGTAAATGGTTCATTTTCCAGGCTCCTACTTGTAAATGTTTCATCTCCCAAACCCCTGCTTACACTTATGAAAGGTATGAGAACATATCAGAGATTTGGGATGCATGTCTAGACTTAAAAAGGCCCTTGCGAATGCTAACCTAGTAAGCGCCTGTGAACCTTTAAACCAGTGATTCCACTGCAGCTAGGGAATGGATACTGAACAGGAGAAAACAGTAGATTTCTTAGAAAAAACAGGGCTTGTGCGTTCATTCCGTGAAGTACCAAAAATTCTGCTCTACAGCATTGGTGCTGTGAAATTTGTCTGTGCCTAAATAATTGTCAGCTGGAGTCATATGACCTATTTATGATCGGGAGACTATCATCTGATTAATTTTCAAATGTATGTATACCCACCATTTCACCAATTAGTGTGTTTTTTCATTGTGCAGCAATACTTTGATTGTGTTATATATGAGAGAGATTAGGAAGCCAATATAAAACAATTAGTACCCATGACAGTCTTTCTTTAGACCAACATCACTCTGTGGTCATAATGCAGAGGTGAAGACCTTTGAAGGGTCAGGATACCAATAAAGAAAGTGAAATCAGTCTTTCATTTTAAAAGGTATGATATTACTAGATATAAATACATTCTCCTTTCCTTTACTCTAACTGGGACTCTGCTTATGAAAATAGTTCCCTTATTTGTAACCTTCAGGTTCTTCTCTCGAAGACATCACTTCTTTATGGAAACAGTGAGTCAGTGGAAAATGCTTCACTTGGTCTCCAGTTGTTCCTTCATCCCCCAATAAAAAATAGAGAAAGATGTTGCAGACCTGATCATCATTCTTTGCAGTGTAAGGAGATTTAGCTGCTAGTTGGCAGTTTTGACCAATTATAATCTTTAGTGACTTACCAGCAAGTAAAAAAAAAAAAAAAATACCAGAGACAAGCAAAAATATGTGATAAACTTAGGGATAGTTGAGAGGCAAGTCCACAAGCAGAAAAAAAAGCATTTTACTTTCTGCCGCAATTCTTTGCCAACCAGCACTGTTCATTTATAGTCTCTAGTATGAGACCTGATTGTAACAGTGCTTGGGGGGGGGGGGGGTGTAACAGTTGTTACAACCCCTCCTTAGTGCTGTTGCCATTGGTTCTCGCATTAGAGAAATGCATACGTTTATCTTTTTCCTGATTTCTGAGCGTAATCATGCCACTCTGTGCACTACAAATATATAACCTCCATATCACCTTTATTGGAAAGAATCTCTCTCCTAGCAACGTACTGTCCATATCCAAACATCACAAGTCTTACAAAAGCAGTATAATATGCCCCATATAATCTAAAGATAAGGCTTCTACCTAATTCTTTCTAGTCTCCAATAAAAAGTAAGTCCCAGAGAGTAGTATTTGCATATCTTAGGAAATAAAACTGATTTGTCTGGATAACTATTTGGTACTAGCAAATAAGGGGAAGTATCACTGTAGCACATAGATTGTTTTTGGATGCAGTCTCTGTGGGTAACATTAAATTACAAAAAGTTATTCCTGACCTTTAGTCTTAAGTAACTTTGTAGCATTCACAATATTTACGGTCCTAAAAGAACTTTCTCAGCAAGCTTTTTACAGGATGGTTTCTGAGATGCTATATTCCCGAAAGACTCCAGAATTAAAAGAAGCTGATCAATTTAGTTATCTCTTTCAAATAAGGAAAAAAAAAAGCATATCAGACAATAAACAGGTTCTGTCTAAATTGTTCACCTATCATACTGTATTTTTCTGTGGGCAAGCGTAATTATCCTGAGGCACAGTAAAACATGTTCTCTTAGACAGGAACGTCATCACCAGCATATTTCAGAAATGTTTGTGTCCAAGATGTTGCTGAAGCTACCTCATACACTACTGTTCACACCTTTACAAAACACTACAAGTTGCAAGCACATTCTAGAGAGGTAGAATGGGTTTTGGCATAGCTGAGTTACTAGGGGTCCTGCAAGTATCCACTTTCCGTAGGTGTACAGGCACTGCTGTGGAGTATACACAAATGTAATGCTGTATCAGTGACTTCCCCTCAAGGGACTTAACATAATAGTAAATCCTTAAGAGGTGGTCACTGCAGCAATAAAACTGTCTTCCATCTGTCCCCAAAATTTAGTTGTATATAGCTTTCACTATCGCTGTTCATGTAGAGTATTTCATTTACTATTTGAATGGTGGTGGTAACCAATTTCTTGACAAAAATCTAATTATTTACTACAAATTCACTTCCCTATGAAGACCGAAGGCCTTGATGGAATGAAGAAAGCTCCAACCAATTCTAACTGTGTAGGAGTGTCTCACGTACCAGACAAGGTTCTGTGGAATGACTAGCTGAGACTAGTGTTGGTTTTGATATGTATAAGGGAATGAGTGATGAAAACTGTCCCATAAAGAAGAAAGTTTTTGGTTGGATTAACCTAAATGTTATAATTCGCTGTTATGGTGAGCTCCAAGAAGATCTACTGTTATGAGTGTATTACAGAATTGTACTACATTTCATTTCCTTTACACATTACTGTACTGTAATATCACTTGCTGCAAGTCAGAATCTTGCTGTTTGTATGTATGTCAATAGTCAGGATGCATTTTTAGATGTGTGTGTGTGTGTGTGTGTGTATGCACTTGCAGCATGAAAGCCATTTATTGTGTAGGGTACATATACCCTTGAGCCCTGAATCTTCAGACAAACAAATGCTTAAATGGAATGCAGTAGAGGATAAAAACAACCGCAGGACCACTGTAAAGTTTGGTTTCATTTTGAAACATTTATTGCTCTGCTTTATGTGCTTATGAAGCCACAAATAACTTGAAGTGCCACCACACAAATTTGTATAAAGTGGTATGTGAAAGTTATTTTCCTTTTCTTTTTTCAGCTTGCAGCATCTGTTTGCACTTCAAAACACTGCGTTTTTTGTATCTTTATGCCTTTATTCACTTAAAATACTTACGCGCAATGTTATTTGCATTAATATGTGAAGAAAGAGATTGTATTTCAAGGAAACTGTTCTTGGGCTTAGACTGAATAAATATCTAACTTAGATGGAGTAAAACTTGAGAGAATGTGACCAAAGTGATCATCAAAGCGGAGGAGTTGATGCATGTTCTGGTGTGCAGAGGCATTAATGATCTGTCAGAAAAGAGCACTGTAATAAGTACTTACCTGTATCAGCAATCAGTATAGAGAGGAGAGAGATGATTAGGGATTTTAATGACTAGCTGAGGCAGTGGACAAAGGAGAAAGGCTTACAGCTGATAGAGGGATTAGGAAAGCCTGGCAGAGAGGCAGGCCCCAGCTCAGCCCAGATGGAACAGCAGTTATTAGTATGGGGATGGAAAGAATAGTCTTGGTGAGCATACCTTTAAACCAACAGTCTTAACCTCAAATAACCACTGTTGCTGTATGAGGACTAGCAAACACAGGCAAGGGCCACAGTCTACAAGACAAAAAGAAGTGCAGGCAGAATAGATAGAAACTTAGTGTTGATCACTTTCCTCATCTATGTAGTTATACTGATTTGAGGGATGCTTGAGGTCTGGAGTTTGAGTTTTGAGAGCCTTCAGTATGGAATAAGGGGTTGAGAGTGACGAAAACAGAAGGGGTAATAGTATTTTGACAACAGACAAAAACTCAAAGGTGCAGAACATAGCAGAAGAAAAAAAAAACAGGGTGAATCCTACCACAGCTGGAATAGTCTTTATCTGCACTGCAAGGAATCCACGTAGAAATGTTTGGGGGCTGGCGACAGTTTCCAGGTTGGGGGTGGGCATTACTGGTTTCACAGAAACATGGAACCTTTGAAAAGAGGGAGTGGATAGGGAGGAGAGTCTAGCAAGGTATTTTGTAAGACTGAACACATTGCAGTAAAGGTGGCAGTTGAGGTTCAGTGAAAATAGAAGCAAAATACTGCATTTAGGCTCCAGCAACCTTAGTGTAAAGTTGGGAGAGGGGATCTGATGCCAGCAAAACAGGAGAAGGACCTGGTGGTGGTGGTCACTCTTACATTAGACCACCAGGAGCAGATTGAAAGGATAGTGACAGGACACAGAATGCTGGGGTGGACCCTCAAGAGAGGTAGATTCCAAAAAGAGTGAGGCAGTGCTTCCCACTCTAGGGCCCTGGTCAGATGACGCTTTAAGTACTGCATGCAGTTCTGAAAGTATACCAAGATTAAATGTTCTGAAAGTAGGTCATATAACAAAAAGAACATCAGCCTGCTAGAAGAAAGCCAGAGGAAGGGTACCATAAATATCCGTGAGATGGAGGTGAAGGAATATCACCAGATGCTGGAGGAGCTACACTTTTTCTCACCTGAGAAACGACAAGATACTAGGACATGGTATTTGTAGATAAGATCATGTGAAGGAGATATGAAGGGGTCATTCTGAACAGAAACACCCAGCAATGGGATGTGTAACTGTTTCTGGTTATGTTTTACAGACCCCACATTTGTCTGTTTCTCTCACTTTCTCAATGTACTTTGAAACCAACACATATGAAGCCCACTGTCTTGGGCTGCCATTATTAACCTTTCATAATTTGGCTTCATTTCATCTCTCCATAACAATTGCTGCGTCAAGTCCTGGTCAACATTAGGTCATTCCAGAAGTTTTCTATACTTGCTACTGTGTTTGTGAGTTTTCCAATTTTCTTCTACTCTCTTCTGCTCCTTTTCCTTGTATTCTTTCTTTCTTTTGTTGTTTTGGCTGCTAGAGTTGACTTCTCTTCAGCCTTTAGAACTTTTACTATGCTTTCTCTTCAGCCTTTAGAACTTTTACTATGCTTGGATCTGATGAGGTCAGCAAATATGTATGCAGCCCTGCATTTGCAGATGTGTACATGTAGTCAGTTTTGATGAGACCCATACCTCCTTCAGAGTGTTTTTATATATATATATATATATATATATATATATATATATATATATATATATAAAATGTCATTAGATATGCATGAAATTTATATAAAATGTCATTAGATATGCATGAATTTTTTTTTGTGTGCGTCTTATTGATTTAATACTTTTGGGGGCTAGACAGTCACACCAAAGCTGTAAGTTAGAACAGGATGAGCAAACTGACTTATAGTTTGGACTTTATTCCTAGATATCAAGACAGGTTTCAGTATTAACTGTAGACTTTTGAAGTATTCCTTACTGTGCTTTTATTATCATTAGTTCACGTTTAATTGCCGACCATTCATCTGCTATCAAATATTTATACACTCCTTCTCAAGTTCCTTTATATAACATTCCTATCCTAAGTTGATATTTTCTTGGTGCTGCAGCTTTCCTTTGTTTAAATGTTTTTGTATAGTTATCAAGCCCAGATATTATTCTTTTATCACATGAGAAAGTTTTAGCCGTTTGTATTTGTAATTTGAGCTCCTCATCTGGTGAACTTTACGGTGCAGCCATCTTCTGTCATTAAGCAATGTAACGTAAATGTAAATTACTTTGTATTGGTTTCACATCAGTTATAGCGTTTTTTTTTTTTTAATGTACTTTGTTCACTCTTTTAACATTTGAATATTTTCTTACTTCTTTATAGTGGCCCCTTAATGTGTGTTTATATTTTTGAGAAAGTGACTGATGCAGCTATTCAGACACTGCCTGAGTTCTCCCTGCTCGGTTTGGTATATATAGTGTGTACTTGTTTTTAATATTTTTGGCAATGTTCACTCTTTGGTGTAGAGTCCTTCCTTTACAGAGGTTACAGGTTGTCTGTTGTAGTCAAGCTTTATTTATTTTTTTGTCTTAGTAACATTATGTGATGATTATTATTAGATTTGGTTGTCATCACTCAGAAGAATTTGATTGCATAATCTGACTTTGACACTTGAATTCTGTAGCATGAGACTAATGACACTAAGAATGGACTGTCATAGACTCAGACATAACAGTGGAAATAGAGCTGGAAAACTTTACTCTGATGGGACTGATGAAATGTTGGGTGCACCAGTTTTGCTGTCTGTTGTAATGCTTTTTTCTATGGCAAAGAACTGCTGTTAAGATAATATTCATTCTTAGCTGTGTTTTAATTTCCAGCAAGCCTCACCAGGCCCACCTACTATGGTAAGGAGTTCTGTAATTTCCCTTCTCCCTAAATTTTTATAGTTATCCCCAACGTCGTTCAATACCCACACCATTTTTAAGTTTATTTTACTTTATTTCACTATTCATTGATTGGGTAGGCTATGCTGCGGTGGTGGTGCTGCGGTAGCATTGTCGCCTCACAGTAAGACGTCCCATTCAATTCTTAGCTAGAGCGTCTTCTGTGTGGAGACATGCGTGAACGGGCGTACCTTCGTTGAAGGTTGTGTGTCAGGGCTGGCAACTTGGCACGTAAAAATGTACTGCCAGTCATTAGCGGACCGGAGTTCCGCTGTGGCGACCCCTAACCGGGAAAAGCCGAAAGACAACAACAACATTGATTGGGTAGGTTGAGTGGACATTAGTGTCCCTTTTCAGGGGTGACCTGGGATCATTGACTGGTAAGTGAGTTGCTGCCCATGACCTCGCTTTTTAAATGTACTGTTCAAGCCTACCATGAAAACATTTGTGTATTCTTTGCTTCTCTTCTGATATAAACCTACCTAATTTAGTCTTCTTTGCAGCTCCATCTCTAGATTGATCAGTTTCCTGAGAACCTTCTCCAGTCTCATAAAAGCAGAATTTCTGTTTGTATAGGAAGTAAGTCAGTGTCTTATGTCTGGTAACTGCATCTTCTGCCTTTTTTAATGATATTCTAGACAATATAGTCTCACTGTCAGATTCTTAGGGAAAGCTAATCGAGAAAAGGGGTTGAACGAAGAATAAATCCATGAACTGGGGTGGAATTGCAACACTGGGGAATATGTAATGACCGAGGCAGGGGAAAAATTGCCAAGTATGAAAACCAGAGCAAAAAAAAAAAAAAGAATAAATTAAGAAGTCACAGATACAGGCAGCAGATCAGGTGTTCTTTTTACAGGGTAGCTGACCTCACTTTCTATGGTAGAGTAAGGAGCTTGGTGATCCAGGAGGACCTAATAGTATTTCCACTGCTCCTCCATTTTGAGAGGAATCTTTGGAGGTGCTTTGGTCAGCTAATGAGATGCCCCTTTGGTGTCACCCATGGAAAGTGTACTGGGTATGGACCAGTGGGAGATGGCCAAAGGGTGGACACAGGACACATTAGAGGGACTGTATATCTTAACTTGTCTGTGAGCACAGGAAATCTAACAGTGTGAGCTTGGAGACCTTTGTTGGGATAAAGAATTCTGTTTTCCCTGGTTTGTTTGCTACCACTGCAACCCTCGTCAGAGTAAGCAGTTTGGAAAAGTGGCTGGAAGTCACCACCACCCAAGTCCTGTTCCATATCTAGGTTACTGCTTTTGCAAGTGCCATATCTCTGGCTTGTTTGCTGTCAGCTGATTTAAATGTTCAGAGTTTAAAAATGAGAAAGATGGTAAGCATTATTAACTAACTTTTTTTTTTTTTACTGTTCTCCTTTATGTTTGAATCCTTTGGTGTACAAGTAAGAAGTGGAAATCCCAGTAGGACTAATGCCTCATTGTAGAATGACTCAGAAATATTATTTAAAGGACCTGCCAAGAAGGATGCAGTGCTCATTAGCATGAGCAGTAAGAATCCACTGCACATCTTGACTTCTGGCTTCATACTTATTCACAGTTAGCTTTTTGGTCTGCAGGTTATATTTCCAATGTGCATATACAGTGATTCAGGAACAGGTTTACACTAAACATTCTGATATGTTTTAAAGTAGAGTAATATACTTGCTGTGTTAACTTTTCCCCCAACATTTAGATGGAACCAAGAAACCTGGCTATCGTCTTTGGTCCTACGCTTGTAAGAACATCTGAGGATAACATGACTGACATGGTGACTCACATGCCAGACCAATACAAGATTGTTGAAACTCTTATACAGCATGTAAGTTTTGATACTTTTACAAATTTGAAATCCTTCCTTTGAAAAGATTTTGTCAACTGGCTTGGTGTGTTTCACCAGGCACTTGTTCAACAGCTTCACATATTATTTTTAAAATGCCACTATTGCTTTCAGTTAATATTTGAGGGACATATAATAGAAGTAGAATTTTTAGATAATCATTTTAAAGTGGGTTTGAAAAGATTCTCTGTCACCTTTTTTAATTCAATGTAAAGGTTTTATCAATGATACATGTGCTGATCGATAAAAATGATCTGTTTTGTTAATTTAAGTTTATTGTGTTTAGAGAGACTTCTAACAGATTTAGTTGGTGCCCATAAATATGTGCCTAGGATATATGAAATAGTTTTCTATGTGTTGTGTCTGGCAGTTAGTACAAAGGAATGAAGTAGTGAACTGTTGATTAGATAATTCCTGTGCTCCAGAGTATGAATCTCTCAGCCTCCATTTGCCAGCTATGTCACTCTAAGCACATAACACAACCTGATACTGCTCTTGGGCAGTTAGGAAATGGGGATAATTTTTTCAAAGGTCTTCTGGACACATTGTATGCCTAGTAATAACCTATGAACCTAATGCCCTGGAGAGTAGCAGCAAAGCTTCTTATGGTCTTCATAAGATTTGTTTGAACCTATAAGCCTAGGAGGGTCCTAAGATCTTATTTTGAAGGGGCTCCTACACTAGGTAACAGCTGGGGATGCAGACCTCTCTCTGTATGTTTTTTAAAAGATTTCTAACTTGTACGCTTGGGACACAAGTGCCTCCCTACTAACAGATGCCGAGTCCAGGGGACATTTCTAGATCCATGCTTGGCATATGTTCATCGTGTTTCACTGTTGCAGTCATTACACTTGGGTTATCCTGCTGGCAGGCTACCCGCAGTCGGCCTGAATTCCAATGTCTTGGTCCGGCGTCGGTTTCTGTCACCTCTTCCCTGACGTCAGTGTGACAGGAGTATAAAAGATGCAGCCGACGCCATTTTCTCCAGTCTTTCTTACCGCATGGTGCCCAAAGCAAAAGCAGTTCACAAGTGCGGGTCGGCCGACTCCTGAGATTTTCAAAATTGAATTTCAGATCCGAAGTCTTCTATAAAGCTAAGTACCCCATTGGGGAAATTGTTTTCTTGCTCCAGACCGATGTCAGAAAAAGTTAACAATTGTATTTCTTGTGGGAAGCAAATACCTCATAAGGATTTTCACTCTTACTGTATTCCTTGCCTAGGCCCTGACCACGACGTTGCTAGTTGTCGGTTTTGTGCTAGATTTAACCAACGCACTATTAAGCGTCAGTACGATTTTGCTTTTCATTACTTTGGCCGAAGGTTTAACTACATAATGCCGTCGGATCAGCCGATGACCGGAGTTCATAAAAAGCGCAAGGAAAAAGAAAAGGACAGGCATCCGAGGTTCAAACCAACGATGAAGCCTCTTCTAGGCCAGTCGCAGGTTCGCCGGTTCTCACTGAGGCACTTTTGCAGCCCCTGACACCCGCTACCTCAGAGCCACAGGCCACCTCCGACTCCCACGTGGAGACAGCTAGGCCTCTGGATACTCAAGGTATTGGGCCTTCGGAAACTAATCCCTCAGATGGGTCCAGAGCTGCTGAGCAGGCATCGGCTTCTGTGAGGGTGTTTTCAGACCTACACAGCTTTATATCAAGCCAACTTCAGCATCAGAGACAAAGACTAAAACAGTTTTAAAGACAAAGAAACAAGTACAGCACTCTCCAGGACAGACTTCCATGCCTAAGAAACAGATGCTTCAAAATGGCCGAAGACCTAATTACTTTGATCAGGGGTTCCCATCCCCCTCCTGATAAGAGGCCTAGGCAAGACACTGAATATGATTCCTCTGATCAGGTTTCCATTTCCTCTGACTCCTCTTCAGAACAGGAATACTCTATTCCTCCCTATGAGTATTCTGATGCTGAAGAATCTATCCCTTCAGCTTCTCCTCCTGAGGATTACTCTTTTGGGGAAACCCTGCATACCATTAGGGAGCATTTCCATTGGGAGAGCCAAGATTACTCAGATTC
This sequence comes from Protopterus annectens, assembly GCF_019279795.1. NCBI lineage: Eukaryota > Metazoa > Chordata > Ceratodontiformes > Protopteridae > Protopterus > Protopterus annectens. The sequence continues at coordinate 796,964,718 of NC_056746.1, forward strand.
TAAAAAAAGGCTCAGAGACTTTCTTTTACTACCTCAGCACAGACCTCTCGCTATTCCTCCTGTTCTAGACATTGTAGATGATGTGTTTTCAGAATCCGGCCTGTCTCCCGACTCTTTACCTCCTGCACCTGTTAAGCCAGACAGATACTACAGGGTGCCAGATTCTCATAAATTTCTATATAAAAACCCTGCAGCTGACCCAGAAGCTATTTCACAGGGTCCCAACGGGGTCAAGGCTGCTACTGCAAAAAACCATGTCCCCTCAGATAGAGATTCTAGGGTACTGGACAGATGGGGGAAAAAAGTTTACACTTCTGCTACCTTGGCTGTAAGGGCTTTAAATTGTCAATTTCATATGCTTAAATATCAACAATATTTAATGTCTCTGTTAAAAATAGAAAATGTTGACAAATTCTGAATGTGCTGAGAATAAGGAATTGCAGGATTTATTGCATGCAGCTGAACAAGTGGACAAACATACTTTGCGATGTGGTTATGATTCACTGGAGGCCTCTTGCAGGGCCACTGTAACAGGCTCTGTCATTAGAAGGCATGCTTGGTTAAAGGAACAGACTCTGCCTGATCATGTTAATGCAAAATTATTGAAAGCTCCATTACAGCATGATACTTTGTTTGGTGTTAAGGCAGAAGAGGTGTTAAAGAAAATGGAGGATAAAGCTAAATCTATGCAGACAGTGAAGGATTTCTTACAGGTGCAGCCACCCAGATTTAGCAGGAACTGGCCTTCTAAAAATTGGTCCTTTCCCGTGTCAGACAGGCCACAAAGAGGCAGATACAGATGCCCTAGAGGCAGACAACAGCCCCAGGGCTCATACAGGCCCAAACAGTGTGGGGTGCTTCTACCTCTAAAAGCGGAGAAGGCAAAACACAGCCATATAGGAAACCGTCCCAATGACTTCCCTCTGCCAGTGCCAAGCATTTATCTTTTGGCAGCACCCTTGGGGGGGAAAGCTAGCACTTTTTTCACAAAATTGGCACATGTTCACCCAGGACAAATGGGTCTTAAATATAGTCTCTCAGGGCTACAGGTTCCACTTTCACACCCTTCCAAAGGCAAAAGGTATGCCAGACCTGCCACACAATCAATGGGCAGAGGCACAAAACCAAGTTTCATCTCTCATGGACATGAGGGGCTATTCAGCCAGTGCCACGACAAGAGCAGGGACAAGGATTTTACTCAAGACTTTAGTACCAAGAAAGGACAAAGCATAGAGACCGATTCTGGACCTGTCTATTCTAAATACTTTTCTGGATGTTCCGAAATTCAGAATGTTGACTCTGCAGCAGCTTCTGCCCATGCTGGGCAAAAAGGCTTGGCTTGTAACTTTGGACCTCAAAGAGGCATACCTGCATGTCCCAATCAGACAATCTTGCAGAAGATACCTCAGATTCATAGCTGGCTTAATGCACTACCAATTCTCTGCACTGCCCTTTGGCCTATCTACCGCGCCCAGGGTCTTCACAAAATGCCTGGCACCAGTAATTACATTTTGCAGACAAAGAGGAATTCAAATATATCCCTACCTGGACGACTGCTTTATTCAAGCAGAGGCCAAAGACATTCTACTAAAGCATCTGGCGTTTGTAAAAAGATTACTAATTTGCCTAGGGTACACAGTAAACGAAAAAAAATCAAAACGAGTACCCTCTCAAGAGATAATATTCCTGGGTGCAAGCTTAAATACAAATGCCCAGATGGCTTATCTCACGCCAGACAAACAAAGGCAACTGACTTCTTACTTTGAAAACATGGCAACAAAGACCCAGTTATCTGCAAGAAAAATTCTGCAGGCTCTGGGCTACATGGCCTCCTGCATTCTGCTAATTCCATATGCAAGACTGCATATGAGGAAACTTCAGTGGTACCTAAAAAGTGTTTGGACTCAACATTGCCACAGCCTGGAATCATTAATTTCACTCATTCCCTGCCTGCAACAGGAGTTTCAATGGTGGGCACAGGCCTGTCACCACAACAAGGGACAGCCATTCACTTTATCCACAGCCAGGCAAACACTAACAACAGATGCATCAGATTATGCCTGGGGGCCCACATGGCAGGAAAATGTATTGAAGGCACATAGCCCCCAAGCCAAAGGCATCTACACATCAATCAAAAAGAGATGCTAGCTGTACAAAATGCTCTGACAGCCTTCAAGGACCTACTTCATCCAGGGCAGCTGCTGATAAAGATGGAGAACACCACAGTCATGTGGTACATAAACAAGCAGGGGGGGAACACATTCCTACCCCCTCTGCAGACAAGCCATGATTTTGTGGAACATAGCATTGACTTACCAAGTACACCTGCAAGCACAATTCCTGCCAGGAAAAACAAATGCTCTGGTAGACGAACTAAGCAGAAACCTCATAGACCCTCACAAGTGGAAACTTGATCCACAAATCTTCAGCATGATAACAAGGAAATGGGGATGCCCAGACATAGATCTTTTGCCTCCCCTCACAACTGCCAACTTCAGAGATTCTGCACAAGGCCTTATCACAAACAAAGCATGGAAAGTGGATGCTCTGTCATTCAGCTGGAAAAACCTTACAGTATATGCATGTCCTCCTCTGCCTCTCCTCCCCAAGGTACTCCTAAAGGTCAGACAAGAGAAGCCACAAATGATTCTGATTGCCCCGGATTGGCCACGCCAACACTGGTACCCAATCCTGAGTAGCTTGTCCCAAGGCCCAGCCTGGACATTGCCTCAAATTCCTTATTTACTGACCCAACAAAACAATCCGATCCTGCACAGCCAACTCAGAACTCTAAATCTAGCTGCATGGCGGATACTGTAACCATTCAGAATACACCTCTCTCTAAAGTGGTTATGGATGTCATTTTGGAGGCCAGGAGGCCCAGCACCAGAAAATCTTATGCAGAAAAATTGAAGAGTTTCTGTGCTTGGAACCAGGCACAAGGAATTGACACGCTTGTTCCAAATATTCCCCAGATTTTGCAATATCTAACTGAGATGCTGGACAAAGGTCTATCCTTCTCATCAATTAAGATCCATGCCTCTGCCATTTCAGCTCATTACAATACAGACCCACCTATATTTTCATATCCATTGCTTAGGCAGTTCCTCAGGGGGGCCAAAAACATAAGACCTCCAAGGAGAGCACCAATACCTGTATGGGACCTCACTTTTGTCTTGGAAAAACTCACACTGCCTCCTTTTGAGCCAGCCAATACAGCTGAGATAAAATTCTTATCATGGAAAACAGCACTGCTCCTAGCAATAACTTCAGCAAGAAGAGTCTCAGAGTTACAGGCATTAATGGCTGTGGAACCTTTTATTATCTTCCATCCGGACAGGGTTTCTCTAAGGACAAACCCAACATTTATGCCTAAGGTAGTGTCCAGTGTGGCTCTTAACCAAACCATTCATTTGCCTACTTTTTACCCAAACCCACAGAATAAAGGGGAGAGACTTCTGCATTCTTTGGACATACACAGACAGCTACGCTTCTGCTTGGACAAAACTAAAGCTTTCAGAAAGAGTGAACAACTTTTAGTGGCATATGCTGCAGGATCACAAGGAAAGGCTGTCTCAAAGCAGACTATTTCAAAATGGATAGGACACTGCATTCGTTTCTGCTATTCACAACATGGTAAATCAGTGCCTAAGGGCATTAGACCACATTCTACCAGGGCAGCAGCCTTCCTCAGAGGAGTACCAACCAAGGATATTTTGGAGGCTGCAACTTGGACTTCAGTGCACACTATTACTAAGCACTACCACTTGCCTCTTTACTCTAAATCCAGAGCAGGCTTTGCCACTGCAGTCTTGCAGGGCCTTATAGCCACTCCTAATTCTATTTAGACCCAGCCGCCCAACCTCAGCTTTGGGATTCAATCCAAGTGTAATGACTGCAACAGTGAAACACGATGAACATAGTACAGCTGTGTACCTACCATAAATGTAGATGTTCAAGTGTATTCACTGTTGCAGTCCATGTTACCCACCCGCCATACCCCTTTTCTTTGCTGGGACTTATCTGTACTTCTCTATCCTATACAACCTATGTGGTGTATTTGCTTGTAGATGAAGGCATTGTTTATTTTAGTGCATGCTTTTATTAGCAATGTTTTTTAGCCTACCCTTTTGAGGGCACCTGACATCTGGAGCAAGAAAAACTGAAGAAAATGGCGTTGGCTACATCTTTTAATACCCCTGTTGCACTGACGTCAGGGAAGAGGTGACAGCAACTGATGCCGGACCAAGACTTTGGAATTCAGGCCAACTGCGGGTAGCCTGCCAGCAGGATAACCCAAGTGTAATGACTGCAACAGTGAATACACTCGAACATGGTAGGTACACAACTGTACTTTCTTTCTTGCCTTTGATGCAATTTAAAGCTTGGTCCTAACATGCTTCATAGGAATATACTTGTGTTTAATTAAAAAAAAAAAGCCTACATATTCTAGGTTTGCATGCACACATTAAATCATCAGCCAAAATCTGCACAGGTATTGCATCAGGTGCCTGTGGAAGGAGCACAGTTTTTAAGTTTGCAAGTGTCAGAACTACAATCCAGCTACCCAGCATAGATAATTAGAAAAGTGTCCCATCTACTTCATTGGCAGCAGTTTGTCTCAGGTGGAGGGTAGCCAGCTGCGATTTCAGTAGAAGGTCTTGCACGCATGTGCACACACACACACACACACACACACACACACACACACACACACACACACATGCAAACAGACACACACAGTCCAAGCCAGGTGTAAGAAGGGGTCTCTCTCTTTTCTGGCCAGCAAGTTGTGTTCCTTTTTCCTACAAAAGGTGTAGCCAGTGTACCTAGGGACAATGGTGAGGAATGATGGATCATTTTTATCCTTAGAGCCTGTTCTGAAGAATTCAGTTTTTTGCATTTTAGAAACACACAGATATTGGCTCTTCACTTCTCAGAAAGGAGAATACTTCATTCAAGCCCATAGCCGAGTGGCACGCCATTCCCTGCATGCATTATATTTAGATTGCTGTGTGATTCATTTCAGCCGTACATAGGTACCAGCCATCTCAGCACCTTGCGACCCTCCACCTAGTCAGTCAGTCAAAAGTTTTAACCACATTTTGGAAAGAAGGTTTTGTCATCTTATGTTTTAGACCTTAGATAGTAAATTATTTAACTCAGGCATCCTTTTTCATAGGATCATAGGAGGTTACAAGGCTGTCGACCCAGATGTCATTTCAAGCCTAGCCATTTTACCCCAGTGTAATACCAGTGATACTGTAGTCAGTACCCAGAATTGTATTTAGTAATGACTGCCAATGTCCTGGAGGGTTGTGGGCACTATCCCCGGTAAGAATTTATGGTGCCCCATCCACTTGTCCAGGTTCCTTTTGAACAGTGTCATAGAGGTGCTCTGATTCATATAAATTGGCAGTCTATTCCAAAGATGCGGCTGTTGCTGGGAGACAAATCTGTCCCTCCAGCACATCCTATTCAAGTCACAGGCCATATTTAGGTCCCTGGAATGGGTAACTCTAGTCCAGTATGCAGCAAATTCATTAGGTTTGGGTCAGAGATTGCTCTGTAAGCCAGGCACAAGTCTACCCTAAGAAGTCTGTATGATACTGAATATAGTGACAGGAACTTTAGTCAGTCTGTGTAATGCATGTGCTAGGGTCCCTTGATCTACATTGTTAAAAGCCTCTGAGGTCTGTCTCATTGCTGCAATGCTTTGTACGGTAGATGCCAAAAGGGGCATTATACTCAATTATGTGCCTGATTAATGACAAGTACAGAAGGGTATAACCTCCTTTGCTCTAGTGGTGATGCCTTTGCTAATCAGGTGTGCTGTGTAGAAAGCCTTCCTTACTACAGTAGACACATGGTGGTCAAAGTTAAAGATGTTCATCGTGCATACAGCTGCAGTCATAACAGATGGGTTATCCTGCCGTCAGGTGGGTCCTCGGTCGGCCGAATTCCAAAGTCTAGGTCCGCCGTCGGTAGTCGTCGCTTCTTCCCTGACGTCAGTGCGGCAGGGGTATAAAAGAGGCAGCCGACGCCATTTTCTTCAGTCTTTCTTGCCGCGTGGTGCCTGAAGCAGAAGCAGTTCTCAAGTGCCCGTCGGCCAGCTCCTGAGATTTACGAAAGTATTTCAGCCGAAGTCTTCTTGAAAGCTAAGTACCCCGTTGGGGAAACTTTTCTTGCCTCAGACCGATGTCAGACAAAGTTAATAATTGCATTTCATGTGGGAAGCAAATACCGCATAAGGATTTCCACTCTTTCTGTATACCTTGCTTAGGCCCAGACCACGACGTCTCGGCCTGCCGTTTTTGTGCTAGATTCAACAAGCGCACTATTAAGCGCCGGGCGGAGTTCGCCCTTCACTTTTTTGGCAAAAAATTTAATTATATTATGTCGTCGGATACTCCGACTCCAGTTTTGAGAAAAAAAACGCAAAGATAAGGACCGACATATGAGGTCCGCACCTCCAACTGAAACCACGCTAAGGCCAACTACCGGTTCTCCGGTACTCAGCGAGGCGCCTACGCAGCCCCTGAGTACCGATGACAATGCATTACTGGTGTCTTCAGTACCTGAGGTCGCAGGCTCCTCGGCCCCCATTCCTACTACAGATACCGACGCCACTCCTGGTGGGGAAACTCAGAATTTAGACAGGCCTGCCATTTCCTCAAGGGGTCTTCAGGCCTTCCTCCTTCTCTATTAAAGCCTTCACTAAATCTAAAGCAGCCATGAAAACCAAAAAACAGGTTCCTCAGACCCCCCTCTCAAGGCACCATGCCTAAAAAACAGATGCTTAAAATGGCTGAGGATTTGATTGCTCTTATCAAGGGTTCTCAACCCCCCTCTGACAAAAGGCCCAGATTAGAGGAAGACTACCCTTCCTCAGATCAAGCTTCTATTACCTCAGAACTATCTGAGGACCAGGATTATGCCTATTCTCCATTCGAAGACTCTGATGCAGAGGAGTCTATTCCCTCGGTCCCCCCCCCCCCGAGGACTTCTCTTTTGGGGAAACCCTGCATACATTGAGGGAACACTTTCACTGGGAAGGCCAAGATTACTCAGATTCCAAGAAAAGGCTCAGGGAATTTCTTCTGCTCCCCCACCATAGGCCTTTGGCTATCCCTCCTGATGATGTGTACACAGAAGCCAGCCTTAATCCTGATTCTTTGCCTCCAGCTCCTGTTAAACCAGACAGGTATTACCGGGTTCCTGATTCTCACCAGTTCCTATATAAAAGCCATGCTGCTGACCCAGAAACAATTTCACAGGGTCCCAAGGGAATTAAGGCCTCTACTGCTAAAAACCCATTACCTTCAGAGAGAGATTCCAGAGCTTTAGAAAGGTGGGGAAAAAAGGTGTACACCTCGACCACTTTAACCATGAGGGCATTAAACTGTCAGTTCCATATGTTAAAGTATCAACAGTTTTTGATATCTCAGCTGAAAAGCAAGATGACACAACCAGATTTAAAAGAGTTTCAGGATTTGTTGCATGGTGCAGAGCAAGTGGGTAAACATACCTTGCAGTGTGGTTTTGATGCTTTAGAGGCCTCATGTAGAGCTGCTGTTACGGGGTCTGTTATACGTAGGCATGCTTGGCTCAAAGAGCAAACCTTACCAGATCATGTCAAAGCTAAATTATTAGATGCACCTCTTCAAAAAGATGTATTGTTTGGTGTTAAAGCTGAGGAGGTGCTAAAGAAAATGGAGGAAAAAGCGAAATCAATGCAAACAGTGAAAGATTTCCTGCAGGTACAGCCTCCACGTTTCAGCAGAAACTGGCCTTCAAAAAATTGGTCCTTTCCAGCTACGGACAGACCTCAAAGGGGCAGATACAGGCGTCCAAGGGGTAGAGGGCAACCTCAAGGATCTTTCAGACCCAGACAGTGGCAAGCACCAACCCCAAGAGGTGGAGAAGATAGATCACAGTCTTTTAGAAAACAGCCACAATGACTTCCCCCTACACCTGCCAAGCAAAGCTTTAATGGCAGCACCTTTGGGTAGAAAACTGACATTATTCTCAAAAAATTGGCATATTGTTACAAAAGACAAATGGATTCTGGACATTATAGACAGAGGCTACAGGTTCCACTTTCACACCCTTCCAAAAATGAGAGGCATGCCAAACCTGCCACAAAATCAAAGGGCAGAGGCACAAAAACAAATTTCAGCTCTCATGGACATAAAAGCAATTCAAGAGGTACCTGCAAAAGAACAAGGTCAAGGGTTTTATTCCAGACTATTCCTGGTACCAAGGAAAGACAAAGATTGGAGACCTATCTTAGACCTATCCATCCTAAACACATATCTACAGGTGCCAAAATTCAAGATGCTCACATTACAGCAGCTTCTTCCCATGCTGGGCAAGGAGTCTTGGCTGGTAACACTGGACCTCAAGGAGGCATACCTGCATGTCCCTATCAGACAAGATTGCAGAAGATACCTCAGATTTCTTGCAGGTTCAACCCATTACCAATTCTCTGCATTGCCCTTTGGCTTATCTACTGCGCCCAGAGTGTTTACGAAATGCCTGGCATCAGTAATCGCCTTCTGCAGACTACAAGGGATACAAATCTACCCATATCTGGACGACTGCCTGATCCAAGCGGACAGCAAGGGCATACTACTGCAACACCTGGCGTTTGTAATAAAACTGTTGAACTACCTGGGATACACGGTCAACAAAAAGAAATCAAAACTAATACCCTCTCAACAAATAATTTTACTGGGTGCCAGCTTGGATACAACCACCCAGATGGCCTACCTCACGCCAGACGAGCAAGGGCAACTGTCTCAATACTTCAGAAAAATGGCAACTTACACCAGGCTAACTGCAAGGAAAGTCCTGCAGGCTCTGGGATTCATGGCATCTTGCATCCTACTAATCCCATGTGCAAAGCTGTATATGAGGAAACTTCAATGGTACCTAAAAAACTTATGGTCTCAACACAGCCACAGCTTGGAAGCAATTATACCACTCATTCCATGCCTTCAAAAGGAATTTATGTGGTGGGCTCAAGCTTGCCAAAGAAACACAGATATTCCTTTCTGTGTACCTCAAGCAACTCAAATCATCACAACAGACGCCTCAGATTATGCCTGGGGAGCACACATGACAGATCAGTGCATTCAGGGAAAATGGACCCGAAAAGAGAAGCACCTTCACATCAACCAAAAGGAAATGCTAGCCGTGCAAAAGGCTATTATGACCTTCAAAGACCTACTGCATCCAGGCCAGCTATTGATAAGGACAGACACCACCACAGTGATGTGGTACATAAACAAACAGGGGGGAACTCATTCATACCCCCTGTGCAGGCAAGCCATGACCCTATGGAACACAGCACTGGAATTGCAAATTCAACTGCTGGCACAATTCCTGCCAGGGAAGGAAAACACACTGGCAGACAACCTAAGCAGAAATATGACAGATCCACACGAATGGAAGTTGCATCCTCAATTTTTCACAAAGATAACTCACGCATGGGGACAGCCAGACATAGATCTCTTTGCTACCCACAGAAATTGCCAGTTGAAAAAATTTTGTTCAAGGACCTATCATCCACAGGCCTGGAAAGTGGACGCAATTTCCTTCAATTGGGCAACACTGACAGTCTATGCCTTCCCGCCTCTTCCTCTGCTGCCCAAGGTTCTATTAAAAGCCAGAGCAGAGAGGCCGAAAATGATTCTCATTGCTCCAGACTGGCCTAGACAACACTGGTATCCGCTCCTGAAGAGCCTGACACATTCCCCACCATGGACCCTACCTCTAGTCCCTCTTCTGTTGTCCCAGCACAGCTACAAAACTCTTCACAGCCATCTCAAAACTCTAAATCTAGCTGCATGGAGAATTCCTTGATTTCCCAACAGTTTCTCCTCTCCAAGGAGGTGCAGGACGTCATCTTGGAGGCCAGAAGACCTTCTACTAGAAAGGCCTACTCCGCCAAATGGAAACGATTTTGTGCCTGGAATCAAGAAAAGGGACAGAATCCTTGGGTAATAAATATACCTCAAATTTTACAGTACCTAGCTGAGATGTTAAACAATGGACTTTCCTTCTCCTCCATCAAGATCCACGCTTCAGCCATTTCTGCACAATACAACACAGATCCTCCTTTATTCTCGCATCCTCTCTTAAGGCAGTTCCTCAGAGGGGCAAAGAATATAAAACCCCCAAGGAAACCACCAGTCCCTGCTTGGGACCTCAACTTTGTATTGGAAAAGCTGACCCTTCCTCCCTTCGAGCCAGCTTCTTCAACAGAGTTACAGTACTTGTCATGGAAAACAGCCTTTTTTTCTGGCTATCACCTCAGCACGCAGGGTTTCGGAGCTACAAGCCCTCATGGCTGTGCAGCCATTCATCATTTTCCATCAGGACAGAGTTTCCTTACGAACCAAACCTACCTTTATGCCAAAGGTAGTATCCAGTGTAGCTTTGAATCAGACTATCCACTTAACCTACCTTTTATCCTAATCCACAAAACAAAGGAGAAAGACTACTACATTCCTTGGACATTCACAGGCAACTTTGTTACTATTTGGACAGAACAAAGCCATTCAGGAAATCTGAGCAACTCTTTGTGTCCTATGCTGCAGGTGCTCAAGGAAAGGCTATTTCCAAACAGACAATTTCAAAACGGATAGCCCACTGCATACGCTTTTGTTACTCATTTCATGGAAAAACTGTGCCTGCATGCATCAGATCCCACTCCACCAGAGCCACAGCTACCTCTGCAGCCTTCCTCAGGGGGGTCCCTACCAAGGACATTTTGGAAGCAGCCATCTGGAGTTCAGTGCACACTTTCTCCAAGCACTATCACCTCCCACTATACTCAAAATCTAGAGCGGGCTTTGCCACAGCAGTCCTGCAGGGCATCCTAGCTCCTCCTAGTTCCACTTAGTGCCTACCACCCTTACTTAGCTTTGGGATTCTACCCATCTATTATGACTGCAGCTGTATGCACGATGAACATAGTACAGTTTTGTACCTACCATAAATGTAGATGTTCGAGTGCTCGTACAGCTGCAGTCCAGGTTTCCCTCCATCCCCTCTTAGGACAGGCCTTATGACAAACACTTTTCATATAACCTTTTTGGGGTATTCTTTTATGGTGTATTTGCTTGCAACTACTGTTTTTGATTTATCAACATTGCATCTTTGCATAACATTATGTTTGCCTTCCTTCTGGGGGCACTTGACATCTGGGGCAAGAAAAACTGAAGAAAATGGCGTTGGCTTCCTCTTTTATACCCCTGCCGCACTGACGTCGGGGAAGAAGCAACGGCAACCGACACCGGACCTAGCCTTTGGAATTCGGCCGACCGAGGACCCGCCTGACAGCAGGATAACCCATCTGTTATGACTGCAGCTGTATGAGCACTCGAACATCTACATTTATGGTAGGTACAAAACTGTACTTTCAGGTCACAGTCTACTTATGATCCCAGATCCCTTACCACTTCTTAGGTACATAGGGTGGTGTTGTTAATTTGATAGTGTGAAGGGACATTGTTTTTGCCAAAAGGAATGATGATGCATTTCTTTGCATTTAGTTTGAGTCCGTGACTAAGACACCAATTGTTGGTCAGCGTCAGACTCTCCTGAAGTATACTGATGTAATTTAGGGATGGATAATTGCACCCAATTTGCAGTCGTCTGCAGACTTGGTCAGCCATGCCCCTTAGTTTTGGCCTGAACTTCTGAGAAGTATATACCAAACAGTAGTGGCACCCCACTGGTGACAGGTCTGCTGGTTGATATGGAGTCACCCACTTTGATATTGTGTGACCGGTTTGTGAGCCAGTTGGCATCCCATCTTAAAACAAAGGGGGTTACATTCATTTTGCTAATTTTATCAGTGATGCCTGAGTGTGGGATTGTTGCCATAGGCCTTGGCCAAGTCAAGGTATGCTCTTTGCACAGATTTACCCTCTTCATCGGCCCTGGTCACATTTTCAAAGAAATCCACCATGTTTAACAGGCAGGATCTGCCCATGATGAAGTCCAGTTGGGTTGGATCCAGGGTTTGGAGGTCACCTATGTCTTTATTTATGAGGTCCATGATGATAAGTTCCATGGCCTTACAGATGGGGTTGGTCAGACTTATGGGTCTATAATTCTCTGGGTCTGTTGCTAAGCCACCTTTGTGGAGGGGAGTAACTGTTGCTGTTCTTCATTCTGCAGGAACATAGCCTGTGGTTAGGCTGTGATTGATTAGGGTACTTAGTGGTGATGCTAGTTCATGTTTTAGTTTGTTTAGAAGACAGCCTTGGATACTGTCTAGCCCCATAGAGGCCGTGTTTTTGGCCTTACCCAAGGCTTTACTGACCTGCCCTTTGGATATGTTGGGTGGAAGAGAAGTTGGGGGCAAGGTTTGTGATAAGTTTGTAGTCGATAAGGGAATGAAATTTTCACTAAATCTGTCCGCCAGCAGGATGCCTATCTCTGCAGGTGATACTGTTAGTCACGTGCTTAGGTCCTACCTTTTAGACTGTGGAAGTAGCTATAAAAGGCCTTAAGGTTATTCTTAGCTGTGATTGCTAAGTTTTTCTCAAACACCCTTAGAGGATTTGACATGTTGTCTTATTTGCCTGTTGAGGAGGGTGCTTTTCCATTGTTGGGGCCTCACCTTAGTTTTCTTAAACAGCATTTTTTTAAGTTTGTTGATGCTTGGTGTCCACCAGAGTGGATTGTTTTTACTTGGGACTCTGGCTTTGATTCTCTCAGGAACAGCCAAGTCTGTACACTTATACAAATGTTTGTACAGGGCTTTAATGTAAGATTTGATGTAGTTACCACTTCCAGCTGGGGGGGGGGGGGGGCTTGGAATGCTTTTATACCCTTCTCTAGGAGGGTACAGTTTATCTTGGTGAAGTTTTTTTAGTCTGACTTCACCTTTTGTGAGTTCTGGTGTGTGTGCTTGTTCAAAGGTGACTGATTTGTAGTCAGATTTAACTAATGAGGGTCCAACGGTTGTGATGGTGTATCTGTCTGTCATGTTACTGATGACCAAATCTAGTATGTTTGTTCCTCTTGCTAAGGTTTGAACAATTTTTTACAGGGCCTTTGAGTTAACAGTCATGGAACTTTTGCGCTAGTGAGTTAGGGTAGAGTAGGTTTCCCAGTTGATGGTGGGATAATTGAAATCCCTCATGAACAGAGTGTTCGGCAATATTTGGATTTACTCCAGTTTGGTCAAGTAGGCCTTGTGCATCATGATTCATGGAGGGGGATCTATAACTAGCTATGACATAAACATGATAATACCCGCCGTAACCTGAACTTGGAGTAACTCCATGGAGTTGTCCTGCCAAACTAGTCTGGAGGTGAATTTATGTCTAATAAAGAGAGAAATGCTGCCTCCTTTGATTCTCACATGTTAGTTGTGCAGTCTGAAGGTGTGGAAGGCATTTTAGCCTTGCAAGGCCAGGGTACTGTCTGAGGCCTTGGACCGGTTTCTGTGGCTGCACAGACATCTACATCCTCCATTGATGGGAGTGCTTCCAGGGTGTGCAGATGTTCATCGTGTTTCACTGTTGCAGTCATTACTTTTGGGTTATCCTGCTGGCAGGCTAACCGCAGTCGGCCAGAATTCCAAAGTCTAGGTCCGGCGTCGGTTGCTGTCACCTCTTCCCTGATGTCAGTGCGCCAGGGGTGTAAAAGATGCAGCTGACGCCATTTTCTTCAGTCTTTCTTGCCGCGCGGTGCCCGAAGCAAAAGCAGTTCGCAAGTGCCGCTTGGCCGACTCCTGAGATTTTCACAGACTAATTTCAGATCCGAAGTCTTCATTAAAGCTAAGTACCCCGTTGGGGAAACTTTTTTCTTGCTCCAGACCGATGTCAGAAAAAGTTAACAATTGTATTTCTTGTGGGAAGCAAATACCTCAAAAGGATTATCATTCTTACTGTATTCCTTGCCTAGGCCCTGATCATAACGTTGCTAGCTGTCGGTTTTGTGCTAGATTCAACAAACGCACTATTAAGCATCGGTTTGACTTTGCTTATCATTACTTTGGCCGAAAATTCAATTACATAATGCCGTCAGAACAGCCGACGACCGGAGTTTCTAAAAAACGCAAGGAAAAAGAGAAGGACAGGCATCCGAGATCCAAAACCGACAACGAGGCTTCCGCTAAGCCAGTCGCCGGTTCGACGGTTGTCAGTGAGGTGCTTTCGCAGCCCCTGACACCTGCTACCTCAGAGCCACAGGCCGCTGACGACCCCCACATGGAGCCAGCTAGGCCTCTGGATACTCAAGGTATTGGACACTCGGAATTCATTCCCTCAGATGGGTCAGGAGCCGCTGAGCAGGCATCGGCTTCTGAGGGTGTTTTCAGACCTACACAGCTATATGTAAAGCCTACTTCAGCTTCATAAGCAAAGATTACAGCAGCTTTAAAGACAAAGAAACAAGTACAGCATTCTCCAGGACAGACTTCCATGCCTAAGAAACAGATGCTCAAAATGGCCGAAGACCTTATTACCTTGATCAGGGGTTCCTATCCCCCTCCTGACAAGAGGCCTAGGCAAGAGACAGACTATGACTCTTCAGATCAGGTTTCCATTTCCTCTGACTCCTCTTCTGTACAGGAATACTCTCTTCCTCCCTATGAGGATTCTGATGCTGAAGAATCCATTCCTTCAGCCTCTCCTCCTGAGGATTATTCTTTTGGAGAAACCCTGCATACCATGAGGGAGCACTTCCACTGGGAGAGCCAAGATTACTCAGAATCAAAGAAAAGGCTTAGAGATTTTCTTTTACTTCCTCAGCACAGGCCTCTTGCTATCCCCCCTGTGCTAGACATTGTAGATGATGTATTTTCAGAGTCCGGCCTTTCTCCAGACTCCTTACCTCCAGCCCCTGTTAAACCAGACAGATACTATTGGGTTCCTGATTCACATAAATTTCTTTATAAAAACCCTGCTGCTGACCCAGAAACTATTTCTCAGGGTCCCAAGGGGGTTAAGGCAGCTACTGCAAAAAACCCTGTCCCTTCTGACAGGGATTCAAGGGCACTAGACAGATGGGGGATAAAGATTTACACTTCTGCTACTTTGGCTGTGAGGGCTTTAAATTGTCAATTTCATATGATTAAATATCAGCAATACTTAATGTCACTGTTAAAACAGAAAATGTTGACTAATTCTGATTGTACAGAAAATAAGGAAATACAGGATTTATTGCATGCAACTGAACAAGTGGGAAAGCATACATTGCAATGTGGTTTTGATTCTCTGGAGGCCTCCTGCAGGGCCGCAGTTACAGGTTCTGTCATTAGGAGGCATGCTTGGTTAAAGGAACAAAATCTGCCTGATCATGTTAAAGCAAAATTATTAGATGCTCCATTACAGCATGATACTTTATTTTGTGTTAAAGCAGAGGAGGTTTTGAAGAAAATGGAGGACAAGGCAAAATCTATGCAAACAGTAAAGGATTTCTTAGAGGTTCAGCCACCAAAATTTAGCAGGAACTGGCCTACAAATAATTGGTCCTTTCCAGTGTCGGACAAGCCACAAAGAGGCAGATACAGATGTCCCAGAGGCAGATCCCAGCCCCAGGGCTCATACAGGCCTAAATAGTGGGGCGCTTCTACCTCCAAAAGTGGAGAAGACAAAGCACAGCCATACAGGAAACAGTCCCAATGACTTGCCTCTGCCAGCACCAAGCACTTATCTTCTTGCAACCCCTTAGGGGGAAAACTAGCACTTTTCTGTCAAAATTGGCACATGATTACCCAGGACAAATGGGTATTGAATATAGTGTCCCAGGGCTACAGGTTCCACTTTCACACCCTGACAAACGCAAAAGGCATGCCAAACCTGCCACACAATCAATGGGCAGAGACACAAAAACAAGTTTCATCCCTTATGAAAATGAGGGCCATTCAGCAAGTACCACAGCAAGAGCAGGGACAAGGATTTTGCTTAAGACTTTTCTTGGTTCCCAGAAAGGACAAAGCCTGGAGACCAATACTGGACCTGTCTTTTTTAAACACATTTCTGGACGTTCCAAAATTCAAAATGTTAACTCTGCAGCAGCTTCTGCCCATGCTGGGCAAGGAGGCTTGGCTTGTAACTTTGGACCTAAAAGAGGCATACCTGCATATACCGATCAGACAATCTTGCAGAAGATACCTCAGATTCATAGCTGGCTCAATGCACTACCAATTCTCTGCACTGCCCTTTGGCTTATCTACTGCACCCAGGGTCTTCACAAAATGCCTGGCACCAGTAATTGCATTTTGCAGACAGAGGAATTCAAATGTATCCTTACTTGGACGACTGCCTTATACAAGCAGAGAACAAGGACACTCTACTAAAGCATCTGGCGTTCGTTAAAAGATTATTAATTTACCCTCTCAAGAGATAATATTCCTGGGTGCAAGCTTAAATACAACTGCCCAGATGGCTTATCTCATGCCAGACAAACAAAGGCAACTAACTTCTTACTTCAAAATGTTGGCAACAAAGACCTAGTTATCTGCAAGAAAAATTCTGCATGCCTTGGGCTTCATGGTATCCTGCATTCTGCTAATTTCATATGCCAGACTGCATATGAGGAAACTTCAATGGTACCTTAAAAGTGTCTGGACTCAACATTGTCAAAGCCTGGAAGCATTAATTACCCTCATTCCTTGCCTGCAACAGGAGTTTCAATGGTGGGCTCATGCCTGTCACATCAACAAGGGATAGCCATTCACTCTACTCACAACCAGGCAGTCAATAACAATAGATGCATCAGATTATGCCTGGGGAGCACACATGGCAGGAAAATGTATCCAGGGCACATGGTTCACAAGCCAAATGCATCTACATATCAATCACAAAGAGATGCTAGCTGTTCAGAATGCCCTGACAGCTTTCAAGGACCTACTCCATCCAGGACAACTACTGATAAGGACGGACAATACTACAGTCATGTGGTACATAAACAAGCAGGGAGGCACAAATTCCTACCCCCTCTGCAGACAAGCCATGACTTTGTGGAACACAGCATTGACTTATCAAGTACACCTGCAAGCACAATTCGTGCCAGGAAAGAACCATACTCTGGCAGATGAACTAAGCAGAAACCTTACGGATCCCCACGAGTGGAAACTGGATCCACAAGTCTTCAGCATGATAACAAAGGAATGGGGATGCCCAGACATGGATCTATTTGCCTCCCCTCACAACTGCCAGCTACAGAAATTCTGCACAAGGACTTATCACAAGCAAGCATGGAAAGTGGATGCTCTTCATTCAGCTGGAAAAGTCTAACAGTATATGCCTTTCCTCCTCTGTCTCTCCTCCCCAAGGTACTCCTAAAGGTCAGACAAGAGAAGCCAAGAATGATTCTGATTGCTCCAGACTGGCTACGCCAGCACTGATACCCAGTACTAAAAAGCTTGTCTCAAGGCCCAGCCTGGACATTGCCTCTAATTCCTCACTTACTGACCCAGCGAAACAATCAGATTCTGCACAGCCAACTCAGGACCCTAAATCTGGCAGTATGGCGGATAATGTAACCATTCAAAGCACACCTCTCTCTAAAGCAGTGATGGATGTTATTTTGGAGGGCAGGAGGCCCAGTACCAGAAAGTTTTATGCAGAAAAATTGAAACGATTCTGTGCTTGGAACCAGGCACGAGGAATTGACACATCGGTACCAAACATTCCTCAGATTTTACAATACCTAACTGAGATGCTGGACAAAGGCCTATCCTTTTCATCAATTAAAATTCATGCCTCTGCCATTTCAGCTCATTGCAATGTGGAACCTTCTATTTTTTCCCATCCATTGCTAAGACAGTACCTCAGAGGGGCCAAAAACATAAGACCTCTAAGGAGAGCCCCAATACCTGCATGGGAACTCAATTATGTCTTGGAAAAACTCACACTGCCACCTTTTGAGCCAGCCAATACAGCTGATATAAAGTTTTTATCTTGGAAAACAGCTCTTCTCCTAGCAATAACCCCTGCAAGACTAGTTTCAGAGTTACAGGCACTCATGGCTGTGGAACCTTTCATCATTTTCCATCCAGACAGGGTTTCTCTAAGGACGAACCCAACATTTATGCCTAAGGTAGTGTCCACTGTGGCCCTTAACCAAACCATTCATTTGCCTACCTTTTACCTAAACCCACAGAATAAGGATGAGAGACTTCTGCATTCCTTGGACATATACAGACAACTATGCTTTTACTTGGACAGAACTAAAGCTTTCAGTAAAACTGAGCAACTTTTAGTGGCATATGCTGCAGGATCTCAAGGAAAGCCAATCTCAAAACAGACTATTTCAAAATGGATAGGCCACTGCATTCATTTCTGCTACTCACAACATGGCAAATCAGTGCCCAAGGGCATTAGGCCTCATTCCACCAGGGCAGCAGCCACTTCAGCAGCCTTTCTCAGAGGAGTACCAACCAAAGACATTTTAGAGGCTGCAACTTGGAGTTCAGTGCACACTTTTACAAAGCACTACCATTTACCTCTCTACTCTAAATCCAGAGCAGGCTTTGCCACTGCAGTTCTGCAAGGCCTTATAGCCTCTCCTAATCCTATTTAGGCCCAGCCACCCAGCCTTAGCTTTGGGATTCAACCCAAGAGTAATGACTGCAGCAGTGAAACACTATGAACATAGTACAGATGTTCTTCGTGTTTCACTGTTGCAGTCATAACTGTAGGGTGCTCCTGCCGGCAGGCAGCCCGAGGTCGGCCAGAATCCCAAAGTCTGGGTCCGGCGTCGGCTGTACCAGCTAGCCCCCTGACGTCAGAACGCAGAGGTATAAAGCTGACAGCCGACGCCATCTTCTCCCGTCTTTCTTGCCGTGCGGTGGAAAGCAGCTCGCAAGTCGTTGGTTGGTGTTTTCAGACAACGTGCTTTGATTGTCGTCGGTCCGAAGTTTTCTACTTCTCTTCTCAAGCTAAGTACCCCGTTGGGGAAACTTTTTTCTTGCTCCTCCGATGTCAGAAAAAGTTAATAGTTGTATATCGTGTGGGAAACATAAAGATTTCCACTCTTACTGTCTACCTTGCTTAGGCCCTGACCACAACGTTTCTTGCTGTCGGTTCTGTGCCAGGTTTAATTCTCGCACTATTAAGCGTAGGTACGATTGGGCCTTGAATTATTTCGGTAGACGATTCAATTATAGGATGTCATCGGATACTTTACCGACAACCGGAATTCAAAAGAAACGCAAAGACAAGGATAGGCCTCCGAGGTCCAAACATGATATTTTGCAGCCGGAGCCAGCTTCGGGTTCAGCGGTCGTCAGTGAGGCGCTTTTGCAGCCCCTGTCGTCCGCCACTTCGGAACCGATGGCCGACACGGACTCCCATGGGGAGCCTTCTAGGCCTAGTATTTCAGCTGCTGCAGGACCTTCGGACGTCGCTCCTTCAGATGGGTCCAGAACCGCTGTGCAGGTACCGGCTTCTGAGGGGGTATTCAGGCCTTCTAATATCACTATTTCTACAAAGACAAAGGCAAAGTCAAAGACTCCTGTTAAACCAAGGGTTTCTTCTCAAGCTTCCTTGGGAAACCAAGGGTTTCTTCTCAAGCTTCCTTGGATACAGCTCCTAAGTCCCAGAAGCAATTACTCCGGATGGCTGAAGATTTACTTACAATGATTAGGGGGTCTCACCCTCCTCCAGAAAAAAGGCCTAGACAGGATATTCCTTATGATTCTTCTGATCAGGCTTCTGTGTCTTCTGTCTCTTCATCTGACCAGGATTATTATTTTCCTCCTTATGAGGATTCTGATGCAGAGGACTCTATTCCCTCTGCTTCCCCCCCTGAGGATTTCTCTTTTGGGGAAACCTTACATGAGATGAGGGAGCATTTTCATTGGGAAGGTCAGGAATACTCTGCTTCCAAGAAGAGACTTAGGGAATTTCTCCTTCTCCCTCAACACAGACCTTTGGCTATTCCTCCTGTACTTGATATTGTGGATGATGCTTTTTCTGAAGCTAATCTAAATCCTGATTCCTTGCCTCCTGCTCCTTCTAAGCCTGATAGATTTTACAGAGTCCCTGACTCCCATCAATTCCTATTCAAGAACCCTTCTGCTGATCCTGAAACCATTTCTCAGGGTTCTAGGGCTGTTAAGGCCGCTTCTTCAAAAAATCCTATTCCCTCTGAAAAGGATTCTCATGCCTTGGACAGGTGGGGCAAAAAGGTTTACACTTCTGCTACCCTTTCTATTCGAGCTTTAAATTGCCAGTTTCACATGTTCAAGTATCAGCAATTTCTTTTGTCTGTTTTAAAGCAAAAGCTTTCTGCCTTTTTTGCTTGTGCAGAGGACAAGGAATTACAGGATGTATTGCATGCAACTGAACAAGTTAGCAAACATAATTTACATTGTGGTTTTGATGCCTTAGAAGCTTCTTGCAGGGCCGCAGCCTCTGGTACTGTTATTAGGAGACATGCTTGGCTTCGTGAGCAGAATTTACCAGAACAGGTTAAGGCTAAACTGTTAGATGCCCCTGTTCAGCATGATGTTTTATTTGAAACCAAGGCTGAGGAGGTTATTAAAAAGATGGAAGAAAAAGCAAAGTCTATGCAGACTGTTAAAGACTTTTTACAAGTTCAGCCTCCTAGATTTTCTAGAAATTGGCCCTCTAAAAATTGGTCCTTTCCCACGTCTGACAGGCCTCAAAGGGGTAGATATAGACGCTCCAGAGGTCGAGGGCAGGCTCAGACCTCTTACAGGTCCAGACAATGGAGTGCTTCTTCACCTAGAAAGGGAGAAGACAGACCTCAATCACAAAAGAAGCAGACTCAATGACTCTCTCCGTTGGGCTACAGGTCCTCCTTGCCTGGAAGCCCCTCTCGGAGGAAAACTTTCTCTTTTCTACCAGAATTGGACTCATATTACCCAGGACAAATGGGTTTTAGACGTGATTTTAAGAGGCTACAAATTCCACTTTCATACTCCGCCAAGGTCAACAGGTTGGCCGGATCTGCCAAAACATCAATGGTCAGAGGCCTTAAATCAAGTGGATGCCTTATTGGCCATGAAAGCCATAGAACCTGTTCCACTTCCAGAGATGGGAAAAGGTTTTTACTCCAGACTATTTCTGGTCCCAAGGAAACAAAACTCATGGAGACCTATTCTGGACCTCTCAGTGTTAAGTACCTTTCTGGAGATCCCAAAATTCAAGATGCTTACTCTGCAACAACTTCTTCCCATGCTCTCCCAGGATGCTTGGATGGTGACATTGGACTTGAAGGAAGCTTATTTACACATTCCCATCAGACAGGAACGCAGAAAATACCTCAGATTCAAGGCAGGTTCGAGACACTTTCAATTCTCTGTACTGCCCTTTGGTTTATCGACTGCACCCAGAGTCTTTACCAAGTGCCTGGCTCCAGTAGTAGCTTTCTGCAGACTCCAAGGAATTCAAATTTACCCCTACCTGGACGATTGCCTTATTCAGGCGGACAGCAAGGATCTTTTACTTCAACATCTGCACTTTGTGCAGCGCCTTCTCCTACGTCTGGGATTTTCAGTAAACACAAAAAAGTCACATTTGATCCCCTCTCAACAAATGATCTTTTTGGGAGCTCTACTAAACACAAGCTTACAAAGGGCCTTCCTTACTCCAGAAAAACAAGTACAGCTGGCATCAATTTTCAACACCTTGGCTACTTCAACTCGGCTCACTGCAAGGAAATTCCTGCAGGCTTTGGGCTACATGGCTTCTTGCATCCTATTGATTCCAAATGCAAGGCTTCATATGAGAAAACTTCAATGGTTTTGGTATCCAACTTTGACACCTGTTCTTGGATCCTCCATGGATTCTGCCTCTGTTTCCTTCTCTTCTGTCCCAGCGTCAGGGTCAGATGCTACACACTCAAATCAAGACTCTTTGCCTGGCAGCTTGGCTCTACAAGAGCCTTTGATTCCTTCTGTTTTTCCCAAACAAGTTTTGGATGTTCTCTTAGAAGCCAGGCGCCCTAGCACTAGAAAATCTTATGCTTCTAAATGGAAAAGATTTTGTATTTGGATGCGGGATCGAGGTTCTGATCCTTTTTCACCTGACATTTCTTCCATTCTTCTTTACCTCTCTGACCTTTTGCTTAAAGGCCTCTCCTTTTCTTCCATTAAAATCCATGCTTCTGCTATCTCGGCTCATTACAACACTGATCCCCCCATTTTCTCACACCAGCTGGTGAGACAATTCTTGAGAGGGGCTAAGAATTTAAGACCTCCTAGAACTCCTCCTGTTCCTGCTTGGGATCTTAATTATGTTTTGGAAAAACTTACTTTACCTCCCTTTGAGCCTGCTGCTACTTCGGATATCAAGTTTTTATCCTGGAAGACAGTTATTTTATTAGCATTGACTTCTGCCAGAAGGGTGTCAGAGTTGCAAGTTCTCATGGCTGTGGAACCATACCTTGTTTTCCACCAAGACAGAGTTGCCTTGAGGACCAATCCTACATTTATGCCTAAAGTGATTTCTAAGGTGGCTTTAAATCAGACTATTCACCTTCCTACTTTATTTCCTAATCCTCAAAACAAAGGGGAAAGGATTTTGCATTCATTGGACGTACACAGACAACTACGGTTTTACCTGGACAGAACTAAAGATTTCAGAAAATCTGATCAGTTGTTTATCTCTTTTGCCTCCAGTTCTCTAGGCAAGGCTATCTCTAAACAAACTGTTTCCAAATGGATTGCCCATGGGATAAGGTTTTGTTACTCTCACTTTGGGAAGCGGATTCCAGGTACTGTTAGAAGTCATTCTACTAGAGCAGCTGCCACTTCAGCAGCTTTTCTCAGAGGAGTTCCTACCAAGGACATTTTGGAAGCTGCCACCTGGAGTTCAGTGCATACTTTTTCTAAGCACTATAATCTCCCTTTATATTCTAAGTCTAGGGCAGGTTTTGTCTTTGCTGTCTTGCAGGGTCTTCTGGCTTCCCCTTCTTCTGCATAACCTCCTCCCTCTCCACAGCTTTGGGATTCCACCCTACAGTTATGACTGCAACAGTGAATACACTCAAACATCTACATTTATGGACGGGTACACAACTGTACTTTTTTGGTTTAGGCAGTAGCGTTTAGCAACATAATCCTTATTTTGTTATGATTGGCAGCTTTCACGTTGACAGTTTTGTTTTTGCAACCTTGTCTAAAAAATGCAGTATGGGAGAGGCAAGAGCCTTTGTCAGCAGCTGAAAGCGTAGTGGTACCAGCTACAAACTGTCTCTGGCAAAGCAGTGAGGTTTGTCAACCATGTCATCCCAGGCTGACAGAAACTGGATTCCATTTGAATGACACCAAAAACTAAGCCAATTATTGAAATCAGTCATTTTTCATTTATACTAAGTCATCATTCTAGGTGAAGGTAATAATCTGCTCAAGGCTAGGGACAGGGACTTACCTGCCTGGGACACATACTCAGAGAGCTCAATCACAGCTGTCTTCATGTAGTCCACTGAGGTTCATTTCAGGTCGTTCACTCCAACAGGAGCTATGACAGAGTCATAATGGTAGTTGTTGCCGAGAGACCTAAGTGCATTTGTGATCTGATGAATCCTGGCACTGGACAGGCAGCTGACTGTGATGGTCTCCTTATCTAACCTGGTGAGTGGGACATCCATGTATTTCAACTATGGAGTCTCCAATGAAAAGAAAATTTGGTTTATGAGTGTTATGCCTTGAGGGCTTGGTAGGTGAGACACTGGTGTTGCAGTCTGTCTTGCATGCTGTGGGAACTGTGTTAGTTGTAGCCGTTTTGTGTTTTGGAGGTCTCTGGTGTTTCGGCAAGTTTTTTGAGAGAACCTCCATGTATGTTGATTTATGTGTTGGATGCATACTTTGTGTATGAGTAGTGGTGTGTGAGTTGACAAACTCTTTAGTGTTACTGTTTCGAGTGCTAGAGAGCAGGAATTCAAGATTCTTGGTGTAGATGCATCTTTCACACTCTGTATGTACTAGAGTGAGTTATTAATAGAGGGTTGTCAGTGTGCATGAGGCACTTGCTGCACTGCCTCAGGAGACCTATGTCAACAAGGATGGCAGGAGAAACAAGGGTAGTCCAGCTGTCCATATTGCTAAGTGTGAAGAACTGTTATTACAAAAGGGGTGCTTTCAGGACTGATTTAGGACCTCTGTGGATGGGTATTTCTGATGGGGTTTTTGGCAGGTAGTTTAATAGGTCACAGCTCACTAGCAACACTTCTTAGACCAGAGATGTACTAAGGATGAGGACTACACTAATGTACTACAGCTATATCTAAGGGAAAACTTGTAAAAAGTATCTGTCCAACTCTGGCACACAATTGCAAGGCAGTGCACAGTGCTGTGAAATGTGCAAACAAGCAGAAACCCGCTCAAATGTGGGGCTTAAATACCAGAGGCTAAAAACTTTAAAAAACTTAAAAAAAAAAAAAAAAATCAAAAGAACCAAAGAGGGTGCTGACTCCAAACCCTAGACCAATCACCCTTCACCAGACAGGTTCCAATCAGCACACTCCTCTCACAAGGGTGCAGAAGAAGGGCCCCTTCCAATAAAAGATTGCTTGGAAAATGTGCTTAGAATACAACAGCTACTACAAACAGACCCAGATACAGCAAACCTGTATGTGGGCTGTGCTACAGCTACTAACTACACTAATTTAGGCGGGAAACACTAAAAAATATTTTAAACAGCAGTGAGACACTAAAAGTGTTTTAAATAGCAGAAAAACAGCAGAGAGAGAGAGAGAGACTGAAGAATGTTTTAAACAGCAAACAAATCAGTTATTTAAAACACTGCTTGGCAGGAAAAACAAAACATAACATAATTTACGAACAGTGAAAACTAGTAACAATTGCTATGTAATCAGTGAAATTAAAAAAAAGCTTTACAAACATTGAAAACTGCAACAAAATATGATTTATCAGGCACAGTAAGGCAGACAAATGCAGTACGAACAGTGCAGTTTAGTTTACAGTATTAAAATACAGTATTAAATAAGCAGAACACGATAAAAAGTTCAGTAAGTAATATAATCAAGCAAAAAAAAAAACAGGCAACTTATGCTTTTTGGGAAGCTCAGAAGCCTCTAATCTGGTATCTCAGCTCAGAGTTTTGGCTGGTAGCCCACCTCAGTTCATCTTGGTTCTTGTCCTCCTTGGTGACTGTACACTGGAAAAGGTGACAGAACTCCCTGATTTTGAGATCAGGGAGCTTCTGAAAGGTTCCATTAGTACGCCTTTCAGGTTCCATTAGTATGCCCTTCTCGTAGGTTTTTGTATTTCCTTCTGCGCCTTTTAACAAAGTGGTGAGGGCAGCAGGCACTAATTTGTATCTGCACCATATGGCATGGCTGAGTGATTTTTCTTTTCAGAAATGACAGTCACAGAAGGAAGGACCTCTTTAAGGACTCTAGTCATGAGAAGCAGTGGGGTTCTAGAAAAAAGGCAGGCCTATGGCTTTGGCTTCCATAGAAGATTGTATGCAACATCACATTAGCTTCTTCTTCTTCCTCAGCAAAGTCAGCATAGTCTGCTAAGAGGAAGAGGGCTCCTTATAGGTAGGAGAAGTTTTCCCAAGCAATCAGGCATTATTTCTGCCTCATTTGGAGCCCCTTGCTAAGACTGTCAAGGCAATGCTGATGTCAGGTCATAATTACTAGTGGAAGGTTGGTTCTCTGAGTTTGCCAGAGCATTGAGTTTTGTCAGCAGAGATGGGTGGGTCTTGGGTGTACTCTTGGGAGGCAACATCTTACATCTGCTTAATCCTGCCATCAGGAGCTCCTTAGAGGGGACTTGTTGATCTCAGAGGAGATTGTGAAACTCTGTTATAAAGAATTCATATTGAAATTTCAAGGACTGTAAATGTAGTCTTCAGACCAGCAAGACAGATTTACAAATATGAGGAATATATAGTAAGTCCAGGGGTTACCTGGATTCTGAGGTCCAACATCCTTAGAATGTTAGCGTTATTAAGGTATGTGAAGTGCGTCTTCCTATGTTGTCAGTAGTAGGGGGAGCAAATGACCCCCCCCCAAAAAAAAAAAAAAAAACATGTTAATGATGTTACAGCATTTTTGAGATTTGCAGTATTTATAATATCACTTAAGTTTTTTTTTTTTTTTTTTTTTTTTTTTTTGATTGCAGGATGTGCAGTTAGTTTTCTTATTTTTCAATCTGCAAAGCAGGAAGCAGCTTCTGATGTTCATATGAATTATTGCTGCAGTAGCCTAAACTGTATGGATTATAACCTGCTGAGGATATAACAGCTAGCCAGCTTCCAAAGCTTTCAGGACACTTTCCACATGCCCAAACCATTAGTCAGGTTTGGACACCAAGCCCAGCAAAGCTTTCCTACCAACAAAGGCAGCACTCCTCTGCAGGCTTTCAAGGATAAATAGTCAGCCAACTCTCTTCCATTGCTGGACAGATAAGTTCCCTTTGGAGGGAAAAGCCACTTCACATTTTTTATGAAAGAAAATTTACTTTTTCTTAAGCTAGGAAAAAGTGATTTTAATGACCGCTGTGTGACTGTTTTAGTTTTGTGGTAAAAAGTTGTTAAAACTAAATTAAGAAACATTTCTTGTGCGGTTTAAGTTGAGTTGTAGCTCCCCAACAGCTGCAGAGGATGTGTCTAACCCCAGTCCGTGGTGGCTGTAAGAACTATGGAACCCAAGGGAAAAGATGAGTGGTCCAAGGAACCAGTTATATCCACAACAGTCGCCACCTGCGACTGAGGCACATTAGCAGCCTGCTGTGGTGGCACAGTCTGCTTGATAATTTGCATCATTTTGAGGCCGGAAGAAAGAAAAACTGAGGAACTGGTAGGTTGTTCCATGGTTAAGTCTAAAAAGGTGCCAATTCCTGGAAAAAACTGACAGCAACTTTTCCACATTACAGCACAAACATATTGCAGGCATCAACAGAAAAAGGCACATTTTGTTTGTCTTCTCAGATTTCTGATTCAGATTCGTAGGAGTGTGTGGCTTTGCCCAGTACTTTCAAGGATTCTGTTTCCCTGAAACTGTTTCCAGAATGTACGTTGTTTCAGTGGAAAATCACTGATGTTTCTCAGTCCCTTACGAAGTATTATGATTAATGTTACAACTGGAACCTCCAGAACATAACTCCTGTTCTATCTGTTTTAGAGGATGTTTTTGTCGTAGCCTGCAACTTCCCCGATAGCCAGCCTGATGTCTCCAGAAAGCAGATAGGCTATATAAAGTACCTCAGTCTTTTAAGTTTTTATACACTAATCCTAGATCAGACCCAGAAGGTGTTGCTTTAGTAAATCCAGCGGCTATTAAACATTTGGTTAATACTAATCCCTGTCTTTCTGACAAGGATGGGCAGGCTTTTGATAGATTTGGGAAAAATATATTCTTCTGCAAAACTTATGTTTAGAATTCTCAGTTGTCAAGCTTATGTGTTAAAGTTTATGTTTACCTGTTTTGAGAGTCTGAAGAATATTTTGGCCGTCTGTTTATGCCTGTGAAGAGAAATCGGCTTCATTCAGCTTGGTTTCTTCTGTCTGAAATAACTACCTAGTGTTCGAAATGTGCCTGGGATTCTGCTGATGCCACCTTCAGAGCTACTGCAACTGGAACTGTTCTAAGGAGGTTTGCCTTTCTGCATTCTTAAAACTTGTCAGGGAATGTCAGAACTGAAATTTTGAATTCTTCCTTGGATACAGAACTTGTTTTTGGATCTTCTGCTGCAGAGGTCACTAAAAAGTGTGATAAGAGAAGAAAGCTGATTCAGGGAGTTTTTTAGATTTTTCAGCCCTCCTTCTCCAAGTCTGTCATGGATTCAATGCTCTGCCTAACAGTTTTATTTAAAAAAACAAAGTAAACAAACCCAGCAATCTGCTGGTAAACAAATATTTAAAAGATAAATGGCAGGGAGGTTCCAAAAATAATTCAGGAACCAGTGCAGAGTCTAAAAAGTCTGATTGATGATGTAAAGGACTTCCTTCCTACCCTGGTAGTCCATTAATCCTTCCAGAAAGCCTGAACCTTCATTTCTCTCTGATAGCAGATTGTTTCAGATAGATAGGTTCTGAGATTCATTCATCAAGGTTACACGGCAATGGGAGTCTTTTCCTTCTTTTCAGGGTATTCCTCCTCGGTTACAGACGGCAGTGGGAGTCTTTTCCTTCTTTTCAGGGTATTCCTCCTCACAGTCCCTTCTTTTCCCTCCTTTCATTCAGAGTATAATTGCTCAGGAGTGGTAGAAGCTGTCCTTCCTCCTCACTTAAGGGAAAGGTTTTATTCCAGGATGTTTCTGGTGCCAAAGAAAGAGGATTCTTGGAAACCAATCCTGGATTTTTCTTTTCTGATTCTGTTTGTGATAGCACCCAAGTTCAAAATGCTGTCTCTTCACAACTTGTTACCCCTTATTCCCCATTTGAGTTTTCTAGCATTCCTGTAGATCCAGATTTCAGACATTTAAGATATTTTGCATTTATCAGTTATCTGCATTATCATTTGGTCTATTTGCTGCTCCAATGGTATTCGTAAACTGTCTAGTTCATGTGATAGCCTAATGCAGACTGCAAGATGCTCACATTTTTCCTTATACAAATGACTTGCTTTTCTTCACAGTCTTTTTTTCAAGTGTCAGAAATTTTTCATTTTGGTAAGGGATCTCCTAATAAGGTTGGAATTTCAAGGAAACTTATAGAAGTCTTGTCTGACTCCTCACAGGATTGCTTTCCTGGGGTGACTCTTGGGCATCTCAGTTCAAAAAGCTTTTCTCCTCAGAAAATAGTAGATCCGTATTTAGATCTATTCATGAATTTTTTAGTTCAGACTATAGTCTTAGCAAGGGAGTGCTCAGGGTTCTGGGTTTCATGGCATCTTTGATACTCAGGATAACTCTTGCAAGACTCCACATGAGAAAAATCTAGTGACACCTGAAATCTTTATGTTCCCAGCATAAACATCCCCTGATGTTTCAGATTCCAGTTTTGGGGGGTTTTGAAAAGGGAGATTTTGTGGTGGAGACAAGAAAGCCTTGTTACTGGAAAATCATATATTAGTCAATGGAAAGGTATTGTAGTTGGTGCTAAGAAAATAACCAGCACCCATTCAGGACTAATGATTTTGTAGTTTTGCAGTATTTGTGTGCGTTACTATCCCATGGCTTATCGGACTTCTCAGTCAAGGTTCAATTTTTGGTATGTCTGCTCATGGATCCCTGCCTTTCAATGTAATCTCATGTGAAAATGCTTTGAAAGGGGTGTTGCACAAGACACCTTATAGGGAGCAAGTGGCTCCTTCTTGGGGCCTTAATTTTGTGTTAGAGAAGCTGACACTTGCTCCTGCGAGAGATGCACTTACATAGCCAAACTGGAAGCAAAGCTGTCTCCGGCCAAGATTGTGCTAGACAGTCAAGAGGAGAGGGTTAACACCTGCATTACACCTCAAGCAACTCATAGCCCTTCAAAACCCACATCATCAACACCCACACATAGCAACACTAAGCCCACATATGCGGAGGCCCTTAACATTAACCTGCCCAAGCAACAAGGACCTCCGAAGCTGAAACGCAAACAAACACCAGTCACAACCAAAGTGACACATAGCTCACAACACCAGTGTGCCACCCAACAGCCCCTAAGGCAAGACAATGTACTTAACACTTTAGTCATAGGTCACTCTATAGTCAGGCACACTGATGTCCCACTCACCAGGCTGAACAAGGAGAAAATTACAGTCAGCTGCCTGTCGGGTGCCAGGATCCGCCACATAACGCATGCACTCAAGTCACTCCACAACAAGTACGAATACAACTCTGTCATTGTCCATGCTGGAGTGAATGACTTGAGATGTACCTCCCTGGACTACATGAAAAGAGACATGGAAGAGCTCTTGGATCATGTGACCCAGGCAGGTATGACCCTAGCCCTGAGTAGCATCCTGCCTTCGCCCAGAATGATACGACAGTATAAGGACAAAATGATTGACTTCAACAATTGGCTAAGCTTCTGGTGTCATTCAAAGGGGATCCAGTATTTGTCTGCCTGGGAAGACATGATCGACAAATCACGATGCTTTGCCAGAGATGGTCTGCACCTGTCACCCCGGGGATTCAGGTTACTGGCTAAAGCTCTTGCCACCCCTATAGTGCCTTTTTTAGGCATGGTTCAAAGGATAAAACCACCACCGTAACAGATACAAGCATGCAAAATCTGAAGGTAATGCTACTCAATGCTAGAAGTCTAAACCTCAAAATGCACTCTCTTGAGGCACTCCTAAAAATGGAGAACATAGATATCTGTACAGTAACTGAGACGTGGTTCAAGGCTCCAGAGAGCACCCCTGCAATACCAGGCTACAATTCTTACCACACTTTTCGGCCACAAAACCAAGACTGAAACACTAAAGGTGGAGGAGTGTCCATATTCACCAAGGATATTCACACCTCCAGGTTAGTTGCCCAACACAATGCATCTGAAATTCTCCAGGTGCAACTAACACCAGGTAAGACTGCAATCCTAATTGTAGCTTGCTACAGATCCCCCACCATGCCCCAAGAGTCTCACTACACCTTTCTAAACATACTGGAAAATGTTAAGATACAACCAAACACCCTAATACTGGGTGATTTCAACTACCCTGCCTTTAACTGGGAAAACTACTTGGGTACCAACTCCTTTTCCCAACAGTTCTTGGAATTCATAAATTCCAACGCCCTGGATCAACTAATCCATTGTCCCACCAGGGGCTCCAGTATCCTAGACCTGGTCATTACCAACATGGGAGATAGATTCTCCACACCAGTGGTCACCCCCTCATTGGTCAGGTCTGACCATAAGCAAATCACCCTTGACATCCACATCCCACCCCCCAGTAAGGAAACCTCCTTAAAAAAACATCTCCAAAGCCAACTTCATGCTGCTGAAGTCAGAAGTGACAAACTTCACAACACCTACGCAGACTGGATCTGGAAGTTCGACTGCAGAATTCTACACTAAGGCACTGTACGAGCACATCTACTCGTGCATGAATCGTGCCATCCCAAATAGAACCAAGATGCTCTTCTCCAAAAAAAGGAAGCCAATCTGGTGGTCCCCTGCTATAAACAAACTATGCAACAGAAGGAAGAAACTCTTGCAGAAAAGTGGAAAATCCCAGGATGCAAAAAACTCCCTCACCCATCCTCGGTAAGAAGCTGAGATCCCTCATAAAATCCTCAAAAGCTAGTTACGAAAATAAAATTGCCAACGATTCCAAAGACAACCATAAGGCATTCTATAGTTATGTCAAGAATCTAAATGGCAATGCTCAGATCTGCTCTGAGCTACAACAGAATGACATTAAATATACTGATCCCAAGGATATTGCCAGTATCCTGGCAGATCGATTTAGTGCCAACTTCACCCCCCTCTCACCCCTTAAAGGGCCCATCTCAATACCAAAAGATTGCCAAATTCCGATAATCACGGCCACACAGGCAGAAACCGCACTCTCCAAAGCTAAGAATACAGCATCCACGGGACCAGATGACATCCCAGGCTGTGTACTACATGAACTACAAAATGAAATGGTACCCCACCTAAGTGTCATGTTTAATCATAGCCTCACCTCAGGCTTCGTGTCCACTGAGTGGCACACAGCTATAGTTATCCCACTCCACAAGGGAGGATCTGCCTTGGATCCCGGGAACTACCGTCCCATCAGTCTGACAAGCCTGATCTGCAAGGGCATGGAACGCATTATCATGGAACTTATAAACAAAGACATTGGCAACCTTCAAACACTGGACCCCACCCAGTTTGGGTTTGTGAAGGGTTGATCTTGTCTCCTGAATCTGATTAACTTCTTTGAATCAGTCTCCAGAGCTGTGGATGAGGGTAAGGTGGTCCACACAGCCTATCTGGACCTCGCCAAGGCCTTCAACACCATCCCCCTCTCTGGAATCATAGATAAACTTACTAAGCTGGGCATAAATCCCTATGTCACTCGATGGGTTGCCAACTGGCTTACTGACAGAACCCAGACTGGAAAAGTAGCAGACTCCAAATTCAGCTCTAGACAAGTGACAAGTGGAGTACCTCAGGGTTTAGTCCTGGGACCACTCTTGTTTGGCATCTACTTCTCTGAAGTACAGGCCAACACTAAGGGACTCTGGCTAAGAAAGTTCGCAGATGACAGCAAACTGGGAGCCATTACTGAATCCCCAAATGATGTGGATATTCTACAAAAGGGCCTTACAGAAACAGATGCCTGGTGCCAGAGCCATGGGCTCAAGCTTAATGCCAAGAAATGTATAGTTATCCCCTTTGGAAAAAAACATGTACCCATGAATTACCACATAGGTGGCAGGACACTAAACATTGAAAGTGTGATGAGAGACTAAGGGACACAGGTGGACAGTGGTCTCACTTTCGATAACCACATCGCCACAACAGTCAGGAAATCCTTCTGTGTGGCACACCTCATCACTAAGGGCTTTTCATCCAGAAAAAAGGAGGTCATTGTCCCACTGTACTCATCCGTCATTAGACCCATTATGAGTATAATGCCCCGTTTGGTATATACCTCACAAGACATCTGCAACAGCTGGAAAGGCAACAGAAATACCTCACTAAAAGAATCACAGGCCTAAAGCAGATGCCATATGCTGACCATCTAAAAAAAACTCCAGGTATACTCTGCGGCATATCGTGTACTTAGAGGCGATCTCTGCTTAACGTACAAGGCCATATCAAACCCTGAGCTGTTGTACATGCTCCACTTAAAGAAATCCCAATCCCTCAGAGCCACACGCTCCAGGGATTTAAACCTTGTCATCACAATAAACAAAACATGCTGGAGGGGATAGGTTCCTGACCCAGAGACTCCCCATGCTCTGGAATAGACTGCCCATACAAGTCAAGCAGAGCGCCTCATTGGCCCTCTTGAAAAGGAACCTTGATAATTGGATGGGAGATAGGAAATTCACCCCAGGGATCATGTCAGTCTCCCTACTAGACAGGGGTCCAGAGAAGTAAATATTGTGGGAAGAAATATCCAAGGAATTGTTATGGCTAGGCTTGCATAGGCCCTAGGGCCGATAGTCTAGTATCAACCTATGAATTTGAACCAACTCATCAGGCTACATCCCCAAGAGCTTACATAAATTCTTCGTTCCTCCTTCAGCCAAACCCCACTGGAGCAGGGGAGTCCCCATTTATGCCATAGTTATGGCAGTAACCACTAAGAAGGAGCTAGCCAAGCAAAGCTCCTCTGTCCATCCACTGAACAGGGAGTCCAGAGCGATGGACAAATTTGGAAAGTACATATGTGAAGTTGTTAAATCTCGCCGTTTATTCTCACTGATGGGTTCGGAGCCAATCCTCGGCTCTGACACGGTCGATAGCAAAGCTCAAGGTTTGCCAGTAGCTCGAGACCAGGCCCCTTATCCCACAATGCACTGCTGGAATTACCTCAGATCTAGTTTGCCGCTGCAAGAGAGATCTCAGTGATCCAGTTAACTCAGACCATTTTGACAAATCGCAAGTTAAAAAACTCTTTTTCTTTTCTTTTGAGTGATTGTTAGTGTTCGGTGTGTTTCTAGTTTAAAATAATATAGTTTTAACTAAGTTAGTTTTGTAGAGATCTACCCTGTGTGTAGTTTTTGTTTTCTTGGTGTTAGGCCCTTTCTTGGTCCTATTTAGTCTTACTATCTTTAATTGTTATTAGTTTTCTTAGTGTGGACTTAGCCCTGTATTTAGCCTTTACAGGTATTTTTTGTGGTGTCTTTTAAAAGAATGTCGGATGAGAGAGAGAACTCTCACCCCAAATCGGGGTTTAAAAAGTGTCCAGATTGTGGACAGAAAATGTCTGTTATGGACGGACATGTCCAATGTGTCTATTGTCTGGGGGCTAAACACCTCCAAGACTCCTGCAGTATATGCCATTACTTTTCATCTAGGGTTCTCTTAGAAAGGACGAGAAAACTAATAGATAGGGGGTTACTACAGCTTTCTTTTTCTAAAGTGTTGGGTAGCCAGGAAAGTGCCAGCACTTCGTCAAATCTTCGAAGTTTTCTGATTCCAAACAGACCAAGAGGGCAAAGAGATCAGAGGGTACAGGGTCATCGGCTCCACAGCTCTCTGAACCGAGTGTCCCTTTGGTTCGGAGCCAGCTCCCAGTCTTGGAGCCGGTCTCCGAGGTCCCCTCATCTGCTCTCCTCCAGTCAGCACCTTCGGTGCATTCCTCTAAGTCTTCGATCAGCCTCTCTGATTTGGATATGGATCAGCTAGTGCAGAAGCTTTTACGGACACCAGGACTTGCTAAATTGTTGTCGGCACTGACCACTTGGTCAGAGCTGAAGACCATTGGACCGGATTTGACTACTCCTCCTCCGAGCCGTACTGGACCCACGGAGCCGAAGGAGCCAGAACTGATGATTGTCGAACCCTTGGAACTGAGACCCATACCGGTGTTATCGGTTCCATCTACTCGGACGTCCTCCGCACCAACCGTGGACGCTAGGAGTCGAAGCTCTCCTGTCGGGTCCGGGGAGGATAGTCGGACCGATATGTCTGTGCCGACTCTTCCTCTCGGGGCTTCGGCTCGGATGAGCTCGGCTCCTACCTCAGGCTCAGAGCCTATGGTTTCGGTGCGGGAGGATCAGACGGTCCATTCGGGTCCGTCTACCCCTTCTTGTCGGAGCCATGGCACTTTCGATGCCATGAGTAGAGTCATGTCTCCTAAGACATCATCAGCATCGGTTCGGCCTTCCCTCTCCCCTCAAGTTCCTGTGTCCGCTTCATCTACCGGTCCCCCTGTGAAGCGTAGAGACCCTGAGACTTAAGTACTCCCACAGTGTGTTCCCTACTCTTCCGAGACCTCCCCAGATCTCCCCACTGAGGAGGTACCCAGGAAGAGATTGTGCAAGAGGAGGCACTTGGACTCCCCACAGGAGTCTTTGACATCTGACACTGACCTGGATGAGTCAGAAGGGTCCCCTCGATCCCCCTCTGAGGATATCTCCTTTGCAGAGATATTAGAGATCCTGAATCAGAGGGGCAGTTGGCAGTCGAAAACCCCTACTAAGGATGTCAGTGCTCTTAAAGGCTTTTGGGTCTCAACATTCCACTTCTTGGGTGTCTCCGCCTTACGATGAACTCATGGAGCTGATCTCTCGTAAGGTGTGGGAGTCGCCGGAGGCCATGGACCTGTCCCTCAGAAGCCGAACAAGTTTATCTCTGCCCCAGTGGACAAAGCCTTTTTGACCAAGGGAGTGCCTATTGATGCCATGGTGGTAGCTGCAGCCATCAAAAAGGAAGTGTCTTAAACATCCACATCTATCCATCCTCCTAATAGAGGGTCGCGGATCATGGATAGATATGGGAAACGTATGTTTAGTTCAGCGACCTTTTCTCTTCGATCGCTAAACTATTTAACCCATTTCACGAGACTCCAAAGAGATCGCCTGAAAGAGCTAGGAGATGCTCTTCAGGGTATGGTAGTTGCAGGGGTAGCCGACAGAGTCAACACTGCTACCCTAAATTCGGTTGTGAACTAGCCCATGCATCTCTTATCATATGCAGCTGATGGTTTGAGTAGAGCCACTAGTTCAGGCATTGCTCTGCGGAGACAAGCCTGGATGTGTCTCTGTTCCTTTGCGGTGCCCTTTAAGTCTTCCTTTATTAACACTCCGTTTGATGGCTCATCACTGTTTGGGCCTAAAGTAAAGGAAACATTAACCAGGTGTGAGCAGGAAGGCAAGACCTTATCTGCCGTTGGAGTCCGTTTTTCTACCCCTACTCGGCCCTATCCCAAGGGCCCTAAAGGCGGAACAATGTGGTTCCGAAAAGCACAGGGAACCTTCCAGGACACACGTGGAGAAACCCCCTCTAGAGGCAGAGGAGAGGGTTATAATGGAAGACGCCGCCCGCACGGCAGAGGAGGTCCACAGCATCAGGGCGACAGAAGATAGTTCTCTGGTCAGCCCTACCAGCGCCCCTGAAGGGAGGCCCGGCTGTCCGGCTCTGGAGGCAGTCGGGGGACACTTATCTTTGTACCCAGAAGCCTGGCTAAACATAACGTCAGATACTTTGGTACAAAGCATCATTTCCAGAAGATATTTCATACCGTTCTCTACCCCTCCCACTCCTGTATACAGAATCCCAGATGTTCCACCCAGTCTCAGGGAACAAGCAGTCATAGAGGTCCACAAATTGCTAGAAAAAAGAGTCATCCAACCAGTTCCAGCAGGCCAAGTTGGATTCGGAACTTACTCAAGATTCTTTTTGGTACCAAAGAAAACAGAGGACTGGAGACCTATCTTGGACCTCAGCAGACTCCGTCAGTTCGTAAAGAAAGAGAAGTTCCGAATGGTCATGCTTCAGTCCATTCTTCCCTTCCTAGGGAAAGGCGGTTGGATGTGCTACATAGATCTCAAGGACGTGTACTATCACATAAAGATGAACAGACGCTCCAGGGATCACCTGCATTTCCGGCTGGGAGCCAATCATTACCAGTTTTGAGCCCTGCCCTTTGGTCTCACTACAGCCCCTAGAGTGCTCACCAAATGCATGGCAGTGGTCACGGCTCACCTGAGGTGTCTAGGATTCCAGGTGTTTCCATACCTAGACGATTGGCTCCTCACCGCTACCACCAGGCATCAATTGACTCAGGCAACACAATGCACTCTGACATCAATTAGGCATTACAGTCAAATTCAAAACGTCTGCCTTATCGCCATCGCAGCATACCATTTTTATAGGAGCAGAGATAGATACCTCAACCACCACTCTGTCTTCCAATCGAAAGAGTCTCACCTCTCCGCCAACACATCAACTCACTGGTGTCAAAGAACAAAGCTGCAGCAGCAGAAGTCTTGAAGGTGCTAGGTTTGATGTCAGCTGCAATCCTGGCCGTACCACTCGCAAGGATGCATATGCAAATCCTTCAATGGCTCATCTTTGCTCAGTGGTCCTACCACAAACTGCCGATGCACCACATAATTCTCATCACAGATTGCTGCAAGAGAAACCTTTGGTGGTGGTTGATGTCTCTTCATGTCACAATTGGAAGGCCCTTTGTTCTCCCCCCCCAGTAGCCACTGTGTATGCTTCCCTGATAGGGTGGGGGGGGGGCATTGTCAGGGAAAGACTGCCCAAGGCATATGGACGGATCAAGAGTCACATCTGCATATCAATGTTCTGGAGTTGAGAGCGGTACTTCTGGCGTTGCAGTACTTTCATGACTCTCTTCCTCTAGCAACTATTGCAATTCAGACGGACAACATGTCAGTAGTCTGGTACTTGAACAAGCAAGGTGGAACCAAGTCTTACCCCCTTTGTCAAGAAGCCCTCAGGGTTTGGCAATGGGCTGTGTCGTCCCAGCATTTTCTGTTAGCAACGCACATCCCGGGGAAATCCAATGTGATAGAGGACAAGCTAAGCAGTTTGATATTGCTCCCTCATGAGTGGTCTCTCAAACAGGTTGCGGAGTTGATTTTCCGCAAATGGGGCCAGCCTTGCTGCGACCTCTTTGCCAGCCACATCAATTCAAAATACAGAAGCTACTTTTCCCTAATACCACCTCCAGGACATCCCCCGAGAGATGCACTCATACACGGTTGGCCCTCGGTTCTCCTTTATGCATTCCCACCCTTTCCATTGATACCCAGATTTCTACAGAAAGCAAAATCACTGGGAAGGACTGTTATCCTCATATCCCCCTACTGGCCTCGACAGATTTGGTTCCCATTTCTCCACCATCACCTGCTGGAAGATCCATGGATCCTGGACCCCAGTTCCTGACATTCTGACGCACCCGTCAGGGGACCTCCATCCTTCCCTGCAGTCCCTGAAGCTGACTGCTTGGCTAATCCACTTCCCCTAATTGCCAGGCTTCATTCAATTTCAGAAGATACAAGAAAAATTATCTTGTCTTCTCACAAGCCATCTACTGCAGTAAGTGGAAAAGGTTCTCAATTTGGGCCAACACACAGAAAATTGACCCTTTCCGAGCTCCGCTATCGTCCATTTTAGAATCTTTGACAAAGATGTTTAAGGAAGGGGCAGCAGCTGCTACAGTTCGAGTCCAGTTAGCCACCATCTCAAATTTCCACCTTGGATTCGATGGCTCAAACGTTATGGATCATAAGTTATCTAAAACTTTTCTTAAAGGTGTTCTTCACATGAGACCTCCTGTCAAAATTCCTTATTCTCCCTGGAATTTGAACTTTATGCTGTCTCAAATTATTCTACCCCCTTTTGAACCAGCATCTTCTTGTGATCTCAAATATTTATCCTGGAAAACTATTTTTCTAGTGGCCATTACTTCTGCCCGCAGAGTGTCAGAACTCCAAGCATTATCTGTCAGACCATCTTACATGATTTTCCATGCTGATAAGAGTATCTCTCAGAACAAACCCCTCATTTTTGCCTAAAGTTCTGTTTTGAAAATCAAGTTATTGAATCGCCAGTCTTTTTCCCCAACTACTCTAACAAATTGTAATACATGCTGCATAAACTTGACGTACACAGACAGCTCAGATTTTATCTTGATAGAACTAAGGATATCAGAAAATCAGATCAGCTTTTTGTGTCCTTTTTGGAGGCTAGAAAAGGAAATCCAGTGGCTAAAACAACTCTGTCTAAATGGTTATCAGACTGTATATCCTTTGTTTATGTGAATGCAAACATGCCATTGACGCACAGACCTAAGGCTCATTCTACCAGAGCTGTTTCTACGTCTTCTGCCTTTCAAGCTAAATTGCCCCTTGACAATATTTGTGATGCAGCCACTTGGTCTAAGAATCATACCTTTATTACACATTACAAAGTAGATAAGGCGGCCAGGGACAGGTCTTCCTTTGGTTCTACGGTGCTGAAAAATGTACTCCCATGAGCCACCCAAGATTGAGGGTGCTAGGGACGCTACCCATCAGTGAGAATAAACGGCGAGATTTAACAACTTCACATAAAGAAGTTATGTACTTACCATAACGTTCCATGTGAGTTGTTTATCTCGTCTTTATTCTCACGTCCCTCCCTCCTTCCCCCTCCTGGCTGACAGTTGACTTAGAGGCTAGTACCATCCTGGTTATTCAATACGTCTTCTTCCCCTTCGGGAAGTGCTTCACACACACACACACACACACGCACACACACGCACACACGCACACACACACACATATATATATATATATATATATCTCGCAGCAAACAAGATCTGAGGTAATTCCAGGAGTGCATTATGGGATAAGGGGCTTGGTCTCGAGCTACTGGCAAACCTTGAGCTTTGCTATCGGCCGTGTCGGAGCCGAGGATCGGTCCGAACCCATCAGTGAGAATAAAGGCGAGATAAACAAGTCACATGGAACGTTATGGTAAGTACATAACTTCTTTTTATGCCTCAGCCACATTCGCACTGAGGTCGTTAAATTACCTGGTACATTTTACTCACTTACAGAGAGATTTGATCAAAGAGCTTTCAAACTCTGTAGCTGAGACCATGTCGATGGAGGATCTGAAGATCATCTCTCCTCAACTGGCTACTCATCAATATGCTTTTTAAGGAAGGGGCTAGTTTTTCTACCATTAAACCTCAGTTGGCAGCCATATTCAACTTCCATGCGGGAAATGAATCATTATCCCTGGCATCTTCCAGATTATGCAAGGCTTTCAAATATATACTGTACCTGATTGATGTTCACAGGCAATTACATTTTTATCTTCACAGAACAAAACAGTACAGGAAGTCTGATAAGCTTGTTGTGTCCTTTTCCCCCTTGGGTCAAGCAGTTTCCAAAATTACTGTAGCCAAATGGATCACCAATTTTATTTTGATGATTTATTCTGAAAAAAGGTTTGGAGTTGCCTCGTCCTCCTAGAGCTCACGCCATTAGATCTATGGCTACCCCATCAGCTTTTTCCTTAAGAACTTCCATTGACGACATCTGCACTGCAGCCACTTGGTCAAAGACTAACACCTTTGTTACACATTACAAATTAGTCATTGTCGCTAGAAGCAGAGCTTCCTTTATTTCAACAGTGCTCCAGCATGTTCTTCCTTGAGAGCCTCCTGAAAGTTTCGTAGCTGGGGACTCTGAAAATGGACAACAAAGATGCAAAGTTATGGTAATTATACAGTTTCTAATTCTGGTATTGTCCTTTTCATTTTTTTCATTCTTCCTCACCTCTCCGCCCAGTCATCCCCTGGCTGTATCACACCTAGAAAGACCTTGCATGATATAGGAACATTCATGTTCCTGGAATGAGCCTCCATCTTTCCTTGTGTCTGTTCTACCTCTATGATATACTGTAGGGGTAAGGCAGCAAACTTGATCGGATTAGTTGGGGATAGAATGGGACATTGAGTAGAGGGAGGAGCTCAAGTTTCAGATCCAAAGTCTGTTAGATGTGGCCAAGTCAGATCATAGACCCTTTTGTGAGGAAGAAGGAAAGTGGACAACACAGATGCCAAGTTATGGTAAGTACATAACTTATTTGTTTGGAGTAATATCTTATCTGTCAATATATTAACTATACTGTAATGTATTTATCTGCTTTACTTGTATTTCATTTTCTTGTCTGTATTTACTTTTACTGTGCATCTTGCTGTTTTACTTTGCTGTACGAGCCAGGGTCATGACTGAAAAGGGTCAGTAAATCGGTTCACTTACATGTAAACAATGAAAATAAATAAGTAAATAAGAGGAAAGTGTCAGAGTAAGATGTGGCATTGGATAAAATGATTGTTGTAGTGTTGCATTAAGGTAGTTGAAGCAATTATTCAGTTGAAAATACAACTCATGTCAATTAGAGGTGTAGAGGATTCAGGCTCCTGTCTCCTGTGACTAAAGTACAGCATTTGACCCTGAGCAGATTAACTAACCTGCCATCCATAGCGAGGGCATTACACAGACACACACGCGTTTAAAATTCCATGTGTATAGACGTGGAAAATTAGAAGCAATAGCAGGAGGTGTGTGTGTTGATGCATGCACAGATGCAAAGGGTGTTCATTCTCTGTGGGGTGGATTTGGTATAATGGTTAAGGTCTTTCACCTCACAGACACAAGGTGCAGGGTTTGATTCTGACCCCAGGTAATTGACTAGGCTTTAAAATGCCCCTTCAAGGTAGTTAGCCTGATATTCACCTATAAACTTGTATGCTTATGCTTAGTGGAACTGTAGTGAACTTGAATGATCTTGTCCATCTCTTCAAACAGGTAGGACGTCTCCACTGGCCTGTGTCACTATCAGCACTGAATCAAGACTTTCCCAGGCTTTAGTTCCTCCACTCTCCAAAAGATCCCACTGTAAGAATGAGACACCTTTAACCTAATTTGCTTAGGTGCTTATCACTTGTCTCACACTGAAATTTCTTTGATAAAAGGATTTGGTAAGGATCCTAAGACTGAACTCATTTTTAAAAGCCTTTTGCATAACCATCAAGGAGAGGAAGATTCCTCTTCTTTCAAATAATGCTTTTAGAAAGACAAAGCCAGGCCTCAGCATAAGCATGGAGTTCTCCCATTCCATTCGAAAAAGCTAGGAGAGAGGACAGGGAGCCTTCTTCTGGTATTTCCAGGGTTGCTACAGAAGCCAGAGGCAGGCTTGTTCTATCAAGTGCTTCCCTGCTGTCAGAAGTAGTGTTATCCTGTTTTTATAATACTACTGTAAGTGACAGTATTATTTCCCCCAGGCCTCCCTCCACAAACTCTTTGTCTTCAGGTCTTTGAGATGTGTCTCTTCACACTGAAGTGTTAAGGTGGGCTTAGACTGTCATAAAATAATGGAGGCCATTTTATAGCCTCAAGTTAAGATGGGTCTGATTTCATCCTTCTGCAGTTCACTTTCAGGGCAAATATAGATTCATTTTTCCACTGCTGTGCTAATACATTTCACTCATTTGACTAGATGACTGCATCCTTGGTCCATGTGTTTTGTTCTTCCAACACCTTTTTGCTGTGAAGGTTTTCTGTAATCCTGAGCTTGCCATTGGGATTGCTTGGGGTAGCACCATCTTATGTTATAGCTCCTATTCTGAGACTCAAAACTATATGGTCTCGACTCAGAACTATACTGCTGAGGCCAGTGTTTGCACTGGTGGCTTCATGATTTGCACCCTTTGCTTCAAGGAAGGCAGAATCAATGAACTGGTCATCAACAACATCTTTGGCCTATTTTGGAGCAAATTGGTTTTTATGTTGGTCACTGCTGCTCCAGCTGTTTCCACAGCAACACTGTTGAGGCTGGCAGGGGTGGTACCTAAATCAACAATTGCAATATTGCACCAGTTGATGCAAGAGCATGCAGAGCAGCCTTCTTCAGGTCTAGTTTTCACACAGGGCCATCTTTCCTCTAAGCTTCTGGTCTTCTTGAAAGGTAGGACTAGAGGACCTGAGCAATCCTGGAGTTCTATACACCTTTGATTTGGGACTCTGTTCTATTCTTCATCCTTGGACAAGTCCTATACTAGAGATCAGAGGGAACACCTGCATTCCCCTTTGGAATCTCCCATCCTGGACACAGACAATGGCATTTTCTCTATTCTTCATCTAGATGATCCCAAAATCAGGGAATTTATGGATTTGATTTATAAGAAAGGGGGCTGCCTCTCCAACAACCCATCCTCCCACAACCTTTTTCCCCCCATTTTTTACAAAAGGAATTGGGGTGACGCATTGACAGTGACAATTACCTTGAGCCTATGTTCACACTACTGCTTGGCTAGCCTGATGGTAGTTGTTCTTCCATACGACATACACAGAGGCACACTCACAGCTGCAGTCAGGTTAGTTTGTCCAGTCCATCTTCAGCATGTCTGGAATGTGAGAGGAAACCAAAGCACCCAGAGAGAACCTACACAAATACAGGGAGGACATGCAGATTCCACACAGAAAACTCCCCAGCCATGAATTGAACTGGTGAATGTGAATTGACAACACAAGCAACTGGGCCACTGTGACTGCCACGTAACACCCCATCATCTTCAGAAAAGATTTTTCAGCAAGCATTCAAGTCTCTGATGCTGACTTCCTATGTGACAGTGGCTGATTAATTGCTGTCTTTGACAATACAGGTGACCTTAAAGAACCCATCTAGTGGCTACAGCCCTCAGAAGACCAAAACGTATCTTCAGCCCTCCACAAGGGCTGAGATGTT
Organism: Protopterus annectens; assembly: GCF_019279795.1. Lineage (NCBI taxonomy): Eukaryota > Metazoa > Chordata > Ceratodontiformes > Protopteridae > Protopterus > Protopterus annectens. The sequence continues at coordinate 797,007,788 of NC_056746.1, forward strand.
TTAGTAAGGTCTCCTTTGGTGGATTCTATGGTAGTATTTGCAGCATTCAAGAGGAACCCACTTCCCAAAATCTGATGATTCTCTCCCCCAAGGAGAAGTTCCCAGGTCCTGAATCACTTCTAGAAGCAACTATTCATACTCTCTCTGTTTTCTGTCCGTGCAGAGGACTACATTACTCATATGTTGCATTTTCATTCAATTTTGGCAGCTAGGTCTACCAAAACATTGGAAAATTTGCCACAGGAGTAACAGGTGATTAAACGGAAAGGGTTGATGTAGGCGATAAAGACAAATATTGAAGCTGTTGAGCCATGTGGTGGCCTGGTGTTCTCTGTCAAGTCTTTGTATGTTTTTTGTGCAAAGTCTTGTATGTGGAGCAGTAAGGGCAGCAGACTTTCGTCAGAAGTCATAAAAGTCTGTGGGAGATGTGGTCCCAGGTAGCCATCCAGCAACAACAGAACCAGCAGTCTAAAACTGGACAGTACAGCTGAAGTGCCTTTCTGATGGGGCATTCACCCAGGAGTAGTGGTAGTTGCCACAGGATGTAGTTTTGAGATTCCCCATCTAGTGTTTGACCTAGCAGAACCCCTGAGGACTTTCCTTTCTCTACCATTCTGAAGGCAGTTAAGGGTTGCCACTCATTTTTCCTGCTTGTCTGTCCATTACACAAGACACATGGGTAAAGGAGATGTGTCACTTAGTCACTTGAACTCACCTCTATCCCAAGTGTTTGCCAAGTGTGTGGCAGCACTTAGGAGTACAACTTTGGCTGCAAGCAGCCCAGATTTCCCCCCTCTTTAGATGATGGGTGCCTAGCAGCAGAGTTACATTGAGGGAGGCCTTACTAAAGATCTTTCAGCCCTTGTGGATTGCGGTCTTCCTGACAAAATCCTGATGAGAGCTTCACAGGAATTTCATTTCATAGTTGTTGGTTAGACACAGTCAGCTGCAGGGCGCCAAGTTGCCCTACCAAAGGTTAATTTCTGTCAAGAGAACAGTTTACTTCATTTTGCAGAATGACTCTGTGACATCATTCCAGAATGTCAGAACATTGGGGTTAGTGATAGTCTCAGTGTACATGATACCTTTCAGCAGACTTAAGATGAGGGTGTATCAGTGGATGTTCTACATACACACTGATCTCAGACACCTGTTGACTTTATGGCAATGGCACAGATAAAAATTTTCAAGGCTTGCAAAGATCATATAAGATGGTGGATAACCTACTCCAGATGTGCTTTTGGGTAACCTGCTTCAATCCCCCCTCCCTGTTTTAGGGTAAGGGCTTTGTCAGGGCAGGACAGGCCAAGGTTTTGGTCAACCGCAGAGGCCAGTCTCCACATTAGCGTGGTGGAGTTGTGTGGTCCTTTTGACTTTACATGTCTTTCAGGATTCTTCCCCATAGGATGTGATCATTACAAAGATGAGCAGTGTTTCCATAGTGTGGTGTATGAACAAGCAGAAATGAATGAGATCTTATCCCCTCTGGCAAGGAGGGTCTAGATTTGGGTCACATCACCCAACTGCCTTATCATAGTCTTCCATATCCTGGCTCAAGCCGTTTCCTTAGTGCACAGGCTCAGCAGGTATCTGATGATACTGCAAGAGTGATCCCTAAGTTAGACAATAGTGAGGAGGATTTTCTGTGTCTTGTAAAAGCCTTCATTCAGCCTTTTTATATCCCCTACCAATATCAAATGCAGCAGCAGCAGACATTTTCCCTCATTCCTTCTTTGACAGCTGCTGATGATGTTATCTTCCATTATTGATTTCTCCCAAGTTTACATTATGCCTTTCCCCTTATTCTCAGATTTATTGGGAAGGTGAATATCCCCAGATTCAAGGTGAATCTAATAGGCCACTTTTTTTTCCTGTCTGCTCTGGCTGTATCTTTTGGAGACACCTTATCATTTCAGGCCTTTCAGAACTCTGTTTTAACCTGTCCATCTAGCAAGCTTTACCCAAACCTACAAGCCTTTATTTAACCACTCAGTTTTTCAAATTATGATGATGATAGTCAGGGGCCATGCTTTTCCAAATGTTGACATCTTCTCAGAAACCACATACAAGAAAAATGTATGGAGGCAGATGACACAGTTGTGTAAGGTAGACTAAACAATGGCTTATGCCTGTTTTGGGGGGACATATCTCAGCAGTATTGGAAATGTGGTGGATATTTTTGACTTGGGTTCTCAGCCTGTCTACTACTAAAGTGCAGGTGCACTGTGACTTCCAGATTTTATTGCAGATTCCAAGGGAATTAAGTTGACTTTAAGAATTTGCTGGACATTCCTGTTTAAATCATTTCCTGTTAAATCATGAGTAAGAGACTGGTTCCTCCTTAGATTCTAAACTTTGTTAGAGAAAATTGTTACACCTGTTTGAACCATCTTTGTTCCCTTCTTTAGAATTCAGTATCATGGAATACAAATTGCCTAGTAGATGTTACTTCAGCAATGAAGGTCTGAGAATTTCATGCTCCTTAATGCATTTTTCATAAAGATCAGGTTGCACTGTGCAGTAATACTCGATGTGATAGTGTTCAATCTTGCCGTTTGTTCTTACACATGGGTTCGGAGCCGATCCTCGGCTCCGTGTCGGCCGCTTGCAAGCTCTGCATCGAGAAGAAGCTCGAGACAATCTAATACCCACAATCCCCCTCTGCCTTTACCTCAGATCTAGTTTGCCGCTGCTGCGTTCGCATCGCTGGGAGCTAGCTCGAGCATCTTAAGTTAAGATATAACTTATTTTTGTTATATTTTATTGGATAATTTGTTCTCATAGACAACAGAAAGGATTAGTTGATATACTGAGTGTATGTGTGTTTGAGTAGGTTGAATTCTCGGTACCGTTAAGTTTATTAATTGGTTAGAGTTTTTCGGGGCCTACCAACCCTACTTAAATTTGACACCGGACTTGACATTTAAATCGGATTTGACTTTTTTTCACCGGATTTGACTATTATACTGGACTTGACTCTTATCTTACTTGTAAAATGTCTGATAAAGTGAAATCAGGTTTTAAGCGTTGTCAGTGTGGCCAAAAAATGTCAGTAACTGACAACCATAGATCTGAAGTAGGATATTCATTTGTCTGCAACCTGTGGGGTTATGGATCCGATATCGGATCCGAACCGGCATGGTTTTCCAGCTATGGATCCAAGCTCTCAGCTCCTCCCCTCACCCATAATGCCCTGCTCTACCCTCATGACCTCAGATCTTGTTTGCCGCGCTGGTAACTGGATGTGGGTACATAGCTCTCAGCTAAGTGAACTCTTTTCTTGTTTAAAAACAGAAAATTTTTTGATTCTTTAACTAAATTTGTGTGAAAGTAGTAGGTTTCCCTTTAATATAGACTGTTTTAAGTTAAAGTAATAATTTTTATTCCCTCCCCTCGCTGTGCGTAGAGTGTGTGTGTAGGCCTGTGTGTTTTTTTTGTTGTTTAAGTTACTTTCTGTAACTTTAGGTTTTATAGATTATGGCTGAACAGCCTAAATCTATATTTTCGAAATGCTCCGAGTGTGGCCATAAGCTCTCACCGGCTGATGGCCACACTCGGTGTGTTAGTGTCTTGGGGTTGAACACCTCACATCTGGTTGTTCCATTTGTGCAGGGTTCAACCCCAGGGCACTGAGGGAGCGGAGGTCCAAGCTGGTCTTGGCGGGTCTTTCACCGCCGCACTCGGCTCCGGCCTCCGCTCCTTCGGGGACTACTGTTTCTGCAGTTGTTCCCCTGTGGCACCCCCTCCTGCTCCTGGGACTCAAACTCCCGCTTCTGGAGAGGAGAGGGATGCAGCTAAAGGACGGAGGAGAAGCACCACTGGCGGGCCGAGACCTCTGTTTCGCCCCGCCAGCCAAGCGGCTTCTCCCGGCTCCGTTGTCGGTTCGGTCTCCTCCTTCTCGGCTCCGGTCCCCTGTGTGCTTCTCACCGGGTCCTGAGGAGGAGGAGACCCGATCTCCGTCGAGGCTATCGAGGAGGCACTCCAGGCCTACCTCGTAGCCTCTTCGAGATCTACCCATAGGCTTTCTGATGCTGATCTGGACCGGATGATGAGAAGGTTCATCCAGGGCCAGATGCAGATGGGAGTTCTCTTGCCTCCCCTCCGGGAGCTCAACACCCTTTTAAGCCTATTGCTCCTTCTCCGACCCGCTATCCGGGTTCGAGCAACTGGAGCCGAGCAGCTTCGGAGCCGGGGGAAGGTCGGAGCCGATAGTACTTGCTACTTCGGATCCGACCCTGCCCTCGAGTGCGTCGGTCCCGATCTCGGAGCCTGGATCCGAGCCGGATCCGGGGATCAGTGCTCCTTGGCGCCGTCTGTGTCGGAGCGCACTGTCCCTTCGGATCCGAGTGCTTGGCGCCGGCTCCGATCCACTCTTCGGATCCGAGGGGAGCCGATTGTCGGATCCTTTGGTCGAGGTCGGCTCCCTTCGGCTTTTGATGTAGTGGGGAGGGCTCTGTTGAGGGTCTCCGGACCCCGGCACTTGCTTCGGCTCCGTCCGCTCCCTCTGCACTGGGCCAGGCTTCCACCATCCGCCCCTGGGACAGCCCGTTTCTGTGCCCCAAGTTGCTCCCATGGAGCAAATTGCTGCTGAGGACTCCTCTGACAGCCCCCAGAGGAGGCCCTCGCAGCATACGCAAAAGGAGGCACATTGACTCCCGAGTCTCTCACTGAAGACACGGACTTGGAGGAAGGGAAGGCTCCCCACGGTCACCCCGAGGATGTCTCCTTCGGAGACATCATGGAAATGCTCCGTATTAGGGGTGGTCTGCCCCAAGTCTTCCTCGGACGAGTCCGTGTTCTTGGAGGCATTCAAACGGGCCCGTCTACCTCTTGGGTGTCCCCTGCCGACCCCCTGGTGGACCTTATTACCACCAGGGCGTGGAAGGAACCGGACACCGTGGAGCCAATTCCCAAAAGACCGGATAGGATCCTTAGTCCGCCCTCCGACAGGACCCATTGGAGTAAGGGGCCTCCTGTAGATGCCATGTTGATGGCGGCGGCCACTAAGAGGGAACTGGCTCAGGAGAGTCCCTCAGTCCACCCACCGAGCAAGGAGTCTCGGATGATGGACCGCTTGGGGAAGCGGATGTTCAGTTCGGCGACCTTCTCGGTAAGGGCGCTGAACTATTTGGCACATGTTATTCGGATGCAGCGAGATCTTATTAAGGAATACGCTGCATCCCCCCCTGAGTCCATTTCGGAGGAGGACAGAGTTCTGCACTCCACCAAAATGGCCACTCTTAGGTCAGTCACAAATACTTCTATGCGGCTACTCTCCCATGCAACGGAGGGCGCCGCTAGAGCTGCGGAGACAGGACTGGTCACTAGACGTCAGGCCTGGCTCCGTCACTGCGATTTTTCTGAGCCCTTCAAGGCGTCGTTTGCGAACGCCCCTTTGATGGTTCTGCTCTGTTTGGCAAGACCGTTCGCAAGACGTTGACCCAGAGCGAGAAGGACGGGAAGACGCTGTCTGCCGTCGGAATCCGCTTCTCTGCACCCCAGAGGCCCTATTCTAGGAACCAAAAGGGTCAGAAGAAGATGTGGTTCCGCAAGTCGCAGCAGTCCCAGCCTGCTCCGGACAACCAGTCCTTCCGTGGCAGAGGAGGACAGGGAGGACGCCGCCCTAGAGGCAGAGGGGCTCCCAGAAACTTCGGGTCCAGGGAACCTTTCTCTGAACGGCCCGCAGCAACCCTGAGGTTGCCCGACTGCTCTACTCTGGAGGCAGTCGGGGACGTTCGGGCACCTAGCGGCATGGGAGTCCATAACATCGGACCGCTGGGTTCTCCAAATCATATCCAGGGATATCGCATTCCTTTCCTTCACCTTCCAAAGTTGAAGTCCCTCCCAGACGCGTTCCACCCGGTCAACGGGAGGCCGCTTTGGCAGAAATTGGCCATCTGCTAAAGAAAAGAGCCATCCAGCCCGTTCCCCCAGACCAGATCGGATCAGGGTTCTACTCCAGATTCTTTTTAGTGCCAAAAAAGATGGGGGAACTAAGACCAATCCTAGACCTCTCTCTCTTGAATCTGGCAGTCCCCAAAGAAAAATTCGAATGGTCACTCTGCAATCTATTCTCCCCCTTCTGGGAGAAAATCACTGGATGTGCTCGATAGATCTCAAGGATGCGTACTACCACATCCTGATGGACAGGCGCTCCAGGAGGTTTCTCCGCTTCCGGCTGGGAGCCAGTCACTACCAGTTCGGGTCCTTCCCTTTGGTCTCACCACAGCCCCAGGGTGTTTACCAAAGTACTAGCAGTGGTAGCGGCCCACCTGAGGCTTCAGGGGTGCAGGTCTTTCCCTACCTGGACGACTGGCTCCTTACCGCCCCAACAAGGCATCTACTTCTCTTGGCGAGACTCCTTTCTCCATCTTGCTCCATTTCTGGGCATCACAATAAATACAAAAGTCCAACCTGGCCCACACAGCTCTTAGATTTCATAGGGGCCAGACTAGACACAAGGAGTTTACGAGCCTTCCTCACTGCGGACAGAGTTCTAAATCTGCAGCTCCAGGTGCGGGCCATTCTCCATTCAAGTTCTGTTCCAGCGGAGTTGGTCCTGAGGGCTCTAGGGTCCATGGCTTCGCTATAGCACTTCTTCCTCTTGCCAGGCTCAATATGCGCATTCTACAGTGGACGCTCTTAGTACAGTGGTCATACCTTGCTCTCCCCATGCATCATCCCATAGCGATCAGCAAGGCTTGCAAGCGGTCCCTCTTGTGGTGGCTCCACTCCCGGATCTCCACGAGGGTCGCCCATTTTGTGCTTCTCCCCTCTCGCCACGGTGACCACGGACGCCTCCGCCTCGGGTGGGGGCACTTGGGCGGACAGTCCAAGGCACGTGGAACGATTCAGAGACCTTACTGCATATCAATGTTCTAGAGATGAGAGCAGTGCTCTTAGCGTTGCTAGCACTTCAGGACTTTCTTCCCTTGGGAACAATTGCGATTCAATCGGACAATATGTCTGTTGTCTGGTACATCAACAAGCAAGGTGGAACAAGGGCTTACCCCCTTTGTCGAGAGGCCATGAGAGTTTGGGAATGGGCAATCTCCACCAATCGCTTACTCATAGCAACGCACATTCCGGGTCGGTCCAACATCCTAGCGGACAAGCTCAGTCGCACCATTCTGACCCCTTACGAGTGGTCTCTCAATTGTCAAGTAGCGGAACGCATATTCGCACGGTGGGGAACCCTTCATGCGATCTTTTGCTTCTCCCTCAAACACCAAGTGCGACAGTTTTTCGCTCTAATACCTCCTCCCGGAGGTACCCCAAGAGACGCTCTGGTGCATGCTTGGCCGCCCGGTCTTCTGTATGCCTATCCACCCTTGCCTCTGATGCTACAAGTTCTTCAGAAAGCCTCTCGGGTGGGTTGCAGAATGATTCTCATTGCTCCATTCTGGCCTCGACAGATCTGGTTCCCCTTCCTAAGGTCTCACTCGGTGAATCCTCCTTGGATTCTAGATCCCATTCGGATCTGATATCCCATCCATCCTGCATTCCTCCTCCGAACCTGGACAACCTGAAGCTGACCGCTTGGCTGCTCCAGTTCCACTCTTGATAAGGACTCCCGGTATTTCTTCACCGGTAAAGGCTATTTTGGTGGCGGCTCATAAACCATCCACTAGAAAGGTTTACGAAGCAAATGGAAACGTTTCTCTGTGTGGAGCGGCAAGGCCTAAATCCTTCACGGTTCCTCTCCCTGTAGTGCTTGATTTTCTAACCTCTCTCTTTAATGATGGTGCCAGCAGTTCCACAGTCAAAGTTCAACTGGCGGCAATTTCTCACTATCACATTGGTCAAGAGTCTAATCCTCTTATGTCAGCCAAATTGTGCAAAACATTTCTTAAAGGTACTTTCCTTCTCAGGCCCCTATAAAACAAGCAGTTCCTCCTTGGGACCTTTCTTTGGTCCTACAGGCCTTGACCGCTCCCCTTTCGAGCCCAAGGCTACGGTGGATCTCAAATTCTTGTCCTACAAGACAGCCTTTTGGTAGCCATTACATCAGCCAAGAGAGTTTCTGAACTTCAAGCTTTATCAGCTAAACCTCCTTACTTGGTATTTCATCCGGACCGTGTCTCCCTCAGGACCAACCCGTCCTTCCTTCCTAAAATCGCTTCTGAAGCAAACATCAATCAATCCATTAACCTCCCTGTTTTCTTCCCTAAGTATGAAAACAAAGGTGAATATAAGCTACACTCACTAGATGTTCACAGGCAACTTAGATTTTATCTCAACAGGACAGCTGGTCATAGGCAATCCGACCAGCTGTTTATTTCCTTTGCAAAATTCAATTTGGGCAAGCCAATTTCTAAAGTTTCTCTGTCCCGCTGGATTTCACAGTGCATTTTATTGGCTTATCAAGCGTCAGGAAGGCCCGCACTGGGGGGTGTTCATGCCCATTCAACCCGGTCAGTATCTACCTCGGCAGCCTTCAAGGCTAGGATTCCTCTAGATGATATTTGTGCAGCAGCCACGTGGGCTTCATCTCATACATTTATTTCTCACTATAAGTTGGATCTTGCATCTAGGGGTAGAGCATCCTTTGGCTCCGGTGCTCGGAATATCCTTCCATGATGGCGCCCAAGATTCAGGTAGCTGGGGACTCTGTCCCACAGGTTGCAGACAAATGAATATCCTACTTCAGATTTAGAAGTGATGTACTCACCATAACGATCCATCTGAGTAGGTGTATTCATTTGTCTGCAACCATCCCGCCCTCCTATCCCCCTGGCCTTTCAGTTTCCTGCATATTCCTTGTTACCCTTTTAGGGTATTGTTGCTTTGGCAAACTCGATCTGAGGTCATGAGGGTAGAGCAGGGCATTATGGGTGAGGGGAGGAGCTGAGAGCTTGGATCCATAGCTGGAAAACCATGCCGGTTCGGATCCGATATCGGATCCATAACCCCACAGGTTGCAGACAAATGAATACACCTACTCAGATGGAACGTTATGGTGAGTACATAACTTCTAATTCCTGCGTCTACTGCCTTGGTCCTCTCCACTTACAAGAGGACTGTTCAATCTGTCACTCTTTTAGTGGGAGGGTCATGACAGATAGGCGCAGGAAACTCATGGACAGAGGATTATTAAAACCTTCTTTTCAGGAGGCTCTGGATGCTTCTGACCAGGCATCGAAATCCTCGAAGGAATCGAAGACGTCGGAGCCCAAGTCATCGGCTCCGAGCTCTTCGAGTAAAGTTAGATCACCGGTTCCACAGACTTCGGGGCCGAGTGTTCAACTGGTGTCGGTTCCTGAGCCTCGAGTCTTGGAACCGGTGATGGAGCTCCCTCCTTCGACTTTATTGAGGTCGGCTCCGTCTTCGGTTCCTTCGACCCGTTCTTCTTCCAAACTCTCCGATGTCGATGTGGATCGTGTGGTGCAGAAGTTATTGGAGCATTCGGCCCTGTCCAAACTTATTTCAGTTTCCACCCAGTTGGTGTCGAAACTTGAAGGCCTCCCAGTGTCTCCATCCATTCCTCCTCCGAGACCTGTCCAGTCTTTGGAGCCGGAAGAGGTTGATCTTCTGATTGTGGAGCCCTCGGGTCCAGAACCGTCCTTTTCTCGGTCTGTTCCTCTCACCTCAACTCCTTCGGACCCGATACCGGAGTCTCGGAGCCGACGATCTGTCCTTGGTTCCGAGGCCGAGAGTCGAACCGACGTTTCGGTTCCGACTCTTCCCCTCGGGGCCTCGGCGCGGATCGATTCGGCTCCGTCCTCGGGGTCGATGCCTTCGGTGCCTGTTTCGGAGATTCTTCCCATTTCTTCGAACCGGGAGATTCTTCGATTCGGGACCGGGCGTTCGACCTAATGAGGAAGGTGTTGTCTACCCAGACAACCACATCAGTGGAAGCAACCTCTCCTCCCCTTAAAGGGCCGTTATCCTCCTCTGCACCCACGGCCACATCCAAGCGTCGAGCACCAGTGTCTCAGCCACCCCTGGAGGGTGCCCCCTCTTCCTCGGAGGCTTCTTCGGATGCTCCCCACGAAGAAGTCCCTAGGAAAAGATTGTGTAAGAGGAGACACTTGGATTCTCCACAAGAATCCTTGACATCCGATACTGACTTAGATGAGTCAGAGGGTCCCTAAGTCACCTTCAGAAGATGTCTCTTTTCGGACATATTGGAGATCCTGAAACAGAGAGGTGACTGGCAGTCCCTTCCCTTCTGAGGATGAGTCAGTTTTGCTGAAGGCATTCGGTGCTCGCCCTTCTTCCTCCTGGGTCACTCCGCCTTCGACGAATTAATGGAACTTATTGCTCAAGGGCGTGGAGGCTCCTGACACAGTGGAACCAGTCCCAAGGAAACCCAGTAAATATATCACTGCACCTCAGGACAAGACCTACTTAACAAAAGGAGTTCCAGTGGCGCTATAAGGTGGCAGCGCCACGAAAAAGGAGATGTCGGAATCTTCCTCATCTGTCCATCCCCTAATAAAGATTCTAGGACTATGGACAGATGGAAGCGCATTTTTAGTTCAGCGGCTTTTTCCATGCGATCCCTGAACTATTTGACCCATTTTACACACTACAGAGGGATCTAGTCAAAGAGTTGGGAGATACCCTCCAGGGTACTACAGATGCTGCTGTCTCAGAGAAAGTGACAGCGCAACTTAATACCCTTACATCCATTGTGAACTCGTCCATGAGGCTGATTTCTTACGCAGAAGGTTCGAGTAGGGCAGCAGCTTCAGCGATTGCTCTTCGCAGACAATCCTGGATGCGCTTATGTTCATTTGCGGAAGCCTTCAAGTCTTCCTTTACTAACGCCCCATTTGACGGTGCCACCCTCTTTGGCCCCAAAGTAAAGGAGACCCTTACCCGGTGTGAACAGGAGGGAAAGACTCTGTCTGCTGTCGGAGTCCGTTTTTCCACCCCAACCAGACTGTACCCCAAAGGGCAACGTGGTGGGAAAATGTGGTTTCGAAAACCCCAAGGATCTTTCCCAGGCACACAGGGTGATGCCCCTTCTAGAGGCAGAGGAGGGGGCAGAGGTGGAAGACGCCGCCCTGGCGGCAGAGGGGGTCCGCAGCATCAAGGTGACAGGGATACACTCCCTGGTAAACCTTTCCAGCACTCCTGAGAGGAGGCCCGACTGTCCTGCTCTGGAGGCAGTCGGGGTCGCTAGCTTTATACCCTCAGGCCTGGCAAAATATATCTACAGACAAGTGGGTAAAGAGCGTGGTTACCAGAGGTTACAACATACCCTTTCTATCCCATCCCATTCCAAAGAAAAGACTCCCAGATGTACCCCATCTGCAGAGCCAGCAGCTATAGAAATTTCAAAGCTGCTTGAAAAAAGAGTCATCCAACCAGTCCCAGCGGACCAGCAAGGATTCAGGACTTACTCAAGGTTCTTTTTAGTTCCAAAGAAAACACGGGACTGGAGGCCCATCCTGGACCTAAGCGACCTCAATACCTTCGTCAAGAAAGAAAAGTTCCGAATGGTCACGCTTCAATCGATCCTTCCATTCTTACAGAAGGACGACTGGATGTGCTCAATAGATCTGGAGGATGCATACTACCACATCAAAATGGCCAGGGCATCCAGAGATCATTTGCGCTTCTGGCTGGGGCCAGTCACTTTCAATTCGAGCCCTGCCCTTTGGTCTGACCTCAGCCCACAGGGTCTTCACCAAATGCATGGCAGTGGTAGCGTCTCACTTGAGACGCCAAGGATTCCAGGTGTTTCCGTATCTGGACGACTGGCTCCTTTCTGCCACCACCCAGCGTCAACTATTACAGGCCAGAGACTATACTCTTCAACTGTGTGTTCACCTAGGAATTTCCGTAAACTTCGGAAAATCCTTACTTCAGCCATCACAGAATATCTTGTTCATAGGAGCGGAATTAAACACACGTCAGTTAATTCTAAGACTTCCTCCAGAAAGGATACTATCACTTCAGACTCACATACGTCTTCTTCTCTTGTCCAGGAAATCTCCAGCAAAACTGGTACTGAAGGTTTTGGGACTCATGTCAGCTTCTCTTATTGCAATACCCTTGGGAAGGCTGCACATGAGAGTCCTACAATGGCTACTGTTTGCACAATGGTCGTTCCAACAACTACCTCTAACACACAAGATTCTTATAACGAACACATGCAAAACACACCTAAACTGGTGGCTTCAAACGTGCAACCTTTCCAAGGGGAGACCATTTGTGCTACCCACGCCTACAGTTACGGTGACCACGGACGCTTCCCTGATAGGGTGGGGGGGCATCTTTCAGGGACAGACAGTCCAAGGCGAATGGACCAATTTGGAGTACAATCTGCACATCAATGTTCTAGAGTTGAGGGCAGTGTTTCTAGCGTTGCAACACTTTGCTCCCCTTCTTCCTCTGGGAACTATTGCAGTTCAGATGGACAACATGTCTGTAGTCTGGTACATAAACAAGCAAGGGGGAACCAAGTCCTATCAGCTATGCAGAGAGGCCATGAGAATCTGGCAATGGGCGGAGTCCACGGGTCGCTTTCTAATAGCAACGCACATCCCGGGTCATCCAACGTCATAGCCGACAGGCTGAGCAGAGCAATTCTGTTACCGCACGAGTGGTCCCTGAAACAGTCAGTGGCGAAAAGGATTTTTCTCACGTGGGGCCAGCCTTCCTGCGATCTGTTTGCGTCTCCAATGAACGCCAAATGCAGGAGCTACTTTGCCCTATTACCTCCTCCAGGGGAAGTCCCCAGGGACGCACTGATTCACGATTGGCCCCGGGACTCCTGTACGCATTTCCCCTGATATCAAAGTTTCTCCAGAAAGCCAGAAACCTACACAGGACAATAATCCTCATTGCCCCATTCTGGCCTCGTCAAATTTGGTTTCCCTTCCTGAAGACACACTGCATTCGGGGACCCTGGATTCTGGACCCAGAGCCAGATCTATTGACTCACTCGTCAGGGGCTCCCCATCCCGCTCTTGTCCCTCCATCTAGCAGCTTGGTTGCTCCAATTCCCAACTTAGCCAGGTCTGATCTTCTTTCGCCGGCAGTTCAGAATATATTGGTGGCTTCTCATAAAGCTTCCACTACTAAAACATATTCTAGTAAATGGAAGCGATTTGTATTCTGGGCGAATACACAGCAAGTGGATCCTTTTATAGCTCCTTTGAATAAAATATTAGAGTTTTTAACGGACTTGTTCCATCACGGTGCTTCTCCTGCCACACTAAGGGTTCAATTGGCTGCCATTTCAAATTTCCATGTGGAAGAATGTGGGGCTCCTGTTATGGCCCACAGACTTTGTAAAGCCTTTTTAAAAGGGGTTTTTCATATTAGACCACCAGTTAGCCTACGTCACCTTGGAGTCTAAACTTGTTGTTATCTAAATTAATGTTGCCCCCCTTTGAACCAGCCTCCTCTTGCCCATTAAAATTTTTGTCCTGGAAGACTCTCTTTTTGGTAGCCATTACATCCACTAGGCGAGTATCTGAACTTCAAGCTCTCTCCATCAAGCACCCTTATTTGATCTTTCACTCTGACAGAGTTTCTCTTCGAACTAATTCATCCTTCCTCCCTAAAGTTTGTTCTATTAACAATATTAATCAGTCCATTGAATTACCCACCTTCTTCAAGAATCACTCCAACAAAATGGAGTATATGTTGCACAAATTAGATGTTCACAGACAACTAAGGTTTTACTTGGATAGAACAAAAGATCACAGAAAAACTGATCAACTTTTTGTGGCCTTTGCTGATAACAGGAAAGGATTAGCGGTTACCAAAAGAACTCTTTCTAAGTGGTTAATGGATTGTATAATCTATGTCTATGATTCTTCAAATCAAACTCTTTTACACAAACCCAAAGGACATTCCACAAGGTCAGTGTCTACATCTCTGGCTCATGCAGCCCGCCTACCACTAGACGCTATTTGTGCGGCTGCTACTTGGTCTAAGCCACATACATTCATTTCTCATTATAAGGTAGACAAGGTTTCTAGGGACAGGGCAACCTTTGGTTCCACTGTGCTCAAGAACGTCCTTCCGTGAGTTCCTCAGGAACAAGGAGCTAGGGCGCTACCCATGTGTAAGAACAACGGGCGAGATTGAACACTATCACATATAGAAGTTATGTCCTTACCATAACGTTCCATGTGGAGTGTTCATCTCGCCTTTGTTCTTACATTCCCACCCTCCCTTAAGAAGAACGTTCATTTTTGGTGCCTGGCCTGGGGCATTCTGCTTCTGCTTTGCAGATGTTGTGTACATAGTTAACATGTGTATATATGTGTATGTGTCTATATATATATTTATATATAGACTCTTAGTTCTGTGCATATGTGAGGTAAGCATGAGTGTGCTCTCTCTAGAGACTGGTTTGCTTGCAAACTAGATCTGAGGTAAAGGCAGAGGGGGATTGTGGGTATTAGATTGTCTCGAGCTTCTTCTCGATGCAGAGCTTGCAAGTGGCCGACACGGAGCCGAGGATCGGCTCCGAACCCATGTGTAAGAACAAAGGCGAGATGAACACTCCACATGGAACGTTATGGTAAGGACATAACTTCTATTTTATGCCCAAGGTGGCTGTGGAGATAAATCTGAACCAGGTAGTCAGTCATTCAGTTTTTATCTTAATTATAGCAGTAAAGGGAAGTGCAAGTTGTAGTGTCTAGACATTCATTGGCAGTTGATTTGTTTTCTAAACAACAAGCTGGGATGAAAAGTATCTAAGGTTACCTTAGTGACTGATGATGGACTGCATCAACTTTTGTCACCAAAAGTATGGAGTTAAGTTACTGTAAACTGCTAACACACATGAAACAACTAGGGCTACTTTTATGGCAGCATTGATTTGTGACAGTGGCCTGCTTTTTGGGACCACCACACTCAAAAGGGATTCTTGGAAGAAACCACATAGGTAGTTGAGTTAGATGCTTCATACTACCAGTTTGGAGAGGACGGGCAAGACCAACATAACTATTAGACGTCCATCCTCTTCCATATATATCCAATGGAGGTATTGGGAGATTTTTTTTAATGTATGTTTTATTTATCACTATAAGGTCCCAAACTGACTTCCAAAGTCTAGAGCAGCAGGGGGAAGCAGTAAGCATTATGGAAGAAAGGAGGAAATAAAGCCAGGGAAAGACTTGGGTTGGTGTCTACAGGGATTTTGGTCAGTGGTAGTGTTCTGCCTGTTCAGAGGAGGAAGAGGATCATCTAGTTCTTCCATTATGGTAAGCACTTTGCTTTTTTCTAAGTTTTAATTATGTAGGTATGTTTATGTTAGACTAATAAAAGACACGTGCAGATACTATAGAGAAACTGAGAGAAATGAAAATGCTATAATTGTTTAGAGCTGCTATGGAAAATGACTGGCAGGAAACTCTTTATTTTAAGAAGTATTTTTTAAGAAGCTGTCATTAATTCTGTCTTGTCTGTCTCATTACCTGTGTTTATGATATATTTGCTACTTAAAAATCATAACTGAGAGTATGTGATTAAGTCTTAATTAATATTGTAAAAGTGAAGAGTAAAGTTATTATACTTGACATATGAAACCAAAAAGCATAGTTGTTGCATTTATCCTATACACAATGTGATTTATTTTGTATGTAACACTGGGACAGATTTAAAAAATATCAGACTGTTTTTCAATTGTGTCTGATCATATTTTATTTCTCTTTTCCTTAGTATGATTGGTTTTTCACAGAAGGAAATGTCGACCCTACCGTAAGTAATAACTGCCTAACATTTAGTTATTTTTACCTAACCCAAAAAACTTGGTATGCAGAAGTCATCATTTCTATAGAAATTTTTTATTCATTTTGTGATTAATTGTATATTCAGTCTTTTTTGAAAGTGTTGAATCAGGCAAGTAATAACTAGCAGATTGCTAACCTCAGAAAAAACACAACTATTTGTGTAATCTGTGTACCTAAGGCCATGTTCATGCTGTACAGGGTGTTTGAAATTGATCCATATGTGGCATTCAGAATTTATTGCAAACTGTTAGCTGTTTCATTCAGTACTGAATTCTTTTTCACCCATTATTGTGACAAAGTGTGGCTGTCCAGCAAAATGGCACTGGGATGAAGGACATGTTTATTCATTATGCCATTTGTCATGTTTTCACTTAGAACGTGGCACACTTACCATCATTACCAATACAAAGCATGTAATCATCTTTGTCCTAGGTTTTTTTTTTTTTTTTTTTTTTTTTTTTTTTTTAAGGAGGAAAGCCTGGCAACACAGCAGAAAGTGACATGTACAGTTCCATTCACTGATGTATGCTTGTTTTATTGATGACGCACTTGCATCCATATAGCTAAAGAGCAAATCCTAAAAGAGGTTGACTGAGTGCTTTATTGCTGTATACAAGTTTGTATTCTTGTTGTTTAATTTCTTATGTATCTTTTGTATAAAAGTATATTTTAATAGTAGATCAGACAGATTTGTATTTTTTAAAGTTTAATGTTAGATGGCAGACTGATGTTAGAATTAGGGTTGCCACCTTTCTATTGTGCCATTTCCTGAGAAACAAGCCACACCCCATGCATAATCAAGCCACACCCATTCCCTGTAATTGGCATGCCCCTTTGCTCTAGCACCCTTCAGCACAAGTTGAATATCACATAGTTACCACTAAATAGAAAAATATGCAACAAGTCAGAAGTAAATTTAAAAACTTTATTTAGAAATACTTCATTCAAGGATTTACTACATGCAACAGTACATCACAAGCATGGGAAAACTAACCCTTCAGCACAAGTCTGATATCACATGTAGGTAGTACTTAAATGGAATTACTTGGATATAAAAACAATAATTAATTCAAAGCAGTACATAAAGGGTTCACTACACACAATAGTACAAACAGTAATTCATTCAAAGCAGTACATTAAGGGTTCACTACACACAACAGTACAAAAATGCCAGCACTTGAAGAAAAGCAATTGTATAAAGTGTCTTCACAATTTTGCCAGAAATCATTGCTTATACTTGAAGCTATATTTGGCATTTGATGTAGCAGCCTCAAGTAATGGCTGGTTATTTTTCACAAATGAATAAAATTGTGAACAACTCATGTCAAAGTTTAGCTTGACTTGCAACTCTGCCTTCAAAAGAGACACAAGCAATTCTATTTCTTGTATCAGTCCACGCATTCCCCATAAGTGAAAAAACCTTTTCCACAAAGCTATTGCTGGGGGGGGATTGAAAGGGCAAACTGCACCAGTCTGTAAAGTGGCTTGCAGTCTGGAGCTTTACTAAAAAATGTCACCCAGCGATCACGTACAGATGCCTCTGTCATCTGTAACAGGGCTGGCAATGCAGCAGTTAAAGTGCAGTAGTCTGAGTAAAGTGCTTCAATGTCCACGTCCAATTTGAAGAGGTCTGCAACTGTATGCAGTTCTGGCCATGTTACAGGATGTTGGAGGCTGAGAACCTGCATAGCTTTAAAGGGACTTAGTCAAACCACTTCTGTAGGTAATAAAGTCCTTTACTGTAAAAATCACAGAAGTTCCTACAGACCTGCTGTGCAACAGCTGGAGTAAAGTGCTGTAAGGTAGATGAAACTATAGAACCAAAGAATTGGTCATCTAGCCTTCTCTGCAACTCATCTTTAAGACTTTTCATCACTGTGTACAACTCAGGAGCAGAGAGAGAGTGTTACTTTCCAGCTTTTCTATAGACTTGTGGAATACCTGCAGGATGTAGTGCATGAAATGTATGTAGCACTCTGCCTCCAAGATATCCCCACTGATGCCATCCGCATCAGCCTCCACAAATTTCCAGATAAAGGGGTGACCGTCCTCAGGCCCTTGACTAATAGAATAACTTTTAATAGCAAGCCAGCATTCGGCCAGCCTTGCAACAGCTGGGAACAAAGACGGCCACCTTGTTGCAACATGCTGCATGATTTCCTTAAAGTCCTGGTCTAGAAAGGAATAGATGTCTTTCAACAGTGCCATTTTTTAGCAGATGTTGAAAACTCACTATATATTTTCAAAACCAGAGTCTCCACTTCAAACTTTGCAAGGGACTTGCTTGCATGCTTGGCACAGTTGTGTATAACATGGCATAAACAGTTTACTGCAATGATGTGAGGCACCTCTGATTTCAAATTTTTAAAAATAGATCTCTGCTTTCCATAATTAACAGAGGCATTGTCTGCAGCATAGCTAGCAATGTTTTGTACTTGGAGTCCTTTCTGGACAAGGATGTCCTTTATTTTTTTAAAGATACATTCAGCTCTTTCATTATGATCCTTGTAGAAATCCAGACATTTCCGTTATGTGCCATGGGTGTGAGTGAAGAACTGAATAACCAAAGCGAACATTTTTCTGTTCCCTTTATTGGATGCATCTGATCCCACTGAGAAATAGGAATTTCAGAAGGAGCTCCTCTGAATGAGGTGCAAGTATATTCATGACAATACTCTCAAATTTTGTCTTCCCACAGCTGAATTATGAAGCCAAATTAGAATCAAGGAAAACTGTCAGTGCCAGCTTACCTCCACAGTCCATGGATACATATGAGTGACCGTGTTTCACTCCATGGTAGACTGCTGTCACTTCAGCTGCAGTCAGTTTGGAAGCTTCACTGGTTGCATTACGTGGCTGAATAAACATCATTACAAGGTTCTGCCTTTGAAGCTGAAGGCTTTGCTGATGTTTGTCTGACTTCTGGTGGCTTTTCAGTGCCTTTTCCCCATCCCATTTTACAGTGAAAATTATTCCACAGGATATGCACTTTGCCATGGCATCTGCATTTGGAACAGGTAGCACCCATGAGTAGTTTTGCTCCCATACCTTATTATAACTGCAGATAAACTTCTTTGGAGACATGCTTTCAACCTCTTGATCCGTTGACCTTTTCCCAAGCATGATTCATGCAGGATCCTTGCTCAACAACACTACAATAAACCGAAACAGCTGTTAATACAAAAATCACACTTGACCAACACCAGTGCCTGGTGGGGCTTGTGTCAATCAGTAGCCAGAGTTGATCACATTCACATGTGAATCTCCAGACTTTCGCACCCTGGCAATACCAAGTTGGTATAAGGAAAAAAACGTGAAAAAGTGAGACTCCACACGAAAAATTAACGGTGAAGGTCAAGCAATGAAAGGCAGAAGCAGACACGATAAAGATGAATTATGTAGCTCAGCAATCATAATACCCTCTGGCTGCAACAGTAATAACTTGCGTAGAGACGGCTCAAAAATCAGACTTTTAAATACTGTAATCCTAGAACAGGCCATGCAGTTTCTTAGAAGCCTAACAAAAATATTTAGCAACTTAAAACCTGTATCATCTGGTAGAAATCCACGCAGTATGATAACAGTGAGGCAAAATCTGTCCATTTTGTTCTAAACAATACCTTTCAACCTAGGCAAGAAACCTACACTAGGCTGTGCTAGAGACACAGAAACATTAGTTTTAGGTGTTACATTACAGTTTACTGTACTGTAAATTTCCGTCTGATTTACAAACACACGGGAAAGGCTGGCACAGGTTTAGTAACTATGTCCCCTTTTCCCCAGACTATAAAAGTAATTATTGCCACCTACTCCTTATCAGCCACTTTAAGGCCCCAACAAAAAAGTGTCCAATCTTACCATTTGACCCAACGGCGAGGTAGAGTGGCTCACAGTGTCACTAAGTAAATATGCAAGTATTCTCGAAACTTAAATCCCTACACCACAGTGAAAGGTTTAAACATATTTAATAAAATAAAATATTCAGTATATATTCACTGTGACAAGTTCAAAACCACATAAAATATTGACAGTCTCAAAGAAAAACAAAGTAAAAACAGCTACATTAAGCCTTACTATATACCCAAGACAGTACACCCTAGAATGAAAAACATAGATCAAGGTAAACATGGTGATGACAGACTAGAAATGGCAGTTCTACAGTCAAAGCATCTTATACAACAGGTCATGTAGTCATTATATACTCACTTTAACATCAAAGTACAAAATCACATGAAAGATTTAAAACATTGCAGTAAAAACAGCCAAACTAAGCCTTGGTATACCCTAGAAAGATTTAAAACATTGCAGTAAAAACAGCCAAACTAAGCCTTGGTATAGACGGTATACCCTGGAAAACACAGATCAAGGTAAACATAGCAGTTAAGACAAACTAAAGAAATGGCAGTTCTACAGATGCAATAATCTTATACAAATCAATCATATATTCACTGTAACATCAAAGTGCACCCACATGAAAAATAAAAAGTCATTAAAATAGCTTTGCAGTTAAACAGCCAAACCAACCCTTGCTATATATATATATATATATATATATATATATATATATATATATATATATAGATAGTTATAACCCAAGCATCGTATACAAATCATTTGTTATCACTATTAATGAATGAGATAGTGCCAGAGATAATATTGACAGTCTCAAAGAAAAACAAAGTAAAAACAGCTACATTAAGCCTTACTATATACCCAAGACAGTACACCCTAGAATGAAAAACATAGATCAAGGTAAACATGGTGATGACAGACTAAATGGCAGTTCTACAGTCAAACATCTTATACAACAAGTCATGTAGTCATTATATACTCACTGTAACATCAAAGTACAAAACCACATGAAAGATTTAAAACATTGCAGTAAAAACAGCTAAACTAAGCCTTGGTATAGACAGTATACCCTAGAAAGATTTAAAACATTGCAGTAAAAACAGCCAAAATAAGCCTTGGTATAAACGGTATACCCTAGAAAACAAAGATCAAGGTAAACATAGCAGTTAAGACAAACTAGAGAAATGACAGTTCTACAGATGCAAGAATCTTATACAAATCAGTCATATATTCACTGTAACATCAAAGTGCACCCACATGAAAAATAAAAAAAATCATTAAAATAACTGCAGTAAACAGCCAAACCAACCCTTGCTATATATAGATACAGTTATAACCCAAGCATCATATACAAATCAGTTATCACTATTAATGAATGAGATAGTGCCAGCGCAGCTAATGAATTAATGTAAATTTAATATTTACAAAATTCATTAATATCTGTGCTAGCAGTATCTCATTCCAGACCACACTAAACCTTTGAAAATCTTTCAAGTAAATATTAAATTCCATTTACCTCCAGAAAAGCAGCAGGCTCCTTAGACAATCTTAGGAACATGGTACAACACAAACTGACTATTCCGTGCAGAGGCTGAGCAAACAAACAGCAGGCAGGGCAAAAAAGGGCTCAGTGTCGCTAACAGCAGGGCAGCAGCAAAAGTACTGATACAACAGTACTGCTCTTAAATTAATCCCAGAAGCAAGCAGGTCTGCTTCGTCTCCTGAGTCCCGCTCTCAACCTTCCCTTCCTCGAATCCCGCCAGCAGCAACCTTCAAGAGTAGCAGGCTAGGGCACAAGAAGACCACCAGGCAGCCAACAATCCACACGAATCTGATCTGAAGATCCTCTTCCACCATGGTGCATGGCGATCAGTAGATAAATCTCAGTCCTTCTGGCACTAGCACAGCAGCTAGCCATACGATGCAACAGACGGTCACAGGCTCAGCAAGTAAGGAAAGCTTCGGAAACCTCACTTCTTTCGTCTTCCTTCTCCTTCTTCAACTTTCGAAAGGGCTTGGCAGGCAACAGACAGTATTGCTCAAAGCACCGCTTTTTATATCTTAATTTTTGCGGGCTTTCTCTGAGCATATACTAGCCAGTAAGACATGTTGATTGACTGCTTGCTGCGATTCCTCCCCATGCAGCAAGCAGCCAATCAACCACCAAGATGGCAGTGTCATTTTTTTTTTGTCAGAGGAAGATGCGCTGACACAGCCTGACTGAGGTGGATGCTCTCACTCTTGCTCTCTCTTTCTGGAGTTGCAGAGTGAGAACCGGAGAACTGGAGTGTCCTATTGATTTCTGGACACTCCTGGGGAAAAACAGAAGGGTAGCAACCGTAGTTAGGATCGAAGTGTCTAATGCTGTCCATCCCATTGGCAAATAGTTCGATTTTTGCCAGTGGAGCTGCTGTCCTTGTTTTCTGACATGACTGTAAAATATCTGTGAGCTGACAGGGGTTAAAAGAACTGAACACCCAAAGACCGCATTCTTTCTTTGCTGGGGTGGGGGCTAGTGCTTGAGCCAATCCTCATCCTCTTAGAGGGGTGTAAGACTGCATGTTTTGACAGATTTGCATATCTCTCCTTCCCAACCAAGAGAAGTATAAATGTGCAGGTACTCTGCTGATCTAAATGCTATGCCAACCTCCCTTCCTCAGGGAAAGAAGTTTACATTTGATATGCTGACAATTTTTATGATAGCTAAAAAGTTTGTATTTGCCAAAGGAGTAAATCTTCATCCCAGTAAGAAACCTGAGGGTTTTGGTTTTTCCCTTGTTATCTAGCTTTCAAAACTGTGGTAACATAGGGGCTTATCAGAAGATCTGGTATTATTTACAATGCAGGTAAGATAAGATGCAATTTAAAAGACAGGCTTTAACATTTATATGAAGAGTAGTGATACATAGTGTATGTGAGGCTTCTTTTAGCTTTCACACGGTTAAATTTTTCTGGAACAGACGTTAATGTCTGTAGTGGGTATAAGAATGGGAAAATCACCATAAAATACATTGCTGCCATTCTTTGGGGGGGGGGGGGTGCAGTGTGCAAAAATCATCAAAAAGGAAGAAGGTATTAGGATGTCTGTATTGTAAAACTTATGGGTGTATTTTGTAAGTACTTTGTTTACCTTCTCTTCATCCTGATTGGATCAGATTTATATAAATGACAGTAAACCTTAGCGACACAATCTCAGTTGCAGGCATTATACATTTCAAACCATGCCAACACAACTGAAGCCGTAAACATTATACATCACTTTTAACATATACAGTCATTGTTAGTCAACCATTACATAGCTCATTCAAATCCTGCCTTCTTTTAAACCTCATTCCTCCTCTGCATGTATTGATCCTACAATTCCCATTTTTCATATGTAATTTGCTCCTACTCTTTCTAAAGATCTCAGTTCCAGTTGTTTACTTCTAGTAAAGTTGGTTACTTGATCACTGTGTTTGTTTTACCTTCCCAAGTATTACTGATGTTCTTCACGTTTCACTGTTGCAGTCATCACCTTTGGGTTATCCCTACTGTGGTAGCCCTCGGTCGGCCCAAATACCAGAGTCAGTATTTTCCTGCGTCGGCTGACATCGCTTGCTGCCTGACGTCAGGTCATCAGTGCTATCAAGGAAGGCAGCCGACACCATTACATCAGTCTTTCTTGGCGTGGAGCCCGTAACAAAAGCAGTTTGCAAGTGTGCCGGTCGGTCACTACCAGAGTTTGAATTACAGCTGACAACGTCTAAAGCTAAGTACCCCATTGGGGATCATGTTTTCTTGCACTAACTGATGTCCGAAAAAGTTAACAATTGTCTTGCCTGTGGAAAGCAAATACCACACAGAGACTTCCATTCATACTGCATCACTTGTTTAGGGCCAGCCACAACGTCCCCTGTTGCCAGTTCTGTGCCCTCTTTAACACAAGAACCATTCATCATAGAGCTCTTATTGTAGCCAGGTATTTTCATCTTCTGTCTTCGCATTCCGAAATGGCGTCTGTCAGCCAACAATCCAAAGACATTCCGAAAAAACATAAAGGTAAAGACAGACCACACAAGGCTAAGCCTTCCGACGACTCTGTCGCTAAGCAGGTTGTCAGTTCTCCAGAATTTAGTGAGGCGCCTTCGCAGCCCCTGATGCCCGATTTGATACCTTCACAGGTCTCTCCTGAGACCCTTTTGGAGTCTGGTATGCGACAGAAATCTTCTTTGTGTTTTGAGCCTTTGGTTGTCTCTGCCTTGGTTGGGTCCGGAGCTGCGATGCAGGCACTGGCTTCTGAGGAAGTTTTTTGCACTACCGAATCTAGACAAAAAATGACGTCTTTTACTCCGGCTACCGTTTCTCTCAGACCGATGGATAATCTTAGGCCTAAAAGCAAGGCCACTCCTAGCCACCATTTTACTCCTGCTCCACCACCCCAAGCTCAAATGCTTAAAATGGCAGAGGATCTTATCACCCTTACCAGGGGTAGTCAGGCCACACCTTATAAAAGGAAAAGAGACCTTTCTCCTGAAATACTGACAGAACAGGATTCTGAGCAGTCTGATTATTCAGGTTTTGAAGAGGAACAACAACCTCTGACTGCTTATGAGGATTCAGATGCAGAGGAATCCATTCCTTCTGCCTCCCCACCAGAAGATCTTTCCTTTGGAGAAACCCTTCACACCCTCCGGGAACATTTCCACTGGGAATCCCAGGACTTCCCTCAGTCTAAGAAAAGACTAAGATAGTTTCTAGACCTGCCCCAGCACAGACTCTTGGCCATCCCTCCAATCTTAGAGGTAGTTGATAATGTCTTCCATGAATCCAGCTTAACTCCTGGCACCCTCAGACCTGCTCCCAGAAAACCTGACCGGTATTACAGAGTACCGGATTCTCACAAATACCTGTACAGAAATCCTGCTGCAGACCCGGAGGGCATTACACAGGGATCAAAAGGAGCTAAGGCTGGTTCTGCAAATAATCCTATTCCATCTGACAAGGACTCCAGAGCTCTGGATAGATGGAGTAAAAAAGTATACACCTCTGCAACCTTAGCTGTCAGAGCACTTGACTGTCAGTTCTACATGTTAAAATATCAACAGTACACTTTGGAACTATTAAAACAAAATATTTCAACCTTTCCTGACTGTGCCAATTCGAAAGTGTTAGCAGATTTACTGCACTCTACTTGTCAAGTGGCTAAACACTCATTACACTGGAAATGATGCCCTGGAAGCCTCAAGGAGGGCAGCAGTGTCAAAATCTGTCATTAAGAGACATGTATGGTTGAAGGAACAACCTCTCCCTGATCATGTCAAATCTAAATTACTTGATGCACCCTTGGATGAGGACCGCATGTTTGTAGTAAAAGCAGAAGAGGTGCTTAAAAAGATGGAAGACAAAGTAAAATCTATGCAAACAGTAGAAGATTTCCTTCAGCTACAACCTCCTAGGTTCAGCAGGAATTTTCCCTCAAAACACTGGTCCTTTCCTGCACCTAGCAGACAGGGACAAGGTAAGCCCCGCAGGGACAGACCACCCAGACTCCTATCCCAGGAACAACATAGAACCAAACAGTGGACCACTACACTCCAAAGGCAGGGACTTCTAAGCCATCCCTCTATGGCAAAAACTCTCAATGACTTCCTTTCCCCTCTCTGCCCTCTTTTCACTCACCAAAAACTAGGAGGAAGGCTCTCCCTCTGCAAAGAAAATTGGCTTTTTGTAACAAAAGACCAATGTGTGTTAAAGGTCATTTTTCAGGGATACAAATTCTCTTTCAATGAACTCCAAATTCCAAGAGGGTACCCAGACTTACCTCCAAATCACTGGGCAGAGGCATTGAAACAAGTCCAAACTATCATATCCCAAGGGGCAGTAGAACCTGTCCTCTCAGATCAAACAGGAAAAGGCTTTTATTCCAGATTATTCCTTGTTCCCAGAAAAGAGGCACTTGACACCCCATCTTGGATCTATCCATTCTGAACACCTTCCTGGTGGTCCCCAAATTCAGAATGCTAACTTTGCAGCAGTTGCTGCCTATGCTGACAAAAAATGCCTGGTTAGTTACCCTAGATCTAAAAGATGCCTGCCTCCACATCCCCATAAGGGAATCCTGCAGGAAATTCCTTTGCTTCAGAGCAGGCTCACAACACTTTCCATTCTCTGTGCTACCCTTTGGCTTATCTACTTCTCCCAGGGTATTCACCAAACGCTTAGCCCTGGCCATATCCTTTTGCAGACAGAAAAATATACATATTTACCCTTATCTGGACAACTGCCTCATTCAGGTAGATTGCAAAGAAAAGCTCCTCAAGGACCCCCTCTTTGTCAAAACCCTCCTAATAACCTCCTTAGGGTACACCATCAATGAGAAGAAATCAAAGCAAACACCCTTCAGGAAGATCATTTTCTTGGAAGCACTGCTGGACACAGCATCCTAAATTGCCTTCCTATCCCCAGAAAAGCAGAGCTTCCTGCCTCTCTATTTTATCCAGCTGGCTTCCAGAAGTCACCTCACTGTGAAGAAGTTCCTACAAGCCTTGGGGTACATGGCGTCTTGCATCCTTCTAATTCCTCTGGCCAGGCTTTACATGAGAAAACTTTAGTGATACCTAAAGAACCTTTGGTGCCAGCACTCTCAACCTCTAGAGACGTCTCTCCCTCTGATCCCTGTGCAAGGGCTGATTTTCTTAGGTGGGTAGGGGCTTGTACCCAGAACAAGGATCTTTCCATCACCCTCCACCCAACTGGGTAGACCATTACCACCGACACCTCAGACATAGCTTGTGGCGCTCACCTAGAAGACAGGTGCACCCAAGATCTTTGGGATGCCCAACACCTTCCCTTACACATCAGCCAGAAGGAAATGATGGCAGTACAAAAGGCTCTGACGTTCTTTAAATCCCATTTCAAGCCAGGGGTTCTCCTTATCAAAACAGACACCACCACAGTAATGTGGTACATCAACAGACAGGGAGGGACCCAATCTTACCCTCTGTGCAGGCTAGGCATGAGACTCTGGCTGACAGCCTCTTCCATTGAACTACACTTGATAGCCCAATACCTACTCTCTATGGCAAAAACTCTCAGTGACATCATCTGCCCTCTTTTCACTCACCCTGGCAGACTACTAAAGCAGAAACTTACTGGACCCCCGCGAATGGCAGCTCCACAGAAAAATCTTTTTACAAATCACTCAGGCGTGGGGAACTCCGGAGGTGGATCTCTTTGCTTCGCATCTCAACCATCAGCTAAAAAACCTCTGTACCAGGGAGTATCACCACCTAGCGTGGAAGGTGGATGCCATGACCTTACCCTGGAACACGCTCTTTGTGCATGCATTCCCTACTCTGCCTCTTATTCCCATGGTACTGATCAAAATAAGGGAGGAGAGACCAAAGGCTATCCTCATTGCTCCAGACTGGCCCAGACAACAATGCTACCCCTTAATGTGCAGCCTGACCTTACAGCCTCCCAGGCAGCTTCCCCTGATCTCAGACCTCTTAACTTAGGTGGGGGGGGGATGCTGCACCCCGACTTGCAGACTCTCAAACTATCAGCATGGCTAATACTCTAAAGGCAAACAAGGGGCCCCTGTTAAGCAAACCGCTCCTAGACATTATCACAGAGGTCAGAAGACCCAGCACTAGAAAATCTTACACAGGAAAATGTAAAAGATTCTGCTCCTGGAGCCAGTCCAGAGGGGGCAGTACCACACAACCTCCCATTCCTCTTATCCTGGACTACCTAGCGGAGCTACTTAATAGTGGCCTCTCCTTCTCCTCTATTAAAATCCACGCCTCAGCCAGTTCAGCTCATTTTGATACAGAACAGCCCCTGTTTTCCCATCCTTTGATTAAACAATTCCACAGAGGGGCTTGTAATATCAGACCTCACAGAAGGCCATCCACTTCAGCATGGAACCTGAATTATGTTTTGGAAAAACTTACTTTACCACCCTTCGAACCTGCTGCTTCAGCAGAACTAAGATACCTCTCCTGGAAGACTGCTTTTCTCATAGATATCACCTCAACCAGAAGGGTTTCAGAACTTCAGGCACTGATGGCCATTGAACCCTTCATCATCTTCCATGCAAACAGGGTCTCCCTGACGACTAATCCCTCCTTTATGCCCAAGGTGGTATCTAATGTAACTCTCAACCAGGCCATACATCTACCCACCTTCTTTCCTAACCCTCAAAACAAGAGGGAAAGAATTCTGCACTCACAAGACGTGCACAGACAGCTCAGATACAATCTGGACTGTACTAAACCCTTCAGGAAAACAGACCAACTACTTGTCAGCTTTGCCCCAGGGGCAAAGGAGAAGCCCATTTCCAAACAAGTCATTTCTAAATGGATATCACACTGTATCCATTTCTGCTATAGATTACATGGGAACCCCCACCCCAAGTCTATTCGAACCCATTCCACTAGGGCAGCCTCCACTTGCACAGCATTCCTCAGAGGAGTTCCCACCAGGGACATCCTAGAAGCTGCCACCTGGACTTCTCTCCATACCTTTACCAAGCATTACCACCTACCTCTAGTTTCTAAGGCTAGGGCAGGTTTTACCTCTGCAGTTTTAGAGGGCATGATGACCCATTCCTAGGTCTCTTACTAATCCTACCACCCCTCTCCTCAGATTTGGAAATCCTCCCACATGTGATGACTGCAACAGTGAAACATGAAGAACATAGTACAGTTGTGTACACTTACCATAAATTTAGATGTTCAAGTGCATTTACTGTTGCAGTCCTGGTTTCCCACCCTCCTTCCCCCATATATATCTTCTTTCTTCAGGGAGACCTACGTTTCTAACGGTGGCTTTTAGCCACCAGGACCACTTTACCATATTTACTTGGGCCTCTGACTGGTTAGGGCAAGTAAAACTGATGTAATGGCGTCAGCTGCCTTCCTTTATAGCACTGACGACCTGATGTCAGGCTGCAAGCGACAACAGCTGATGCAGAAAAACATTGACTGGTGTTTGGGCCGGCCGAGGGCTGCCACAGCAGGGATAACCCATAGGTGATGACTGCAACAGTGAATACACTCGAACATCTACATTTATGGTAAGTGTACACAACTGTACTTTCTTCTTGTTCATCAGTTAATATCACCTTCTGTCCACTTCATTAGTAATGCTATATAAACTTCGACCCTAATTCCCCTGATGGTTTTGGAGTTGCCCTAAAAGAACTTGGATTGACAAGGAAGGAACCTTTTTTATTGGTTCAGTGATTCCCAGCTCATTGCTGGACTGTTTAGTTGAAACTAATCATCGTACTCTAAGGTTGTATGACCTTGGAGTTGCTTGTATTAAGTAAAGTGAAGACACCCTGGAAATGAGATGTGATGACCTTGCTCACATGTAAGACATTTTTTTTTTCTTTTTGCCAATTTTTAATGCGTAGTTTGATGAAATACTCTCAGTTGACTGAGAAGCTGTGAAATGTAATGGGGGAACTGGCAAACATTAAATGGAATGAGCAGCTGTTTCCTGATTTACTAACGTATTACATGAAAAGGGTTTAATTGAGTGCAGTAAAAGAAGAGAACCTAACTCCATCTCCACCGCCCACTTACACACCTTCTCTTAGTCTTTTACTGTCCTTTAGCATTTTCTTTTACTTAAGAGATCGTCATTCCTGTTCCCAAATCAGGCTGAGTTTCTGCTACCCGAGTTTTCATTTCCCTGACACCCGCTACCTTCGAGTCGCAGGCCTCTACCGACACCCATGTGGAGTCCGGCATGCTGCAAGATACTCAAGGTATTGGACCGATGGATGCATCTCCCTCGGATGGATCAGGAGCCGCTGAGCAGGCACCAGCTTTTGAGGGTGTATTCAGACCTCAACTTTTGTACATCAAACCGACGAGAGCTGCAAAACCAAAGACAAAAGCAACTTCTAAACCTAAAAGACCGACGCATGAGCCACGTGCACAAGCCTCTATGCCTAAAAAACAAATGATCAAAATGGCTGAAGACCTTATTACCTTGATCAGAGGTATCCATCCCCCTCCAGATAAGAGGCTTAGGCAAGACACTGATTATGAATCTTCAGATCAAGTTTCTATTTCTCCTGATTCCTCTTCTGATCAGGAATTATCTATATCTCCCTATGAGGATTCTGATGCTGAGGAGTCTATTCCATCTGCATCTCCTCCTGAGGATTATTCATTTGGAGAAACCTTGCATACTTTGAGGGAATATTTTCACTGGGAGAGTCAAGACTTCTCAGAATCAAAAAAGAGGCTCAGGGATTTCCTTCTCCCTCAGCACAAGCCTTTAGCCATTCCCCCCGTTTTTGCCATTGTGGATGATGTGTTTTCGGAGTCAAGCTTGACCCCTGACTCCTTACCTTCAGCTCCCAGTAAGCCTGACAGATATTACAGAGTCCCCGACTCACATAAATTTTTATTTAGAAACCCTGCTGCTGATCCTGAAACTATTTCACAGGGTCCAAAGGGAGTTAAGGCCTCAACAGCAAAAAACCCTACCCCCTCTGACATGGATTCTAGGGCACTGGACAGATGGGGAAAAAAGGTTTATACATCTGCAACCCTGGCAATCAGGGCTTTAAATTGTCAATTTCATATGCTTAAGTACCAACAACATGTTATGGGATTGTTGAAACAGAAAATAATGTTGATCTCAGAATGTGCAGAAAATAAGGAATTGCAGGAATTATTGCATACAGCTGAAAAGCATACTTTGCAATGTGGTTTTGATTCTTTAGAGGCCTCCTGCAGGGCCGCAGTTACTGGATCTGTGATTAGGAGGCATGCCTGGTTAAAGGAACAAAATTTGCCTGATCATGTTAAAGCTAAATTGCTAGATGCACCTTTACAGCATGATTCTCTGTTTGGTATTAAGGCAGAAGAGGTTTTAAAGAAAATGGAAGACAAAGCTAAGTCTATCCAAACTGTTAAAGATTTCTTACAAGTGCAGCCACCAAGATTCAGTAGACACTGGCCTACAAAAAATTGGTCCTTTCCTGTGTCAGACAGAGCTGAAAGGGTCAAATCCAGGCGCCCTAAGGGTTCCAGATACCAGGCTCAAGACTCATACAGATCAAAGCAATGGGGCGCATCCACCTCCAGATCTAGAGGAGATAAAGTGCAAACCTACAGAGAGCAATCCCAATGACTTCCCTCTGCCTACACCAAGCACTTACCTTTTGGCAGCACCCATAGGGGGAAAATTAGCACTTTTTGCTCAAAATTGGCGGTTAATAACCCAGGACAAGTGGGTACTAAACATCGTATCACAGGGATACAGATTCCATTATCACACTCTGCCAATGACAAATGGTTGGCCAGATCTGCCAAAAAATCAATGGGCAGAGGCACAGAAACAGGTTACGTCCCTCATGGATATGGGGGCCATTCAGACAGTACCAGAACAGGAAAAAGCACAAGGTTTTTACTCAAGACTGTTCTTGGTACCCAGAAAGGACAAGGCCTGGCAGCCAATACTGGATTTATCAATTCTGAACACATACCGGGATATTCCAAAATTCAAAATGCTCACTTTGCAGCAGCTTCTGCCCATGCTGGGCAAGAATGCTTGGCTGGTAACATTAGACCTAAAAGAGGCATACCTGTATGTCCCAATAAGACAGTCGTGCAGAAGATACTTCAGATTCAAGGCTGGTTTAATTCATTACCAATTCTCTGCACTGCCCTTTGGCTTATCTACTGTGCCCAGGGTCTTTACAAAGTGCCTGGCACCAGTAATTGCATTTTTCAGACAAAGAAGTATTCAAATATATCCTTACTTGGACGACTGTCTCATTCAAGCAGAAAACAAGGACACTCTTCTATGACACCTGGCATTTGTGAAAAGGCTTCTAATATGCCTAGGGTACACAATAAACGAAAAGAAATCACAACTGGTACCCTCTCAAAAGATAACATTCCCGGGTGCAAGCTTGAATACAACTGCCCAGATGGCTTACCTCACGCCTGACAAAGGCAACTGACTGCTTACTTCAAACTGATGGCAACAAAAACCCAGTCTTCTGCAAGACAAATTCTGCAGGCTCTGGGCATCATGGCATTCTGCATCCTACTAATTCCATATGCAAGACTGCGTATGAGGAAACTTCAGTGGTGCCTAAAATGTTTATGGAGTCAACATTCACACAGTCTGGAAACAATGATTCCTCTCATTCTCTGCCTGCAACAGGAGTTTCTATGGTGGGCAAAGGCCTGTCACCAAAACATGGGACGGCCCTTCACTCTACCCCCTTCCAGCCAAACCTTAACAACAGACGCATCAGACTATGCCTGGGGGGCCCACATGGCAGGAAGATGCATTCAGGGCATATGGGCACCAAATCAAATGCATCTACATATCAACCAGAAAGAGATGCTTGCTGTTCAAAATGCCCTAACAGCCTTCAAGGACTTACTTCATCCAGGACAACTACTGATAAAGACAGACAACATCACAGCCATGTGGTATATAAACAAGCAAGGGGGCACACAATCATACCCCCTTTGCAGATTAGCCATGGCACTGTGGAACACAGCTTTGACCTACCAAATACATCTTCAAGCTCAATTCCTTGCCAGGAAAACAAAACACTCTGGCAGACAATTTAAGCAGAAACCTTATGGATCCTCATGAGTGGAAACTAAATCCACAAGTCTTCAGCATGATAACTGAAATGGGGGAGCCCAGGCATAGATCTATTTACCTCTCCTCAAAATTATCAACTGAAAAGATTCTGCACAAGGACTTATCACAGACAAGCATGGAAAGTGGATGCCCTATCTTTCAGTTGGAAAAACCTATCAGTTTACGCCTTTCCTCCTCTGCCTCTTCTACCCAGGGTCCTCCTAAAATTCAGACAAGAGAAGCCAAAGATATTAATTGCCCCGGACTGGCCCCGCCAATACTGGTACCCAATCCTAAGGAACTTGTCTCAATACCCAGCTTGGACCTTGCCTCAAAAAACACAACTACTGTCCCAGCAAAACAATCAGATCCTGCACAATCAACTACAGACTCTGAACCTGGCAGCATGGCTAATCCTGTAATCATACAAATGACACCTCTCAGTAAAGCTGTGATGGATGTCATTTTGGAAGCCAGAAGGCCTAGTACTAGAAAATCTTATGCTGACAAATGAAAGAGATTCTGTGCTTGGAATCAAGCACATGGAACTGATACAGCAGAACCACATATTCCTCAGATATTACAGTACTTAAATGAGATGCTTGACAAAGGCCTATCTTTCTCATCAATCAAAATCCATGCCTCTGCCATTTTAGCTCATTACAATACAGAGCCACCAAGCTTTTCTCATCCTTTATTAAAGCAGTATCTTAGAGTAGCCAAAAATTTAAGGCCTCCTAGAAAATCACCATTACCTGCATGGGATCCCAATTATGTGTTGGAAAAGCTCACCCTGCCTCCATTTGAACCAGCTGCTACTGCTGATATAAAGTTCTTATCAAGGAAGACAGCTCTGCTACTAGCAATTACTTCAGCAAGGAGAGTTTCAGAGCTACAGGCCCTCATGGCTGTAGAGCCCTTTATCATTTTTTACGCAGACAGGGTGTCTAAAGACAAATCCTACTTTTATGCCTAAGGTTGTTTCCACTGTGGCTCTTAACCAAAGAATTCATCTGCCAACTTTTTATCCAAATCCGCAGAACAAAGGGGAGAGAATTCTGCGTTCCTTGGACGTACACAGACAGCTAAAATTCTACTTGAGCAGGACTAAAGCTCTAAGAAAAACTGAGCAATTACTAGTGTCATATGCTGCAGGATCTGAAGGAAAGGCTATTTCAAAGCAGACAGTTTCAAAGTGGATAAGCCACTGCATCTGTTTCTGCTACTTACACCATGGCAAACCTGTGCCCAAGGGCATTAGGTCTCGCTCCACCAGAGCTGCAGCTACTTCAGCAGCCTTTCTCAGAGGAGTACCAACCAAGGACATTCTAGAGGCTGCTACTTTGGAGTTCTGTTCACACCTGTACAAAGCGTTACCATTTGCCTCTCTACTCTAAGTCCAGGGCAGGCTTTGCCCCTGCAGTGCTGCAGGGCCTTATAGCCTCAACTAATGCTGTTTAGCTCCAGCCTCCCAACCATAGCTTTGGGATTCTACCCAAATGTAATGACTGCAACAGTGAAACGTGAAGAACATAGTACAGTTGTGTACACTTACCATAAATGTAGATGTTCGAGTGTATTCACTGTTGCAGTCCAGGTTACCCTCCCACCATCCCCCTGTCATTCTACAGTTTATCTTTCCTTCTCTGTCTTCTGCAACCGATGTGGTGTATTTGCTTGTAGATGAAGGTAAAGTTTATATTGATGCGTGCCTATATATATATATATATATATATATATATATATATATATATATATTTATAATATTGCTACCTTTTTGGGGGCACCTGACATCGTGGGCAAGAAAAACTAAAGAAAATGGCATTGGCTGCCTGTTATGTACCCTTGACGACCTGAAGTCATCGAAGAGAAGACAGCAGCCAACGCAGGACCCAAGACTTTGGAATTCAGGCCGACTGAGGGCAACCTGCCAGCAGATTACCCAAATGTAATGACTGCAACAGTGAATACACTCGAACATCTACATTTATGGTACTTTCCTTGCTGTCAGTTTTGTGCTTTGTTCAACACCAAAACTATTCGCCTTCGGGCCCTTATTGTTGCTAAATACTTTTGCTGTTGATCTCCGTATTCTGAAATGGCTTTGATAAGCCGTCCGACTACTGATCTTCCGAAAAAACATAAGGATAAAGACAGAGACAGACCGCACAGGTCCAGAACCGCACAGAGGTTTCTGAAAATGGCATTTTCACTTTGTAGTCGGGAAGGTTTTTGCCCCATATTTAACCACTCAAGGGTATTATCACAGATGAAAAGGCAATTAAGATAATTTCAGTGTTATTCCATAGAGTTTGTGTAATATCCTGTCTTATGCTTGATTCCTCAAATACCTGTTTGTTGTGTACACGTAGACCTGAAACTAGCACTACAGGTTTCATACAAAAAGGTAGTGCAGTATGTGATTTGGTTCCACACCACATGAATCATTTCTTCTAATTCCATATGTTTCATTGTTCCAGAAACTGGCAATTGCTGGAGACCAGTTTTATATTTCAGATCTCAGCCAATTGTATTGCTGTTTATAGAACAAAGTTTTTCACAGCAACTCTGAATATAGAAGACACTTCACATTCTACTAGGGCATTGCAAAGAAAAACTCTGTGGTTTTCAAGTAGTAGATTTCTAATTTAATTTTATATTTTTTCCCATTTGGTCTGTTCGGTTCATTAACAGTACAAAATGTGTAACTGCAGTGTTTAATATTTAAAAATACAGTAGATAAATATTGTACCTTGTGTGCATACCTGTTTGATAGTGGCTCAGATGTGGGACATCTTATTTCATAAGAATTTAGAATTAGTGATTTGCTCCAGTAGTTTGCCATTTAAGGATACAGAACAAAAATATGTTCCCCTTTTTGAATGATTTTGTGATTGTGGATTAAAATCTGGATATCTTACATAATCAGATACAGTAAATCTGATGTTCTTCGTGTTTCACTGTTGCAGTCATTACATTTGGGTAATCTGCTTGCAGGTTGCCCTCAGTCGGCCTGATTAACAAAGTCTTGGGTCCTGTGTCGGTTGCTGTCCCTTCTTCCATGACAACAGGGGTATAAAACATGCAGCCACATCAGTCTTTCTTGCCGTGCGGTGCCCAAAGCAGAAGCAGTTGGCAAGTGCCGATCGCCGACTCCTGAGATTTTCGTTTTCGAGTTTCAGAACCGAAGTGTTAAACTAAAGCTAAGTACCCCGTTTGGGAAACTTTTTCCTGCTTCTTACCGATATCAGTAAAAGTTAATAATTGCATTACTTGGGGAAAGCAAATACCTCCATAAAGATTTTCATTCGTACTGTATTCCTTGCCTAGGCCCTGACCACGACCTACCTTGTTGTCGGTTTTGTGCTTTATTTAATCAGCACACTATCCGTCGTCAGTATATTTTCGCCTCTAAATATTTTGGTTCTCTGTTTAATTATCCAGAAATGTCTTCGGTTAGCCATCCAACTACCGGGATTCCGAAAAAATGCAAAGATAAAGACAGAGACATGCAGCCGAGGTCCAAAACTGATAACGCTTCTCCTAAGCCAGTCGCCAGGTCGTCGGTACTTGGTGAGGTGCTTTTGCAGCCCCTGATACCCACTACTTCTGATTTGCAGGCCTCTACTGAGACCCATTTGGAGTCCGGTATGCCGCGAGATGCTTCAACAACGGAACCTGCGGATGTCTCTGCCTTGGATGGGTCTGGAGCTGCTGTGCAGGCACTGGCTTCTGAGGGTGTATTCAGGCCTATGGACTTGCATATTAAATCGATGCCTCCTTCATTACTTAGGCCTAAATCTCGATCCATGTCTAAACAAAACGACACCCAGGCCACATGCTCAGGCCTCTATGCCTAAAATACAAATGATAAGAATGTCTAAAGATCTAATAACTCTAACCAGGGGTAGCAAACCTCCCCCCCCCCCCTTCTAAGAGGCCTAAGACTGAGGTTGATTATGAATCTTCTGATAAGGATTCTGTTTTTTCTGACTCTTTTGATGACCTGCATTTGTCCTTCCCTACTTATGAGGATTCTGATGCAGAGGACTCTATTCCCTCTGCTTCCCCTCCTGAGGATTTTTCTTTTGGGGGAAACCTTACATTCTCTATGGGAGCATTTCCACTGGGAAAGCCAGGATTTTTCAGATTCAAAAAAGAGGCTTAGAGATTTCCTTATCCTATCGCAGCATAGGCCTTTAGCTATTCCTCCTGTACTAGACATTGTTGATGATGCTTTTTGGAATCTAGTTTGGCCCCTGATTCCCTGCCTCCTGCTCCCAGAATACCTGACAGACACTACAGGGTCCCTGAGTCCCACAAGTTCCTTTTCAAAAATCCCATTGCAGATCCAGAGACTATTTCACAGGGGCCCAAGGGCTTTAAGGCTTCTACTGCTAAAAATCCTACCCCTTCTGATAGAGACTCCAGGGCACTGGATAGATGGGGTAAGAAGGTTTACACTAACCTTGGCCATTAGGGCTTTAAACTGCCAGTTTCATATGTTAAAATATCAGCAACATGTTATTGGACTGCTTAAACAGAAAATTATGTTGATTCCTGACTGTGTGGAAAATAAAGAATTACAGGATTTAATGCATTCTGCCGAACAAGTTGGAAAACATACTTTGCAATGTGGTTTTGATTAATTAGAGGCCTCTTGTAGGGCTGTTGTTACTGGGTCTGTGCTCAGAAGGCATGCTTGGCTTAAGGAGCAGTCTTTGCCTGATCATGTTAAAGCTAAATTGTTGGATGCTCCTTTAATTCAGGACCGCCTGTTTGGCAACAAGGCTGAGGAAGTTCTTAAAAAGATGGAAGATAAAGCTAAATCTATGCAAACTGTTAAAGATTTTTTACAAATTCAGCCTCCTAGATTTAGTAGGCACTGGCCCTCTAAAAAATTGGTCCTTTCCAGCCCCTTCCAGGTCTTCACAGCAAAACCCCCAGGTTTCATTCCCAGGGGACTCATAGAACTAAGCAGTGGGGGCCTCCACTTCAAAGTCTGGGAATAATAAGACTCCCCCCATGGTAAACTGTCTCACTGACTTCCTTTTAAAATTTCCAAGCACTTATCATCTGACTGCCCATTTGGGGGGAAAGATTGCTCTTCATGCAAAGAATTGGGAACTCTTTACCCAGGACAAATGGGTTTTAAATATAGTGTCCCAGGGATACAGATTTCACTTCCACACGTTGCCAACACCAAGTAGATGGCCGGACCCACCCCCAAATCAGTGGGCAGAGACACAAAAACAAGTACTTTCTCTGTTAAGCTTGGGGGCTATTCAACTGGTACCAGAAGAGGAAAAGGGACAAGGTTTCAACTCGAGACTTTTTCTGGTACCCAGGAAAGACCATTCAAATATGACTCTGTCATTGTCCATGTTGGTGTGAATGACCTGAGACGTCCCTCCCTGGACTACATGGAAAGAGACATGGAAGAGCTCGCTGATCTTGTAGCCCAGGCAGGTATGATCCTAGCCCTGAGTAGCATTCTGCCATTGCCCAGAATGATACCGCAGTATAAGGACAAAATGATTGACTTCAACAATTGGCTAAGCTTCTGGTGTCATTCTAAGGGGATCCAGTATCTGTCTGCTTGGGATGACATGGTCGACAGACCACGATGCTCTGCCACAGGTGGCCTGCACCTGTCGCCACTGGGATTCCGGATACTGGCTAAGGCTCTTGCTGCTCCTATAGTGCCTTTTTTAGGCAGGGTTCAAATAACAAATTCACCACCATAACAGGAACAGGCAAGCAAAAACTGAGGGTAATGCTACTCAATGCAAGAAGTCTAAATCTCAAAATGTACACACTCGAGGCACTCCTTAAAATGGAGAACATCAATATCTGTGCAGTGACTGAGACCTGGTTCACGGCTCCAGAGAGCATCCCTGCACTACCAGGCTATGACTCATACTGCACTTTTCGGCCATGTAACCTGGACCGAAACACCAAAGGCGGAGCTGTGTCCGTATTCATTAAGGATATCCACACCTCCAGGCTAGTTGCTCAGCATATTGCATCTGAGGTTATCCAAGTGCAACTAACTCTGGGCAAAACTGCAATCCAAATTGTAGCTTGCTACAGATCCCACACCATGCCCCAGGATTCCCACTCCACTTTTCTTGATGTACTGGAAAATATTAGGGTTCAACCAAATACCCCAATAATGGGCGACTTCAACTACCCCACCATTAACTGGGAAAACTACTCGTGTATCAACACCTTAGCTCAACGCTTTCTGGAATTCATAAATGCCAATACCCTAGATCAACTTATCCAGACCCCCACCAGAGTCAACATTATCCTAGACCTAGTCTTTACCAGCATGAGTGACCGGTGTTCCACACATGAAGTCAGCTCCTGGTTGGTCCGATCCGACCATAAGCTTATCACCCTTGATATGCACATCCCGCCCCCACCCCCCATTAAGGTAACCACAGTAAAAAATTTCTCCAAAGCCAACTTCATGCTTCTTAAGACAGAAGTGGTGAACTTCATGACACCCATGCAGATGGACAATACAGTTACAACTGCTGAATCCTACACAAGTGCACTCTATAAGCACTTACACGAGTGCATGGATCGTACTGTCCCAAACAGAACCAAGACGCTATCCTCCAAAAAAAGGAAGCCAATGTGGTGGTCCCTTACCATAAACAAACTGTACAACAGAAGGAAGAAACTGTTGCAAAAGAGAGTAAAATCCCATGAGTGGAGGAGCTCCCTGGTCAGCCTCAGTAAGAAGCTGAGATCCCTTATAAGATCCTCCAAAGCTAGCTACGAAAACAAAATCACCACTAAATCCAAGGACAACCACAAAGCATTCTATAGCTATGTCAAGAATCTCGATGGCAACACCCAGATCTGCTCTGAGTTACAGCACAACGGCACGAAAATTATAGAACCAACTGATATTGCCAACATCCTGGCAGATAGGTTCAGTGCTAACTTTACCCCCCTTTCACTCTCTAAAGGGCCCATATCTATACAGGAAGAATGCAGAGTCCTTGTAATCACAACTACGCAGGTAAAAGCTGCACTCTCTAAAGCCAAAAACACAGCATTCATGGGACCAGACAACATCCTAGGCTGCGTTTTACACGAACTTCAGAACGAACTGGCTCCCCACTTAAGCACCATGTTCAATAATAGCCTTGCATCAGGCTTTGTGCCCACTGAATGGTGCACAGCAAAAGTTATCCCACTCCACAAAGGAGGAGCCACCACTGATCCTGGGAACTATTGACCTATTAGCCTGACGAGCCTGGTCTGCAAGGCCATAAAACGTATCATCATGGAACTCATAAACAAAGACATTGGTAACCTCCAAACTCTGGATCCCACCCAGTTCGGGTTTGTGAAAGGCACATCATGCCTCCTGTACCTGATCGACTTCTTTGAGGCAGTTACCAAAGCCGTGGATGAGGGTAAGGTGGTTCGCACAGCCTATCTTGACCTCGCCAAGGCTTTCGACACCATCACCATTCTGGAATTATAGCTAAACTCACTAAACTAGGTATAGATCCCTTCATCACAAGATGGGTTGCCAACTGGCTCACTGACAGAACCCACACTGTAAAAGTTGCAGACTCAAAATCTGACCTCAAAGCAGTGACTAGTGGAGTACCACAGGGTTCCGTCCTGGGACCTCTCCTGTTTGGTATCTACTTCTCTGACGTACAGGCTAACACAGAATGCCTCTGGCTAATGAAGTTCGCAGATGACTGCAAACTAGGAGCCATAGTCAAGTCCCCAAATGATGTGGACA
This sequence comes from Protopterus annectens, assembly GCF_019279795.1. Classification (NCBI taxonomy): domain Eukaryota; kingdom Metazoa; phylum Chordata; order Ceratodontiformes; family Protopteridae; genus Protopterus; species Protopterus annectens. The sequence goes on from NC_056746.1 coordinate 797,047,736, forward strand.
TCCTACAGAAGGGCCTCACTGAGACAGATGCCTGGTGTCAGAGCCATGGCCTCAATCTCAATGCCAAAAAGTGCAGTGTCATCCCCTGTGGTAAAAACTCTGTAGCCATGAACTACCACATAGGCAGCAATCTACTTAACACTGAATGCGAGATAAGAAACCTTGGGACCCAGGTGGACAGTAGTCTCTCCTTTGATAGTCACATCGCCACAGTAGTCAGGAAGGCCTTCTATGTGGCACACCTCATCATAAAAGGGTTCTCATCCAGGAAAAAAGAGGTAATTGTTCCCCTCAACTCGTCACTCATTAGACCCATTATAGAGTACAACACCCCTTTTGGAATGTACCTCACTAGACATCTGCAGAAGCTGGAAAGGCTACAGAAGTACCTCACAAAGAGGATTACTGGCCTAAAACAAATGCCCTACACTGACCATCTCAAAAACTCCAGTTTTACTCCGTAGCATATTGCCTACTCTGAGGTGGTCTCTGCCTAACATATAAAGCTATGTCAAACCCAGAGCTGTTGGACATGCTACACCTAAAGAAATCCCAATCCCTCCGAGCTACACGCTCTAGGGACCTAAACCTTGTCACCACAATAAACAGGACATGCTGGAGGGATAGATTCCTGTCCCAGAGACTTCCTATACTCTGGAACAAGCTACCCATCTATGTCAAGCAAAGTTCTTCATTAGCACTCTTAAAGAAAAATCTTGATGAGTGGATGGGAAATAGGAAATACCCCGGGGATCACTTCTGTGTCTCTGCTCGACAGTGGCACAGGAAAATAACTTTCTTGGGTGGCGTAAGCTATGGAACCTTGCTGGCTAAGCTTACATAGGCCCTTGGGCCGATAGTCTAGTACCTACCTGTGAACCTATGGCATCCTATCCTGCACATGTCTACTCTAAACACCTTTTTGGAGATTCCAAAATTCAAGATGCTGACTCTTCACCAATTACTTCCTATGCTAGGCAAAGATGCCTGGTTGGCGACACTAGATTTAAAAGAATCATACCTGCACATCCCAATCAGGGAATCTTGCAGAACATACCTATGCTTCAAAGCAGGTTACACACACTATCAGTTCTCTGCACTGCCCTTTGACTTATCTACTGCACCCAGGGTATTCACAAAGTGCCTGGCTCCAGTTATTGCATTTTGCAGGCAAAGAAATATTCAGATATACCCATACCTGGACGATTGTCTAATTCAGGCAGAAAACCAGGACATAATTTTGAATCATCTGGCCTTTGTAAAAAGGGTTCTAACTTGTCTGGGGTACACCATAAACGAAAAGAAATCACAACTGGTACCCTGCCAACAAATTATATTCCTGGGAGCAAGCTTGAATACAACTTCCCAGATGGCTTACCTCACGCCAGAAAAGCAAATTCATTTGACAACTTACTTCAAGCAAGTGGCCACAAAAACTCTGCTATCTGCAAGATAAATACTGCAAGCCTTGGGGTTCATGGCCTCCTGCATTCTTCTAATTCCATATACAAGACTGCATATGAGGAAATTACAGTGGTATCTAAAAAGCCTATGGTGTCAGCATTCTCAAAACCTAGAAACAATAATTCCTATCATACCTTGCCTATGCCTAGAGTTCCTTTGGTGGGCAGAGGCCAGCCACCAAAACAAGGGACTACCTTTCACACCACCCTCTGCCGCCCAAACCCTAACAACAGACGCATCAGACTATGCTTGGGGGGCTCGCCTGGCAAGGAAGTGCAATCAGGGTAAATGGAACCCAAGTCAAATGCACCTACATATCAATCAAAAAGAAATGTTAGCTGTACAGAAAGCTGTGACAGCCTTCAAGAACCACATTCTTCCAGGACAACTAATGGTAAAGACGGAGAACACCACTGTTATGTGGTACATAAGCAGGAGTTTACACATTCTTACCCCCTCTGCAGACTAGCCATGGCATTGTGGAACACAGCCTTGAGCTACTAAGTGCACCTACAAGCTCAATTCCTGCCAGGAAAATTAAATACACTGGTAGACGGACTAAGCAGAAACGTCATGGAGCCACACGAGTGGAAACTGGAACCAAGGATTTTCAACATGTTGACAAGCAAATGGAGGAGCCCAGATGTAGACCTGTTTGCCTCTCCCCAGAACTACCAATTGGACAAATTTTGCACAAGGACTCCCCACAAACAAGCATGGAAAGTGGATGCTCTGTCCTTCAGCTGGAAAAACCTATCAGTCTGTGCCTTCCCCCTCATCCTCTGCTCTCCAAAGTACTACTAAAAGTCAAACAGGACAAACCAAGGATGATTTTGATTGCTCCAGACTGTCTGCGCCAACACTGGTACCCCCTTCTGCGCATTGTGTCACAGTTATCTCCATGGCACCTGCCTCAGACTCCTTCCTGCTGCCTCAGCAGGAGAACCAGATTCTGCACCCTCAGCTACCAACACTGAACCTTGCAGCCTGGCTAATTACTTACTCTCTCCTTTACCATCCCTCATCAAACCTGTGATGGATATCATTTTAGAGGCAATGAGGCCTAGTACTAGAAAATCCTATGCTGAAAAATGGAAAAGATTCTGTGCCTGGAACCAATCTCAAGGGATGAGCACAGCATTGCCCACTTTACCTCTGATTTCACAATACTTAACTGAGATGCTTCTCACGGGCATGTCTTTTTCCTCCATTAAAATCCACGCCTCAGCCATTTCAGCTCATTACACAGAACGTCTCCTCTTCTCTTGTCCACTGCTCAAGCAGTTAAATTTGAAACCACCCAGGAGAGCTCCAACCCCAGCCTGGGACCTTAACTTTGTTTTGGAGAAACTCACTCTACTGCCTTTCGAGCCAGCTGCTACTGCAGACTTAAAATTTCTTTCTTGGAAAACAGCTTTCCTTTAGCAATCACTTCAGCTAGAAGGGTATCTGAATTATAGGCCCTTATGGCAGTAGAGCCTTTCATCATCTTTCATGCGGACAGGGTGCCACTCAGAGCCAATACATCCTTCATGCCCAAGGTGGTATCCAGTGTGGCACTTATCAGTCAATTCATTTGCCAACCTTCTTTCCCAATCCACAGAATAAAGGGGAACAGATACTGCATTCCTTAGATGCGCACAGACAACGTAGATTCTACTTGGACAGGACTAAGCCTCAAAGGAAATCTGAACAATTGTTGGTAGCATTTGCTGCAGGGGCAGAGGGTAAGGCTATTTCAATGCAAACCATTTCTAAATGGATAAGCCATTGCATTCATTTCTGCTATAAGCACCATGGAAAACCTATCCCCCAGGGGATCAGACCTCACTCCACCAGGGCTCCATCTATCTCTACAGCCTTTCTCAGGGGCGTCCCTACCAGGGACATCCTAGAAGCTGCTACCTGGAGTTCTGTACATACTTTCACCAAGCATTATCATTTGCCAATTTTCTCTAAATCCAGAGCTGGCTTTGCCACTGCAGTCTTGCAGGGCCTTATTGCTGGCCCTAATGCTATCTAAACTCCTCCTCCCAACCATAGCTTTGGGAATCTACCCAAATGTAATGACTGCAACAGTGAAACACGAAGAACATAGTACAGCTGTGTACACTTACCATAAATGTAGATGTTCGTGTATTCACTGTTGCAGTCCTGATTACCCTCCCTCCAGCCCCCTAACTTCTTTTGACTATACCTCTACTTTCCTTTACTATGCTTAAAAGCCTTTTTGGTGTATTTGCTTTTTTGTTGGGAGGTATATTTTTGTGCGCTTTTATGTTTAATTGCTTCCCATTAGGGGGGCACCTGACATCTGGGGCAAGAAAAACTGATGTAATGGCATTGGCTGCATGTTTTATACCCCTGATTACCTGACATCATGGAAGAAGGGACAGAAACTGATGCAGGACCCAAGACTTTGTTAATCAGGCTGACTGAGGGCAACCTGCAAGCAGATTACCCAAATGTAATGACTGCAACAGTGAATACACTCTAACATCTACATTTATGGTAAGTGTACACAACTGTACTTTCCAGAAACTGGATGCAACTTTAAAAAGAAAAAAAAACTGTCTCCAGAACAGCTTCTTACATTCTTAGCGGACTGTACTGGATTCAACAAAATTAAGTTTTTTTCCTCCAGGCAAGAATAAGGAAAAACTTTTTTTTTGTTAATGCAGATTCTATGAGCTGTGAATCCCATGATCTGAAGCAGTTGACTTCATTTGGTCATCAACCTGTGGGTAGTCGGATCTGGATCGAATCCGAGACGGCCACTTCACTAGCATCTAATCTGAGCTCCAAGCTCCTCCTCCTACCTCGAATTGTGCATCATGTTAAAAAAAAAAAAAAGTTTTTGGTGTAGATCGTTTGTGGTAGTTCCCTCGTCCTCTGTCACCCCTAGGGATTTGTGTGTGATAGCGTGTGTGTGTGTTTGTGTGTGTTATCTTCCCAGGCATGGCAGATACTCCTAAGTCTGTCTTCAGGAAGTGCACAGAGTGTGGCCACAAGCTCACTGCAGCTGATGGCCACACTCCGTGCGTGGTGTGCTTAGGCATGCCACATTTACTGATGGCCTGCTCTATTTGCGTGGACTTTAACCTGAGGGCCCTCAAAGGCAGGAGGGCTAAGTTAGTGATGAAGGGTCTCCTGCCAGCTTTGGGGATGGCCGTCCTCGCTACTACCAGCTCGGACGCGTCTGTGACTGCTGCTGTTTCATTCCCTTCTGGGCCCCTGGGACTCGGCCTTCTGTTTCAAAGCCTGTGGAGGGGAATAAACCTAAGAAAGATAAGCCGAGGAAGAGGTCGCTGGACCATTGTGCTCTGGCGGGTCCTCCTCCCAAGATACGCCTCTGAGGCCTAAACCCCACAGCTCTGTTCAGTCTATACTGCAGTCTAGTGGTTCCCACCACCGGTACTCCAGGCCAGCATCAGTGGCGTTTTCTTTGCGCTCTACGCGCAGTTTAAGTGAGGCTGAGATGGATAAAATGATGGGGAAGATCCAGTTGGGAGTCTTGTCGGCGCCCTCTCCCTCTGTAGTGGGGGGGTTCGCATCCCTTTTTTACACCCATTGCACCTTCTCTGATCCGACCTCCAATTTTGGAGGCCTTGGATCTGAGAGGTCTCAGGGCTGGGGGGGGGTCAGCACCGACGGTACATTGTATCTCAACTCAGGCCATTGCCTTGAGTGCGTCACCCGACTAGTTTGGATCCAAGCTGTCAAAGCCGTAGCCTTGGGGTCGGATCCTAGGGGGTTCTGTCGGCTCCAGGTTTTTCAGAGTGCAGTCTCCCTCTTGGCATCTCGGCTTCGGGGGGTGCTCGGCTCCAGCTCACCCATCTGACCCAAGGAGAGAGGCCCCCTCATCGGTATCCCATGGAGCTCGCTCTCCTTTGGTGTTCGTGGTGGAGAGAGTCCTCTCGAGCGGGTCGAGACCCCTGACCATTTCCTCTTTGGATTCCGTCCCGATTCCCTGGGCTCTGGGTGGGACTCCAACCTCTTTGGGACAGCCCCTGCCCGATTTGCCCCAGGTAGCTCCCATCGGAACATAACAGATGGTTTTTGAGTCCCCCTTGGAAAGTCCCACCTAGGAGTTTCCCCGCAAATGGTCATGCAAAAAGAGGCACCTGGACTCCTCTCCAGAGTCCCTCACAGATGACATCGACTTGGAGGAAATGGAAGGCTCCCCCCAGATCACCCCCCCCCCCCCGATGATGTTTCCTTTGGGGACATCATTAACTTCTTTGTCAAAGAGGGAGGTGGTTCGCCCAAAAGTCAGCCCCTGATTAGTCGGCATTCCTGGAGGCTTTCGGTAGGGGTCCATCTACTTCCTGGGTGTCCCTTCCCTCGGATCCATTTGTGGACCTCAGTACTTCTTGGGCTTGGAAGGAGCCAGACACTGTGGAGCCAATTCCTAGATGTCCAGATAAGGTCCTTAGCCCCTCTCCTCTGACAGGACTACCTGCAGTAAGATGTCCCCAGTAGACACGATGGTGTTGGCAGCTGCCAGAAAGAAAGAGGTAGCTCTGGAGAGCTCCACGGTCCATCCTTCTGACCAAGAGTCAAGGACTATGGACCACCTAGGGAAGCGGGTTTATGCTTCAGCTACCTTTTTTATAAGGGCGCTGAATTATTTGGCACATGTTATTCGACTTCAGCAGGATCTAGTCAAGGAAGTAGCTGAGTCACCCCTGGAGTCCATGTCTCAGGAGAAGAAACAGGCCTTCTCCATGTGGTTAGCCAGTCTAAAAGTGGGTTCCAGTACATCCATGCACCTCCTTTCTCATGCTACAGAAGGAGCAGCAAGGGCGGCCTGCTTCAGAGTTGCCATGAGGCGACACGCCTGGCTCCGGCTATGTCAGTTGTCCGAACCCTTCAAGGCATCCTTTGCCAACGCCCCCTATGATGGTTCTTCCCTGTTTGGGAAGTCTGTGCGTGAGACTCTGGTCCAGATTGAAAAGGACGGGAAGACACTGTTGTTGCGATCCTCTTCTCTGCCCCGCAAAGATCCTTTTCAAGGAATCAGACGAAGAAGATGTCATTCTGGAAATCTCAATACTCCCGTGGGTTCCAGTACATCCATGCACCTCCTTTCTCATGCTACAGAAGGAGCAGCAAGGGCGGCCTGCTTCAGAGTTGCCATGAGGCGACACGCCTGGCTCCGGCTATGTCAGTTGTCCGAATCCTTCAAGGCATCCTTTGCCAACGCCCCCTATGATGGTTCTTCCCTGTTTGGGAAGTCTGTGCGTGAGACTCTGGTCCAGATTGAAAAGGACGGGAAGACACTGTTGTTGCGATCCTCTTCTCTGCCCCACAAAGATCCTTTTCAAGGAATCAGACGAAGAAGATGTCATTCTGGAAATCTCAATACTCCCGGGACACTCAGGACTCATCTTCCCCCAGAGGCAGAGGGAGTTATGATAGACACCGGCCCATAGGCAGAGGGGGTCCGAGGAATTTCGGGTCTCGAGAACCTTTCTCAGACAGGCCCGCACAGTAGCCCTGAGAGGTTGCCCGACTGCTTGTCTCTGAAGGCAGTCGGGGGTCATCTCTCGGTGCACCTGACTGAGTGGGAGTCCGTTACAAAAGGCCATCGGGTGCTACAAATTATATCCAGAGGCTACTCCATCCATCTCTTCCCCCAAGACAACTCACAGACGTCCCACCCGTGCAAAAGGAGGTAGCAGTTCTTGAAGTAGACCAGCTGCTAAAGAAGCAAGTCATCCAACCTGTCCCCCCAGATCAATCCGGATTGGGCATCTATTCCAAGTTCTTTCTGGTGACAAAGAAAACGGGGAACTTAAGACCCATTCTGGATCTTTCCAACCTAAATCTGACAGTTGCCAAGGAAAAATTCCAAATGGTCACCCTGCAATCCATCCTTGCCCTACCTGCAGGAGAACGATTGGATGTGCTCTATAGATCTCCAGGATATGTACTATCATAAAAAGATGAACAGACGCTCCAGGAGGTTTCTCCACTTCCGGATTGGGGCCAGTCATTACCAGTTCCGAGCCCTTCCCTTCAGTCTCACCACAGCCCCCAGGGAGTTTACCAAGGTCATGGCAATTGTAGCAGCTCACTTGAGGCTTCAGGGAATTCAGGTCTTTCCATAACTAGACGATTGGCTCCTCACTGCCCCCACCAAGCATCTACTTTCGCAAGCCAGAGACTACTACCTGACATTAGCGAATCATCTGGGGATTACGATCAACACAGCCAAATCATCTGTGACCCTGGTCCAGACTCTAGAATCTATCGGGGCCTGGTTAGATACCACCCAGGTAATGGTTTATCTCACCCCAGAGAGTGTGCAGAACTTACGTCTTCATGTTTCCCAAGTCAGATAGTCAAGTCTTTCTTTGGTGGAGATGGTGCTGCGGGCTCTAGGTTCCACGCCAGCCACCATCACTCTTCTTCCGTGTGCACGTTTACATATGCAAGGGCTACAGTGGACGCTAGCTGTTCAGTGGTCTTTGCTAGACCTTCCATTAGGCCATCCGATATGTATTTCCGCAGCTTGCAGGGAGTCTCTTTGCTGATGGGTCCTCTCCCCGGACCTAGTCGAGGGACGCCCATTTCTTCCAACTCCACCCCAGACCACAGTGACCATGGACGCATCCCAATTAGGGGGGTGGCATTGCTTGGGAAGGATAGTGAAAGGCATGTGGTCCCCGAACGAGACCAAATTGCATGTCAGTGTTCTGGAGATGAGGGGGGTCCTTTTGGCGTTGCGGGCCCTTCATGCCTTTCTTCCTCTGGAGACTATTGCAGTCCAGTCAGACAACAAGTTTGTAGTCTGGTACATCAACAAACAAGGAGGAAGCAGGTCTTATCCCCTTTGTCACGAAGCCATGAGAGTGTGGGAATTGGTGACTTCCACTGGCCAATTTCTGCTGGCAACGCACATTCCATGACGGTCTAACATAGTAGCCGACAAACGCAGCAGGACTATTCTGATGCCTTACGAGTGGTCTCTGAATCCTTCTGTAGCGGAGCAGATCTTCTTCATATGGGGTCGGCCTTGCTGCGATCTCGTCTCATCTCCATCCAACGCGAAGTGCAGAGAGTTCTTTGCTCTGAACCCTCCGCAGGGGGAAACCCCCAGGGACGCTGTTATCCATGCTTGGCCTCCTGGTCTTCTTTAAGCTTACCCCCCTTTACCTCTCCTAACGAAGTTTCTTCAGAAAGCTGGCAGGCTGGGGAGTAAGCTAATCCTCATTTCTCCATTCTGGCCTCGCCAAGTCTGGTTCCCCTTCCTTTGGTCTCCCCTTGTAGTTCCACCATGGATCTTTGATCTGGTTCCGGATCTCACATCCCACCTTTCGGGGATTCCTCGCCCAGACCTGGACAGTCTGAAGCTCACTGCCTGGCTGCTCCAGTTCCCTTGATTATTAGGACTCCCGGATTATCTTCCTCGGTTAAAATTATTTTGGTGGCGGCACACAAGTCGTCTACCAGGAAACTATAAAGTAGCAAGTTGAAACGTTTTTCTATTTGGACTTCTTACCGGGACTTGTATCATTTCACTGCTCCAGTTCCGGCAGTATTGGAATTGTTGGCGAGTATTTTTCAGCAGGGCGCTAGCTCTTCTACGGTGAAAGTACAACTGGCTGCCATCTCTAATTTCCACGTTGGGGAGAACATGGCATCTTTGACTTCCTCCAGACTTTGCAAAACCTTCTTGAAGGGCACCTTTCTCTTGAGACCTCCAGTATAAGATCCTACACCTCCTTGGGACCTTACCTTTGTTTTACAAGCTCTGGTTTCTCCCCTCTTTGAGCATGCAGCATCGGTAAACTTACAGTTTTTGTCCTGGAAGACCACTTTCCTAATGGCTATCACTTTGGCTAGGAGGGTATCGGAGCTTCAAGCCTTATCCATCAAACCTCCGTATATGATTTTCCATAAGAACAGGGTTTCTCTACGTACTAATTCATCTTTCCTACCCAAGATTGCTTCGGAGAATAATATTAATCAGACAATTAACCTCCCTATCTTCTTTCCAAATTTTCAGAACAGGGACGGATATAATTACATTTGTTGGGTGTACATATACAATTGAGATTCTACTTACACAGAACTAAGTCCTTCCGAATGTCTGACCAGTTATTTGTTTCCTATTCTAGACCCTTTCTGGGTAAACCAATCTCAAGAGTGACTATTGCATGCTGGATCTCTCAGTGTATCCTTAAGGTGTTTGCAGACAAAGGCATTTCTCCTCCAGGTCAAGTTAAAGCACATTCCACCAGGTCCATGGCTACCTCTGCAGCTTTATAGTCCAGGGTGTCTCTGGATGATATCTGTTCTGTGGCTACTTGGTCCTCATCTCACACCTTTATTTCACATTACAAATTGGACATGGTGTTTAGAGGTAGAGCATCCTTTGGCTCCACGATGCTCTGGAATATCCTTCCATGAGGGCCACCCAGGTGTTTGGTAGCTGGGGACTCTGTCCCACAGGTTGATGACCAAATGAAGTCAGCTACTTCAGATAAAGAAGTTATGTACTCACCATAACATTCCATCTGAGTAGTTGTACTTCATTTGTCATTAGCCATCCCTCCTTCCCCCTGACCTTGTCACTATTGTACTGCTTTGTTATACAGGAGAGGGCGCCTCTGCGTCTCTCTTGTTCATACATGGGTCAGGTTAAGAAGAACCTTTAGTGAGATGATCTTTTTGAATCGGGCTTATGTTTCATGAGTCAGCACACTCGATCTGAGGGGAGAAAGAAGATAGATGGGCATTATGGGTAAGCGGAGGAGCTTGAAGCTCAGATCAGATGCTAGTGAAGCGTCTGTCTTGGATCCATTCTGGATCCAACTACCTGCAGGTTGATGACAAATGAAGTACAACTACTCAGATGGAACGTTATGGTGCGTACTTAACTTCTTTTTTACCTGCATTGTAATGTCTCATCACATGTGAAAACTTCACGGTTATTGATGTGTTTGGACTGTGTCCTCAGAACATTTGGAAGTTCCAAATGCACTGTTTCAGTTAACAAGGAGGAAATTTGGAGTGGGGCTTGAGCATGAAGGTATATACCTAATGCCATATGCTATGACAAATATAGTGGGTCACAAATGGACTCTGCATAAAGAGTACATTGCAGGACTGTTTCAGTACAGATTTTTGTGAAATGTCCAGAACAATAAGCTTCACATCAGCTTAAAAGAAGTTGAGCAGTATCCAAAGATGTAGTGACTTGACAGATCAGCTGTACCAAAGGGCTTCTCCAGAACAGCACAGACTGTAGAGCAGTAATGTGATGCATCAACACAGAAAGGGAGCCATAAGATTATGCCAGGTGTTCAGAAAATCTCTGCTGACATTGCAATGAGCAATTCGGCACAACATTTCCCCTGTGGAGTTTACAGAATTCACGGTTTGTCTGCAGACACCTACACATAGCACCTGTACAAAACTATTTTTCCTGGATGCATCTCTGTGGGCCACACTCAGCATATGAAAATAAAAGCAGACTGGGCAAGAATAATTATGTTGGCACCAGCTTCACTGTATGAAGCCTTGGTTCCTTTCATTTTTTCATCTTCACCATTGTCAGCATCATGTAATAAATGGCAAGTAGTAGGAGGGCAGAATACTTCCTCCATACCTGATGTCTTTCAGATGTTCATCGTGCATACAGCTGCAGTCATAACAGATGGGTTCTCCTGCCGTCAGGCGGGTCCTCGGTCGGCCGAATTCCAAAGTCTAGGTCCGGCGTCGGTTGTCGTCATTTCTTCCTTGACGTCAGTGCGACAGGGGTATAAAGGAACCAGCCGACGCCATTTTCTTCAGTCTTTCTTGCTGCACGGTGCCCGAAGCAGAAGCAGTTCGCAAGTGCCGGTCGGCCAGCTCCTGAAATTACGAAAATTTTGAAACCAAAGTCTTCTTGAAAGCTAAGTACCCCGTTGGGGAAACTTTTCTTGCCTCAGACCGATGTCAGACAAAGTTAATAATTGTATTTCATGTGGGAAGCAAATACCGCATAAGGATTTCCATTCCCTCTGTATACCTTGTTTAGGCCCAGACCACGACGTCTCGGTCTGTCGCTTTTGTGCTACATTCAACAAACGCACCATTAAGCGTCGGGCGGAGTTCGCCCAGCATTATTTTGGAAAAACATTTAACTACATTATGTCGTCGGATACTCCGACTCCAATTCTGTCTAAAAAACGCAAAGATAAGGACCAACACATGAGATCCACGACCTCTACCGACACCACGCCAAAGCCGACTACATGTGGTCCGGTTCTCAGCGAGGCGCCTACGCAGCCCCTGACTACCGACGACACTTCTTTGGCGGTGTCTCCTGTGCCCGAGGTCGCAGGCTCCTCGGCCCACACCCCGACTACAGATACCGAAGCCACTCCTGGCATTGAACCTCAAAATGTGGACAGGTGTACCTCCACTCAAGGTGTCTTCAGACCTTCCTCTTCTTTTTCCATCAAGGCTTTCACTAAGTCTAAAGCAGCCATGCACTCTAAGAGACAAGCTACACAGGGCCCATCTCCAAGCCCCATGCCTAAAAAACAGATGCTTAAAATGGCTGAGGATTTAATTACTCTTATCAGGGGTTCTCAACCCCCACCGGACAAAAGGCCCAGAGTGGAGGAGGAATCCCCCTCCTCTGATCAGGGCTCCATTATTTCAGAGCACTCTGATGATCAAGAACATTCTTACTCCCCTTTTGAAGACTCAGATGTGGAGGAGTCCATTCCTTCTGTATCCCCCCCCCCCCCCCCCAGAGGATTACTCATTTGGGGAATCTTTGCATACCTTAAGGGAACACTTCCACTGGGAAGGCCAAGATTATTCAGATTCCAAGAAAAGGCTTAGGGAATTTCTCTTGCTACCTCAGCACAGGCCTCTGGCTATACCTCCTGTCTTGGACATCCTAGATGATGTTTACTCGGAGGCCTGCCTTAACCCGGACTCTCTGCCTCCAGCCCCAGTTAAGCCTGACAGGTACTACAGGGTTCCTGACTCACACCAATTTCTATACAAAAGCCATGCTGCTGACCCAGAAACCATCTCACAGGGCCCCAAGGGAATTAAGGCCTCCACTGCTAAAAATCCATTACCTTCCGAGAGAGATTCCAGATCCTTAGAAAGGTGGGGAAAAAAGGTATATACCTCGGCTATCTTAACCATGAGGGCCTTAAACTGTCAGTTCCATATGCTAAAATACCAACAGTTTTTGTTATCACAATTGAAAAGTAAAATGTCACAACCTGAACAACCAGACTTGAAGGAGTTGCAGGATTTGATGCATAGTGCAGAACAAGTGGGTAAGCATACCTTACAATGTGGTTTTGATGCTCTAGAGGCCTCATGTAGAGCTGCTGTTACTGAATCAGTCATACGTAGACATGCCTGGCTCAAGGAACAAACCTTGCCTGATCATGTCAAAGCTAAATTACTAGATGCCCCTCTACAAAAGGATGGATTATTTGGTGCTAATGCTGAGGAGGTATTAAGGAAAATGGAGGAAAAGGCTAAATCAATGCAAACTGTGAAAGATTTTCTACAGGTACAATCCCCACGTTTCAGAAGAAATTGGCCTTCCAAAAATTGGTCCTTTCCAGCCACGGACAGACCCCAAAGAGGCAGATACAGGCACCCGAGGGGCAGAGGACAATCCCAAGGATCGTTTAGAGGCAGACAGTGGCAAGCTTTTATACAAAGAGGTGGTGAGGATAACTCGCAATCATTCAGAAAGCAAGCCCAATGACTTTCCCCTTTGCATGCCAAGCAAAACTCAAATGGCAGCCCCCTTAGGAGGAAAGCTGGCATTATTTTCAAAAAATTGGCATATTGTCACAAAAGACAAATGGATCCTGGATATTATAAACAGAGGCTACAGATTCCATTTTCACACCCTTCCAAAAATGAGAGGCATGCCAAACCTGCCACACAATCAAAGGGCAGAGGCACAAAGGCAAATTACAGATCTCATAAACATGAAAGCTATTCAAGAGGTACCTACGCACGAACAAGGTCAAGGTTTTTATTCCAGGCTATTCCTGGTACCAAGGAAGGGAAAAGTTTGGAGACCTATTTTGGACCTATCCATCCTAAACACATTTCTACTCGTACCAAGATTCAAGATTCACTCTACAGCAGCTTCTTCCCATGCTGGGCAAGGAGTCTTGGCTGGTAACATTGGACCTCAAGGAGGCATACCTGCCTGTCCCAATCAGACAAAATTGCAGAAGATACCTCAGATTTCTTGCAGGTTCAACCCATTATCAATTCTCTGCATTGCCCTTTGGCTTATCTACTGTGCCCAGAGTATTCACAAAATGCCTGGTATCAGTAATTGCCTACTGCAGACTTCAAGGGATACAAATATACCCCTATTTTGACGACTGCCTGATCCAAGCGGACAGCAAGCACATTCTTCTGAAACATCTGGCTTATGTAATAATGTTGTTGAACTCTCTGGGATACACGGTCATCAAAAAGAAATCAAGACTAATACCCTCTCGGAAGATAATTTTCCTGGGTGCCAACTTGGACACAAACACCCAGATGGCCTACCTCACGCCAGAGAAGCAGGGGCAACTAAAACAATACTTCAGAGCACTAGCAAGTTGCACCAGGCTGACTGCAAGGAAAATCCTGCAGGCTCTGGGATACATGGCATCTTGCATCTTTCTAATCCCATGTGCAAAGCTGCATATGAGGAAACTTCTATGGTACCTGTAAAACCTATGGTCTCAACACAGCCACAGTTTGGAAACAATAATACCACTAATTCCATGTCTACAAAAGGAATTTCTGTGGTGGGCTCAAGCATGCCAAACAAACACAGGTCTTCCATTCAGCAAGCCTCAAGCAAATCAAGTCATCACAACAGACGCCTCGGACTATGCCTGGGGGGTGCACATGACAGATCGGTGCGTTCAGGGCAAATGGTCCCAAAAAGAAAAGCACCTTCACATCAATCAAAAGGAAATGCTAGCAGTAATAAATGCTATTATAGCTTTCAAGGACCTTCTGCAACCAGGTAAAACTATTGATAAGAATGGACAACACCACAGTTATGTGGTACATAAACAGGGAGGAACACATTCATACCCCCTATGCAGACTGGCCATGTCACTTTGGAACATAGCCATGGACTTACAAATCGAACTACAAGCACAATACTTGCCAGGCAAGGAAAACATGCTGACAGACAATCTAAGCAGAAATATGACAGATCCACACGAATGGAAGTTGCATCCAAAAGTGTTTACAGAGATAATCCAAGCATGGGGAAGGCCAGACATAGATCTCTTTGCCTCCCACAAAAATCACCAATTGACAAAATTCTGCTCAAGGATTTTCCATCCAAAGGCCTGGAGAGTGGACGCTCTCTCTTTCAGTTGGACATCAATGACAGTTTATGCCTTCCCACCTCTTCCTCTGCTGCCCAAAGTTCTATTGAAAACTAGAGCAGACAGACCAAAGATGATTCTCATTGCTCCAGACTGGCCAAGACAACACTGGTACCCACTCCTGAGGAGCCTGACGCATTCCCCACCATGGACCCTGCCTCTAATGCCTCTTCTTCTGACTCATCACAACTTCAAAACTCTTCACAGTCAAAATGGATAGCCCACTGCATATGCTTTTGCTATTCCTTTCATGGCAAAACTGTACCTACAGGCATCAGATCTCACTCCACAAGGGCCACAGCTACCTCTGCAGCTTTCTTCAGAGGAGTTCCTACCAAAGATATTTTGGAAGCAGCCACTTGGAGTTCTGTGCATACCTTTTCCAAGCACTACCACCTACCATTATACTCCAAAACTAGAGCAGGCTTTGCCACTGCAGTCTTGCAGGGCATCCTGGCTCCTCCTAGTTCCACCTAGTGCCTACCACCCCTTTCTTAGCTTTGGGATTCTACCCATCTGTTATGACTGCAGCTGTATGCACGATGAACATAGTACAGTTTTGTACCTACCATAAATGTAGATGTTCGAGTGCTAATACAGCTGCAGTCCAGGTTTCCCTCCCTCCTTCCCCTCTTGGGACAGGCCTATAGGCTAACACATCCTCATACAACCTGATTGGGGTATTCATTTATGGTGTATTTGCTTGCAACTACTGTATTTTGATTATATTGCATTGCCTTTTTACACAAATTTATGTATTGCCTTCCTTCTGGGGGCACCTGACATCTGGGGCAAGAAAAACTGAAGAAAATGGCGTTGGCTGGTTCCTTTATACCCCTGTCGCACTGACGTCAGGGAAGAAGCGACGACAACCGACGCCGGACCTAGACTTTGGAATTCGGCCGACCGAGGACCCGCCTGACGGCAGGAGAACCCATCTGTTATGACTGCAGCTGTATTAGCACTCGAACATCTACATTTATGGTAGGTACAAAACTGTACTTTTCTTGGTCTGGGGAATATAATTTTATTTCTGTACAACTTTTTCTCTTCAGAAATCCTGCAAATCTTCAGTGAGGCCCAAAGTATGGCTAAAAGAAAATCATATCTTCAACAGAGAAAGAGATTTTCTTGTTAAGCAAAGAAACTAGGTGTCCAGACTCTGTGCATCAGCTGCTCTTTTCCTAGACTGCTAGAATACTTCAGTCATACATTTAAAGCTGACAATATGTTCCTTATACAGGATTCATGCATCAGCTATCTCAGTCTGCATTCTAGCCTGTACTTTAATTACAGCTGACCTTTCTCTTATATGCTTTGCAAAGCTGCCCGTAAAACCAGTAAGTAGCACGGTGTCTCCACTTTAGTACTTTCGGATTGGGAATTTCAACTTTGTCTCCCTTTGATGTAGCAGAGTCAGATTTGAAGTACCTTTCATGAGTTTATCCCTTCATTGGTGGCACTTACTTTTGATTGGATGATTTTAGAACTGCAGATGCTGATGTGTAGAGACATTTTTAGATAGTTTCTACTCCGAAAGGATCTCCTTAATGACTACCCATTCTTTTATCCATAAAGGGGTGTTTGATGATTCTTTTAATTACAGAGTTGAATTGCAAATGTTTTCCCAAACTGTCAGAATCCAACAGAGTGACATTTACATATCTTGGATAATCACATTCAGCTAAGAAACTACAGCAAGAGTGCATTCTTTCTGAAAGCATAACCAGCCTGTTGTGAAGTTTATGAATGGAAAGGAAGACTGATGTGTAACTAAATACACCCTGCCAAAGTGGTTAGTCATTTTTATTGTCTTTTGCTACAGTAGTTGCTACAGAACACTTCAGGGCCATATTAAGGCACAGTGTACTGATGCTGCTGTGCCTGCAGTATACTTTAAGAATGCTTCTTCTCAAGACAGCTTAGAATGCATGTCCTGAGCTGTTGCCCTTACGTTTATTGAACTTTATAAGACAGAATCCCCAACTAGAAATAAATGTTTGGCATGACAGTACTAAAGGATGTCTTGTAATTGCCTACTTCCATGTATTTCTTCACTGCTTGGGATTCTACCCAGATTCGGGGTTTACCACAGGATTGGCGTAGACTTTCTCAAAGTAAGATAGTACAGCTGTGTGTAGCCTCATGATAGCAGTAGGTTTTTATCGGAGGAGCTACTGTCGGAGTAGGGAATACCTCCTGCAGTTTGCTCAAATTTGTTTTTTTCCTCAAAAGACATAATTTAAGTACATGTATGTGCTTCTTGTATGTTAACTATGCACTTGTGGACTACCTTTGTTGTGAGAATATACAGTAAATCTGTGGCTTACATTGACATATTTTTCATAGAATATTGTCTTGTCAAAGTAAATCTGGCAAGTACAGTATTACTTCAGAAACAAAATTGTGAAAAGCACTTTTGAAGGGGACACATGCTCTCTCTACACATGGGGGATAAACAATGCACACACCCCCGCAATATATATATATATATATATATATATATATATATATATATATATATATATATATATATATATACATATACGTGTGTGTGTGTATTTTTAGCTCCCAGGCCTGCTAGACCTTCAGGATAAGGCTAAAATTTCCTTATCACCATGCTTCATTGGTCCTGCAGTTAACAGTAATATGTATAATGACTTTGGGAGTAGGTGAGGTTTACATCAAATGAATCAGAAGCCAGTGAGATTATTTCTTCCACTGCAGAATTAAAACAAAAGTAGCCCCCTGACTCAACAAGGATACCAAACCAAAACTTATCCAGAGAAATAATTCCTGTAACACCTGGCGCTCCTCTAAAACCCCACAAGATCAACTCAAATTTCGACAGTATAGGAATGATACAAAAAAATTCATATTACTAGACAAAAAAAATATTTCTGCCAATTACAGAAGAAATACCATAACCTGTTCTGGACAAGTATTAACAAACTCCTCTACCCAGGACAATCCACAGCCCCAGTCCCCTCAGCCCAAACCCAAAAAACACCAGAGTCCATTGCCAACACATTCAACAGTTTCTTTATAGAAACCATCCAAGCCTTTGCTAACAAACTTAAATCCACTTGTCCTAATGCTGATTCACCCTAAAACCAATGATAAACTCTCCTTTAGGTTCTAAAAATTTCCTACCTCACTCATTAAAGCCCTCATTAAAAAAACTTAAGACAACCACCCTATCTGCTGACCTCCTCCCCGCAGACTATCTGCAAAAAGCTTCTGATATCATAGCTTACCCTGTCTCTAGTTCGATAAATAGAACCATAACTGAAGCCTCTATTTCCAACATCTGGAAAATAATACGTCATTCCACTCCACAAAGGAGGCAGCTCCACTGAGCTGTCAAATTATAGACAGCTATTCCCTCCCCTCTAACAAAAATTATGGAAAAGTGTATACATAAACAACTCTTACATTACCCTATTCAACATAATCTCCTGGCCAACATCCAGCATGGATTTAGACTCCATCACAGCACCACCACAGCCCTCCTCTCCTTTTCTAATGTTATAAATTCCAACTGTAACAACAGCAAACTGTCCTCTTCCCTATTTCTTGACCTTTCCGAGGCCTTCGACATGCTGAACCACAATTTACTCTTACTCACCCTAAATAAAATATCCCTAGACAATCATGCTATACAGTGGTTTAAATTTTATCTTAGTGGAAGACAGCAGGCTGTCTTATGGCAAGACAAACTCTCCACCCTTCTCCCCGTTACCCATGGTGTCCCTCAAGGCTCCATATTGGGTCCCCTTCTTTTCGCCCTCTTTATCAATGACCTCCACTCTGTAATCCCAGAAGCAACTTGTATACAGTATGCTGACGATTCCACCCTGGTTTGCTCAGCCACTAACCCCTCAGACCTCCATAGGTTAACCCAGAGAACCTTTAACACAGTGGAAAATTGGCTCACTGATCAATAGCTGATATTAAAGCCCAATAAAACAAAGCTATTACTTTTCTCCCCTTCTCGCAAATCCGTGCTATCCTCTTTTACTCTAACTTCTAACAATGGGACCATAATCTCACCAGATATGTCTACCAAACTCCTGGGTGTTATAATTGATAACCTTAAATTTGACATGCATGTCAACCAAACCATTAAAACCATTAATAAAAAACTCTGTTCCCTCTACAAAAATAAACCTTTCATCACCCCTCTAGCTAGGTCTGCAGTTGCCCGTACCCATCTGCTTTCAACTCTACGCCTCACCTATTCTTACCAACGTGAATAAATCTAAACTCCGTAAACTCTCTAGCTGCCACAAGCAAATTGCCAGGTTTGCCGCAGGAACCCCCTACAGGACACACCACAGTAAAAATCTAAACCTCTTAGGATGGCTAGAACTCCCCAGGCTAATTCAATATAATCAACTCACTATAGCATTCAAGGTTATTAATCACCCAGAAAAAAACGCCCTCCCTGAAAAGCATTATCCATCCCTACAAAAATGCAAGGCCACTTTGCTCCATCACAAAACTTTTGGTTCAGTCTGTTAAAGCTAACAACCTTTCTGGAGAATCTTTGTTTGCAAACCTTTCATTTAACCATTTAAAAAAAAAAAATCTGACCCAGTATTTCAAAACTCAATGGTTATGTCCCTGCTCTAACCCTGAGTAAAACCTCATCTACCATCCTATCCCTGCAATTATTAAACACAGCTACCTACTACTTAAAGATTGATAAAGAAACTGTATCTTGTGTGTAGATAATTTGTATATATCTGCACATTTAGGTTCGACAAAAGAAACTGCAACATGTATGTATGTATTTTTGCTTTTAAACTGTATCCTCTTGAAATGTTAGACTGCAACTTGTATCTTGATACTATATACTTAAACATATACTGAACTTGTTTGTCTTTATCGGTTTGTAAGTCTGAAGCTTTTCTTCCCGGGCCTCCGCTGAAAATAGACATGTATCCTGTCATACTATCCCGGTCAACAAATGTAAAATAATAAATAAAATGATAAAAGTGACAAACCAACAGAACTGTCAAACATTTGGCCAATTTCCATCCTCTCACCTTTGATAAAAATGATGGAAAGATGTATCCACACCCAACTCTTACATTATCTACTAGAGAGTCACCTGTCTTTCAATAAAAATACATTGAACGAAAGTTATTAAAACAAGTGTAAAACCTTCATTTAACTTTTTTTTTTTTTCGCAGGGACCAGTCTCCCTTGCTCCCCACACACTCACAAAATAAAATTTACTAACTCTAGGATTACATAATTCCAGGGAAAAATAAAAGTTCTTACTTTGTATCTTGCCATTGTCATCTGTCTGCTAATGTACTCATCTGTCAATGTGCATGCTATTCGACCACTTTGATCCAAACAACATGAACTCGAGAAGAGTACAATTCAGAGACAGCACAGGGATACATCCATTGTAGACATCTGTGCCACATTCAGTTAGCTTCTAAGGAATACCTTTGCTAAGCACTTTTTTGTCTCTACATTTCAGGAGCTGAGCTTTTTATGGTGTATCTGCTTTTCAGGATTTGTCCTTCAGAGCCTTGCCTTTTGGGCTTTTATGGCTACTTCATCCACAGGAGATATCACTTTTCTTTTTTTTTTTTAAGCTATAAATATCTTTATTAAATTATCGCATATAACACAGTGTTACATTTATATAAATAAAAATAAACAATAGGGACACAATCTCAGCTGCAAACGTTATGCATTCCAAACCGTGCCAACAACTGTTGCTGCAAATATTGTACATCACGTTTAACATGTCCAGTCATTGTTAATCAACCATTACATAGATCATTCAAATCCTGCCTTCTTTTAAACCTCAATTCTTGTCTGCAGGTATTGATCCCACATTTCCCATTTTTTCCTATGTAATTTGCTCCTACCCTTTTCTAAAGATCCCAGTTCCAGTTGTTTCATCTCTGTTACTATCTTCGCTGCTTCTAGTAAAGTTGGTTTAGACTTCAACTTCCATTTTCTAGTAATTGCTTTTTTGGCAGCTATCATAATTAGACTCACCAATGCCTTACTATGTCTAGGCAATTCCAATTCTGAATCATAACTCCAAAAAATAATTTCCCTAGTTACACCAGTTTGCTCATCCAGCATTTCCAACTGAGCAGTCTGCGAGAAATCTTTAAAATCTGCCAACTTGTTACACTCCCAGAAAGTATGTTCCCAGTTACCTCCATCTTCCCCATCACACCTCCAACATTTGCTGTTTGAGGAAAAAATCTTGGAAGTCTGCTTGGGGTATAAAATACCTATGTAAACACTTCTAAGCAAAGATCCTAAATCTTCTAGATTTTGTTGCTTATTTAGGACATGCATATATCCTCCGTTGTTTCTTTGTAAATTGCTTGTCTGATCTTTCTTCACTATCCTTCCTAACCTCCTCTGATTGATTCCTATAGTTATCATGCAATATTTGAAATGTTCTAGTAATTATTCCTTTCGTAATGGCAACTTCTATTCTAGATTCTACTAAAAACTCTGACAGTGCTGGTCTTTTGTTTAGGACCCCCCTATGTTTTTCTCTTTGCTATACTCTGATATCAGTCCTTGATCTGAAAGGTAATCTCTAGCCTGCAGTCCAAATAAGTTCTTGTTGTCTTCCCATTCTGTTACTTTTCCCTCTTTAATTATTTGCTCCCAATACCTTGGTTCGTTTGGCAGTTTTCTCCAATATATTCCTGCCCTTTTTGCCTACTGTCTGCATCCCTAATTGCAGTCTTTCCTGTAGGCAGAATCTCCTTTCTCCATTCATGTGTTGGCTTAGTTCTTAGAAGACCTTCTGCTACTTTATGAATATAATATTCTGTGTGTTTGCTGTTGTTCTCCTTAAAGGTCTGCAGTCTAAAATCCCAGTCTCTCCCTGTTACTTCAGCTTCCCCCCTGTTTCATCATCTCTTTCCAATTTGAATTAAAGGTTTCTGCTTGTGCAATGTGTAGGGGTCTTAGCTGTGTTGCTCTGAAATACAAATTCAACTTGGGTACTCACAATCTTCCCTGTTCTGTTGGAAGAGTAAGCTTATCCCACTTGACTTTTGGTGTCTTCCCCTCACAGATAAAATTCTTCAGCTCTTTATTAATTGCTATCTACAACGTATTCTCTGGTTGATAAAAATATGCCTGACCAGTGTATAAGACTAAAAGTACTAAAAATATTTTAACTACTTGTGTCTTACTATTGATATCCATGTAATAGAACTTCTATTTTCTCAGTTTTTGTATTATCTTTTGTTTATTCTCTTCCCACATATCCTAAGCTGCCACACCGGTATCAGTTTTAATCCTTATTCCTAAATACTTTATTTTATCATGTCCGCATAAATATGGATATTGCTGAACCAATTTGTACTGTAATTTACTGCTATTGCTTTTGTTTTATCTTCATTTTGTATCCTGAAAAGGTTTGAAACTGTCTCAGTAAGTTCCACAGCAGTGTATTGACCCTCTCTGGTTTTGTCAGGAATACAATAATGTCATCAGCATATAGAGCCAGATTTTCTAGACTGCCATACCAGTTATATCCTTGAATTACTGAATCCATTATTTTCTTTGCCAGTGGTTATAAATATAATGCAAATAAAGGGGAGAGAGGACCCCCCCTGCCTGGTTCCCCTGCTCAAGCAGAGATCATCAGAGAGGACCCCACCCACTTTAGTTTTCGCCTCAGATCCTTCATATATCGTCCTAATCAACCTTATAATTTTATCAGGGGAAGGTAAATGCTTCCATTGCTGTGCTCATAAAAGCCTTTACTCTGTCAGTTACTTTCTCTGCATCAAGACCCATCAGCAACAGTGGTATTTTCTTACATTCTGCTTTCCTCTGGATCATCACTTTTCTGTTTATGTTGTCAAATATTTGCCTCCATTCCACAAAGCCACACTGATTCATATCTGTCAATTTTGGCATCACATTTGTCATTCTTTTAGCCATTATAGACATAAACACTTTATAATCATGATTTAGTATTGAAATGGGCCTGTATGAAGCTGGATCTGATGGGTCTTTAGGTATTACAGCTACTACTGCTTTCTTCCAGGATGGCAGTACTTCTACTCTTAAAATACTGTTAAACAACACCTTCCAGATCTTTATCATTTTCCCTCTTAGCTTCCAAACCTCCCACAAGAATGCCATCTATTTCTGGAGACTTTCCTGTAGACTGGTTATACATCTGAGCAGCCAAGTGCTCTGGATTGTGCGGAGCACTCCGCATTTGTGATCAATTAAGCCCACTGTTCCGCAATGAGCAACCGTTGCTCCACTTTCTGAATTTAGGGATCTTGCAATGAAGAATGGAGTCTGCTGGGCTTGGTTCCTGCTTTTTATACATAAGTGTATTGTTATTCTGAGGTTGTACCTTGCTGGACACAATAGTTTGCTTAGCTGACCTAATGGGACATAATTCAATACATGTTCTCAGTGCACAGCTAGATCCTCCCTGGGAGTTTGAATACCTGCTCTGAAAGTGCCAGTAAGAGTCTCTAGAGTATTAAATAAGGTTTGCTTTTATAGGTAATCGTAGTTACTCAAATAGAAGTTTAGGGGCTAAGATCTCCAGATTTGTAATTTTCTTTCTGATATTTTTTTAACACAAATTGTGTATCTGTTTATATATAGACAGGCCTAGAAACCGCAATTAGGACATCTCCAGTATGATGCCATGGTGTTGATAGGTTCACCCTGGTGCAATAAAAGCGTCTTAAGATAAAATGGAGTGAACGAAGGACAAACTTAATGAAGGGCATTTATCAAACATCTTGTGGCTGTTCCCTAACAAGCATCCCCTTCAGGTAAATGGGGCAGTGTAATTAAGTTTACTTGTAAGGCAGCCATCTATGAGGACCACATTATGGACAGAGATGCAGGGATGAGGGCAGGGAGGGATGCGCTCTTAGGGAGAGGAGAACAAGAATTATGTTACTTTTTAGTCATGGTGGGAATTGTGACTTTAGAGAGACTTGAATGTTAAAGTAATGAACAGAGGCAGGAACCTAGGGTTTAGCTAGCCATACTTGTACTCAAGTGAGTGCATTCTTTCTGAGCATATTGTAGAAATGTTACAGGTGCAACAACACAGAATGCTTAGAGCATTTTAAACTAGGGTCTAATAAATAGTGCTGTCCAAAACATGCCTACATATTAGGAATGTGTTTTGTAAAACCAGCCTTTTTTGGCTATAATTGGCTACAGTTGAAAACAGCAAGTCATTTTCTGAAGACTGTATGAGGTAGCAATTTAAGGACAGTACATTAACAGTGGGGTAGTATTGACTGATTGAAAAGCAGTAGACATCTAAGAGGCATAGTACATTCAATGTTTGGGAGGAAAGGTTTGTAGTGAGTGACATTGAATGTGTGACAGAAGGATAAGATGACAGATTTGGGGGTCATGCTTCAGCTTGGGGAATGGAGTACTTTTCTGAAAAAGCAGAACTTTTATTATTTGAAGAAATCAAGAAGTTCCCTAGGAGGGTTGGTCAAATGGAAGAAATGTTTGGAGTTAACACAGTGTGGGAGAAGATGCAGGTATTTTTGGGTCCGGCATGGGGTGAATCATAACTTGAAAGAATAGGAGAGAAGCCAAGTAGAAATAATTTGTTGTTTATGACCAACATGAATAAAGGAGCTAGGGGTAAGCAGCTGCCTAGCTAACTTGACAGTGATACAAAATGTAGTCTTTTTGCTTGTGAAGGTAAAAGTATCTTCAGTAGGTTGTGTGCATCATAATTAATGGAAATAGGTCACTGCTTTCTGAACCGCACTCTCTGTATATATCATTTTATCAATGGTTTCTGCTGACTTTGTTTTATTTGACGTGTGTCCTATTGAATTTTAAAAATATACAGTATTCACTTAGTACTTCTGGCAGAAAGCCCATTTCAACCAGGTCCCATGGAAATGGTGCATTTTCGCACAGTGCGAAAAATAGGGTGTTCCACATTTTGACCATTTGTCACACATTGCTAGGGTCTGTGTTCCACATTAGCCTCTTAAGAGGTTGAGACCTATGTTATACATCACCATTTTTTATCTCATCTCCTCCTGTCATAACTATTAGCAATTGAGCCTCTTACACTCTAGCCTTGGCATATTTAATTCTTCCATAAATATTTCCATATTTCTCTGCTTCAAACAGATTTTCATAGAATTTCCGGAATGTTTTGTAATATGATTCCTTGTTATTTTCCTTGTTATAGGCTCCCTAAGCCTGGTAATAGCCCTTTCTACTTTCTGTTGCCTTAGTCATTGTGCTAAAAGTTTTTGTGCTGTAGAGGTATTATCAAAAAACTTTGCTTAATAGTAATCTTTCTAATCTCATGCATATTATCGAGGTAATCCCTTATTTTCTATTTAGCATTCTGTAGTTGCTCCTCTTCTTATTTTGTAAGATTCCCCCTATTTTGTAATAAATACTTTAATATTTGTCAGTCCCTCTAAATAATCCTTGCAGCTTCTTAACCATATGTCAGTCCCTCTAAATAATCCTTGCAGCTTCTTAACCATATCTCCCTTTCTTTTATTTCCATCCTATTTTTAAATTTCATTTTAATCATGTCCCACTCCCTAGCTACATTTTCAGAAGTTATCTTCTCTAATAGCTCCCGAATAATTTCCACTACCCATTCCTTAAATTCCTCTTTTTTCATAAGATAGATGGGAAAGCGTCAATGTCTCATTTTTATTTCATTGCCCTGTGTTTTTATTTTAGTTATTATTGGCGCATGATCTGAAATAGTTATTGGGTGCATATCAAGACCCTCAATTAAATGAGCACGTTCCTGTGGAATGTACATTCTGTCTAGCCTAGCCAAGGTTTTGTATGTTGGGGAATAGTATGTAAATTCACTCAGAATTCCTAGTACTGAATTCAATTCTGCCAAATAGTTTCAAAATTTCTGTAAAAATCTACCCTCCTTTGTTATAGTTCCCTTTCTGCCCCCCCCCCCAGACAGATCTTCCCTCTTGCAAATCAAATTCTAGTCCCCACTTATAAGTAATATTCCTTGCTGAAAGCTGTTTATTTCTCCCAGAATTTTTCTTTAGCTCCATTATAGCAGTTGTTGATAGAATATAAATAAATCCCAGTAAAGTCCTCCTCCATTGCCAGTAGCCCCTTATTACTGCAAATCATTATTGTCTTTTTTGTATTCTATTACTACTGGAGTTCCTCTTGCAATTAGTATAAGTACTCCTCTCTTCCTTTGCCCCAGATATTCCTCTGAATAACCATCCTGAAAACATTTCTTTATCAAATTCACATATTCAGTTCTTTCCAAATGTTGCATTTTACATTTTTAATATAGTTCATGGTTCTTTCTTTTTTGTATTTATCTGTGAGACCATTAACTTCTAAAGACATTATAGAAATAATATGTGTTGAGGAATTATTATTCCTACCTTGTATGTATAACTATTTTTTGTTAAATGCCTTGTTCCAGCTTTTTTGTTACATGCACTGTTTGACAGGTTAATTTTTTATACAGTCGTTTCTTGCCATCTCCATTTGAGCCTATGTCACATCTTATAGAACTTTTTGTTTTATTGAAAACCCTGAAATAAAAATACACACATACAAACAAAACTCCCCACTAAAACCTACTAACTTAATAATAACACACAAAACTATCTACATCTTCAAATATTAAAGTTTTATCCCCCATAGGAACAAACGTTCCAAACTGACAACCACCCACACACATGCAGACTTGAGCTAAACAGAAAGAAATATTATCCATGCTAAGACTCATGGTAGAGCCTGTGATTGTATAAAGTGCTGTCTGGTTTTGCCTTATATTTATAGCTCTGCCATCTTGGAAAAGACTTGAATGCTTTCAAAACACATTTTCTCCAAGCCATTTGTCTTTATTAGATCGTCTGCTAGTGACATGAGAACCAGTTACAGGACTGTTTACTAGAAAAAGACCTTATAATATTTGATATTATTTTACATTTACTTGCTTTTTTTGTTAAAACTTGTTACTTTATAAAGCTAATGGCCTTAACCCATTCATTCCCCTATATAAGAATGAGAAAAAGCACTCTATTTTTTCTTTTGTTATGCTCTTTTAACCAGATCCCTTTTTAGTTTTATTTTTTTTTTTTTTGCATTGTAGTGCCTGCATTTCTTAAAACTCAACAAGGAGAAAGAGAGAATAAGGGAGAAAAAAAAACAAAAAGAATAAACAGAAGCACGTGTTTACATTAGTATCCCCATTACACTTTAAAAAGAACTGAAAAAAATGCTTTATAACATGCAGAGAAAATCATGCACCACTTAAGTAATACTGTTAAGAAAAAAAATAGTTTAGTTAACTCTCTCCCTCCTCTTCACCTCTCCTGAGTATTTTTCCGAACATTAATGACATGAAGTAGGGCATATGCTTTAGAGTCCCCTACATACCTCTGAACATCTTAGAGCAAAAAATCTGGACAAAGCCATAAATACTAGGGGGACACAAAATAGTGACACTTAAAATATTGCTCTTACAAACTTAGAAAGTCGATAGAATAATAGGTTTTGCATTAACATGAATTTTCTGAAGGGTATGAAGTCTGAAACTCAAATGTCTGTAATTATTTTCTGATTCAACCCTCAATGATTTACAAATGATTTGCCAGAAAACCACAATTTCATGAGAAATGGACCAAAAATATTGGACAAAAATCTGGACATTCTGCAAAAATCTGTACAGTTGAGGGGTATGGTCTCCTACAAGTATAATAAAGTCCAGACAAGTCCAATATTTCAAGATTTTCTTATTCTGTCCTGTTTCACAAATATAATTATTGCTTTGTAATCCCACATTTGTCAGTTTTCAAGTTACTGATTTTAATCTCTAAATGTTAATGACATGAAGTAAGGTATATGCTTTAGAATCCCCTACAAATTTAACAAAGTCCAAGAAAGTGTAATATTTCCAGAGTTTCTTTTTCTATTAATTTTCATCTCCATCTCCCAAACCCTGTCTCTGCCTCATCTCCATTGTGCTCTCGATTCTTCTAGTCAACTCCTGTACTTTTTCCCCCCTCTGTCAAACCATTTTCCATTGAACTGCTGGGGAAGGTTTCACTGGCACAATCCCTTTGTATTTCTTCCTTAGCATGTACTTCATCAAAAAATGTTTTTGTTCCTCCAGGGAAAAATATTTTGAAGATAGCTTGGTAGAGCAGTTTGAATCTCATGCTTGCTTCTCGACATTTCCTATATAATTGAATACATTTATTCTTCTGCCTGGTGTACAATGAGTAGTCATTCTCCACAAGCACTCTACTTTCTCCTACTTTTAGTACTTTGTCTCTGCCATAATTTTGTCAGAATCAACTCCTTTTGCTGGCAAGATTGCATTTTTACTATTAAAGGTCTAGATTATTTTCTCATAGCCAGGTTTGGAGCATATGCTTGGTGTGCCCTTTCAATTAACAATTCCTGCTGTGGAATACCAGTCCAGTTGCTTATTTGTACTTTCATGAAATTAATACAATATGTTCCTTCCAGCTTCTCAGATACAGCAGAAAATCTCAGTTTTTTCTGTATGTGCTCTGTCCTCTAATTCTATTATTTTTTAAACATCTGTTGTTGTGCAGTCTCATGTTCAGCCAGCCTTTTCTTCATTTCCACCTCTGAGTTTTGCAGTTTTTTCATCTCATCTGATTATCTGTTTAAAGCTTCTTCCATTTTTTCAGCCTTTTATTGTTTGAGTTGATGTACTCCATCAGTGTTTCATTTATTTTAGTCAGGTCTGTATGCAACTGATTTATATTTTCCTCTAGGTTATTGGAAGTCAAATCTGGAACTTGTGCTATTTTTTGCCGAACAGCTACAGTACTTTTCCCAGTCAGTGTTTTTTATCACCTTTTTTAGCTGATTTTCCTTCAGGTCCTCTGTATTTCTTTTTTGCTGGCATCCAGGCAGTGCACTTACTAGTTACTGACATTTACTCAGAAATCCAGGTCCACTAGCTTTCTCTGCTAAGTTTCTGTTTTTACACTGGGAGAGCAAGAATTAAACTGTTACTGAGTGTGCAGCCATCTTGGAAGTTAGGTGGCCTGATTCTTCTTGAGATTCTTTTCACCTGTGACCCACTTCAAAGGGCCTGTCTAACGTACAGTTCAGCAGTTTCAATTAAAATTTCAGAAGGCCCTCAACTATGGATTTTTATTGCCATCCTTCCGTCGTCATGTTGTTGGATGTCCCCTCCTTCCATTTGGAGTGTCATCATTTCTTTAAGTTGTACAGGTTTAACATCTTGTACCTTGTTTAATACTTTTGTCTTGCAGGTGCAGCTGTCTGATGTTCCAAGGAGATAGAATATGAGGGCATGGGACTAGATGTGCCCTTTTAACCTGGCATCTTATGTCATGGTTTGCAGTGGTTGAGGGCACACTTGCCCTGAGTTCGAGGAAAAGGTATTTGAAGAATTTTGACAAGAAAGGGTTCTCTAGAGATCTCCCTTTGTCACACACACTATAAATGGTGCTCTTGAACATCAGCTTGTAAGGTGAGTACTCCAATATCCGTTATTGGAGTAGCAGCTGTTTCAACATCAGGTCTTCAAAGGTATCGTCATCAGCAGGGCTGCGTTTCCCTTTGAGATTTTGCTGTTTGTCATTATTGTATTGCTTTTTCAGTTTCTGAATGAGCTACCATGGAGAGATTCTCTCTAGCTTCAGTTGCCTATCTTGTATGTTGTGGAAAGGAAAAGAGTAGGGGTTATATGCCTCATTTAATTAAGGATGTTATTCTGTGACAGTAGTGAAATTTGGCCTTTAATGGGGAAGAAGATAGGTTCTGAAGATAGCTGGTGTTTCAGCTGAGACGCATTGTATCACACTAGTGGGGTGTCCTATTTGAAGACTGATCTGCTTATTGAAATGCTGTTGTGCATCTGTTGTTATTGTAGGTGCTAAAAAACTAACCTTGTTGCATCACCTCTTCTGTAAGGAATTTACCTTTTTCTCTTTTCATTTTCCTTATCACCTTATAAATTGCATTCATTATTTGCAAACAGCCAAGTCTTAATCTGAGATGAGGTATTTTATCACAGTCCAAATATATCATCTTACCTTTCTCAGCCACCTCACAGTGTCATTTTCCCAGCACTATCTGTAATAGGGCTTTTCCATAAGAACAAGATATCTGATTACAGTGAGAGACAAAAAAATATAAGAAATGCAAGAGAGGTCGAACTACAACTTTGAAAACTGAAATAAACAAGCTGGACAAACAGATTACACATAGTGTGAGACAAGATCAATAAAGTTTTGAAGAAACTTTATATAAAGATATTGAGCATAATAGGAAACCTTTTCATAGATGCATAAGATGTGTAAGGAGTAAAGAGACACAAATTGATGAACTGTGTGCAGATTCTAAAATGTATGCTCAGACACAGCAGATTGTAGATATATTTACAAAATCTTATGCAAAACAGTTTGGCTCCACAAAAGGGGTGGTAAGTTGTCCTAGTGACATCCGGATACCCCCAGACACTGGAATCAAATTAGATTATATTGAAAAAGAACTGTGCAAACTGGAGCCAAACAAAGCACAGGGAGGAGACAGAATTAGTAACAGTGACCTGAGAACACTTCAGCAAGAGCTTACTACCATTATATCTGTTATTCACTAGGTCGTATCAATATGGGGTGATTCCTCAAGATTGGTGACGTGCTTATTAAACTTGTTTTTAAGGGAAGGGGAGTAGGACAAATCCAGAGTCATATAGACCCTTAAGTCTACTTTCATGTTGTGGAAAAATAATGGAGAAGGTAATATTAGATAAGTTCTTGTCAGAACTGGATAGGTTGGGACTCAAAACCATATATCAGCATGTATATGTTGAAAACAGATCTATTGCCACCTGTAACATGATGATGTTCATCGTGTTACCCTGCTGCAGTCATCACACTTGGGTTATCCTGCCGTCAGGCGGTCCCGCAGTCGGCCCGAATTCCAAAGTCTTGGTCCAGCGTCGGTTGCTGTCGCTTCTTCCCTGACGTCAGAGCGCCAGGGGTATATCAGAGGCATCCGACGCCATTTTCTTCAGTCTTTCTTGCCGCGCGGTGCCCGAAGAAGAAGCAGTTCGCAAGTGCCGGTCGGCCGACACCTGAGATTTTCTAATCGATTTTCAGTCCGAAGTCTTCAAAGCTAAGTACCCCTTTGGGGAACCTTTTCTTGCCTCAGTCCGATGTCAGAAAAAGTTAACAATTGCATTTCTTGTGGGAAGCAAATACCTCATAAGGACTTTCATTCTTTTTGTATACCTTGCCTAGGCCCAGACCACGATGTCCCTGGTTGTCGGTTTTGTGCTAGGTTCAATAAGCGAACTATAAAGCGACGCTTTGATTTTGCACGACACTACTTCAGTAGAAAATTTAATTACACTATGCCGTCGGAGCAACCGACCACCAGCGTGCATAAAAAACCACAAAGATAAAGACAGGCAACCTAGATCCAAGCCAGACTCCGAGGCCTCGGCTGGGCCAGTCGCCGGTTCTCCGGTTTTCAGTGAGGCGCCTACGCAGCCCCTGGCTACCGCTGAATTGGATCCCCAGACCGCTTCGGATCCCCCAGCAGAGAGTTCTAGGGCAACGCAGCCATTTTCTTTAGGCCCTACCGACGACATCTTAGTAGGGGAAGCCGGTGCTGTAGGAAACACCTTCGGTTTCTGAAGGTGTCTTCAGACCGACTACTCTCACCATAAAATCTTATTCTAAGCTTAAGACTCCTCTAAAACCAAAAAGCCTACACTTCAGTCTCCAGGTCAAGGCCCTATGCCTAAGAAACAGATGCTTAAAATGGCTGAAGATTTGGTTTCTTTGATCAGGGGATCCCAACCCCCCCCCCCCCGACAAAAGGCCTAGACAAGAGGAGGATTATGCCTCCTCTGATCAAGTGTCTGTTTCCTCAGGCTCCTCTGAGGAACAGGATTACTCCTTTCCCCCTTATGAAGATTCTGATGCTGAAGACTCCATTCCCTCAGCTTCTCCCCCTGAAGATTATTCCTTTGGGGAAACCTTACATACCATGAGGGAACATTTCCACTGGGAAGGTCAGGACTACTCCGACTCAAAGAAAAGGCTCCGAGAGTTTCTTTTACTCCCCCAGCACAGACCACTTGTTATCCCCTCAGTTTTGGACATTGTGGATGATGTTTTCTTCGAATCTAGTCTAAATCCAGATTCTCTGCCTCCTGTGCCAGCCAAACCAGATAGATACTATAGAGTGCCTGACTCACACAAATTCCTTTACAAAAGCCCTGTTGCTGATCCAGAGACAATCTCCCAGCGTCCCAAAGGGGCTAAGGCTTCTATGGCTAAAAATCCTGTACCCTCAGAAAGGGACTCCAGAGCACTAGATAGGTGGGGGAAGAAGGTTTACACCTCAGCTACTATAGCTATGAGAGCACTAAATTGTCAATTTCACATGCTTAAATACCAGCAATTCCTGATTTCTCAAATAAAACAAAAGATGGGCACGCACCCTCAACAGTCTGAATTCAAGGAAATGCAAGATCTGTTGCATGCAGCTGAACAGGTGGGCAAACATACTTTACAATGTGGTTTTGATGCCTTGGAAGCTTCCTCTAGAGCAGCTGTTACTGGGTCTGTTATACGTAGGCATGCTTGGTTAAAGGAACAATCTCTGGCTGATCATGTTAAAGCGAAGTTACTGGATGCCCCCTTACAGCAGGATGTCTTATTTTGGGTTAAAGCAGAGGACGTTTTAAAGAAAATGGAGGATAAGGCAAAATCTATGCAGACGGTCAAAGATTTCTTACAGGTACAGCCCCCACGCTTCAGCAGAAATTGGTCAACAAAAAATTGGTCCTTTCCAGCTTCTGACAGACCACAGAGGGGTAAATACAGGCACCCAAGGGGCAGAGGACAAGCACAAATCCCTTACAAATCTCGCCAATGGGACACTGCAACACAGAAGGGAGGAGAAGACAGGTCCCAAACTACTAGAAGGCAAACACAATGACTTAAACCTCAAACTGCCAAGCAAAACTCTCTTGGCAGCTCCCTTGGGAGGAAAATTAGCCCTTTTTGCAGACAACTGGCGCATCGTCACAAAGGACAAATGGGTCCTAGACATTATCTCACACGGATACAGATTCCATTTCCACACCTTGCCAAGGATAAAAGGAATGCCAAACCTGCCACAAAATCAATGGGCAGAGGCACAAAAACAAATTACAGCTCTCATGGACATGAGAGCCATTCAACTGGTACCTACACAGGAGCAAGGCCAAGGATTTTACTCAAGGCTCTTTCTAGTCCCCAGAAAGGACAATGCTTGGAGACCCATTCTGGACCTTTCAATTTTAAACACCTTCTTGCAAGTACCCAAATTCAAGATGCTAACACTACAGCAGCTTCTTCCCATGTTGGGCAAGAAAGCTTGGCTAGTAACGTTGGACCTCAAGGAGCATACCTGCATGTCCCTATCAGACAAAATTGCAGAAGATACCTCCGTTTCATTGCAGGTTCAACCCATTACCAATTCTCTGCACTGCCCTTTGGCTCATCTACTATGCCCAGGGTCTTCACAAAATGCCTGGCACCAGTAATTGCATACTGCAGACAAAGAGGAATCCAAATATACCCATACCTGGACGACTGTCTCATCCAAGCAGAAAGCAAGGACATTCTCTTACAACACCTGGCTTTTGTAAAACATCTTCTAAGTTGCCCAGGGTACACAGTAAACGAAAAGAAATCAAAACTAGTGCCCTCACAAAATATGACATTCCTGGGTGCCAGCTTGAATACAACGGCCCAGATGGCTTATCTGACGCCAGACAAACAACTACAATTAACTCAATACTTCTGAACAATGGCAACAAAGACCCAACTCCCTGCAAGAAACATTCTGCAGGCCTTGGGTTTCATGGCATCTTGCATATTACTAATACCATTTGCAAAACTGCATATGAGGAAATTACAATGGTACCTAAAAAGCGTATGGACTCAACACAGCCACAGCTTGGAAACAATGATACCTCTCATTCCCTGCCTTCAACAGGCATTTCTATGGTGGTCACAGGCATGTCAGCTCAACAAGGGTCAGCCTTTCACCCTACCCCCAGCCAGGCAAACTATGACAGCAGATGCATCGGACTATGCCTGGGGGGCACACGTGGCAGGACGGTGCGTTCAAGGCATATGGACTGCAGATCAAAGGAATCTGCACATCAATCAAAAAGAAATGCTAGTTGTACAAAATGCTCTGACAGCCTTCAAGGACCTCTTATATCCAGGACAGCTTATCATAAGGACAGACAACACCACAGTAATGTGGTACATAAACAAACAAGGGGGTACACACTCCTACCCTCTATGCAGGCAAGCAATGACCTTGTGGAACACAGCACTGGCTTACCAAGTTCAATTACAAGCTCAATTCCTGCCAGGAAAAAAGAACACATTGGCAGACGACCTAAGCAGAAACATCATGGATCCCCACGAGTGGAAACTGGATCCACAAGTATTCGCAATGATAGCTCAAAAATGGGGGCTCCCAGACATAGACCTGTTTGCCAGCCCTCAAAACTATCAGCTAACAAAATTTTGCACAAGGAATTTTCACCATCAAGCTTGGAAAGTGGATGCACTCTCATTCAGTTGGAAAATGCTAACAGTATATGCCTTCCCTCCATTACCCCTTCTCACAAAGGTGCTACTGAAAGTCAGGAGGGAGAGACCCCAAATGATACTCATTGCCCCAGACTGGCCACGCCAGCACTGGTACCCACTATTAAGGAATATGGCCCAGGGCCCACCATGGATTCTACCACAAATTACCCTCCTGCTCACACAACAAGACAATCAGATTCTACACAGCCAGCTCAAAACCTTAAACTTGGCTGCATGGCAAATCACCTAAGCAACCAGCCAGCTCCTCTCTGTCAAGCTGTTATGGATGTTATTCTGGAGGCCAGGAGGACAAGCACCAGGAAAGCCTACTCAGACAAATGGAAAAGGTTTTGCGCCTGGGACCAAGCTAAAGGCCAAAAGACCCTTCAGTCTGACATACCTCAGATTCTGCAATATTTAACTGAGATGTTACACAAAGGGCTTTCTTTTTCATCTATTAAAATCCACGCATCAGCTATTTCTGCTCACTACAACACAGATCCTCCCTTATTTTCACATCCACTCCTAAGGCAGTTTCTCAGAGGGGCCAAAAACATTAGGCCTCCCAGGAGAGCACCAACACCTACTTGGGACCTCAACTTTGTTCTGGAAAAACTCACACTACCTCCTTTTGAGCCAGCTTTCTCAGCTGACTTAAAGTTTATATCATGGAAGACTGCCCTGCTGCTAGCAATTACTTCAGCTAGAAGAGTTTCAGAGCTTCAGGCACTAATGGCAGTAGAGCCTTTCCTCATTTTTCATCAAGACAGAGTTCCTCTATGAACTAACCCCTCCTTTATGCCTAAGGTGGTATCCAGTGTGGCTCTAAATCAAACCTTACCCATCTACTTTCCAAATCCACAGAACAAAGGAGAAAGACTCCTGCATTCCTTGGACATTCACAGACAGCTACGTTACTACTTGGATAAAACTAAGGTTTTCAGAAAATCTGACCAGCTTTTTGTATCCTGTGCTACAGCATCACAAGGAAAGGCTATCTCAAAACAGACCATTTCCAAATGGATAGGACATTGCATACGTTTTTGCTACACCCACCATGGAAAACCAGTTCCTGCTACCATAAGGCTCCACTCTACCAAGGCAGCAGCTACATCTACAGCCTTCCTCAGGGGGGTGCCAACCAAGGATATTCTGGAAGCTGCAACTTGGGAGTTCAGTACACACCTTCACCAAACATTACCACTTACCACTTTACTCTAAGACTAGAGCTGGCTTCGCTACTGCAGTTTTGCAGGGCCTTCTAGCCTCCTCTAACCCTGTTTGACTCCACCTCCCATCCTTAGCTTTGGGATTATACCCAAGTGTGATGACTGCAGCAGGGTAACACGAACATAGTACAATTTTGTACCTCCCATAAATGTAGATGTTTGAGTGTATACCCTGCTGCAGTCCAGGTTACCCTCCCTCCATCCCCTCTGAACTAGCTGAACCTATCTTTACCACTCTATTCTATACTACCTCTGTGGTGTATTTGCTTATGCCTAAGGGTTTTTGTTTTATTTTTTCCATATAGCTCTATGTATGTATGTATATATATATATATATATATATATATATATATATATATTTTTTTTTTTTGGCCTACCTATTAGGGGCACCTGGCATCTGGGGCGAGAAAAACTGAAGAAAATGGCATTGGATGCCTCTGATATTCCCCTGGCGCTCTGACGTCAGGGAAGAAGCGACAGCAACCGACGTCGGACCAAGACTTTGGAATTCGGGCCGACTGCAGGACCGCCTGACGGCAGGATAACCCAAGTGTGATGACTGCAGCAGGGTATACACTCGAACATCTGCATTTATGGTAGGTACAAAACTGTACTTTCTATAACAATATAATAGCTATAAATAAAAAATTATGCTGCAATGTAATTTACATAGATTTAACTTCAGCATTTGACAGGGTCATACATGTAATTCTGATCAGTAAATTAGTATAACTAGCTATTGATGTACTCTTGATAAGATGGATAGCTACATGGCTTACAAATAAAACATGGCAAGTATCATACAGCAGTTGGACAGACAAAATCCTTGGTTACAGTCAGGGTGTCTCACTGGGCTCTTTCCTAGACCCTTACTTGTTTAGATTGTATTTTTCACGCCTAACTTTTTCATCTGAGGTGTTCTACAGTCTATATGCAGACGACCTGAAATTGGGTAAACTGATTGTGTTACAGATAAGGCATGTCTGCAAAATAACTCTGCTAAATTGAGCATTTGGGCACCAGAGAATAATATGCTAACAAATGCATCAAAAACTAAGCATATGAGATTTGGTAGGCATAAATTAAAAGGTGAATATTTAATACATTCTTGTCTGACAACTTTGTTACTAATATTATAAACAACAAGAAACTATCAACTTGCAACATTTACTGTATATACTGTTGATGATCGATATCTTGTTATTGTATTAAAGCCAACAACCTGTAATGTTGTTTACTATTGCTGCAACTTTGTATCTCTGTTTTATCATGTACATGATGTGGAGCTTTTATCCCCGGGCATCTGCTGAAGAATGACCTGCGTCCAGTTGGAATTTCCCAGTAAACAAATGTAAATAAATAAATAAATAAAAATACGGCACACACTGATTGAAACTGTAGACTCATTTAAGGACCTGTGTGTATGGGTAGATTCAGCTATGAGTTTTTCTAATAATATCAACCAATTGTTTAATGATAGTTATAGAACTATAGGTTGTATAAAAAGATTTATAAAGTCTAGGAAATCAAAAATAATGAAGTCATTGTTTGTTAGTTACATTATACCCAAAAATGAGTATGGAATAACAGTATGAAAACCCTGCAAGAAAACAAGCTTGAGTAAACTGGAAAGAGTACAATGGAAATATACCAAGGGGTATCCATGGATGTGAAAATTTAAGTTATGAAAGTGTAAAATATCTGAACTTGTACAATGTCTCTCTACAGATATCTAAGAGGAGATCTTATTCAGGTATATAGGGCATTTAGTGACAACTACCTCTGGGGTTAACAAAAAATACTAGAGAATCATCAGACAACCTGTGTAGGAGATTCTATAGGAATGAGACGTGTACTAATTGGTTCTCTGACAGAGATGCTGATGCATGGAACATACTACCAAATCACATTAAAGCAAGCCTGGATACTTATTATGGGAACAATTGTTTTGTTATATTGACAAGCTAGAAGGGCATTAATGCCTGTGCTTGAAATATTTGTATGTATGTATGTATGTTAGCCAGTGTTTGTCTCATGCCAAGTACTAGTTGTGTGTTAACCTTGCATTCAGAGCTTAACTCAGTTTTAGTCGTCTCCAGTTTTTCTTATTGTTTGTAATCGTTGATTAAATTCTGTTGAAGGCCTAAGTATTCCTTAAAGTTTTATGATTTTTTTTCAGGTGACAACTATATTTTCACAAGTTGATGGTTGCTTAGAATGTACTGTAATTACTTTTTGGTGGACTTTGTTCGCTGACATACCAGTTCTTGTTTTACTACCTTTAACGGGAACATTCAGCTATCTTGAGAGGTCCATTGTCTTCCTTTCATTTTAAAAAAGTGTGCATTTTGAAGACAACATCTGCGTAAAGATTTCAATTCATGGTACCTAATTTGTTTTGGGAGCAGAGCATACTTCAGTGGAGCATGAACTAGGTAAGTTCAAACTAGCTGACAGAGTAGTAGAAATAAAGTGCAGGAGGTATACCTGTTGAAGGAGATCTTAAATCCATGTTAGGCATGCAAGGAAAATTAGCCTCCCTCTAAAGGACAGGTAGAGCAGTCAAAAAAAAAAAAAGGCCATCTAATTAAAGGCTCTGGGGAAATTGTTTAATAAGTTCATAGGTTCATAGGAAATTACTAAGCTAATGACCCAAGAGCCCGTACAAGCCTAGCTATATTTAACCAAAGCTTCCCAGTGTTCAATAGTTAGGTGAAGTTCACAGAGGTATGAGCCTGCCCTGTGGTATCTAATATTGACTGCCTCTGTTCATGAGGGGCATACTTGCCATCCAGGAGCTTCCCCATCAAGTCATCTAGGTTGCTCTTGATGAGGGTCTGGGGAATGGTTTTGTTTCATATGAATGGGAAGCTTGTTCCAAGGAAGGATAGTCTCTGAGAGACGTATCTATTTCTCTAACATGATTTATTTATGTCAGCGGCTGGGTTAAGATCCCTGGAACGAGTGACCCTCTTGCAGTTTGATTTACAAATGTGTAAGCATTTCCATCAAGGCTAGATCAGAGACTGCTCTGTAGGGCAGACACAGATCTCCCCTTAGTAGTGTGTAGGAGACGTAGTACAGTAATTGGGCTTTCAATCTTTTTGAATAGGACTTCTTTAAATCTCTGGGATCACTCCAGCTGTTGCAGTTGTGTGGTGAGGTGCATGCAAAAAGGTGCATTGTACTCAGTTATTGGTCCGATGAGGTCTGATTACAATGCAATCATTACATCCTTTGATATGGATGCCATGCCCTTAGTTATGAGTTGTACAGCATAGAAGGACTTTCTCACCACTGTGGCTACATGCTGGCCAAAGTTCAGATTACTATCAACCTGAATGCTCGGATCATGTACCCGACTGCGTCTGCTTTTTGGGGAGGGTGTTGTCTATATTGTAATTAGCAGGGGTATTTGCTTTCCCAAAGGGAATAATTATGCACGTTTTGCATCTAGTTTCAATCCATTGCTCTGGCACCAATTTGTCTATGTTAATTATTTGTGCTATATCGTTAGAGGATTCAGTGATTTCCTCTAATGTGCAGTCATCCGCAGACTTGGACAGTGAATGGCCATCTACATTCGCCTTGACTTCTGAGAAGTAAATAACAGACAGGAGAAGGCCTAGTACAGAACCCTGTGTATGCTGCTGTGGAATGGCTTCTTGCTAGAGTTGAATTCACCCACTTTGATAGTATGTGTCCTGTCAGTGAGCCATTTGGCTACCCACCCGGTGAAGTAGGGGGTTTTGCCCAGTTGAAAGAGTTTCCCTATAATACCTGAGTGGGGAATTGTGTCATATGCCTTGGCCGGGTCAAGTTAGGCAGTATGCACAGTCTTACCCTCCTCCGTGGCCTTGGTAACCTTCTCAAAGAAGTCAACCCAATTTAACAGACATAATCAAACCTTAATGAATCCGAACTCGGTTGGGTCCAGAGTCTGGAGATTACCTATGTCCTTGTTGATAAGGTCCAAGATGATTCTTTCCATGGCCCTACGGATGAGACTAGTCAGGATTATGGATCTGTAATTCACTGGGTCATTTCATTGTCCCCCTTTTGCAGAGGGATGACTGTTGCTGTCCTCCGTTTTGCCAGAACGTAGCCTGCCTGGAAGCTGTGATTAAATAGGGATCCAAGTGGTTCTGCTAGGTCATGTTTTACTTTATTTAAAAGGCAACCTGAGATGTTGACAGTGCCCATTTGTGTCATGTTTTTAGCCTTACAGAGCATAGAGATGACCTGCTCTCTTAAGATAATTTGCTGAGGAATGGTGGCAGGTATACTTTGGGGGGAAAATGGTGGGAACTGGGGGGAGGTGAAGTTTGATCCAAATCTGTCAGCTAGCAGGTTGGCTGTTTCTTCTGCGTGAGTATTGGTAGTGCCATCCTTCCACAACCAGCTGTGTGCAAGTTGGCTATTCCCCTGAAGATTTTAGACTTAGTTAAAAACTGCTTTGTGATTCTCCTTGGCTATGGAGACTTTTTTGATTCATAATTTGCTTTTGAGGACTTGACCAGATCTCTGATTTGTTTGTTTAGACTAGTGAGGGATTTCTTTTTCTTCTTCTGCTAAGCCTCTTCCCACTTATATTTGGAAATTACCTTCTTTCTTTTGTTGAATAGCCTGTTTATATCAGGGGTCCACCAGGGTGGCTTGTTTTTCTGGAAAGACCTGGGTTTCATCCAGTCCGGTATTGCCGATCTGCTGATTCTGTACAACTGCTTAAGTTGCTGTACATCATATTGGTGTACACCTCTACGTAGGATTCTATGTTTTCTGGGTTCAGGGGAGTTGTGAAATTTTTTATGCCATCACTTAGTAGGAGATCATTTGTCTTGGAGAAATTCTTTAGTGTCTTTGAGCTTGTTGGACTTTCTGGCCTTAGATATCTATTTCAAAGGAGACCATTTTGTGGTCCAGTCTTACCAAAGAGGACATTACACCTGGGGGTGCAGTACTCCCCCATGTTAGTGAGGATATTTGATTCCTTAGTGGGTGCGCCAACCAGCTGTTCTAGGGCATTTGCATTGACAAAGTCCAAGAACCTCGGATTCTGCATGTTAGTGGTCGTGTATGTTCTCCAGTCAATGGTAGGATAGTTAAATCATTCATGAGTAAGGTATTGGGCTGCATGGTGAGTGACTCCAGTAAGTCCAGGTATCAGGTATGTTTTTCCTGGTTCATTGTGAGGGACCTATAGCTAGCAATGATGTGGTAGAGAATTTTGCCTATGATTAGTTGGACATGGAGAAGCTTGAGAGAGTTGTACTGTTTGACCACTTTTGTGAGGTGTGCTTACTGTAAGTGAGTCTTGCTTCCATTTTCCTAGTATAACTACATCTCTCACATGTAGTATTTGTTTGTTTCAGGAATAAGTGGTTATCACTATATATGAAACAATTGTTACATTGCCTCTGGATGTCCACGTCCATTATGGTGGCTACAGAGATGATAGAACCTGATATCACAGATGAGCAATTTCCTTACTGTGGGTTTTATCAAGGAAAGGAATGGGTTAATTAGACTGGATGTGCTGATAGCACAGAGACTGAGTGGGAACTACACTTTGTCTAATCTAAGGTTAACCGATAGAACAGTGCTGCTCAGCTCGCAAGTTAGTTGCTCCTAGGGCTGGGTATGGTTTTATTGGGAAGTTTTATCTTCGAGGCATTTGCATCTATATGTGGCACTGCTAACTGCATGCTTATATACAGACAAAAAGGAACCAATTTTAAGTTAACTACGAATCAGGGAAGCACACAATAAGCTTTCCACCAGCAATCCCAAAATCAGATATGTTTAAATCAACACACTTCTGCCACAAGAGTGCAGAAAAAAAACCCTTCTTAATGTAAAATGGCTGGTTTGGAGCCTAATTGTAAGGCCACTCAATCTAGATACGACAGCCCTGGCTAACTGATACAGTGTAATAAGTACTTAAGGCAACAGTAGAACGGTACATTTTTTTAATTTAAAGTGCAGCAAATACAGCAAATATTGCAGGAAACTAATAAAATGCAATCCCAGTTATCAGTAAATGTGCAAAATAACTTATTTTTGTCTTTTTAGCAAAGGATTGCCCTAGGTCTATGCAGATTCACTGGAACTCTCTGGTGTAGTTGCCAAACAACGAGCAGCCCTGAACAATTAAGTCAAAACCTGCACAAAAGCAAGGCTTCTATATAGGCAAAAGGAACAAGTTTTGAGCTTACTACTAATCAGGAAAGCACACAGTAAGCCTTCTACAAGCAATTCCCACTTCAGGTTTGGATCAGCACACTTTTGCAAAAGAGTGCAAAAAAAAAACTTCTTACTATAAAATAAATGGTTTGGAGCACAACTGTAAGAAGACAACTCAGTCTACATATAACAGCCCTGACTAACTTGATACAATGTAGTAAGTACTTAAAGTAGCAGTAGAACAGTACAATTTTTAAGGTACAAACATCTCAGCAAGCTTAAGAAACAACGATCATACAGAAAAGGGGAGATGACCAGTACTTTTTCAACAGCCTGTAAAGCAGGCAGAAGTGATAACATTAAGAGTTATATTGAGCTTTCTTACTGACTGGTAAAGGTATTTGCACCACTGAAAGCGACAGCAATCCACATACTTCTTTTAAAACATTGGCTGAGGGGTGTTATGTAGTCACAAGCAACCAAGTTCTGTGCAGGTACAGTCAACCAGGTACT
Organism: Protopterus annectens; assembly: GCF_019279795.1. Classification (NCBI taxonomy): domain Eukaryota; kingdom Metazoa; phylum Chordata; order Ceratodontiformes; family Protopteridae; genus Protopterus; species Protopterus annectens. The sequence continues at coordinate 797,090,177 of NC_056746.1, forward strand.
CAGTCTTCTTAGAAAATCCAACAACCAACAATGCAAGACAGCACTCCTGGAAATAATTTATTGATGTTCACAGTTCACATACTGGTTTCGGCTGCGTAAGCCTTCATCAGTGTAAAGAACCATTGTTACATCAGACCATTAAATACTTTCTTCTTACACCCCATTGGTCAATCACAAACATTCATTTAACCCTGGTGGAAACAAACCCCCTAACCTGATAATCCACCTTTTTTATTTTTGATCCAGTAGTTTATGCCACCCACCTTTGTTATTTCTTTTATACCCAGTTTTATCAATAGCTGTAAAATAAAATTTTGCAGTGCTATGTTGCAGAGTATATTTATATAAAGCATTAGTAGTTTCTTTTTCATCTGATATCACTGGTATGTTCTGTTATCCTAAACCTCAGTGCCGAACAGTTGCATGTAGCTGGGTATATCACCCAGTCTGTATTGCAGTTGCCAAACATTCAAATGTCAAAAACTTGAAGTATTAGTGGATGAAAAATGCTCAGTTTTGCTAACATATGTACAGTTGTTGAAGTGTCCACAAGGCTGACATCCTCCAGTTAGATGCTGTCCAAGGGACAGTTGACCCATTGTTGGACCTACCTCAGTGTTCTTTCTATAATGATTGAACCAGCCCCCTAAAGTCTTTCCACTCCTAAATGTAAGTAAACACTCAGTTGGTAAAGTATTAATTAGATTTTCATCTAGAAGTAATATATATGCCAATATTTGCTCACAAGATCCATCAAAGATTTTGCATTATTTCTAAAATTCATAACTAGCCTAAGAGGTCCCTCTGCCACCTTTTTAGACTTATATTTTAAAAGCTGGATGGAGTATAATATTTTATGGGCATCTATGCTGTTATACCCCCTTTCCACAAATCTCCAAACCAGATCTTCAGCCTCTTGAACGTATTCTGACTCTGACAGATCCTTTTGATCCTAAGGAACTGTGTCTTCGGTATATTCTTAACCATGTGTCAAGGATGACAGCTGTTGGCCTGCAAAAGAGTATTTACCTCCAGTAATTTCCTGAACACTCGACTAATGCCATCAAACTCCACCAGTATCTCTACATCTAAGAAAGTAATTCTTCTCAAGTCATGATGCTTAGTAAATTGTATACCCCATTTATTCTCATTTAGGTATTGAACAAATTCTGCTAAATAACTGGCATCTGACCTCCAAACCAACCAGCAGTTGTCCAGATACCTTCTCCAGATGTGCATTGATTCCAAATATATATTGTGTGAGTTATCATAAATCAGTTGCTCCTCCAAATACCCCATAAAGAGGTCAGCAAATGTAGGTGCAAAGGATGCCCCCATAGTGGTACCTTTAATCACAGATGGAGTCCTCCGCAAATAGACCTTTTTGCCACTCCCATGAACAGACAGCTTCCACGATTTTGTGCCAGAGATCCTCATCCTCTGGTTTGGAAGGTGGACGCCCTCAGCTTTTCAAAGAAGGAGATGTTTCTGTATGCATTCCCTCCCCTTCCTCTCATTCCAAAAGTCCTGCTAAAGATTCAGCAGGACAAACCAAGAATCTTGACAGTGACCCTCAATGGCAGTCATCACAAGTTACCCCACAGAGTGGACCTTCTCACACAACACAAAGGAACTCTAATCCATCCCCACTTGTGTACACTTCAGCTGATGATGTGGGTGATAGGGTCTTAATTCCTTTCAGACACCTTTTTTTCAGAGGACATGCTCAGGGTTCTGCAGGAGGCCAGGAAATACAGTACTAGAAAGTCTTATCCAGATGGAAGAAATTTTCAGAGTGGTGTCTTTCTTGAAACCAGGACTCACTGACAATGGAAGTCCCTCTGGTTCTCTTATATCTGTATGCATTGCTGGATGCCGGCTTATCTTACTCTGCAGTCAAAGTGCACTTGTCAGCTATTTCTGCCTGTCTGCCTCTATTTCCACCTTTAACTTCTAGATTTAAGGCTAAATAATTCTTAAAAGGTGTTTTTCACATAAGACTCCCCCCCAGGAAACCTGTTGCACCCCCCTGAGATCTTAACTTTATATTAGAGAAGCTGGCCCTTGCTACTTTTGAGCCAGCAGCTTCTGCTTTCTTGAAATTTTGCTCCTGGAAAACTATTTTGCTGCTTGCACTAACCTCAGCCATAAGGGTTTCTGAACTACAGTCCCTAATGGCTTCTCCTTTCCTAGTGTTCCACAGAGACACTGTCTCTCTCCTCACTAACTTTACCTTTATGCCTAAAGTGGTAAATGAGTTATCCTTCAACCAGTCTATCCATTTACCTACCTTTTTTCCCATTCCACAGAACTCTGCGGAGAAGATTCTGCATACCTCGGATGTACACAGACAGCTTAGGTTCTATCTGGACAAAACAAAGGATATCAGGAAATCTGACCAGTTATTTGTCTCATTTCACCCTAGAGCTTTAGGGCTCCGTGTCTCTAAATACACTATTTCCACCTGGATCGCTAAAGCCATTTCCTTCTGCTATGAGCACCATAGAAAGAGCCTTTCTTCTCCTGTTAAGGCACACTCTACCTAGGCTGTCACTTCCTCTGACGCCTGCTTCATAGGACTGGACACTAACTCCATTCTGGAGGCAGCCACCTGAGATTCAGTCCATACCTTCACCAAATATTACAAACTGGACAACATTTCCCAGTCTAGGGCAGGGTTTGCAAGGACTATACTCCATAGCTTCATAGAGAGCTCCACTGCCCCTACTTCCTCCCTTTCCTGATGAGCTTTGGTATTCTCCTTCATGTGAAGAATACTGCAACAGAGGAATAGAAAGATACAGATAAGTTGTGTAAAATCTTACCTTAATGATAGATGTCCTTCTCTTCTCTGTTGCAGTATTCCATCCCTTCCTCCTTCCCCTTGACTTAGTTCTTCCTTGCATGTGCTTAGCCTACATGCTTCTCTTAGACGGGCATTCTGCCTGGGGCACTCCGTTCTGAAGATGGAGCGTGCTTACATCACTTTTATGGTTGATGTCTGACAGCAGCCTACGTGTGAAGTACCACACACACCCCTGAGTAGTAAAAGTCTTTTGTATGCTGTCTGACTTCGGGGCATCACAGCAGGCAACCTCCCAGTGTTAAGAATACTGCAACAGAGAAGAGAAGGACATCTATCATTATGGTAAAATTTTACACAGCTAATATTTAGTGACCATTAGGGTCTTTGTATTTTTGTGTGTTTTTGGTAGTTTCTGGTCTTCTGCTCTTCTAGCGGGCTGTTTATTGTGTGTGCTTTTTCTCATTTTTAATTCCCTTGTTCTCTCTGTCGTGAGTGACAAGCCTTTGGAGTTTAAAAAGTGTAGCATAAGATCCCCACCCAGGATCCCCACTCTGTATGTGTGTGTGTGTTGTTTGGGGGTGTCTTACTTGGATGTAAACTGCTCTTCATGTGCTTTTTTGGGGCAAAAGCCTTTTCAGACCAATGAAATAAGTTGATCTTGAAGGGTGTTTTCCCCCTCCATCAGTGATTAGTCTTCTGCTTTCCCTTCATGTAAGAAATTTGGTGAACAAGCCAAAGTCATGTATGGAAAAGGAAAGACAATAGGATAAAGGCAAAGGAAAGGACTAGAAAAAGATATCCTAACCCTTTGGGTCTTTGAAGTCCAACTGCTTAAGCTCATAGGTTATTTCATCAGGTCTGTGTCTCGGAATGTCTCAGAATCAGTACAGATGCAGTCCCCTTCTTCTCCTCCAAGGTTTTCTGTGGAGCCAGCCAGCCAAAGGCTTCATTCTCCAGTATTGCAAAAGAGGTCTTTTCATTGGCCCTCCAGGCCTCCTTCAGTGGCATCATCTTTCAGATCCTTTTGGTTTTTGAGGAATCCCATCCAAGGCTAATGTCAACAAGATGATGCAGATGTTTCTGAGGACCCAGATCTAGTTGGTTGGTCCTCCCTGCACTTTCCACTTCTGGGGTGCTGAGTCTTTCCCTGATGTCACCCTTTCTTGTTTCTCCTTCTCTGGCCAAGTCTTCAGATCTGTGGATCAGGCAGCAGAGGGTTTCCTGCGGGATGTTGTCATCTGAGCCAGTAGCCTGGACAGCTTCGACTCTGACCATATTCCTTACCCATGTGACTTTGATGGCATCAGATCTCTAAGGGTCTTGCAGCCTAGAAGCTGGAGTTCATGTCCTGAAGTCAGGATTGACTCCACAGCTGTTAATGCCATCCCTTCCCCTAGGTGTTTCGTCTCCAGATAGCTTGGTTCTGGTGTCTACCTCAGAGTTAAGTTGGATCTCAAGATGTTCTTCTTTTAGGCTCTTAGAATCCCAGAGGACCCTCCTTAGAGACGCTTTCAACTATGGCTTTTGAGGCATTTGAGAAAGGTTTCTCTCTAGCTCTATGGAGGAGGTCTCTCCCTCACACTCTGCCCCACCCTGATTCTGTGTCATCTTTGGCCCCCCTTCACACCATCCTTGTCAACAGGGGCAGTCAGTTTCTTTAACTCTGGAGAACACTCACAAATCAGGTTACCCTTCCTCTTCTGAGCTATCGCTGCAGCCCCCACCAAAGAAAAGCATAGGAATTGGTCTTGTAAAAAGAGGCAAATGGCTTCCTCTCTGGAGTCCCTCACTGAAGATACTGACTTTGAGGAAGGGTGCTCTTCCACAAGATCCCCCTTGGAAGATGCTTCCTTTGGAGACATCTTGGAATTAATGCAACATTGAGGGGGTTGGTCCACCAATGCACCCTCCCAGGATGAATTTGTATTCCTCAAGGTTTTTGAGGTTGGTCCATCTGCTTCCTTTGTGGTTTGTCCTAGTGATGTGCTCATTGATTTGGTCTGTCAGTGGATATGGAAGGAAGTGGTCATGGTGAAATCGATACCATGCAAGCCCAGCAAGAACCTGGTTATCCCTAGGGATGGGCCTCAGTAGAGCAAGGGTCCTGCTGTAGATGCCGTTGTGGTTGTGACAGCCATGAAGATGGAGCTATCAAAGGAGAACTATATAGTCCAACTCTCCTAACTGGAAGTCTAGGGCCATGGACAGATTCAGAAAGTGGATTTTAGCTTCAGCAACGTTTGCCTTATGTGTGCTGAATGATTTAGCTCACCTGACAAAATTTCAGAGAGACATTACCAGGAAGCTGTCCGAGTCCCTCCCGGGTGCCTTGCCTGCAGAAATCCTGAAGAGAGTGGATTTGCAGCTAACTACTCTCCCGTTGATTTCCAATATGTCCATATGCCTGCTTTCAAATGCAGCTGATGGCACTTCTAGAGCAGCAGGCATCAGCATTGCTGTATGCTGACACACTTGGATGAATCTCTGCAATTTTGCAGAGGGCGTCATATCTTCCTTCTTAAATACCCCTCTTAATGGTTCCACACTCTTTGAACCTAAAGTCAAAGAAACACTCACCAGAAGTGAACAAGAGGGCAAAACGCTCTCTGAAGTTTGATAATCTGTTTTTCCACCCCAGAGGACTTTCTCCCAGGATCAGAAGAGTGGGAAAAGGTTGTGATTCTGCAATTTCTAGTTTTGGCTTAAGACACTTTGAAAGACAGACCACCCCCCCACAGGGGTGGGGGAGGGCAACTTTAACAGATGCTTCCCCTGTGGCAGAGGAGGCCCATAGAATCAAGGGTTTTGAGGATCCTTTACTGACAAACCTTTCCCATGCTTCTGAATTGTTGTCTGACTGCTGCACAATGGAGGCAATCACAGAACGGGGTGCTTTTCTCTACAACATCAACCCTGGCTAGTCATTGCACAAGATTCTTGTATGCATAGAATTTTAACCAGGGGCTATGTTGTTTCCTATCCACTAAACAAGCAACGAAAGCTTTCCAGTGTCCCACCTAGTTAGAGAAAGGCAACAGCCATAGGGGTTTCAAAACTGCTAGAAAAGCAAGTCATCAAGATGGTCCTGCCAGACCAGCTAGGATCCAGAGTGTATTCAGATTTCTTGATTCTGAAGGAAAATGGTGACCTCAGGCCCGTTTTGGACCTTAGTCATCTAAACTAGTTTGGAAAATGGATGAAATTCCAGATAATCATGGATTAGTCCATTTTCCCTCTTTTGAGAAAAGGCAATTGGATGTGCTTGCTGGACCTACACAATGCCTACTGCTACATCAGGATAGCAGTGCCGTCTATGAGGTTCCTCTTTTTTTGGCTGGGAGTTGGTCACTTTCAGTTCAGGGCACTGACCTTTGGACTCACCATAGCCCTAGGCCAAGTGGATGTCAGTGGTTGTAGCACATCTCAAGGTGCAGGGGGTCCAAGTGTTCCCATACTTCAACTCTTGGCTCATAACCGCTTCCACGAGGATCTACATGTTTGAACCAGGGACTCCATGCTTCAGCTATGTCAACAACTAGGCATCATAGTCAACATGAAGAAATCCCGGCTGACCCTTGTCCAGATAATAGAATTCATAGGGTGCCACTTCTCAAATTACCAAGTTCCTGGATGCCAGAGTCCTCTCCCTGGCAAGCTTACAAAGTGTTTTCCTACTCAAAGCACCCTAGCAAGATTGATCCTATGCTTACTGGGATTGGTGGCTGTTTCGATAACTTTGGTCTATCATGCCAGGTTTCACATGAGGGTACACAGTCCAATGGTCTGTGCTTAATCAACCATTTACTGGTGATTTACTTCCTCATGGGTTGTTCTAGGTCATACCTTTGTCGTTCCACCCTCCGGTGCCACAGTGACCACTGACACCTCCCTACTGGGGTGGGCTGGCGGCATTTTACAGGGAAGATAGTCCAGGGCATGTGGACATTGTCAGATGCTAAACTTCACATCAGTGTATTGGAGATGAGCCAGTCCTTCTCGCTTTGTAGGTCGTTCAGGACTGCCTTCCCATAGAGTGTGATTTCTGTCCAGTCAGACAATATGTCTGGGACATCATCAAATAGAACTCATTAATATCCATTATGTTAAGAAGCCATGGGTTTATTTTAATGGATGATGTCTTCCCAGAGGTTTCTGGTAATGCACGTTCCAGGGAAATCTAATGTTTTAGCATATAAATTGAGCAGGTCCATTCTTCTGCTTTACAAATGGTCCCTAAATCAGCCTGTGCCTACCAAGATGTTCATCAGCTAGGTCCAGCCTTTGCACATTCTTTTTTATGACTCCTCTCAACACCAAATGCAGTGGTAGTTTGCCTTGATTCCTCAGAGGAACAATCACTGAGGGATCCTGTGACCCACACCTAGCCCCTGGGTTTCTCTATACATCTTCCCACCTTTTCACCTAATAACAAAGTTCCTTCAGAAGGTGTTTTGGTGCAAGATGAAAGTGATCTTCCTCGCCCCCTTTTGGCGTCTTCAGTTTTGGTTCCCTTTCTTTTGGTCTCATGTGGAACACAAATCCTGACACTGGACATCAAAGCCCTGAAACTAACTGCTTGGTTTCTCCAATTCCATTGATGGCCAGAAATATCAGGCATTGTTCCTCTGTATGTTGTATCCTGCCTTCTTCACAGAAACCAGCCACCAGAAAACTTTGTAGAAGTTTGCAGTCAGGGATTCTTTTTCATCTCCTTTACCTTCCATTCTTTATTTTTTGGCAGGGATGTTCGAGAAGGGTACGAGTTTATATATCGTCAAATTGCAGTTAGCAGTCATCTCTAACTTTCATATGGGGGGAAAATCAGACTTCTTTTGCTTTGTTGAAATTGTCTAAGGCCTTTTTATGAGGGACTTTTCTTCTTAGACCACCATTGAAAGACCTGGTCCCTCCTTGGAACATTACGTTGTTATTTCAGGCCCTGACTAGACCTGCTTTTGAAACAGCAGCTTCAGTGGAACTAAAATTTTCTGACATGGAAGACTGTCATCTTGATGGTGGTTACCTCCACTAGTAGGATTTCAGAACTGCAGGCTTTGTCGTATGAAACCACTTTTCTGGCTTGCCATAAGGATAGGGTTTCTCTTTGAACAAATCCTAATTTTTTTTCCCCAGAGTGGTTCAGAGGCTGCTTTGAATCAGACCATTAACGTGCCAGTATTCTTTCCAAATTTTTCAAATAGAGGAGGAGATGCATTAAATACGCTCCAGTTGAGATTTTGTTTGCAGTTGTACCAAGTGTTTTAGGAAGACTGGCTGGATGTTCTTCGTGTTTCACTGTTGCAGTCATTACATTTGTGTTATCTACTTGCAGTAGCCTTCAGTCGGCCTGATTAACAAAGTCTTGGGTCCTACGTCGGTTGCTGTCTCTTCTTCCTTGACGTCAGGGGTATAAAACATGCAGCTGACGTCATTACCATCAGTCTTTCTTGCTGTGCGGTGCCCGAAGCAGAAGCAGTTCGCAAGTGCCAGTTGGTCGACTTCTGAAATTTTCGTTTTCGAGTTTCAGAACAGAAGTCTTCAACTAAAAGCTAAGTACCCCATTGGGGAAACTTTCTTGCTCTAAACCAATGACAGTAAAAATAAATAATTGCATTTCTTGTGGAAAGCAAATTACCTCATAAAGATTTTCATTCGTACTGTATTCCTTGCCTAGGCCCTGACCATGATGTACCTCGCTGTCGATTTTGTGCCTTATTTAAACCATGAACTATCCATCGTCGGTATATCTGCGCTTTTAAATTTTTTGGTGCTCGGTTCAATTAACCTGATATGTCTTCGGTAAGCCATCTGACTACCGACATTCCGAAAAAACGCAAAGATAAAGACAGACAGGCCGCCCAGTTCGCCGGTACTCAGTGAGGCACTTTCGCAACCCCTGATCCCCGCTACTTCAGATTCGCAGGCCTCTACTGAGTCCCATTCGGAGCCGCGAGATGCTTCAACTGTGGAACCTGCAGATGTCTCTACCTTGGATGGGTCTGCAGCTGCTGTGCAGGCACCGGCTTCTGAGGGTGTATTCAGGCCTACTGACTTGCATATTAAACTGGCGCCATCTTCTTCTTCAAGGCCTAAACTGATGCCCAGACCACATGGTCAGGCCTCTATGCCTAAAGAACAAATGATAAGAATGACTGAAGACCTTATTACTTTAATCAGGGGAAGCCAACCTTCCCCCTCTAAGAGACCTAGGGCTGAGTTTGCTTATGATACTTCTGACCAGGATTCTGAAATTTCTGATGTAATGTGGTCCTATCTCGTCTACATTCATTACTGATGGGCTCGGAGCCGATTCTCGGCTCCGACTCGGCCGATAGTTGCTAGCACGAAGTCTCTGATTGGCTGGGCTAACCCGGTATCCCAAGATGCACCACACCCAAACCCCAGATCTCGTTTGCCGCTCGTTGAGTTAGGACGTGGTCTCGAGCTTGGCTGTGGCTAAGTACCCTATTTAAACGATTTTCATAGTTTTCTTCTGTTTATCTGTCCGATCAAAAGCTATTTTCATAGCTACGTTGTGTATATTTTGTGTGTGAGTGCTATATATCGTAGTGATAGTTTTGTGGTATCCTTGTGTTTGGCGGGCTAGGCCCATTTTAATTAGAGGGCCTTGCCCTCTCCTGTCTCTGTTACCTTTGTTCGTGTGTTGGGGTGTTTAAGTTAGAGTCCCTTTCTCCCTGCCTGCCCTTCTCTTGTGTTTGTGCGTTGGTTGTGTTTACTATGTCGGGTAAGGACCAGAAGGAGCATAAACCTTCTGGTTTCAAAAAGTGCACCAAATGCTCTTACAAAATGTCTTTGACGGATGGCCATGCCATATGCATGTATTGTTTGGGCGCTATACATTTGCAAGAATCATGTAGCATGTGTAACTCTTTTAGCTCCAGAGTCTTGCAAGAGAGAAAAAACAAATTGATTCTCAAGGGCCTTGTAAAACCTGCCTTTGAAGAAACTTTGGAATCTTCTTCCCCTAGTGGAAAATCTAAGCCTAAATCAAAAAAGAGGTCTCTGGCTCCATCTAGTTCTTCGGAGCCATCGGAGAAGAGATTGAAGACAGTTTCACCTTCCTCGGCTCCATTGGCCTCGGAGCCACAGGATAGTATTTCTGTGTCGGAGTCGACTCCCTCGGCTCCATTGGTGTTGGCGCCGGAGGAGGTTTCCGTGGTACTGGAGCCGACATCGGTTCTGATTCTCCTGGAGCCGATTCGGAGCTGTTCTCCTAGTCTTATGCTGGATCCTTTGGAAAAGATTTCTCGACCCCCTTCTGTGTCCTCCAAGTCTTCCAGGTTGTCTGATTCGGATGTGGATAGGGTGGTACAGAGGCTCCTCCAGTCGCCGGTGTTGACTAAATTATTTTCGGCTCTGACCCTGTCTGCTCTGGAGCCTGCCCTCTTGTCTGTTCCAATTATTCCTCCTCCAAGCACCTCTGTGTCGTCGGAGCCAGAGTGCGCTGCCTCGAGTGAGGTCCTTGGGTCGGCCCAGATACCCCCGTTGGGCCTTTCGCTTCCGACCTCTGCTCCAACCTTCTCGGTTCCATCTTCTGGTTTCGGTACTCGGGTTTCCTCGGTCGGACGCGAGGGGGATACATCGGGACTCCAAACCTTGGCTCCGAGTCTCCCTCTTGGTGCATCGGCTAGGGGAACCCCGACTCCGATTTTGGTTTTGGAGACGGGTCGGTCCTCAGATTCTGGTGGACCCGCCTTCAAGGCCATGAGGAGGGCACTGGCCAGGTCCTCAGTGACATCACTCGAGTCAGCCACTCCTTCCCAGGACACCCCGGCTAGAGCCTCTGATGCCCCCCTATCAGTGGACAGCGGGGATCCAAGGCCTGAGGATACCCCCATGCGTGGTCTCCAGCTTTCTGAGGGCCCTTCAGAGTCCTTGTCTGAGGAGCCTCCCCAGAAAGAAATTGTGCAAGAGGAAGCACATAGACTCCCCAGACGAGTCAGTTACCTCAGATACCGACTTCGATGACGCAGAGGGGTCCCCTAAATTGCCCTCTGATGATGTCTCATTCTCTGACATCCTGGAGATTTTGAGGCAGAGAGGCGATTGGCCTTCCAAAACCCCCTCTGAGGAGGAGTCGGTCTTCCTCAAGGCTTTCGGAGCCCGACCTTCCACCTCCTGGGTGTCTCCGCCCTTCGACGAATTGTTGGACCTTATTTGTCCAAGGGTGTGGGAACACCCTGACTCCGTGGAACCGGTACCCAGTCGCCCAAACAAGTTTCTGTCTGCACCCCCAGCAAAAGAGTTCTTAACTAAAGGAGTTCCTGTAGATGCCATGGTGGTGGCGTCTGCCACTCAGCAAGAAGTTGCAGAGTCTTCTGCTTCCGGTCATCCTCCTAACAACGAGTCCCGGAGTATGGATCGGTATGGGAAGCGTACCCTGTCTTCAGCGACCTTTACCCTGTGGTCGTTGAACTACCTTTGTCACTTTACTCGGCTCCAAAGGGATCTCCTCAAAGAATTGGAAGATACCCTATCGGATAACTTGCCTGAGGCAGTGAATCAGACTGTCAACGCCCAGTTGTCTACCCTTTCCTCTATTGTCAACTCGTCCATGAGGTTCATCTCCTATGTGGCCGAGGGGGCGGGTAGGGCAGCTAGCTCAGGCGTAGCCCTCAGGGGCCGTGCCTGGATGTGCCTGTGTCACTTCGCGGAGGCCTTCAAGTCTTCCTTCACGGACGCTCCCTTCGATGGGTCCTCACTCTTTGGACCCAAAGTGAAAGACACTCTCACCAGATGTGAGCAGGAGGGTAAGACTTTGTCTGCCGTAGGGGCCCGTTTTTCGCTTCCCTCTAGGCCTTATCCCAAGGCACAGAGGGGGAGGGAAGATGTGGTTCAGGAAGTCTCAGAAGTCTTTCCCTGCCAATCATGGTGACTCCCCCCCCCTCCAGGGGCAGAGGAGGGGGGAATTACTCTGGAAGGTGTCGCCCTAGGGGCGGGGGAGGCCCCCGCAACTCAGGAGATCACGAATCCTTTCGTGGATCCCACCTACCAACGTCCCTGAGGGACTGCCCGACTGTGTTACTCCGGAGCCGGTCGGGGGCCATTTTTCGAGGCACCCTCAAGCTTGGGAAAGCATCACTCAGGATCGATGGGTGCTCCGAATAATTACCGGAGGTTACACCATTCCCTTTATCACGTTCCCTCCCTCATCCAAGAAAATCCCAGACGTTCCTCCCAGTCAAAGGGATCAAGCAGCGCTAGAGGTCTCAAAGCTGCTGGAAAAAGGAGTCATCCAACCAGTCCCCTCAGACCAGATCGGATCAGGAACTTACTCAAGATTATTTTTGGTGCCGAAAAGAACAGGGGACCTGAGACCCATCCTGGATCTCAGCCGTTTAAACCGCTTCGTCCTGAAGTCCAAGTTCTGAATGGTCACTCTTCGGTCCATTTTTCTCTTATTGGAAAAAGGAGTTTGGATGTGCTCCATCGACCTCAAGGATGCCTACTACCACATCAAGATAAACAAGGCATCCAGGAGTCACCTACGCTTCCGGCTGGGAACCAGTCATTTCCAGTTTTGCGTCCTGCCCTTTGGTCTCACCACAGCCTCCAGGGTGTTTACCAAATGTTTAGCAGTGGTGACAGCTCACCTGAGACGTCTTGGATTCCAGGTGTTTCCATATCTGGACGACTGGCTTCTCACCACTCCCACCAAGCATCTACTCGTTCAAGCAACGAAGGCTGCCATCACATTGGGCCAATACCTAGGGATTACTTTCAACTGGGAAAAATCTGTCTTGCGGCCATCACAGCGTGTTGCATTTATCGGCGCAGAGCTAGACTCCATCCAAATGAGGGCTTTTCTTCCAACAGAAAGGATAAAAGTGCTACAGGCTCAAGTTTTAGCCTTACTACCCCTCAAGAAAGTCCAGGCCAAACTTGTTCTTCAACTACTAGGATCAATGGCAGCTGCCATCCTGCTAGTACCGCTAGCCAGGCTACATATGCGGATCCTCCAGTGGCTTCTGTCGGTCCAGTGGTCCTTTCAGGAATTCTGTCTCATCCGATTCTTATCACGGAACAATGCAGACAGGACCTACGTTGGTGGCTTCATTCACCCAATCTGGACAAAGGGAGCACCTTGACCCCCCCTGTCTCCTACCTCCACAGTGACCACGGACGCTTCCCAGATAGGGGGGCATTATCTGGGCAGAACAGTCCAAGGCACGTGGCAGGACCACTAGGTACACTTGCACATCAATGTCCTAGAGATGAGGGCAGTGCTACTAGCGTTGCAAGCACTTCAGAGCTCTCTTCCCAAGGGAACGATTGTTGTTCTTTCCGACAGCATGTCAGTCGTGTGGTACCTGAACAAGCAGGGAGGAACCAAGTCCTATCCCCTCTGCAGAGAGGCCATGAGAGTGTGGAACTGGGCAGTATCTTCCCAACATTTTCTAGTGGCAATGCACATTCCAGGGAAGTTCAATGTGATAGCAGACAGGCTAAGCAGAGCTATTCTGATGCCTCACGAGTGGTCCCTGAATGACCGAGTTGCAACTCAGATCTTCTCCAAGTGGGGTCAACCTTGCTGCAATCTGTTTGCCAGTCCCCTCAATGCCAAGTGCAGCAGGTACTTCACTCTAATCCCCCCTCAGGGGGAGTCTCCCAGGGACGCTCTAGTCCACGATTGGCCCCCAGGTCTGCTTTATGCCTTTCCTCCGTTTCCTCTATTGTCAAGAGTGATTCAGAAGGCAACTTCTTTGGGAAGCAAGATGATTCTAATCGCACCACACTGGCCCCGTCAAGTTTGGTTTCCTTTTCTTCGGAAGTATACAGTGGACGGCCCTGGGACTCTGGACCCAGCTCCAGACCTATTGACTCATCTGTCGGGGCAGTTCCATCCATCACTATGATTCCCTCAGGTTGACAGCTTGGCTTCTCCACTTCCATCCTTAGTCAGACTACACTCTTTTTCGCCTGAGGTGGTACATATCCTGTTTTCCTTCCACAAGTCATCCACTAGAAAGATATACTCTAGCAAATGGAGAAGATTTGCTATTTGGGCTCAAGCACATAATCTAGACCCCTTCACAGCCGCCTTGTCTGCAGTCTTAGACTTTTTGGCTATGCTCTTCAGACAGGGTTCCGCTCCCTCTACCATTAAGGTACAGCTGACAGCCATTTCTAATTTCCACGTTTCATATGAGCCTTCCCTTATGGGCCATAAACTTTGTAAAGCCTTCCTGAAAGGAGCCTGGTTACTGCGTCCCCCAGTAGCACAACCAGTCTTGCCATGGGATTTAAACTTGGTGCTTCGAACCATAACTTCTGCTCCCTTTGAGCCGGCTGCCACTTGTGAATTAAAATATATGTCGTGGAAGACAGCTTTTCTAGTCGCCATTACTTCGGCCAGGAGGGTATCGGAGCTTCAAGCACTTTCCATTAAAAGCCCCTAGTTGATCTTCCATAAGGATAGGGTTTCCTTGAGACTCAACCCTTCCTTCCTTCCTAAGGTATCTTCCACCTTTTGTCTTCATCAATCCATTGAGTTGCCAGTTTTCTTTCCAAAATTTTCAAACAAAGCGGAATTCAAATTTCACCAGCTGGATGTACATAGACAGCTAAGGTTTTGTTTGCATAGGACGAAAGTCCACAGGAAATCGGATCAATTGTTTGTGTTCTTTTCAGAGAACAAGAAGGGGGTAGCCCTGTGACTAAGAGTACTGTTGCTAGGTGGATTACGGACTGTATTTCTTTTATTTACGAATCAGCAGGCAGAGTTTTACCTTTTCCGGTTAAGGCTCATTCTACCAGGGCTATGGCTGCCTCAGTAGCTTATCATGCTAGGCTGTCTTTGGATGACGTCTGTACTGCGGCCACCTGGACCTCTCTGCATACCTTTATTTCTCATTACAAGCTGGACGTGGCGTCTAGAGGCCTGGCTTCCTTTGGTTCCACGGTGCTCAGGAGTATTTTTCCGTGAGCCTCCTAGGATATAGGTGCTAGGGACGCTGTCCCATCAGTAATGAATGTAGGCGAGATAGGACCACATTACATCAATTAGTTATGTGCTTACCATAACAATAGATGTATGTGGTCCATCTCACCTACATTCTTACGTACCCACCCACCTTCCCCCTTCCTGATGGACTTGGAGGAAATTGCGTTCTTAGACCCTTCTGAGGATGTTATTTTTTCTCTTCTTGCTTGTGTTAGTTTCTGTGAGGCTGTGTATGTAACACTGTTATATGGTTGGCAAACAAGATCTGGGGTTTGGGTGTGGTGCATCTTGGGATACCAGGTTAGCCCAGCCAATTAGAGACTTCGTGCTAGTAACGATCGGCCGAGTCGGAGTCTATTCTCAGCTCCGAGCCCGTCAGTAATGAATGTAGGCGAGGTGGACCACATACATCTATCGTTATGGTAAGTACATAACTAATTGTTTCCTCTGATGACCAGGATTTACCCTTATCTACCTATGAGGATTCTGATGCTGCTTCCGCCCCCCCAGAGGATTTCTGTTTTGGTGAAACCTTGCACACTCTCGGGGAGCTTTTTCATTGAGAAAGTCAGGATTTCTCCGATTATAAAAAGAGACTTAGGGATTTCTTACTCCTGCCCCAGCACAGGCCTTTAGCTATACCTCCTGTACTGGACATTGTTGATGATGCCTTTTCGGAATCTAGCATGGCCCCTGACTCTTTACCTCCTGCTTCCAGAAAACCTGATAGATATTACAGGGTTCCTGACTCTCACAAGTTCCTTTTCAAAAATCCTGCTGCGGATCCTGAAACCATTTCACAGGGACCCAAGGGCATTAAAGCTACTACTGCCAAAAATCCTACCCCCTCTGATAGAGACTCCAGGGCGCTGGATAGATAGAGTAAGAAGGTATACACTTCTGCAACTTTGGCCATTTGGGCCTTGATTTGCCAGTTTCATATGTTAAAATATCGGCTGCATATTATTAGATTGTTTAAACAGAAAATGATGGTGATTCCTGATTGTGCTGAAAATAAGGATTTACAGGATTTTATGCATTCTGCTGAACAAGTTGGTAAACGTACATTGCAATGTGGTTTTGATTCACTAGAGGCATCTTGCAGGGCTGCGGTAACTGGGTCTGTACTTAGAAGGCATGCTTGGCTTAAGGAGCAATCCTTGCCAGATCATGTTAAAGCAAAATTACTGGATGCTCCCTTAAATCAGGGCCACCTGTTTGGCAACAAGGCAAATAAGTTCTTAAAAAGATGGAGGAAAAAGCTAAATCTATGCAAACTGTTAAAGACTTTTTACAAGTACAACCTCCAAGATTTAGTAGGCATTGGCCTTCTAAGAATTGGTCCTTTCCTGCCTCTTCCAGACCTTCTCAGTCCAAACCCAGATCCAGCAGAGCACCCAGGCTTCAGTCCCAGGGGACGCACAGGACAAAGCAGTGGGGGGCCTCCACTTCCAAATTTGGGAGTAATAAAACTCACCCCTATGGTAAACTGTCTCAATGACTTCTTTTTAAAACTTCCAAGCACTTCTCAACTGGCTGCCCCTTTGGGGGGAAAGATTGCACTTCATGCAAAGAACTGGGGACTCATTACCCAGGACAAATGGTTTTAAATATAGTGTCCCAAGGATATAGATTTCACTTCCACATGTCACCAGCTCCAACTGGTTGGCCAGATCTACTTCCAAAGCAATGGGCAGAGGCCCAAAAGCAAGTACTGTCTCGCTCTTCATCATAGGGGCTATTCAGTTGGTACCAGAAGAGAAAACGGGACAAGGTTTCTACTCATAGGTTCATAGGTAGATACTAGGCTATCTGCCCTAGGGCATTTATAAGCCTAGCCAGAGTGTATTTGGCTTCCGCCTCCCTATTAGATTAGCCTACTGTGCCTCTGTAAAGTAGGTCACAGAAGGTACCCTTTTAAGATTAGTTTACTGTGCCTCTGTCTAGCAGGGACACAGGAGAGATCCCAGGGGTGAATTTGCGATTTCCCATCCACGCGTCCAAATTTCGCTTGAAGAGGGTCAGCGAGGGGCTATGTCTAACATGAATTGGGATTCTATTCCAGAGTGAGGGGGGCCTCTGGGAAATGAATCTGTCCCTCCAGCATGTCCTATTTATTTTTGTGCTGAGGTTTAGGTCCCTGGAGCGTGTAGCTCTAAGGGACTTGGATTTTTTGAGGTGGAGCATGTCCATTAATTCTGGGTTTGATATGGCTTTGTACGTCAGGCATAGATCGCCTCTGAGTAGGCGGTAAGCAACTGAGTAGAGCTGGAGTTTCTTTAATCGAGTTGCATAGGATATCTGTTTGTAGCCCATGATCTTCTTGGTGTGGTACTTTTGGGGTCTCTCCAGTTGCTGCAGGTGTCGGGTAAGGTACATCCCAAAAGGGGCATTGTATTCAATTATGGGCCTGATGAGTGACGAGTAGAGGGGCACAATGACCTCTCTTGATTTAGATATGAACCCTTTCGTGATAAGGTGGGCTATATAGAAGGTCTTTCTAACCACTTTGGCAATGTGATTATCAAAGGAGAGATTACTATCTACGTTGGTCCTCAAATCTCTAATTACTTCTTCTGTACTTAATGGATTACCACCTATGTGGTAATTTGTGGGCACCTTGTTTTTCCCAAAGGGGATGACTATGCACTTTTTAGCATTTAGCTTGAGGCCGTGGTTCTGGCACCAAGCATCCGTCTCTGTGAGACCCTTTTGGAGGATGCTTGTGTCAGCTGGAGATTCGATTATGGCCCCCAGTTTGCAGTCATCTGCGAACTTTGTCAGCCATAATCCCCCCGTGTTAGCCTGAACCTCAGAGAAGTATATACCGAAGAAGAGAGGTCCCAGAACTGAGCCCTGTGGGACACCACTTGTAACTGGTTTGGATTCGGACATGGCACCTGTGATTCTGACCATGTGGATTCTATCTCTGAGCAACTTTGCAACCCATCTTGTGATATAGGGGTTGATATTTAAGCTGGTAAGCTTATTTATGATGCCCGAGTGGGGTATTGTGTCGAAGGCTTTTGCGAGGTCCAGGTAGGCTGTGTGGACGACCTTGCCCTCATCTATGGCTGTGGTAACTGTTTCAAAGAAATCAACTAGGTTTAAGAGGCAAGATCTGCCCCTAACAAAGCCAAATTGGGTAGGGTCCAGTGTCTGGAGGCTCCCAATGTCTTTGTTTATGAGTTCCATGATAATACGCTCCATAGCTTTACAGACCAGACTAGTCAGGCTTATGGGGCGATAGTTTCCGGGGTCCGTTGTGGCACCACCTTTGTGGAGTGGGACCACTGTAGCTGTACGCCATTCTTTGGGTACATATCCTGTAGTAAGGCTAAGTTTGAACAGTGACTTAATGTGAGGGTTCAGTTCTTCTTGGAGCTCGTGTACACAGTCCGGTCCTATAGATGCTGTGTTTTTTGCTTTGGAGAGGGCAGCTTTCACCTGTGCATCTGTGATGTCAGGGAGGTTACATTCAGTTGGGATAGGCATTTTCTCCTTTGCGGGGGAAGGAGCGGAGAAGTTTGCACTGAATCTGTCTGCCAGGATGTTGGCTATGTCTGTAGGTTCAGTATATTTTGTACCATTATGCAACAATTCAGAGCATATCTGGGAGTTTCCGCCCATGTTCCTGACATAACTAAAGAAGGCCTTGTGATTATCTGTAGTGTCTAGGGCAATTTTTCTTTCAAAACTGGCCTTTGATGATTTTATGAGAGAACGAAGTTTCTTGCTAATACTGATCAGAGATGCCTTCCCTTTTTGGGATTTTGCTCTGTCATGTAGTAGCTTCCTCCTTCTGTTGTATAGCTTATTTATGGCCGGGGTCCACCAGACCGGTCTCCTGTTTTTGGAGGAGTGAGTCTTGGTTTTATTTCAGATAGCACGATCCATGCATTCCTGCAGGTGCTCATAGAATGCATTTGTAAAGGATTCTGCGGATTGGGCTGTATTATCCTCTGGCCCAGGGGCTTTGAAGGATTCCACCTCAGTCTTGAAGTGCAAAGTTGGCTTTGGAGAAATTCTTTACAGTGATTTCCTTGGCTGGGGGTGGGGACGGGATATGGATGTCCAGGGAAATTTGTTTATGGTCTGATCTTACCAATGAGGGGTTTACCTCTGGTGTGGAACATAGAGTCCCCATGTTGGTGATGACCAGGTCCAGTATGTTGTTCCCTCTTGTGGGAGTGGTGACCAGTTGTTTCATTGCGTTAGAGTTTATAAATTCAAGAAACCGTTGGGCGAGGGTGTTTGGGCTTGAGTAGTTTTCCCAGTCAATATTTGGGTAGTTGAAGTCACCCAATAACATTGTGTTTGGAGAGACCTTCATATTCTCCAGTGTTCTCAGGAATGCCAAGTGGGGTTCCTGTAATAGGGAGGGTGTTCTGTAGCAGGCTACAAACTGAAAGGCAGTTTTGCCCGCTGTTAGTTGCACATGGATGGTTTCCGATGCTTCGTGCAGTGCCACTAACCTGGAGGTGTAGGTATCTTTGATGAATATAGATACTCCCCCTCCTTTTGTGCTTCGGTCCGAGTTTTGGGGCCGAAACGCATGGTATGAGTTATAACATGGTAGTGCTGGGGTGCTCTCAGGAGCCTTGAACCAGGTTTCTGTTACTGCACAGACATCGATTTTCTCCATACTGAGGAGAGTCTCGAGTGCGTGCATCTTGAGGTTTAGACTTCTGGCATTGAGTAGCATTACCTTTAGTTTTTTATCTTTGGGTTGTCTATGGAGGTGGGTTTGTCCTTTGAGCCTTGCCTAAAAAAGGCACTATGGGGGTGGCAAGAGCCTTGGCCAGTATACGAAAGCCTAAGGGTGACAGGTGCAAGCTGTCCCTAACGAAGCAACGTGGCTTATCGAGCATGTCATCCCAGGCTGACAGACACTGGATCCCCTTTGAATGACACCAATACTTTAGCCAATTGTTGAAACTGATCATTTTGTCTTTATACTGTGGCATCATTCTTGGTGAGGGCAAGATGCTACTCAAGGTCAGGGACATAGCAGCCTGGGCTACATAGTCAGAGAGCTCCTCTATGTCTCTTTTCATGTAGTCCAGGGAGGTACGTCTCAGGTCATTCACACCAGCATGGATAATGGCGGAGTCATACTTGTACTTGCTTTGGAGTGACCTGAGTGCTTACGTTATGTGGCGGATCCTGGCACCCGACAGGCAGCTTACAGTGACCTTCTCCTTGTTCAGTCTAGTGAGTGGGACGTCGGTGTGCCGGACAATAGAGTCCCCTATAACAAGTGTATTTGGTGTGTTGTTTGGCCTTATGGGCCGTGACTGTAAGGCACACTGATTTTGTGAGATATGTGATTTGTGGGTATTGTTGAGGGGGTGGCTGTTGCTTGGATATCTGCTTGGGAGGTCTTTGCTGTTTAGGCAGATTTTTAGTTAGAGCCTCTGAGTATGTTTTTGTGTGTTTATGTGTTGGGTATGCAGATGCAATAGGTCTGTGTGAGACTGGATTTGTGGTGTGGGTGGTTACCTTTTCCTCCTGACTGACTGTACCAGTCTTGGGTTGAGAGAGCTCTGCCTCCAGTTTGGCTGTGTAACTGCATCTTTCACATGCATTAGAGTTTGTTGGAAGGAGGAGAGGGTTGTCTGTGTACATAAGGCAGTTGTAACATTGCCTCAAAATTCCCAGATTCACCAGCTGGACTGGAGAGTAACCTTGAAACTGACCCTTTGACATACCAGATTAGTATAGGAAACTGTTTTTTTTTTACTGATCAGATTAGGGAAGGGAACTGATTTTTCACTTGATCAGGAAGGACCAATCGGGAGTCTAATACTTATGAGAAGTCAAGGAGGGTGTAGTGCTTTAATTAGTTAGTGTTTCCTTATAAGAGCTGAGCAAGTGCAGGGCTTTAGAAAGAGAATAGAGTGAATACTTTGAGAGTTTGAACAGTTCTAAGGGAAAAAGTGAAGAGCAGACTTTGTGGAGCCTGGAATAGTTTAAACCTGTTTAGACGGCGCTGCCCAACACTCCTCAGTGCGCAAAACCGCGCAAAAAGAGAGTTGTAGGGTTTTAAGAGAGAGAGAGATCAAGGCGTTTAGAACTGACCCAAAATGGCCAATAAAACTACAGCTTCTAGGTAGTAACCAGGCAGGCTGTTCAGTGTTAACCACTCCCACTGGTGAACACAGAGACTTCTCTTTAGTCCAAGCAAACACTGGCCTTCTAGAAACTTCCAAACAGTTCAGAACAGCAAATCTGTAACTGAACTTTCTTAACTTTCAGAAAGTGGGAAAAAAGCAATATTTTTTTGTTGTTTTTTCTTTTTGTTGTAGATTTTTCCTGGTACCCAGAAAAGACAATTCATGGAGTCCTATCCTAGAATTGCCTACTCTAAACACCTTTTTGGTGATTCCAAAAGTCAAGATGCTGACTCTTCACCAATTGCTTCCTGTGCTAAGCAAAGATGCCTGGTTGGCAACACTAAATTTAAAGGAAGCATACCTGCACATCCCAATCAGGGAATCTTGCAGAAGATACCTACGCTTCAAAGCAGGCTACATGCACTATCAGTTCTCTACACTGCCCTTTAGCTTATCTACTGCTCCCAGGGTATTCACAAAGTGGCTAGCTCCTGTCGTTGCATTTTGCAGGCAAAGAAATATTCAAATGTACCAGTACCTGGACGATTGTCTAATTCAGGCAGAAAACCAGGGCATATGTTTGAATCATCTGGCTTTTGTACATAGGGTGCTAACTTGTCCGGGGTACACCATAAACGAAAATAAATCACACCTGGTACCCTGTCAACAAATTATATTCCTGGGAGCAAGCTTGAGTACAACTTCCCAGATGGCTTTCCTCATGCCAGAGAAGCAAATTCACTTGACAACCTACTTCAAACAAGTGGTCACAAAAACCCTGCTATCTGCAAGGCAAATACTACAAGCCTTGGGGTTCATGACCTCCTGCATTCTTCTAATTCCATATGCAAGACTGCATGTGAGGAAACTACAATGGTATCCAAAAAGCCTATGGTGTCAACATTCTCAGGATCTAGAAGCAATGATTCCTATCATTCCTTGTCTACGCCTAGAGTTCTTTTGGTGGGCAGAGGCCTGCCCCAAAACAAGTGACTACCACTCACACTACCCCCTGCCACCCAAACCCTAACAACAGACGCATCAGACTATGCATGGCAGGGGGGGGGGGCACACCTGGCAGAGAAGTGCATTCAGGGCAAATGGAACCCACTTCAAATACACCTTCACATCAGTCATAAAGAAATGTTAGCTGTACAGAATGCTCTGACAGCCTTCAAGGACAATTAATGGTAAAGACGGACAACACCACTGTTATGTGGTACA
Source organism: Protopterus annectens (assembly GCF_019279795.1). NCBI lineage: Eukaryota > Metazoa > Chordata > Ceratodontiformes > Protopteridae > Protopterus > Protopterus annectens. The sequence continues at coordinate 797,112,288 of NC_056746.1, forward strand.
TAAGCAAGCAGGGGGGGTACACATTCTTACCCCCTCTGCAGACTAGCCATAGCATTGTGGAACACAGCCTTGAGCTACCAAGTACATATACAAGCTCAATTTGTGCCAGGAAAACTAAAAACACTGGCATATGGACTAAGCAGAACCCTCATGAACCCACACAAGTGGAAACTGGAATCAAGGATTTTTAACATGTTGACAAGCAAATGGGGGAGCCCAGATATAGACCTGTTTGCCTCCCCCCAGAACTATCAGTTGGAAACATTTTGTGCAAGGACTCCCCACAGACAAGCTTGGAAAGTGGATGCTGTGTCCTTCAGCTGGAAACAGCTATCAGTTTATGCCTTTCCTCTTCTGCCTCTGCTCTCCAAAGTACTACTAAAGATCAAACAAGACAAACCAAGGATGATTTTGATTGCACCAGCCTGGCCACACCATCACCGGCACACCCCCTCCTGCACAGTGTGTCACTGTTGGCCTCATGACACCTGCCTCAGACTCCTACCGTGCTGTCTCAGCAGGAGAACCAGATTCTGCACCCTCAGCTACAAACACTGAACCTAGCAGCCTGGCTAATTACCTAAGCTCTTCTTTACCATCCCTCAGTAAACCAGTGATGGATGTCATTTTAGAGGAAAGGAGGCTTAGTACTAGAAAATCTTATGCTGAAAAATGGAAAAGATTCTGTGCCTGGAACCAATCTCAAGGGGATGAGCACAGCAGTGCCCAATTTACCTCAGATTTTGCAGTACTTAACTGAGATGCTTCACAGGGGCCTGTCTTTTTTCCTCAATAAAAATTAATGCCTCAGCCATTTCAGCTCATTATAACACAGAACCTCCCCTCTTCTCTCTTCCACTGCTCAAGCAGTTCCACAGAGGGGGCCAAAAATTTAAGACCACCCAGGAGAGAGCTCCAACTCCAGCCTGGGACCTTAACTTTGTATTGGAGAAACTCACCCTTCCTCCTTTCGAGCCAGCTGCTACTGCAGATTTAAAATTCCTTTCTTGGAAAACAGCTTCCCTTTTAGCCATCACTTCAGCAAGAAGGGTATCTGAATTACAGGCCCTTTATGGCAGAGGAGCCTTTCATCATCTTTCATGTGGACAGGGTGTCCCTCAGGACCAATCCCTCTTTCATGCCAAAGGTGGTATCCAGTGTGGTCTTTAATCAGTCCATTCATTTGCCTACCTTCTTTCCTAACCCACAGAACAAAGAAGAACGGATACTGCACTCTTTAGTTGTGCACAAATAACTTGGATTCGACTTGGGCAGGTCTAAACCTCAAAGGAAATCTGAACAACTGCTGGTGGCATTTGCTGCAGGGACAGAGGGGAAGGCTATTTCAAAGCGAACTATCTCCAAATGGATAGGCCATTGCATTCATTTCTGCTCTAAGCATCATTGAAAGCCTATCCCACAGGGGATCAGATCCCACTCAACCAGGGCTGCATCTACCTCTACAGCCTTTCTCAGAGGCGTACCTACCAGGGACATCCTAGAAGCTGCTACCGGGAGTTCTGTACATACTTTCACCAAGCATTACCATTTGCCAATTTTCTCTAAATCCAGAGCTGGCTTTGCCACTGCAGTTTTGCAGGGCCTTATAGCTGGTCTTAATGCTATCTAAATTCCTCCTCCCATCCTTAGCTTTGGGAATCTACCCAAATGTAATGACTGCAACAGTGAAACAAGAAGAACATAGTACAGTTGTGTACACTTTCCATAAATGTAGATGTTCGAGTGTATTCACTGTTGCAGTCCTGATTACCCTCCCTCCAGCCCCCTGACTTCTCTCCTTTTCAATGCTTAAAAGCTTTTTGGTGTATTTGCTTTTTTGCTTGAGGTATAACCTTGTATATTTATAGATTTAATTGCTTCCCATTAGGGGGGCACCTGACATCTGGGGCAAGAAAAACTGGTGTAATGACGTCGGCTTCATGTTTTACATCCCTGATGACCTGACGTCACAGAAGAAGAGACAGCAACTGACGTTGGACCCAAGACTTTGTTAATCAGGCCCACTGAGGGCTACTGCAAGCAGATAACCCAAATGTAATGACTGCAACAGTGAATACACTCGAACATCTACATTTATGGTAAGTGTACACAACTGTACTTTATCTTTTCCAGGGCCAAATTGTGAGATGGTATTTCTAACGTCACACTATCCAGGTGGCTGTCTAATTGTGTAACTTTTGTGTATAAAGTGAAGTGAATGTTTCTACCTCACAAACCTAAAACTCAGTCTATTAGAGCAGTCACAACATCTTCAGCTTTCTTAGACAGTGTGTCCCTAAATGATATTTGTGCTGCAACTACTTAGTTTGCAGTTCATACTTTTGCTTCCCTTTATAAGCTGGACCTAGTGTCTAGGTCCTTTGCTTCATTTGGCTCCACCATCCTTTTTTTTGGTGCAAGGTGAAAGTGATCACCTTCAACCCCTTTTGGGTTTCATAGGAGCTGGTAAAACTGTCCCGTGAGTTGAGGTGGATTGATAAGGCAACATTGGATATGAAAGTTATGCACTTACCATAATGCTGGATCTGAGTTGTTTTCTTCCACCTGTCCCAGTCTTTTGGATTGGGAATTGTCACAAGTATGGCTCTCAGTTGACCATATTGTACAGGTCTGGAGCATCATCTTAACTGTAGTTTATATACAAGTATCTGTATTTAAATATATTTATATATATATATATATATATATATATATATATATATATATATATATATATAGATATGTACCTTTCTCGTTTATCACAAAAAAAAATGGTTTAAAAAAATGTGTGGCTTCTACCCACAAGTTGCCTAACTCTAACACACATGACAGGTGTGTTTAGTGTCCAAGCCATTCTCACTTATACACTTCTTGCTGTAATTGTGAAGCCTTCAGACAGTGCATTGTTGAAACCATTAACAAACTTATTTTGAAAGGGCTTTTTCCGGCCCCTGTGGCAGATGGTGTCCCTTCAGTTCCCAAAAAAGTCATCTTCTGCCTCTTCTCCTTTCAGGAAGCCCAGCTGAAAAAGTGAAAGAGAAAGCCAGGGAAAAAGAAGAAAATTCGTAAGATTTCACAGAAAAGATCTCTGAATTGTATATCATCTTCTGCCCTAGCTTTAAAAATTACAAAACTCTGGAAACTGACGCTATTCTTGGATATCACTGGATCCAGGAGAATGGTTTCTTCCCTGCAATCTGTTATTGCTCTTTCTTCGATCTGCCCCAGAACAGGTCGACATCAGAGCCTAGAATTTGTTCTCCCTTGACTCTGATAAGTTCTTTGATTCATTCGGCTCCATTTGTTTCAGAGTGGTCTGAAATTTGAAGCCAAATGGTCTGTGCTGACTCTGACATGACAGGTTTGGAACAGAGTCCTTCGGATCTGTTCCTCCCTCTTGGAGCCCTGGTGTTGGGCAGCTTGGCTCAGAAGTCATTCTTGAGTCCGAACCATGCAGCATCTCAGGTTGAGCCTCTGTTAGGGGTTTTGGCACTTAAGGCTAAGTTTCCCACATCTGTATTGAGTTAGGTTTTGAAAAGAGTACCCTGTCAACCCAGAGAAAAATCTGCCCCTTCGAGCTCAGATTCTTCCCTCGCCCAAGCAGTTCTCCACAGACCGGAACTCTTGTCCCATTGGGACAGCCAGCAAACGGAAGTCTCAACCCATCTCATTTAGAAAAGAACATTCCGGTTTCTGAGTCCTACCTGGATTATGCCATTGAGGAGGTACAGAGGCAGTATAAGAGCAAAAGAAGGCATTTGATTTCCTTCAGGAATCTGTCACATCTGTTAGTGACTTTGATAAAGAAAAGGTTCTCCTAGATCCTCCCTTTGAGGGCATTTCATTTGGAGAGAGCCTTGAATTGCTTAAATGGAAAGTGGGATGGTCCTCCCAAATGCCTTCTCCAGAAGAGTCAATTTTCATCGAGGCTTTTGGTTCTGGCCCATCTATGTTGTGGGTACTCCTGCCCACTGATGAGATTGTGGGCTTTATTCCTAACTCTGCAAGGAAGGAGACAGACCCAGCTGAACCTATCCCTAAAAAAACATACAAGTTCTTTCTCACTGCTTAAGATCATCCCTTTTGGAACAAGGGTCCACCTGGAGACACTATGGTAGTGGCAGCAGCTGCCAGAAAAGAACTGGCAGAAGAAAGTTCCTCTATCCAAACACCAAACAGGGAATCACATGCATTGGACAGATTTGGAAAGCGAGTTTACACCTCCTCTACATCCTTGGTGAAGTTGTTGAATTATGTGGCATGTTACCCATTATCAGAAAGATTAGATCAAGGAACTCCAAATCTGTCCCAGTGACTTTGTCTGCAGATCAGAGGAAATCTGTTTATGCTCAGATGGCTAGCCTGCAGTCTTTATCTAATGTTTCCATGCACCTTATCTCCAATGCCAAGGAACGTGCATCTGGATCAGCCAGCATGGGCATGTCCATCAGGAGACATGCCTGGATGCAGCTCTGTGACTTTGCAGAACATTTTAAGATGTCCTTTGTAAATGGCCTTTATGACAGGTCAACACTCTTTGGTCCCAGAGTTAGAGAAACCATTTCTAGAAATGAAAAAGTTGGCAAATCCCTTCTGCCACAGGGACTCCATCCTCTGAGGACCTTTTCCAGGTACCAAAAAACGTGCAAGAAAATGTGGTCCCTCAAATCCCAGGGGTTTTCACTTGACACTTCTGGAGACAGAGCTCCCTGTGGCAGAGGAGGGAGTACTTATAATGTATGGCACCTCAAGGGCAGAGGTCGTTCACAGAATCAAGGCTTCCGACATCCTTTCCCCAAGAAGCCTTTTCAGCACTCCTGAACGGTTGCCAGACTGCTGCACTATGGAGGCAGTTGGAGGAGGTGCCTATCTCTGCATCCAATAACCTGGGCATCCATCAGTCAAGGCAAATTGGTGCAGGGAATCATAACCAGAGACTACTTCACTCTCCCCCTTTAACCCCAAAAAGACGTCCGACTTAACGCCCTTTCAGAGGGAAGTGGTCACTTCCAAAGTAAGGAAGCTTCTAATCAATCAAGTCATCAAATAGATCTCACCAGGTCAAAGAGGAGCTGGTGTTTACTGAAGGATGTTCTTCATTCCACATTGCTGCAGTCCTAACACTTGGGGTAGTCCGCTGTCCCAGTCGGCCCGAATACCAAAGTATATGGCTGACGTCGGTCACGGCGCATTAGTCTGACGTCAGGACGTCAGGGTACAAATGCGCATGACCGACGTCATATCCTCAGTCTTTTTTGCCGCATGGTCCGATGCAGAAGCAGTTTTGCGAGTGCAGGTTGGCGTTCTGAAATTTTCTGAAGTCGGAGTTTCAGACCGAATCAAAGTTGGCTAAGTACCCGTTGGGAATATTTTGATATTTTTCTTGCCTCAGTATTTAACCGGATGTCAGAAAAAGTGAATAACTGTATTTCTTGTGGGAAACAGATACCTCATAGGGATTACCATACCTTGTGTATACCTTGTTTAGGGCCTGAGCACGACGTTGTTGGATGTCGCTCTTGTGCTAGATTTAACAAACGCACTATAAAGAGAAGATTGGACTGTGCCAGGTTAGTTTTTGGGAAGCGTTGTAATTATAAAATGCCGTCGGATACTCCGGCGCCCGCTTCATCAAAAGCGCAAGGACAAAGCAGCAAAGCCTAGGTTGGAAGAACCGTCAGTCCCGGACGTCGGTTCTTTAGAAGGCTCAGTGGAGCCGGTGGTTCTGCCTGAAGTTTCTTTGGAGTCTCAGGGAGAGACTTTACTGTTACAAGATGTGTCCTCTCAGGAGGTAGGCCAGGCTGAAGGGGCTTCTCAGGTGGCTGTTCTCCCCTCTCTTCCTAAGGTGGTTAGGCCCTCCCCTTCTGTTTCCAAGGCTTCTTTGAGAGGCAGGCCAAGTTTAGCTTCAGTGGGGGTCTCTCCTAGTTCTTCAGGATCTTTGCCTAAGAAACATATGCTTAAAATGGCAGAAGATTTGATTACTATGATTAGGGGTTCTATGCCCCCTCCTGATAAGCGGCCTAGGGTGGAACCTGAGCTTGAGAGTTTTGAGCAGTGTTCGGAGGCTTCTGAGTCTTCAGCTGAAGACTTGCAGGAGTATCCTCCTTATTCTGATTCTGATGTGGATGATTCTACTCCTTCGGTTTCTCCTCCTGAAGATTTTTCTTTTTCAGAGACTCTTCATTCCATGAGGGAGCATTTTAAATGGGAAGGTCAAGATTTCTCTGATTCCAGGAAGAGGCTTAGGGAATTTTTGTTTTTACCCCAGCATAGGCCTTTAGCTATACCTCCTGTTCTGGATGTGGTGGAAGATGTTTTTGCAGAGGCTTCCCTGAACCCTGATTCTTTGCCTCCTGCCCCAGTTAAACCAGACAGGTATTATAGGGTGCCTGAAGCTCATAAGTATCTTTTTAAGAGTCCTAGGGCAGACCCAGAAACTGTTTCTCAGGGGCCTAAAGGTGTTAAGGCTTCTGTTGTTAAAAATCCTGTTCCTCCTGATAAAGAGGCAAGGGCTTTGGATAGATGGGGAAAGAAGGTGTATACTTCTTCCACTTTAGCCATGAGGGCTTTGAATTGCCAGTTCCACATGTTAAAATATCAAAATTATCTCCTTTCACAATTGAAGTCTAAGGTAGATGCTCTGGCGGAAGGTATTGAGTGTAAAGAGTTGCAGGATTTAGTTCATGTGTCTGAACAGGTGGGTAAGCATTCCTTGCAATGTGGTTTTGATGCTGTGCAGGCCTCTTCGAGGGTGGCTGCCACTGGTTCTGTTCTTCGTAGGCACGCCTGGCTGAGGGATCAGAATTTAGCCGAGCATGTTAAGACAAGGATTTTGGATGCTCCATTACAGTCTGACGTGTTGTTTGGTTCGCCTGTGGAAGCAGTTTTAAAGAAAATGGAGGACAAGGCTAAGTCTATGCAGACTGTTAAAGATTTTTTACAGGTTCAGCCTCCGAAGTTTAGTAGAAGGGGTGGACATATCCTGCTTATGATTCCCAGTCTAGGGGTAGGTCTAGACGTGGTAGGGGAAGAGCTCAAGGTTCTTTTAGGCCTAGAACGGGGAGTTCACCTGCTCAGTCTTCTGGTGAGGGCAGGGGTCAGTCCTTTCGTAAACAGACCCAATGACCTGCCTTTTCAGCTGCCAGTGCTTTCTCGTCTGGCAGCACCTTTGGGAGGAAGGCTGGCACTTTTCAAAGAAAATTGGAGTTTAATTACCCAAGACAGATGGGTATTGGATATCATTCACCACGGTTACAGGTTTTATTTCCATACCTTGCCTCCTTTCAAAGGCATGCCAGACATTCCTCCGCTACAAAGAAAAGAGGCTCACAAGCAAATTTCTCTGTTACTCCAAATAGGGGCCATTCAGCCGGTTCCTGTGCCAGAAAGGGGCCTAGGATTTTATTCTCGCCTGTTCCTAGTACCAAAGAAGGGGAACACGTGGAGACCAATTTTGGATTTATCTATCCTCAACACTTATCTGGACATTCCCAAGTTCAAAATGTTGACGTTACAACAGCTTTTACCTCTGCTGGGCAAAGATCACTGGATGGTAACTTTAGATCTCAAGGAGGCTTACCTTCATGTACCTATCAGACTACGTTGCAGGAAGTATCTGCGTTTTCGAGCTGGGAATTCCCATTATCAGTTCTCTGCATTGCCCTTTGGCTTATCTACTGCCCAGAGTATTCACAAAGGTTCTGGCTCCAGTGATAGCTTACTTCAGGCTAAAAGGAATACAAATCTATCCTTACTTGGACGACTGCCTGATTCTGGCTCAAGAAAAGGAAGACCTTTTACAGCATTTGGAATATGTGATAGCAGTGCTAAGATGCCTGGGGTATTCTGTGAACGAAATAAAGTCCAGTCTAGTACCCTCTCAAGACATGTGCTTTCTGGGTGTGAGACTGAATACAGCAACCCAGATGGCCTTTTTAACCCCGGACAAACAAAAGAATCTTTCCCTTTACTTCCATCAACTATCTCTTCAGTCCGGGCTGACTGCAAGGACAGTCCTTCAAGCCTTAGGGTTCATGGCATCTTGTATTCTGGTGCTTCCCAATGCCAAACTGCATATGAGGAAGCTGCAGTGGTATCTCAAAAATGTATGGACACAGCACTGCCAGGATTTGGACACTGTCATTCAAATAATACCTTGCATTCAAAAGGAATTTTTGTGGTGGGCTCAGGAATGTCACCTAAACAAGGGACTCTCTGTGACCCGGCCAGAGGCGAGTCAGATTCTAACGACAGATGCCTCAGACATAGCTTGGGAGCTCATCTGAATGGAAAGTGGATACAAGACAAGTGGCCTGCCAGACTACAGCATCTACATATCAACATGAAGGAGATGTTAGCAGTCCAGCTTGCATTAATGGCTTTCAAGGAGTTACTTCTTCCAGGGCAGGTGTTGATTCTAACAGACAACACAACTGTCATGTGGTACATCAACAAACAAGGGGAACACATTCTTACCCTCTATGCAGGCAAGCAATGATTTTATGGGAGACTGCGCTCAGCTTGCAACTAACTCTTCAGGCAAGGTTTCTGCCGGGAGCACAGAACTCCTTAGCAGATGTGTTAAGCAGGCAAATCATGGATCCCCACGAGTGGAAACTGGATCTTCATGTATTTCGAAATTGACAGTGTCATGGGGAACTCCAGACATAGATCTGTTCGCTTCTCCACTAAACCACCAGCTGCCAAAGTTTTGCACGAAAAGGTTTCATCACACAGCTTGGAAGGTGGATGCTCTTTCTTTCAGTTGGAAAAATCTTCATGTGTATGCCTTTCCACCTCTGCCTCTTCTTCCAAAGGTACTCCTAAAGGTCAGACAAGACAGGCCAAGGATGATTTTAATAGCTCCAGATTGGCCTCGGCAACACTGGTACCCATTACTGAGGAGTCTGGTAAGGAAGCCTCCATGGCCTTTACCTTTGATTCCACACCTATTGTCTCAGAGGGACGGTCATCTACTCAATGTCAAGCTTCACTCTCTTCATCTAACAGCCTGGCATATTCTGTTTTGAAACATAGTAGGTCTCAACTTCCTCAACAAGTTTTGAATGTGATTATGGAAGCCAGAAGACCTAGTACAAGGAAAGTGTACGCAGAAAAATGGAAGAGATTTTTATTTTGGAGTGCAGCAAAGAATTTGGAGGTTTCAGAGCCTAATTTGAGTGTGGCTCTTCAATATCTTACTGAGTTATTGGACAAAGGTTTGTCTTTCTCTTCCATAAAGCTCCATGCTGCAGCAATTTCAGCTCACTATGATTGTGACCCACCATTGTTTTCTCATCCTTTGTTCAAGCAATTTCTTAGAGGGGCAAAGAATATAAGACCCCCACGTAGAGCTCCTACTCCTGCTTGGGATCTCAATTTTGTGTTGGAGAAACTTACTCTACAACCTTTTGAGCCTGCGGCTACTGCTGAATTGAAATACTTGTCATGGAAGACTGCTTTTTTGTTGGCCATTACTTCTGCAAGAAGGGTTTCTGAATTGCAGGCCCTTATGGCGGTTGAGCCTTTTTTGATTTTCCATAAGGATAGGGTATCATTACGTACTAATCCTTCCTTTATGCCTAAGGTGGTTTCTAGTGTGGCTTTAAACCAAACTATTCATTTGCCTACTTTCTATGCAGATCCCCAAAATAAGGGGGAAAAGATTTTGCACACTTTAGATGTACACAGGCAGTTGCGTTATTATTTAAGCAGGACTAAGGATTTTAGGCAGTCTCAGCAGTTGTTTGTTTCTTTTGCTTTGAGTTCTCAGGGCAAGCCTGTGTCAAAACAAACTATTTCTAAATGGATTGGGTTTTGCATTGCATTTTGTTATTCCCATCATGGCAAGGAGATTCCAGCTGGGATTAGGCCTCATTCCACTAGGGCTACTGCCACTTAAACAGCATTTCTAAGGGGGGTGGCAACTAAAGATATTTTGGAGGCAGCTACTTGGAGTTCAGTGCATACTTTCTCTAAGCATTACCACCTTCCTCTATACTCTAAATCTAGGGCTGGTTTTGCCACGGCTATTTTGCAGGGCATGTTGACAGCTCCTACTTCTTTATGATTTGCCAGCCTCCCTTACCTCTGCTTTGGGATTCTACCCAAGTGTTAGGACTGCAGCAATGTGGAATGAAGAACATAGTACAGTTTTGTACCTACCATAAATGTAGATGTTCGAAGATCCACATTGCTGCAGTCCAATTTACCCTCCCTCCTTCCCCTCTGTGTTTAGGGGTGGTTGTGTGGGTGGGGTTATACTTTTGTAAATCTGTATATATTGTATATATATTTGGTGCAGGAGTGTTTGGTGTTTTGGTTTTGGCCTTATCTTTTAGGGTCTTCTGACATCTGGGGCAAGAAAAGACTGAGGATATGGCGTCGGTCATGCGCATTTGTACCCTGGCGTCCTGGCGTCAGACTAATCTTGCCGTGACCGACGTCAGCCATATACTTTGGTATTCGGGCCGACTGGGACAGCGGACTACCCCAAGTGTTAGGACTGCAGCAATGTGGATCTTCGAACATCTACATTTATGGTAGGTACAAAACTGTACTTTCTTTTTAGTGCCAAAGAAAAACTCGGACCTTAGGCCAATTCTGGTTTTAAGTTACTTCAGCAAATTTGTAAGAAAAACAAAATTCCATATGGTAACAGTACAGTCTATCTGCTTCTCTAAAGGAGAATAACTGGAAATGCCAAACATCTTCAGGATGCATACTGCCGTATAAAGATGAACAAATGCTCCAAGAAATATCTTTGCCTCTGGCTGGGAACTAGTAATTTTTAATTCAAAGCACTCCCTTTTGGTATTAGCACAGCCCACTGGGTGTTCACCAAATGTATGGCAGTAGTAGTAGCTCATCTTTGACTGCAGGAGTTCCTGGTGTTCCCTTATTTGGATGATTGGCTCATCACTGCCCCTACCAAAGATTTACTCATCCAAGCTAGGGATTCCTTGCTGCATCTCTGTTCAAACCTAGGCATTACAGTGAATTTAGCAAAGTATAAACTTCACCCAGTTCATTCTTTAGCGTTCTTAGCAGTTCAGTTGGACACACTTCTTCAAATTTCAAAACTTCCCCAAACAAGGATTACATCCATTCATCAACAAATTTTGTCTGTCTTCTTCTGTCAGAAGTTACTAGCAAAAACAATTCTCCATCTCCTAGGCTCCATAGTAGCTTCAGTCACCTCGATTTCCCTGGCCAGGTACTACATGTGAGTTCTGCAGTGCGCTCATCCAGAAGTTAAGACAGCAGCCTTTGTCTTTTTCAGTATCTTTAACAACAATTTACAAGACACATATCCAGTGGTGGTTAGAGTTTCATAAAAATGTCCCTTCAATCTTCCCTCTTCCGAAGCCAGAGTAACCACAAATGCTTCCCACTTGGGACAGGGAATTTCCTGGGAAAGACTGTCCAAGTTACATGGTGACAATCAGCGGCCTGTCTACACATCAGTGTCTTGGAGATGAGAGCTGTTCTGTGATGTCTATTCAGACAGCCAACATGGCATTCATGTGGTACTTCAGCAAACTATGAGGAACCAGATCTTATCCCTTATGTCAAGAGGCTGTGAGAGTGTGACAATGGGCGATATCTTCTCTCTGCTTTCTAATAGCAATGCATAGTCCAGGGAAATCCAGTGTGTTAGAGTACTGGTTGAGCAGATCTATCCTTCTCCTTCACAAATGGTGTCTCAATCCATTAGTCATGGAGCAGATATTCAGCTGTTGGGGCTGACCTTGCTGTGATCTCTTTGCATCTCCCCACAGCACCAAGGGTAGGAAGTCCATAGGTTCATAGGTTCATAGGTTGGTACTAGGCTATCAGCCCTAGGGCCTATACAAGCCTAGCCATAACAATTCCCTGGCTATTTCTTCCCACATTATTTACTTTCCTGGACCCCTGTCTAGCAGGGCGACTGACGTGATCCCTGGGGTGAATTTCCTTTCTCCCATCCAATCGTCAAGGTTCCTCTTGAAGAGGTCCAAAGAGGCACTCTGCTTGACATGTATGGGCAATCTATTCCAGAGTCTGGGGAGTCTCTGGGTCAGGAACCTATCCCTCCAGCATGTTTTGTTTATTGTGATGACAAGGTTTAGATCCCTGGAGCGTGTAGCTCTGAGGGATTGGGATTTCTTTAAGTGTAGCATGTCCAACAGCTCTGGGTTTGACATGGCCTTGTATGTTAAGCAGAGATCGCCTCTGAGTAGACGATATGTGACAGAGTATAGCTGGAGTTTTTTAAGGCGGTCAGCGTAGGGCATCTGCTTTAGGCCTGTGATTCTTTTAGTGAGGTATTTCTGAGGCCTTTCCAGTTGTTGCAGATGTCTTGAGAGGTACATACCAAATGGGGCGTTGTATTCTATAATGGGTCTAATGAGGGATGAGTACAGTGGGACAATGACCTCCTTTTTTCTGGATGAAAAGCCCTTCGTGGTGAGGTGTGCCACATAGAAGGATTTCCTGACTGTTGTGGCGATGTGGTTATCGAAGGTGAGACCACTGTCCACCTGTGTCCCTAAGTCTCTTATCACACTTTCTGTGTTTAGTGTACTGCCACCTATATGGTAATTCATGGATACATGTTTTTCCCAAAGGGATAACAATACATTTCTTGGCATTGAGCTTGAGCCCATGGCTCTGGCACCAAGCATCTGTTTCTGTAAGGCCCTTTTGTAGAGTATCCACATCATTTGGGGATTCAATAATGGCTCCCAGTTTGCAGTCATCTGCAAACTTTGTTAGCCAGAGTCCCTTAGTGTTGACCTGTACTTCAGAGAAGTAGATGCCAAACAAGAGCGCCCCAGGACTGAACCCTGAGGTACTCCACTTGTCACTTGTCTGGAGCTGGATTTGGAGTCGGCTACTTTTACAGTGTGGGTTCTATCAGTAAGCCATTTAGCAACCCATTGGGTGACATAGGGATTAATGCCCAACTTAGTAAGTTTGTCTATGATTCCAGAGTGGGGGATGGTGTCAAAGGCCTTGGCAAGGTCTAGATAGGCTGTGTGGACCACCTTACCCTTGTCCATGGCTCTGGAGACTGATTCAAAGAAGTCAATCAGGTTCAGGAGACAAGATCGGCCCTTCACAAACCCAAACTGGGTGGGGTCCAGTGTTTGAAGGTTGCCAATGTCTTTGTTTATAAGTTCCATGATAATACGCTCCATGGCCTTGCAGATAAGGCTTGTCAGACTGATGGGACGGTAGTTTCCGGGATCCAAGGTGGATCCCCCCTTGTGGATTGGGATAACTGTAGCTCTGCGCCACTCAGTGGGCACGAAACCTGAGGTGAGGTCCTTTGCTCTTATCCCCCAGAATGGGGAGTCACCAACGGACACCCAGGACTCCTTTATGCCTTTCCTCCCACTACTTTGATTCCAAAATGTTTACAGAATGTATTGGTGAAGAGGATCACAGCCATCTTCATAGCGCCCTTCCGTCCTTAACAAGTATGGTTTCCCTTCTTCTGGCCTCATCTAGTACAATGCTGGGCTGGGCTCCAGATCTACTCTCTCACCCATCAGGGTCAGCTCACCGGGGCATTCAGTCTGTCAAGCTGACCGATGGTTTCTACGATTCCAGTGATGGTTAGACAGTCCAAATTTACATTTGTTCATACCCTGACTTCTCAGATGCCTTCTACACACAGGATTTACAAAAGGAAATGGAAAAGGTTCTTTATCTGGGTAGTTGAAAATAATCTTGTTCCTTTTTCGTCTCTTGTTTAAGCAGTCTTGGAGTTTCTTGCTGATCTTTTTAGACTGGAGCCAGCTATTCCACTTTCAAAGTAAAATTAGCAGCCATGTCTTCCTTTCACTTTGGTGAGAATAACACCCCCCACTGCATCCTTAAGACTATCTAAAGCCTTTCTCCCAGAAACTTATCTGTTATATCCCTCACTTAAAGACCCAGTTCCTCCCTGAGATATTATAATTTTACTGCAAGCCTTAACTAGCCTTCCATTTGATCTTACTGCCGAAGTTAAAGTTTTTACCTTCGGAAACTCATATTTTGTTAGTGTTACTTCTGATAGGAAACTGTCTGAGGTCCATGCCTTGTCTACAAAACCTCATTAGATGTTTTTTTTTTCACAAAGAAAGTGTGTGCTTTAAAACCAACCCTTCCTTTCTTCCAAAGGTGGCTTCTGAATCATCTCTCAACCGATCTGTAAGTCTTCCTGTATTTTTTCCCAAATTTTTCAGTGGTGAATATACATTGAACTTGGATGTTCACAGTCAGTTACGATTCTGTTTATATCAGACAAAAGCCTTCAGGAAAATTGATCAATTGTTTATCTCTTTACTTCCCTGTCAAGATGGGAAAAGGGGTATCCAAAGTCACTCTACTTAATGTATGCCCTATGTTTTCAATGAAGGTGGTTTATCACTCCCTACACCCCAACAAGTCCATTCTAGTAGATCTGTAGCTTCGTGGACAGCATTTTTTCCGTGGACAGCATTTTTTCTGGAGTACCACTTGACATCTGTGCAGCTGCTATCTGATCCAAGGTCTTCACCTTCATTTCATATTATAAATTGAACTACATTCCATTTCAAGAGCCTCTTTTGGTTCAGTTGTTTTCCAGAATATCATTTCATAAGACCACCCAGGTGTTATAGTAGCTCATAGGTGTTTGCTAGGCTAACGGCCACAAGGGTCTTTTTAAGCCTAGTCATGCATCCTGAATCTTTGAAAAGTTCTGATACCCTTGATAAGTGTACTCATGGGCCTGGGAGATCAACCATTTACAGGTTACCTGTGTCCATTAGAAAAATAGGTGTCAAACCAGAGATGAATTTCCAGTTTCCCATCCAGTTGTCCAAATTGCCCTTGAATTGGGTTAGGGAGGAACTCTGCTTCCCATGGATGGGGAACCTGTTCCATAGTTGGGGTAGTCTCTGGGATACATACCTTTCTCTCCAGCAGGTCCTATTTATATCACAGACAAGGTTTAAGTCTTTAGAATGGGTAATTCTGCTGCTGTTTGTTTTGTAAATATACAGGAGGTCCATCAGAGTGGGGTCTGACAATAATCTGTATGCCAGGCATAGATTTCCCCTCAAAAGCCTGTAGGAGACAGAATGCAGGGATAGAGCCTTGAGGCGGTTTGCATATGACATTTTACTTAAAGACCTGTATTCTTTTAGTGAGGAACCTTTGTGGATGTTCCAATTGTTTGATATGCTTGGTTAGGTACATAACAAAGGGAGTATTGTACTCAATGATTGGATTCCATCCCATATGTTGAGGAATGGATGAAAAAGACCTCATCAGATATGAAAGTTATGTACTCACCATAACAAATATATGTTTGTTGCCTGTTTTCATCCTTCCTCAGCTTCCCACCCTTCTTCCCTCTTTCATGTACTGTATTTTATTGTGTTTGGCTTTTTAATTTCTGGGCTGCTGTGGCTGACTCAGCTTTGGTTTCCCAGAAGTTTTTCTTATAAAGATCATGTTTATCAGCTGATTACGTTACTTGTATCTTAGGTACTGTATACTTGCCTTTTTTTTTTTTGCGGGTAAACTTGTTCAGAGGTAGCTGGGTCAACATGGGGAGTTTGTGTTTAAGTCATTGCATCCCTCCAAGCACAGGGACCTTAAACCTGTTCACTGTTTTACTATAGGAACGCTATTTCAATTGAGTGCTCCCAGCTAGTATCATCTTCAAACAACATTTTTGCTTTATTTACTTGCAAGCTGCACAGTGAGAGTGAAGCTCTAGGAATTCCTTCATTATAATTAGGTTAGTTCCACTTACCTTTTCTTTGCTTTCCTGATAAGTAATTTTACTGGAAAAGAAACCAGTCTGATCTCCAATTTCCCGTATGTTTTTGTTTTTGCAGAACAGTTTTACCTTTCAAAAGTTATTTAAGTGTTTGTTAACTTAGATTTGCATGCTTATGGTAGGCAAAGTCTTAGAACAAGTGCTTTTAACTTGCATTTCTTGTGCAGCTTTAAGTCTCCACATCTGAAACAATGATTATATATTACACACACACACATATTACTGTTTTGGGAGTAGGTTAATGCACTGAAGGACAGCTGTCCAACAGACAAATGTGGAAAGAAATTTGTGTGGTAACTGAGGTCTGCACATAGGAGATCTTTGCACGAAGATTTAGCCATGAGTAAGAACTATTTATATGCACACACCGAACAGACACCAACCTGGCTAACAACAGGAAAAACAATGCAAACTACCCTAAAAGTTATAGACCAATAACTTGCCTTCCAATGGCATATAAACTGTACAAGGGAATTGATGCAGACAGACTTTAGTCGTTTAGAAGAAAACTCAATTATGGCAGTAGAACAAAAGGGCAATAAAAGAAAGTCATATAGAACAAAGTATTATATGTTAAAGTCATAGTGGAGAACTGTAAAAAGGGGAAAAAAATCTAAGTATGGCATGGACTGACTACAAAAAAGCATTTGATAGTATCCCACATTCATGGATAAAAGAGTGCTTAAAATGTATAAGATAACACCCAACATTGATCGACTACATTACAGTGATCATGAAACAGTGGCAGACCACTTTGCAATTAAGCCATGATAAAGGACAAATTATTTTTCCAGGGATAAAAATTCAAAGGGGGATATTCCAGGGTGACTCTCTGCCACCACTGCTAATCTGCCTTGCCCTTAGCCCATTAGGCTGTCTACTTACATCTTAGGCCATGGCTATAATTTGGCTCCTAGAAAACAACAAATTGTAAAGACTTTTCATCTTCTCTGTTGATTATTTAAAACTGTATAGCTCATCAGATGAGAAACTGAAAGTACAGCTGCAAGTTGTCAAAACTTTTTCAGATGATATAAGAATGTCATTTGGTCTTGATAAATGTGCAAAAGCAACCTTTAAAGCAGGAAAACCACAGCATCAAGAAAACATCATTTTGGGACAGTAATGAGATATAAAAAAACTTGAGCAAGGAGGAGTGTATAAATATTTGGGTACTGATGAAGGATTAACAATAAAACATGAATAAATGTGAATAAAACTTAGTAAGGAATACTTTAGAAGACTTAAATTAGTCCTGAAAATAGCATTGACATATAGGAACAAAATCCAAGCTATAAACCAAGTTTGCTTTTCCTGTCCTAACCTCTAATTTTGGAGTGATTGACTGGCCCCAAAACGTGGTGGATAGATTAGATGGGAAAACAAGAAGGATGCTTCATGCTCACGTAATGATTTATAAAATTCAGTGCATACCAGGATTATATATTCCCAGTTCAGAAGGAGGGATGGGCCCTCTGCAATCATGGGACTCCACACATATCAGCTGACCTCAAAAGACCCAAATGTAGTGTAAGTTTTGAAACACGAGGAGAATAAATGTAAGATGACTTCTCTGCTTAATCTGTAAGAAGCATGTTGGCATCAAGCAGGAGTGGAAATCAAACCAGAAGTAGATAAAAGTCGGGCAGCAACTGAATCTGCCAAAAAAACAAAATAAAGAATGTAAGGTGAAGGACCAGATGAGGAGGCAAGAAAGGTGGAAGATGCAAAATATGGTTGCAAGTATAGAAAACTTCTGGAAGAACCTCATGTTGATCAGGAATGAACACAGGAATGGTTAAGGAGAGGCAAATTCAAACCAAGAGATGAAAGGTTATTATTGGTGGTCCAAGATAATGGGCTAAGTATACACTGGTTTACAAAGTTCATTAAACATGTGGGAGAAACAGACAAATGTAGGTTTTGTAAAACCAAATTGGAAGCCAATTACACACCTAGTTGCTGGTTGTAACATACTATTGGCAGAAGGACTGTATACTGAAAGGCAAAATAATGTGGTAAGACTGTTGCACTGGGGATTGTGCAAACATTATGGTACTAAACTGGCTGAAAAACACTGGAAACATGAGCCACAAAGAATCATAGAAAATGATGGTTTACATTGCATGGGATCACCCATTACCAACAGTTCAAAAGATAGATGCTAGAAAACCAGATGATGTGGTCCATGAAAAAAAAAGACAAAGGTAGCACTGATAATTGAAATCGCCACACCTAGTGACTACAGTGTCTTGCATACAGAAAGACACAAAAGTCATAAAATATCAGGATCTGCAGGCAGAAACGAGAGCAATGTGGAAGAAAGATACCCAGCCAGTTCCAATAGTAGTAGGAGCAACAGGTCTTTTAAAAATATAAGAAAGAATCTACAATTGTATTTAAATATTTACCAGTATATGTAACCTGTACGAATTGCAGACTGAGTCATTACTGGGCGCATTGCAGGTGCTGCGAAGAGCACTTTTGGCTGACATCAAATACTGAAACAATACTAATTCCATGAACTTTAATCGTACTGTGACTTAGGAATGAGGTCCATTCCCATCATGGTATTAGAAACTCAAAAGATTTGCGGAAATTAAAAAAAGGAAGTTCTCTTTTCCCCTAGGGTGCAGTGGTATTGAAGTTAATTATATTAAGTAAGGGGCTTTGGGGACAAAGCCTTCAGCATGTAAAGGGCTTTGCCAGAAGATGAAAAAGCACTTCTGTGGTTTTTTTGAATGTTGTTTCACACCGTTTGATTCACAAAAAAAAAACATTCTCATGGGTTTCCTTTGTGACAGCGCTATAGACCCATCGTTTCAAATAACACATGCAGTTGAGGTTTGCTGTGCATCTATTGAGTGAGTCAGGTAATCTTTAGTATTCGTTATTTGCACTATTACATGCACTTTCCAGTGCCATTTAGAATATTTTATCCTAAGTTAAGTATGTCTCAGGAAGCACTTTTCTGTTTGCACCACACACCATTCTATATGACATTTTTTCTAAATAGTATCAAAAGGTGATTTCTTGAGTCACTTTTCTCAGTTGTGCCACAGAAAAATAATTATTTCATTTGACTGGCTTGCACGTGAAACATAGTCCACATTTTTTAATAATCCCTTAAGGTGTTTAGTTTAAGATTAGTGTTGGGCATTTGCTTCTCAGAAATTTTTTGTTTATGTAGCTGTGGACTTGGCATTTTTTATTAAGCTGTATGGTGCTGATCATTCTAAGCTCAGAAAAATGTTTTAGCAGTCATGTTAACAGTTAAAAAAAAAAGTTTAATGATTAGGACTAGGAGGCGTTACCAAAACTGACCATCAGCTGCTGCAGCTAGCTCCAGTTACTGATGTATCTTTCCAGTACAATCACCAGGACTGGGGCTACCATGTTTGCAAGGGGGTAACCAAGCAGCTTTTGCATGTAATGACTCCCCACCCTCAGCTGAGACTGTCACTGTCAGACAGGGTGAATGTCATCAGGGAGGAGGTAAGCCATCTGTGTAATATATGCTGTTCAATGAGCATGGACTTTTTTTTTCATGGCCCTGACCCCTCACCCTTGCATGTTGATGTCCTTTTGAAGCTGGATGGGCAGTGAGTCTTGGCTTTGAGGATGCGACTGCTGTGGGTCATAGGGTAACAACACCTCCCACCCACCCCAGCTCTCACATAATCCTTGGCCTCCATTAGAGCCTGAGAGTGACCTGCCTGTCATTTATGCTTCCCCCCTCTTAGAATGGGCACACCCCTTCTCCCATGCTGGTGCCTTCAAGAGCTCAAGCCCCTAACTGCACTCAGGTTTCCTGCATTGTAGACAGGTCTTTGTCCTTCTGCACGTCTAATATTATTTCTGAATGTTCAGAGATGTAACCCTTCCTGTTGTACATGCCCCGCCATCCATATTTAGCAAAAGGAATACATTTGGCATGTATATATATATATATATATATATATATATATCAGTTTGTCGGTTGATGCACTGTAGCATTTTTGTTGCATATCATATTTGCTTTCCATTCAAACAGCCAGTGCTCTGCATTAATGGATCTGTCTTCATTATTCCCCACCATTGTGTGATATCTGTATTACCTTTCCTTTTGATCCTTAACATGGCTGCATATCCCACACCATCACACAGAAATGCTTACAACCCCAAAAAACGACCCAGCTAACTGGCATTCTTCAATGCACGTCACTTTCTCCTTAAAGAATGCCAGGTACAAAAACTTAAGTGATACAGCAAATTTTTATAGTAAAGTGCCTGTGTCAGGTGGGGTGAAGTCATTATTTACAGCACTTAAAAATGGTTCACTTTTATGCAGCTTAACTGCTTCAGTGATCTGTTTTGAATTTTCTTTAAAGGGTGTGGTTGGGGGGAGCTGGTCAAAGGAGAGTGTAAAATGTGAGGGAGGTGATGGTTTTGTACATTGTGTGTTAATTCTTGAGAAAGTTGTCAATTTAAAGAGCTGGGGAAGCCATGATGTCTAAGCTATAGGAAAGGGGGAGCTTGGGGACTGGTAACTAAGGGAAGATGTGAAAAGTGTGAAAGCTAGTAAAGGTTAATAGTGTTTAGTTAAACTGTCATTAGGTATATGTAAAACATACATTTGAAAGACATCTGTGGTATAGCCACTAGGTAAAAATTCACAGTTGTATCCTTCTTACTTGTTTAATGCAAGATTCTCTGCTAATTTAGAACTTTTAAGATTGATTTATTGCATTGATACTTGTTAATAACAGACATTTTTGAGTGCATCTTAAGCAGATAAAATGCCTGTCACTCCTTTCTTCATGTTATGGTCACTATATTTAACTGCTTATGTTCTGCGGTCCTTCCTTGCTTTTCTTCAGAAGTCTTTTTCTTACTATAAGGGGGGAGGGTTGCCCTTTACTTTTGTGTATATAGTTTCATTAAAATGGACACTGCAGTATGTTAAAGGAAGGGAAAATTTCTAAGAAGACTTCTCACAAAAAGTGTTCCACTTGAAGGTGAAAAGGATCCTGTTCTCTGTATCGTTGTTTGACTATAAAAAGATTTTGAAGATCTAATGCTATGGTATGTACAGTGCAGTCCATTTTTTTAAACTCACTTAAAATGAATAAGATTATTGGATTTCTAAGTGTTTTTCTCTGCTTCTTTGCATACATTCAAACTGTTGATTAATACCACTGAAAGTTTTAGTGCTCTAATTGTTACTTAGCTGATTATATAATTTTTGTTTCAACTGGTGCTATACCTGCAACCCTTGGTAGTATGTTATGTGTGGTACCAGAAGAGGAGTGCATTATGAAACTTTACTGTTAAATTACTGTTAAGTACTTGTTTTTCTGTACATTACTTATTTCACCAAATTTTCTTTTACTTTCTTTTCTTCCTTCCATATTTATTTTGTATTCTGACATGTTAGTTCAATGAGAGTCATAGCAGCACTGCTGGTTTTGTGCTGCTGACCTGTATTCTTTGAGAAACAGGTGATTTTGTCTTCCTTCTGTAGATGTGCATATGAGCTTTTGCCAGCTGTCCATGGTAAATTGTATGTCTGTACAACAGTCAGAAAATAGCAAAACCCCAAAAGCAGTATTTTCACAGGAGCTGTCAACCAACCCAGTAAATGCCTCGGACACTATAGACACCCTCTAAAGTTTTTAAAATAACCTCTAAAGTTTTCAAAATAACTTAATTCTGAATCTTCAAATGCACCAACATCTGCATGTACGTCACTACCATTGTTTTTAAACAGCCACCCCTTCTTAAGGAATGTGGCTGGGTGCCAGAGCTGCTTCCTCTACCTTTGTTTTTCTCCGGACGTGGTTAACAGCTCTTGGCTGTTTAACACTACATCTTCAACACCCCATGTTGAAATACATAGACTCACACACATGCTCCTCAGTGTTCTCATCAATGCCATGCCCATCAGTAATGGTCTTAAAAAGTTGATTGCCAGGATTTAATATTTTGCTTCCATGTCATCATCATCTTGTCCTGTATTTCTTTCTGCTAGGAATGTGATTTCTTTCCCAGTTTATTTTTTCTCTCTTGTTTTTTTTAAGGCTGGAAATGAAAGCTACCAGAAGCACTGTCCTGATCACTGATCTTCTGTCAACTGTCACTTATGTTTTCCTCTTGACAGAGGGGTCAAATGCTGGATCGCTAGACTTAAAAAAAATCTACAGTCAGTGTTGAGAATGCACGTGTCTATTTAGTAAGCTTGGTGTTTATGTGTTTCTCACTATTAAGACATTAATAAAAGTCCTTAGCTTCTTACAGGCTTTTAACTAGTCTTGATGAAGAAACATATCAACCCTTTATCAAATGAAGTTCATAAATTATAACATTATTTTAGTATTAGGGATGTAAGTGTGCCATTCTCAGAATCAGTGACCTAAGCCACTTGGTTGAAAGTCTCTTGTATGGAGGAAACATCTGTCTGCTATCTAAGTGACCAGTGGCAGCAACATTTAGATGATGGGACGGAGACATCATTGGCATGACCAGACTTGCACAGATGCATGTGGAGTTTATATGGCTGTTTCTCTGATCGTGTTCTTGTTAGTGCTGAAGTAAAAAGTACCAGCAGTCTCCCACACTCAAGTCATGCAACAGCACCCCACATCCCCAGTGCCTACCAGATTGTGACATGTCTTGGTGAAAGCTTCTAGAAAAGCATAGGCAAAGTACCATGCATGAAGACAGTATGCTCACTGGATTTCAGGAATGACTTTAAGATATAAAGAAGGAACTGCCGCGGTGATACGGTGGTAGCGTTCTTACCTCACAGCAAGAGGTTCTCCCTTTCGATTCTCGGCATGGCTTGGGAGTGCCTTCTGTGTGGAGTCTGCATGTCCTCCCCGCAGTTGGGTGGCGTTTCGAAAGACATGTGTGCGTAAATAGGCATGCCTTCGTTGAAGGTTGGGCGTCGAGCTGGCACCTCGGCGTGTCGTAAAAATCTACTGCCAATCATTAGCAGACCGGAGTTCCGCTGTGGCGACCCCTTACCGGGAAAAGCCGAAAGACAAACTACAACAACAACTTTAAGATATAAAGAACATAAGGAATGACCAGTGAAACAGTTGTGAGCAGTAAATAAAAGTACTGTATTTTTAGGTTATACCACTCAGAATTTGTAAATTTGTTTTTACATTTCTGGATATTATTTGCATGTTATTGTGTTGCTTTGCTTTGTAGTATGCAATATGTTTTTATTAGAAATTTTTACTAATTTCCCACTATGCCTTTATTTGAGGATGTCCCTAGAAAACCATTTTCTTTGCTCAGAATTAATTTTTGGGGGAACTTTTAAGTCACCAAATAAAAAATGAAGTTTAGTACATTACTCATTTAATTGCTGTCTGTATACTAACTTTAAAAAGTTTTTTTTTTTTTTTTTTTTCTACTCCAGTCATTTTCATTGCTGGAGTGTAACTCATTTGTCTAAACTGTCCATTTGGCTTTCTGCAGCTACTCTGACTTTGAGTTTTTATTTCCCTTATCGTTTGAATGACAGAATAAGTGAAATCTTGTGCATCATAGAACAGTAGTAAGTACTGTTTCCCTTTCATATTTCTAAATATTGTCCATCAGAGGAGATTTTCATCTTAAATATAAAATACTGATTGTTGCACCATGGAAAAAGACTGTGGGCCAAACGACTGTGGTTACATATTTTGATAATATCCAAAGCTGTGGATTTTATCCCTAATCAACTTAGATGGCCAGAGCTGAAGTATTTTATTATACTGTGTTTTAATGTTATAAAGATGGTTTTGTATTCCTTTTGTTTTGTAACTAGACACCAGTTCGGGAGGAAAGCACAGTAGAGTCGCAGCCAGTACCAAACATAGATCATTTACTTACCAACATTGGAAGGACAGGAGTAGCTCCTGGAGATGTATCAGGTAACTTGCCTGGACATGACACACTGCGGGATGGGTTCGTTCTGGTCACACTGCTGAAGGGGCTTTCTAGTAGTAATGATCATGTCATAACAGTTTGTACTTTTATAAAAATGCATTCAGCTAAGTTGCTTACTATTAACTGCATTTATAAAATGGCCGACATTCTGAAGATAAGTTTGCTGTTTGTATCTCATTTAGAGAGGCATGGCAGAAAACATTATTCTTTCAATAATCTGCATATCTTAAACATTGGAAGCATGGTATTTAAGCAAGAGGCAATGCTGCTTATATGGTTGCTGTGGTAGTGGTACTGTTACCAGATTTGTCAGAATCTCTAGAGTGCAAAAGTAGTGCTGTAAGATGCTATATTCTTAACTAACAAAAATATTTGTTAAGCATTTGTTTTATTTAGTGAAATGTTTTTAAAATGAAAATGTTTGTTTTTTCCCCTTATAACATTTTCAATCATTTTTCTTTTATCATCTTTTCCTTTGACTAAAATTTAAATAGCACAGACTTTCTCAGTTCTGAATTAGAATTCTTGCCTGTTGTTTCACTAATCCAGCATGTTCTTTCACAGTTTTCTCCATGTGTCTTTATTTAGTTTTGTTTTAGAATTTAAGGGTAATTTTTCAACATTTATTCGTACTGATCTTGAAACAGGTGAAGTGGGAGGAGTCTATCACTCGGTGATGTCACTAATGGATTCTGTGATGTCACTGATGGACAGCTGGAACTGTAGGAAGAAGGAGGATTGTTGCCCACAATGTAGCTGCCTTGTCTGCAGAAATCCCCGTTTCTTGTAAATGAACAGTTGTGATCTGTGATGTAAATTATCTGTTAAGATTATTTTAAACAGACCAGTACTACCTTTTAAAGTCTTTGTGCTGTTTCTTGTTATTTCTGAAGCAGATCCTGAGGAGAAGTAGCATGGTATGGTCTACCAGTTTTTCTAGTCATGTAGCATTGAGTCATGTGTCAAAAAGGGGTGTGGCCAGGGGCTTAGCTCTCTTTTTCCAAGACCTTAAGCACACTGAAAAGGAACATCCTTCAGATATTTAGTTAGGTGTGTATGCTAGCCCCTATCTGCCCCCTGTCATTACTGTTTAACTTCAATTATCCCTTTCCTGTTGTAAAACTGTAGCTTTCATTTTTCATCTCCCAGTAACTCTTTCATTGTCTTCCAGTTGTGCAGATGGCAACATAATATTATAAAAGGCCATTTACAACACTATTTACAGTTGTAAGTTATTAACTCATAATTTACATGAACACATTTAAAATGAAACAGCTGTCCACTTTGCAGTGTTAGGAATTTAATTTGATACAGATTATACTCAAATTTCAAAATATGTCCAAATTGGTTTAATTTTACTACTAAAAAATTCTGGTTTTAAAAGAACAGGCTCCCTTTGCCATCCCTTTCATTGAGCTGGTTCTGCCTACAACTCACAGCATCCTTTCATGGCGGCGGCTTTCTGTGGTGCAGCTTTCATCTCCGTGAGCTCTGACTATCCTTGTCCTGTTCTTTCACTGTCATGTTTTTATTCTTTGCTTTGTCTGTCTGTATATAAAGTTTGTGTGTCTGCATTTGAGCTGCTCCTAACTGTTGTGTATTGATTGTTTTCTAGATTCAGCTACTAGTGACTCTGCAAAATCAAAGGTAGGTAACTTTATTAACTGCAATTTAGTGTATTTACTGTGTAACAGTTTTGGAATGTAAAACTTTGTAGCTGTTCATTTCTGTTGATGCAGATTTTAGTTTCGTATATAGGATTATCAGCTTCTTTTTTCCCATTTTTAGATGGTATTGACGTGCCACATGTACATTGGCCAATGTGACCAAATCACTTGGGGACAATGTTTGTATCACTGAGTGGTTAGGTATAAAATAACAAAGTGATGGTGAAGAATGTGTATCCTCATTTTAGCAGACATTGCTGAAAATCTTTTGATGTGGGTCACTGCAAAGAGGAAAATCTCATTTCCAGTGAGGCGTATTGACTTCAGTGTGGAGTATAATAGGTTGGGGAATGAGTGCAAAAACATAGCCTTGTATGTGGAGGGTTCAAGAGCTTTGCATGTCACGAAAAAGACATTTTTTATTGACTTACTGCCATTTCAGTTATTTTCATCTAATCAAAATAGCATTTATAGTAGCCATTGTGACTTTATTTGGTGCCCAACTTTTGCAGTTAAGTATTACTAGATGTTCATCGTATTGATCACTGCTGCAGTAGCCTTAGCTATATGGGTTATATCCTGTTAAGGAAGTAATGGCCAGTTGGCTTCAAAAGATTCAGGGCACCTTCCACTTGGTGAATACCCGGGGGGGCTGTGGTAAGACCAAAGGACAGGACTCTGAACTGAAAATGACTGGCTCCCAGGCAAAAGTGAAGAAACCTCCTGGAGGTCATACTTTTATAGCTCATTCCAAGTTGGACATATTGTCTAGGAATAGAGCAGCTTTTGGCTCTGCATAGTCTGGAATATCCTTCCTTGTGGACTGCCCAAGATGACTGTGGCTGGGGACTATGTCCCATCTGGTGAGGAACGGACAAAAAAGACATTAGATATTACAGCTGTGTACTTACCAGAACTCTGCATTTGTATTATCTGTTTTCATCTTTTTTCAACTTCCTACCTTCCCCCTTCTCCATTGCCTTTGTCTTGTTATGACCCGGGGAATATTCCTGAATAACCATTACTGTGTGGGTTTTAGAGTCTCCTTTTCTGTTCTCTTTCTGTTTCTCGTTCCTTTACCTGTCATTTTACTTACTCAGGGATATTAATGGGCTGCATTTTACCCTTCTTTGACATGATGTTTGATAACTAGAGGGCAAACTTGATTTGAGGTAACTCAAGTAGTAAAGGAAATGTGGGTAAGGGGGAGAGCTCGAGTTACTAAGACTGAAGTCTGTTGAGGTGAGTGGCTGAGGGTCAGATCCAGGACCCATTAGTTGAAAGATGAAAACCACAAAATAACGCAGGTGCATAGTTATGATAAGTACATAACTATAATTTCTGACTGAGTGCTTCAGACAAATGGGTTCTGAATATCATTCATCAAGATTACAAATGGCAGTTGGAGGAAATTCCTCCTTCCCAGGGGGTCATTCCTCATCCTCCAAATCAGACTTTTTTGTTTCCACCTGAACATCACATGCTGTCCCGAGGACTGCCATTTCCTCCTTCCCAACTGGGGAAGGGTTTTTATTCAAGGTTATTCTTAGTGCCAAAGAAAGAAAATGCTTGAAGACCAGTTCTGTATCTTTCTTTCCTAAACCTGTCTGAGATAGTGCCCTAATTCAAAATTAAGTAATTTCACAACCTGTTACCTCCTCTTCCTCTTTTTTTCAGCAAGAGACTTAGAAAATTTTCATCATCACATTGTACTCATTCAGACTTCAAACGTTTCTTAAGGTTTTGTGAGTTTGATTACCATTATTAGTCCTGTACCTTAACTTTTGGACTATCCACCGCACCAAGAGTGTTTCACAGTGTGTCTAGCTCTACTTATAGCTCATTGCAGGCTACAGGATATCCAGATCAGATGACTTGCTTATCTTTGCAGAGTCTTTTTTCAAAGTGTCAGGAATTTTTCTCTAGGGTGAGAGATCTCTTACACAAGCTAGAATTCCAAGAGAAGAGATTGTGTTTCCAGGATGTCAACATGGCACCTCAGTTCAAAGAGCTTTTCTTCCACAGGAAAAAGTAGATCCTTATTTAGATTTGTTTCTAAAGTTTTCCACTCCGACTTTAGTCACTGTGAAGGGAATACTTCAGGATTTTGGGTCTCATGGCATCTTTGATTCTCATGATACCCCTGGCAAGATCTGAAGTCTGTTTGGTCCCAGAATCAACACTCATCATCTTTTCAAATCCCAATGCTGGGGTTTGTCAGAAGTGGAATCTTTTGGCAGAGTCAGCAGATATCCTCAAATCCAGGTCTCTCCATCTCCCTCCTTGTTTCAAAACAGTCAGTGCAGGCATTTCTAACATTCCTTTGGGAGTAGTTTTAGGAGGGAGAAAAGTGCAAGGGTGTGGGACACCAGGGACAGATACAAGCACATACATATCTAAGATATGCTTGCCCTGATCAAGGCACTCGATTCATGAACCATCTTTAGCCCCCAGGACCTCTTCAAAGTGGTTTCAGACAGTACCACAGTTGTGTGGTACATCAACAAGCAAGAGGGAACCAGGTCTTACTCCCTTTGCAGACTAGACATGTTAGCTTGGGATATAGCTTCACAGCACAATCTCACTCTGCAAGCATCCTAGATTCTGTCACAGCAAAATTGTGTGGCAGACCCTCACAAATGGAAACTTCTGAAGTTCTTCCAGCATTTGATCTATCTGTGGGGAGTTCTCAAGTAGACCTTTTCCCACTCCTTTTTGAGCAGTCAAGTGACGAGGTTCTGTTCCAGGACTCCATGCAAGAAGGCCCGGAAGACAGATCCCTTTTCTTTGTTTTGGATATGAATGTTCCTGTATGGTTTTTTTCACCCTTTCCACTAACATCCAGGGTATTTATGAAGATTCAGAAGGAATCCCCCCAAGATCATTGTGGAGACTCCCTTCTGGCCCAAGCAACTGTGGTTCACTCTTCTTTTGGAAATAGCCAGGGGCAGTTACCACAAGTTTCCTCACAGACTGGATCTACCCAAACAAAAACAAGGGTATTTAATATACTCCAAAATTGATCAGTTTCAGTTGACTGCCTGGATGATCAGGTCTTAATTCCCTTTAGGCACCTGTTTACTGAGGATGTACAGCAGATACTAATGGAGGCAAGAAAGCCTGTTCCTAAAAATCATACATTAGAAAATGGAAAAGGTTGTCTAGTTTGTGGCAACAACATAACCAGCACCCATTCAGGGTTAGTTGTTCTCTGGTTTTACAATATTTGTGTGAGCTACTATCTTCTGACCTTTTTTACTCTTGTGTCAAGGTTCATTTATCATCCATTACTGCATGTCTGCTCATGGAACCTCCTCTTTCAGTGCATTCTCATGACAGAATGTTTTTGAAAGGGATTTTGTACAAGAGGCCTCCAAGAAAACTGGTGGCCACTCCTTGGGATCTTAATTTTTCTGTTCGAGAAGCTAACACTTGCCCAGTTGAACTAGCTAACCTAGCTGACTTTGAGGTTCTTGACATAAAACACAGTTTTACAGATTGCTATGGCCTCTGCAAGAGGGGCATCTGAGTTGCAAGCTCTTAGGGTGAGTCAACCCTATCTCATTTTCCACAGAGACCTGGTTTCTTTGAGAAATAATCCTTCTTTTATGCCTAAAGTGGTGTTCAAGTTTACTTTAAGCCAAACTATCCATCTCCCCATTTTCTTTCATGAAGGATACTCTGCAGATGACTGTGGTACTATCTTGACAAAACTAAATCTTTCAGATCTTCCCATCATTTGCTTCTTATAAAGGTAAGAAGAAAGGACAACCTTTGTCAAAATAAACTAATGGTTGTCTAATGTTGTTACCTTTTGTTATACTCATCACAACAAAACTATTTCAGGCAAGGTCAAGGCCCACTCTACCGGTGCCTTGGCTTCATATATGGCTTCTTGGACAGGGTTGGATTCTGGAAGTATTCTAGAAGCTGCAACTTAGCCCTCTGTACATACTTTTTACAAAGCACCATAAGCTTGATTCCTTCTCTAGGTCTAAATCAGGCTTTACAAGGACCATTCTCCAGAGGCTCCAGGCCTCTTCTCCTTCCACCTCCCAAATGTAGTAAGCTAGAGTCATCTACCCATATAGCTAAGGCTACTGCAGCATTGGTCTATATGATGAACGTAGTGCAGTTATGTAAGTAAATTTACCTTAACGGTAGCTGTTCAAATAATCACTGCTATAGTAGCCACTTCCTCCTTCCATCCCCCTTGTTTTTGTTGCGTTTATGCCAGGGTGAGGTCATTTACTTTTTTGTCCTTCTTAGCATTGTCTTTTCAGGGCTGAAACTCCCTGTCTTTGTTGGCAGGAAAGCTCTGAAGGACTTGGTGCCAAACTTGTCTTTCAGTCATCTTAGCTCAAGCTGACAGTGGAAGGTGCCCTGAAGCTTTGGAACTTGGCCAGCTGTTATATCCTTGACAGAATGTAACCCCCTATAGCTAAGGCTACTACAGCAGTGATCATTCAAACATTTACTGTTATGGTAAGTATACTTACACAACTGTACTTCTCTGTTCACATCCTCACTGTGACAGTATTTTGAGACTATAATTACATACCAAGCTATTAAACCATGTTTATTTGTGTCTTAGCTGTATTTGTCAGAGTTATTTTGATGCCTTTATATTACTGACAGAGCCCTATGCTTTATGCTGAGGCAGGATTTTTTTGTCAGATAGTCTGGAATCTTTGCTGCTTGCTGACGTGATGTTTAATCTGTCCTAAAGAAAACCTCCTTTGCATCTGGCCAGTTTTCTGTCATTTCTGGAGTTTGTGTATGTTTGGGTTCTTTGAATCCCTGCTTTCCAGAACATTCTGGCCCTGTAACTGACCAAATGGACTAAATTTCTATTGTGTCTTGAAAGCAGTGCCTCCAAAATTGTTTGACTTGTGCAACATTTTCTTGGAATTATAAATCAACACTTCCCTATAAAATATCTAAGGGCATTTATATTTTTCCAGGAAAAATATTGGTAAATCTAAAATTTGGACTGAATATTGAAAAACATGGGGTTTTCACCGAATTTGGAATTTTAAGCCAGAGCACTCTTTCACCACCACTCATTTCTTTTTTATATTTACAATGTATAATACTGTCAGCTTGCTTTATTCAGTGTGTTGAGAATATTCATCACTCTTCTACTGAAACACTAGGAAGTCATAATGTAGTCACAATAATAACCAGAAATTACACTTAAAATCTAAATTTATTCTTGAATTTCATGTCATGAAAATGAAATTTTACTTTTTTGAGAACCTTAAATCATTGTATCTGAAAGTAACCGTACCACATGCTCCCATCTTCAAGGCAAACTTGATTTAACTTAGAACTTACTGCTTACAATCTAGGTCTTTGTTAGTGTTTATTTTTAGCTATTCTGTGCACTGTACCTGATTACAGGCTCACCTCCTGCATTCCTCCTTAAACTGGGTGATGGTATTTTTTTTCTGTTGATACAGCACGCTGTAAATTAAGCTAACCTGCTCCGTTTGCCCTCGCTATAGTCAGGCACACTCCACTCCCCTACCCCATAACCAATTCCCACCCATCCCCCATAATTACATTTATTCTTAACGTAGCCACTCCTCTTCTAACAGACCAGCAATACACTTTTCTAGACCTTTAACAATCGACAAAAAACAAGAGTTAATTTTCCTCTTAGGTTTATTCCCACTTACCTCATTTTAACTCTCTACCACCCCAGCCCCTCCCAGGTATTCATATCGAAATAAAACACTTTCACCTACTTACCTATCCCTCCCAACTATAACAAATACTGTCCCTGAATATTCTGACATACCATATTGCAGTACATTATGCTCTACTGCTTATACTTCTCTCAAGTGCCATACACCTCACATCATACCATTTTCAGCTACCCTCATCCCAAATCTACAGTAAAAGTACATGTACCAACTCCATCAAAAGCCAAATAGCTCACCTAAAAATTTCACCAAGCATCCTTAACTTTACTTTAATTGACCAACTTCATGACAAAATATCCCCACTCAAAGCCCCCCAACAGAGTTATATAAGTATCACAAATATGTCTTCAACCTCATTAACTCCCTAATAAGAATGGCCAACAAACTCATAATTTGTGGTGACATTCATCCCAACCCAGGTCCCAGTTTCACCCCATCATCCCTGCATCAAAGTAATATAATTAACCTCCCTCGCAAAAATAGTGATCTGCTATTTCTAAATTTAAAAATCAAGAGTATCGTTAAAAAAGTTTGCAAACTACAAGCTTCCGTCTCACTATACTCCCTGATATAAGCATATTAACTGAAA
This sequence comes from Protopterus annectens, assembly GCF_019279795.1. NCBI lineage: Eukaryota > Metazoa > Chordata > Ceratodontiformes > Protopteridae > Protopterus > Protopterus annectens. The sequence goes on from NC_056746.1 coordinate 797,143,974, forward strand.
CTTGGTTTTACAGACAATTAAATTAACCCCCCCCCCCACCCGGTTACAACATAATACGGTCAGATAGGCTAAAAGGGGTGGTGGCCTAGCCTTCCTGACCAATAACATCAATCTACAGCTGCTAGAGGTTAAAATACCAACACCTAATGGTGCAGAAATACTGGCAACCAGGCTACAAATTAACCCTAACAAGTATATAGCTATTACAGCAATATGTATTTTACCAGGTAACAATGTATCATCAATTGAGCAAATACTCCAGAGCATCTCAAATTACATTAATTACAAAACTCTCATTATAGTGCCTTCGTTGAAGGTTGTGCTTCAGGGCTGGTAACCCGGTATGTAAAAATCTACTACCAATCATTAGCGGACCAGAGTTCCGCTGTGGCGACCCCTAACTGGGAAAAGCCGAAAGACACAAACAAACAAAACTCTCATTATAGGTGACTTCAACTCCGACTGGGCAACCTATAACTCACTGAACCCCAGTAACTATATAAGCCTCTATGGCTTTATTCAAATCATCCAAATCCCTACCAGAATTGATAAAACTTCAAACAAAAGCACTATCCTGGACTGGTCCCTAACAAACAAACCTTCCCACTATCAAAACTTAGGCTGCCTACCAGATAGTATTAGTGACCACTTACCTACTTACTTGTTTAGACAAAATATTAACCTAAATAAACATACTATCTACAGTCAAATCAGAAATAAGAAAAACTTTAATCCACAAGAACTAATAAACATACTGAAAAAATTTAACTGGACTCCACTCATTACTTTGCCCATAGATAATGGCTGTACAACTATTTAGTAGCACCTTTCATAATATATTCAATACCATGGCTCCACCTAGAACAGTTCAAACTAAAACTAACTATACACCTTGACTGTCCAAGGAAGCAAAAACCCTCCTAAAACTTAAGACATGAGATATATGGCAAACTAACAAAACTCAACTGTCTAGCATATCAGCTAATTAAAAACAAGGTTAAACTTCAAGTCAAACTAGATAAACAAGCGTACTACTCCAATATTCAACATAAATACCAACGTAACCCTCAGAAATGTTGGTCCACAATCAAACATATACTCCATCCTTCTCCCAATATAACAAATAGTACAGAGACTATAGCTGGAAATTCTAATAAATACTTTACCAAAAAAAAAAGTATTTTAACTATTAGTATTAGTATTTTAGTATTTTCTTTTTTTTAGTATTTTTAATTATTTAAAAATAATCAGTGCTCACAACAGATCTTCCGCAATCCACCCAAAGTTAATAACAACACTTCTTATTCCAACCCGTTCCTACCAAAACCATAGAAAAATGTATAAGAAAATGTAAGCTTCCAACTATTGCTGTTGATAACCTGCCAATGGAATTTCTAAAAATAGCAACAGAAAAAATAGCCTACCCCACATAATTCCCCTGCAGAAAGGTTGTCAGTCCACTGAACTCTCAAAATACAGGCCTTTTCCCCTCCTGTTCCCACTGTTAAAACTACTAGAAATATATATTTACTCTCAACTCCTGCACTACCTTACAAACAATAACCTGCTTGCCAATTCCCAACATGGATTCAGACCCTTTCATAGTGCCACCACTGCACTCCATGGCTTCACCAGCATCATTAACCAACACAGAAATGAAGGAAAGATGGTTTCATCAGTATTTCTTGAGATGTCCAAAGCCTTCGATACCATCTCCCATAGCAAGTTATTAACCACTATCTCCAATCTTAACCTTAGCACTTCCTCTGTCACCTGGTTCTAAAGCTATCTAACTGACTGCCAACAGGCAATAAGATGGTTACAAGACCTCTCCTATCTATGCCAAGTCAAACTAGGAGTTCCACAATGTTCTATTCTTGGACCTCTCCTGTTCAGCATATTCACCGATGACCTTAGTGTTGTCTGTCCACTAGCATCAACTGTCCAATATGCTGATGATTCCACTCTTATATGTGCAGCACCCACTACCCAACAACTACAAGACCTAACTGAGAAATCCTTTACTCAAATAGAAGCTTGGTTGGCTAAATCACCACTCATTCTTAATGCCAATAAAACCAAACTCATGATCTTCTATCCTACCAGATCTCCAGACCTTCTACCCTCAGTCTACATATCTGCTGCAGACAATACAATAACAACTCCAGACCCACAAACAACTATTAAGAGTTCATATTGATAGTAAACTAAGATTTGATTTACGCATAATCTCAAACAGTTAAGAAAGTATATAAAATCTTGGGTACCCTATACAGAAACAAAATATTTCTATCAGACAGATCTAGACTAGCCATAGCCAGAACACATCTTTTATCATCTCTCCTCTATGCTTCTCCCATCCTTACCAACTTGAAAAGACAGATCTAGACAAACTAGAAACATGCTATAATAAAATAGCAAACTTCGCCAGAAACTCTACACACAGGACTCACCACTGCCTCACCCTAAGAAAACTATCATGGTTAGAATTCCCACATCTCCTGTCTTGCACCAAGTTAACCTTGGCTCACAAGCTACTCAATTACCCAGATAAAATCTCTGCTCTCTTAAATACAGTTCAGCTCTATTCCAACAATCGTATACTTCCATCAACAAATAAATCTCTATTACAAGTTACTGAATCCACCAATAGTGCTGGAGATTCTCTATATTCAAGCTATGTTGCCAAAATCTGGAACATACTACCCCGGTCCATTAGATCCACTAGCAACTTATTGCAATTCAAAAACCTTCTCAAACACCATTTATCTGACTCCTGGCTCTGCTTGTGTGCCACATCTGGATAAGAAAATATAACTCTTGTACCCCCTTCCTCTAACTATCTTACATTTCCCTCTCTAAATCTGTATCCTTCTTCTTGCCTTTCTCTCTCTAACCACGAAATAACCACAACTTATCTAGTTTCCCTTCTTCTTTATATTGCACATTCTGTCACTTCCTTCTGCCTGTCTATCCGTCTTGCATCTTTTTACTAAACAACTCTAATTGTAAACTACCATTTTGTCTTTAAAAGTACTGTAATTTGATGGCCTTCTCAACTGTATATGTATGAGTACATGTATAAGTAGGTTTAATATATGTATAAGCAGTATGCTCCTCTAATCTCCTCCATAAAGAACTAGCATACCTTTAACCAGATCATACTTTACTCAAGTTGTCTAAATGATGTGATTTCTGTCAATGTTTTTCATTTACATGTTTTCGATCATTGTATATAGAGTACTCAGTTTATGAAATGGTGTCATTTGTGTTCTCGTTACTATGTGCCTTCTGTATGATTGTACTATATTGGAGCTTTGGTTGTTTGTATTATGCTGAAGCTTTTTCTCCCTGGACCTTCGCTGAAAATGGGCTCTGCCGAGTTGGACTTTCCCAGTAAACAACTGTAAAATAAAAATAAATATATAAAAAATAAACAACTGCATCTTGAATTTTAATTAAAAAGCGACTTAATTTTTGGCCACATCAGAAACACACTATTTTATTTGAGGGACTATAGTTAGTGTGAAATGGAGTTGCATGAATTGTTCTAGATCAGTAAAGTTGGGTCCCAGCACAGCACAATACAGATATGTTATTGGCACATATTAGCATTCTCCATTTTGAAGGGTACTCTGAATGTGAAATGGCCATGCAGACTTGAGAGATAATAGCTCATTTACAGTTTGATATGGGTGAGAATTATATATTGACCTTTGATTGTATATTGAGCATAAGGTTTCTATTTTCCCCTCAAGGAGTTACTTGCAGCTCAGTGTTGGGAGTAAGCTGGACCAGTTTCCTGTTGTCAGTATCTTTCCAGTGACAGCAAAATTCACTTTTTTGGGAAACTGCATGATTTATTTGTTTTAGTTTGATGCCATATACAGGTATCTTATACTTTATTTATTTTCTGTTTGGTAATTGGGTAGGTAGACTGGTTCAGGGACTCTTTTCAGCTGTGACCTAGAAGTACATAGGGTACAGTTATGTTCTGGAATTTTATTGCATAGCCCACCCTGAATAGAAGTGATAAACCTACCTATAATGGGAAGTGAATATAGCACAACTTGGTATACTGAGAGTGAAATTCCTATGCAAGCTTGCATTTGGTTCCTGTTTACAGGACAATATCTCCATTATCCTTTGACAGTTACTAATGAAAGTTTCACATGACATGATGAAAAGATATAATTAAAAATCAGATATACTGCAACTTGACAGACCGTCACACTGAAATGCTTACGCCCTTCTGCATGTAAAAGGCAGTGTTTCATTCTGTTTTCGAAAATCCAGAGAATTATGCTTGGATGCTAATGTATATACAGTACTAAAATTGCTATTTTGCCCTTAAGGATTTGTCCACAGCTCAACTTTGAGGTTATCTGGACCATTTTATTTTTGATAGTCTGATGTGTGTGTGTGTGTGTGTGTGTGTGTGTGTGTGTGTGTGTGTGTGTGTGTGTGTGTGTGTGTGTGTGTGTGTGTGTGTGTGTGTGTGTGTGTGTGGTCTTTCCAGTGAAAGAAGACATACCCTTGTGGAGAAGTATATATGTTTGGTAACTTGTTCTGCGATGCCAACTACATTCAGATACGTTTGGGTGTATACTGTATTCCACGCTGTGAACAGAAGTTATATCTCAGTACATTGTAGAAAATGAATATAACGCAATTTGGTAGCCTGGCACTTACTGTTGGCCATGTAGACTTGCGGTTGGTTATATGAAGATGGGATTGTATTTGCAAAACATGCTGACATTTATTTCTAGTAAAAAATGTGTGGACCAATTTTCTGGATATTCATCTGTAAACTGCCTAAAATTGTCTTTCATGTGCATGATTACATTTTTATTTCTGTAGCCTCCAAACAGGCTTCATGCCTCATGAATGGAGAAGAGCAACAGTCATGCCTGTGCACAAAGGGAGGTCATTTACAGACCCTGGAAACTACAGACCCATTAGTCTCACTAGTCTTATATGTAAAGCTATGGAAAGAATTATCATGCAAATGATTAACAATGTTATAGTCAAGGTCCATACACTGGGCCCAATCCGGTTTGGTTTCATCAAGGGCATGTCATGCCTACTTAACCTGGTGGACTTCTTTGAGAAGGTCACCAAAGCAATGGATAAGGGCAGAATGGTTCACACTGCCTACCTTGACTTGGCAAAGGCATTTAACACAATACCCACTCAGCCATTGTTGGCAAACTCAAGAGATTAGGTACAAACCCATATGTCACCTGGTGGATAACCATCTGGCTCATAGGACCCAGGAAGTTAGAATTGGGGAGTTCACCTCTTCAAAGAGACCAGTCAGAAGTGGAGTCCCTCAGGGATTGGTCCTTGTTCTTTGAAGTCAAGACCAATGTCAGTGGTCTGTGGCTGACTAAATTTGCAGATGATTACAAATTAGGAGCTGTCATTGAATCCCACACTGACACTGATGTTCTCCAGGAAGAGCTGACACAGATGCACAACTGGTGTCAGAGCGATGGACTAAACCTAATGCCAAGAAATGCATAATAGTATCCTTCAGGAAGTCATCCACCCCTGGTAACTATCATATTGACAGCACACCCCTTTGAGTTGATCCAGTAGTCAGAGACGTAGGGACACACACACAGTAATCTAGCCTTTGACCATTACATGTCCATAGTAGTGAGGAAATCATTATGTTGACCAACTTATAAACAAAGGTATGGCATCCAAGTCCAAGGAAGTCATTGTTCCACTGTACTCGACATTCATCAGACCTATCATTGAGTACAACTCCCCCTTTGGTATGTCCCTAACCAGGCATATCCAACAAATGGAACATTCACAGAAGTTCCTCACTAAAAGAATACATGGTGTAAGTAAAATGTCAGATGGAGACTGCCTCAAGACCCTGTCCCCTGTATTCAGCTGTTACAGGCTGTTGAGGGGAGATCTATGCCTGGCATACAGGGCATTGTCAGACCCCACTCGGATGGACCTCCTGCATATCCACAAAACAAACAGCACCAGAATTACCCATTCTAAAGACTTAAACTTAACCTGTGATATAGGTAGGACCAGCTGGAGATACAGGTATGTATCCTAGAGACTATCCCATCTCTGGAACAGGGTCCCCACCTATGTGAAGCAGAGTTCCTCCCCAACTCAAGTCAGGGTAACTTCATCAGATCCAGCTTCTTTGGCTCCAGTCTCATCTGGCAAGGATGGGTCGCATCCAACGTTTAGCCCTTTCAAGACCATTTTGACCTTGCCAAGAACACGGTACTCTCCCTCATATGATCGAGTTCCTTCAAGGGTACCATCCCCTTTTCTGTTGAGACCAAGATCCCCTTCTGCTATATCTTCTTGTTTGACTAGGAGTATTAGTGAAGAAGATGTGGAACAGATGGTGCAGAAGATCTTATAGGTAAGGGTATCTTTAGGTCCCTTTCGAACTCAGCCCTTTCTGCTCCAGGTCTACCTAAACCATCCATTCCCTGTCTTCCTCCTCTTCTGACTTCAGGGCAAGTTTTGGAGCTCTCAGATCTGATATGCTTAGTGCCTTTGAGTTTGGATCCTAGGTTATCTTCCTCGGATCAGACTGTAGCTCAGAGTTTATCAGCCTTTCCAGAGTCAAAGTGAGCTTCAAAAACCTCAGATGCAGTCGACTCTCAGATCCTTGGAGCAGTCGATGCCCCTCGGGGAGTCGATGAAAGTGAGCTTGGCTCCAGCTTCGACCCTGGGTGATCTGTCTTCTGGACTGGAGGGGGGGTCTCCGTCCCAATAGCATGGCTTGTCTGATCCAGAGTCCTCATCCTTCCAGGAGTGGTCATCATTTGGAGCTTTGGAAAAGGAGCTATGCCTGCCACTACACTGAAAAAGTCACCTGCCCCCTTGGATCTGTTATCCCAGGCAGATACCCAGCTCTTTTCTTTCATCCCGTCTTGTTCCACAGGGACAGTGGGAACCTACGCTCCAGAATACCCATCAGGATACCCCTGACTCTTCTGATACCCAGATTATCCCACTGAGGAAGTTCCTCCGAAGAGGCTATGCAAGAGGAAGCATCTGGACTCCACAGAGGAGTCAGCCACTGAAGACACAGACCTCGATAAAGGTGAGGGTTTCCCATGGTTACCCCCCCCCCAGGATCTTTACTTTGGGGAGATTCTGGAAATTCTCAAGCAGAGGGGTGACTGGAAGTCTGGCAACCCCTCACATGAGGAGTCTGTGTGCCTGACTGCCTTTGGTTCCTGCCCGTCTGCCTCATGGGTGTCTCCGCCCACTGATGAACTTGTAGATCTAATCTCATGGTGGGTGTTGCAGACCCCTGATTTCATCAAGCCAATTCCCAGAGACCAAGTAAGATTATAACCACTCCTTCTGATCAGGCTTTCTGGACTAAGGGGGTTGCAGTAGATGCCGTGGTCATGGTGGTAGTGACCAAGAAAGAACTTTTCAAGGTTGTTCAACTATCTGTCCTCCTAATAAAAATTCTAGGACGATGGATAGATGTGGGAAACATGTGGTTGCTGAATTATCTATCTCATTTTACCAGGTTACAAAAAGATCTGATCAAGGAGCTGTCAAATACCCTTCTAGGAGCAGTAGCTGAAGGAGCTAAAGAAAAAGTAGCTTTCCAGTTAGCCACCCTACATTTAGTTGCCAACTCTTACATGAGGCTTATTGCTCATGCAGCTAAAGGAATGAGCAGAGTGATAGGTTTTGGCATTTCCATGAGGAGGCATGCCTGGATGCACCTTTACGACTTTGTATAACCTTTTAAATCTTCATTTGTCAACGCTCAGTGTGACAGCACATCTCTTTTTGGGCCCAAAGTCAAGGATACACTATTCAGGTGTGAGAAGGATAATAAAATGCCGTGGGCATGCTTTTTTTAGCTCCTCAGAGGAAAAATGTGGGTCAAAAATTCTCAAGGGTCATACCGGGACACACATGGAAAGTCCCCCCCCCCCCCCCGAGGTAAAGGGGGAAACAATGGAAGATGTCACCCTCATAGCAGAGAAGGTCTACAGAACCAAAATCCCCGGGATCCGTTCTTTGGGAAACCCTTTAAGTGCTCCTAAAATTAAGCCCGATTGTCCACCTCATGAGGCAATCAGGCGTCATCTATCCCTGCACTGGAGAGTCAGGCAAAACATAACTTCTGATGTCTGGGTGGAGAGGATAATATCCAAGGGTTACCCAGTTCCCTTTTCTGAAGAACCCTTTTCCCAGTCAAAGGGATCAGGCAGTCTCGTAAGTTCAAAAACGGCTAGAAAAAAGTCATCCAAGAGGTGCCCTCAGACCAGAGAGGATTTGGAACTTACTCAAGGTTCTTTTTAGTTCCAAAGAAAACAGAGTACTGGAAACCAGTTCTCGATCTCAGCAAATTGAACAAATCAGTCTGTCACAAGAAGTTCTTGAATAATCATGGTTCAGTCCATACTTCCTTTCCGGGAAAGGAAGACTGGATGTGCACAGTAGATCTTCAGGATGCGTAGTACCACATAAAAATGGGCAGGCACGCCAGAAGTTACCTATGCTTCCAGTTGGGATCCGGTCATTACCAGTTCAAATCATTGGCCTTTGGTCTCACTGCCGCCTCAGAGTGTTCACTAAATTTATGGCAGTGGTTGCGGCTCACCTGAGACAACAAGGATTTCGGGTGTTTCCATACTTAGACGAATGGCTCATTTCCACCCCGACCAGGCATCTACTAGTCTACCCAAGAGACTCTCTTCTTCAACTTTGTTCAGAACAAGGGATAACAATAAATCACCAAAAATTTCATCTGGAACCCATTCAAACAATAGAGTTCGTAGGAGCCAACTAGACACAAACCAGATGATTGCCAGACTTCCTCCTTCCAGAGTATTGACAATCAAGAGGAAGACTGCAAGGTTGATCAGAAACAAAAGTGTAATTGCCTGTCATGTTCTACAGGCCTTCGGTTCCATGGCTGCTGCAGTTGTGCTAGTCCTACTGGCCAGGTTTCACATGTAAATTTTGCAATGGCTTGTAGCCTCACAGTGGTCAATAATGCATCAACCAGTGTCCTATCAGATCCTCATAATGGACAAGTGCAATGGTGAATTCATTCTCAACAGATGATACAAGCCTGACCCTTTACTCCACCTCAACCTCAGGGTTACAGTGACCATGGATGCTTCCCAAATAGGGTAGGAGGGCATTATCTGGGGGAAGACTGTCCAAGGTACCTGGTCTGCAGATTAGGCCAAACTCCACATGTCTTATAGTTGAAGGAGGTGCTCTTAGCATTGCAGGCATTCCAGTCTGCCCTTTCTCTAGGGACAGTAGCGATTCAGTCAGACAACATGTCAGTAGTATGGTACATAAGGAGGAAACCAGATCACACCCTCACGGTTGGGAAGCGTTCAGTGTGTGGCAATGGGTGATCTCATCCAACAGCTTTCTAATAGCAAAACATATTCCAGGGAGATCCAACATCATAGCAGACAAACTGAGCAGAACCATTCTCATGCCGCACAAGTAGTCCCAAAACCTGTATATACTGGAGAATATTTTATGCACATGGGAACAGCCTTGCTGCAATCTTTTTACTTATCCCCTAAAGAACAAATGCAGCAACTACTTTGCCCCGATTCCCTCACAGGGGCAAACCTGAGGGATGCTGTGATACTTGATTGGCCCCCTGGACTTCTGTATGCCTTTCCCCCAATTCCATTGATCCCCAAGTTTCTTCAGAAAGCCAAAAGTTTGAAGAGGGCAGTAATCCTCATTGACTCATATTGGCCTCAACAAATCTGGTTTCCCTTCCTGTGGCCTCATCTACAGAAGGATCCCTGGGTTCTGGATCCCTTTCCAGACCTGTTGTCGCATCCGACAGGAATGAGTCATCCCAGCCTTCTCAATCTCAGGCTGGCAGCTTGATTCGTCTAGTTCCATTGATAGCCAGACACCCTGTGCTGTCCTCCCCAACCGTCATATCTTGATATCCTCCCATAAGCCATCTACTCAGAAACTATATAGGAGTAAATGGAAAAGATTTGTATTCTGAGCATAGCAACACAATGTAGATCCTATCACAACCCCTATTCATTTAATTCTGGAATTCCTAGCCCATCTTTTCAGTAATGGGGCAGAAGCTCCTACAATTAAGGTGCAGTTAGCAGCCATCCCAAATTTCCATATTGGGTTTGATAACTTGTCCTTGAATTCCCACAAACTTTGCAAAGCCTTCTTAAAAAGGACCATGTTGTTAAAACCTTCTTACAAGGACCCTTCTCCCCCTTGGGATTTAAATTTGGTTCTGCGTCTGATTACTCAGCCTCCCTTTGAACCTGCAGCAACTTGTGACGTTAAGTATCTTTCCTGGAAGACTCTCTTTTTGGTGGCTATCACATCAGCAAGACTGATTTCAGAACAAGTTCCGTCTTCTGAACCTCCGTATTTGATTTTCATAAGCACAGAGTCTTGTTGCATACTAACCCCTCCTTTTTGCCCAGAATTGTTTCTCAAACAACTCATAATCAGACTTAATTATACATTTGCCTGGTTTCTTCCCTAATTTTAGTAATAAGGAAGAATAAATACTGCATTTGTTTGATGTTCATAGACATTTACATTTCTATTTACATAGAACAAAAGAGTTTTGGAGAGCAAAGCAGTTCTTTATTACATTCGCAGGGCCTAGAAAAGGCCTACCAGTTACCAAAGTTACTTTATCCAAGTGGCTTTCTGGTTGTATCTCCTTTATTTATTCATCAAAGGGAATGAAGCCTAACAACTCAATTTGGGCTAATTCTACTAGAGCAATGGCCACATCTGTGGTCTTCCAGACCAATGCTTCCTTGGATGATATTTGCTCAATGACCTTTTTCTCTAGTTTCTATCAACGATATTTATGCTGCTACTACTTGGGCTGGTAACCACACCTTTGTTTCCCATTGCAAATTGCATGTACTGTCGAGGGTCAGATTTGGTTTCACCATTTTATGGAATGTTCTCTCTTGATGCCACCCTGGGGTGACACATGATTGGGGACTCAGTCCCATAGGTTGAAGCCGGATGGAAAAGACAATGTCAGGTACGAAAGTTATGTATTTACTGTAACAATATATCTGTGTTGCCATTCCTCCCTCCTATCACTTTCCAGTGGAGTATTTTGTTCAGGGTAGTGGCTAGTCGAGCTGGTAATGTGTTCCTCTCTTCATTTTGAGGTCCTTTGGTAATGTCTTGTAGTATTTATATTTTTCACACATTTGATGTTGATGGGAGGGGCAAACTTGATCTGCGATAAGATGAGAGAGAACAGGGTGTTATGGGTAGAAAAGTCAGAGTAAAAAGGGTGAAGTCTTTCAGATTTGGCCAGTCCTAGATCCGAGTCAGATTCAATAACATGCAGCTTGAACCAGACAGAAACAGACAGCATGTCCTTATGTTAAGCATGTAACTTTTGTTTTCAGCATTAACACTGGCCAGCAGAGGCATACCCCTAAATTGGTCTTGGATAAGCAGTAATGACTTAGTCATGTTATGGTTTGTCACCCATTGATAAAGCCCCATTGATCTGTACTGATCAGAGATAATATCATTAGAATCATTGTAGATGCCATTATAGTAATATATAATTTGTAATTATGGTTTAGGACTGAAATTGGTTTGTATAAAATGTGACCAGCTTCAGGTCCCTATCTAGCATTGGAATGATAGAAATACCAAGATGTTCATCGTGTTACACTGCTGCAGTCATTACACTTGGGTTATCCTGCTGTCAGGCGGTCCCTCAGTCGGCCAGAGTTCCAAAGTCTTGGACTGGCGTCGGTTGCTGTCGCTTCTTCCCTGACGTCAGTGCGCCAGGGGTATATAAGATGCAGCCGACGCCATTTTCTTCAGTCTTTCTTGCCGCGCGGTGCCCGAAGCAAAAGCAGTTTGCAAGTGCTGGTCGGCCGACTCCTGAGATAAGCTAAGTACCCCGTTGGGGAAATGTTTTCTTGCCTCAGGCCGATGTCAGTAAAAGTTAATAATTGTATTTCTTGTGGGAAGCAAATACCTCATAAGGATTTCCATTCTTATTGTATCCCATGCCTAGGCCCAGACCACGACGTCACAGGTTGTCGGTTTTGTGCTAGGTTTAACAAGCGCACTATTAAACGTCGGTTTGATTTTGCCCAGCATTATTTTGGAAGAAAATTCAATTACACCATGCCGTCGGAACAACCGACGACCGGGATACACAAAAAGCGCAAAGACAAGGATAGGCATCCGAGGCCCAAAACTGACGACGAAGCCTCTTCTAGGCCAGTCGCCGGTTCTCCGGTTTTTGGCGAGGCGCCTTCGCAGCCCCTGACTACCTCTTCTTTGGAACCACAGGCCACCTCTGACTCCCACGTGGAGATGGCTGGGCCTTCGGATACACCAGATTTACGGCCCACAGAGACTAACCCTTCAGAGGGATCCGGAGCAGCTGAACAACCCGCATCTTCAGAGGGTGTTTTCAGACCTACTCAGTTAACCATTAAATCTTCTGCTAAGTCTAAAACCCCTTTAAAAACAAAGAAGCAACTTCAACATTCACCAGGACAGGCCTTCATGCCTAAGAAACAGATGCTCAAAATGGCCGAAGACTTAATTACTCTGATCAGGGGGTCCCACCCTCCTCCTGATAAAAGGCCTAGACAGGATGCAGAATATGACTCATCCGATCAGGTGTCCATCTCTTCAGATTCATCCTCAGACCAAGAATACTCTTTACCCCCTTATGAGGCTTCTGATGCTGAGGAATCAATTCCTTCAGCCACTCCAACAGAGGTCTACTCCTTTGGGGAAACCTTACATACCATGAGGGTGCATTTTCATTGGGAGGGCCAGGATTATTCAGAATCCAAGAAAAGGCTCAGAGATTTTCTTTTATTACCTCAACACAGACCCCTTGCTATTCCGCCAGTGTTAGATATTGTGGATGATGTGTATTCTGAATCCAGTATAAATCCTGATTCTTTACCTCCTGCTCCAGTTAAGCCAGACAGATACTACAGAGTCCCTGACTCTCACAAATTTCTTTATAAAAGCCCCGTTGCTGACCCTGAAACTATTTCCCAGGGTCCCAAAGGGGTAAGGGCCTCTACAGCAAAAAATCCAGTTCCCTCTGACAGAGATTCCAGAGCATTAGACAGATGGGGGAAGAAAGTATGTACATCTGCAACTTTAGCAATGAGGGCCTTAAATTGCCAGTTTCACATGCTTAAATACCAGCAATTTTTGATGTCTCAGTTGAAACAAAAAATGCCTCCAAATTCAGATCTTCCTAACTATAAGGAAATGCAGGATTTATTGCATGCAGCTGAACAAGTGGGAAAACATACTTTGCAATGTGGTTTTGATTCATTAGAGGCCTCCTGTAGAGCAGCAGTTACAGGGTCTGTCATTAGAAGACATGCTTGGTTAAAAGAGCAGACTTTACCAGATCATGTTAAAGCAAAATTATTGGATGCACCTTTGCAGCAGGATGTTTTATTTGGAGTTAAGGCAGAAGGAGGTATTAAAGAAAATGGAGGATAAGGCAAAATCTATGCAAACGGTGAAGGATTTCTTACAGGTTCAGCCTCCTCGATTTAGCAGAAATTGGCCAACAAAAAACTGGTCCTTTCCATTTTCAAACAGACCTCAAAGGGGCAGATACAGACGTCCAAGAGGCAGAGGTCAACCACAAGGTTCTTACAGGCCTCGACAATGGGGTGCTTCAACCCAGAAAGAAGGGGAAGACAGGCCTCAACCTTATAAAAAACAGCTCCAATGACTTCCCACTACAGCTACCAAGCACTTCTCTCTTGGTAGCCCCCTTGTAGGAAAACTGGCACTTTTCTGTCACAATTGGCATATGATCACCAAAGACAAATGGGTTCTCAATATTGTATCTCAAGGTTACAGGTTCCACTTTCACACTCTGTCAAGGTTAAAAGGAATGCCAAATCTGCCACCAAATCAATGGGCAGAGGCTCAAAGACAAATTACAGCACTCATGGACAATTGAGCTATTCAAAAGGTACCAACACAGGAGCAAGGGCAAGGATTTTACTCAAGACTCTTTCTGGCTCCCAGAAAGGACAAAGCCTGGAGGCCCATTCTGGAACTTTCTTCTCTAAATACTTACCTGGATGTTCCAAAATTCAAAATGTTGACACTACAGCAGCTTCTTCCCATGCTGGGCAAGAAAACTTGGCTCGTAACTTTGGACCTCAAGGAGGCATACCTGCATGTCCCTATCAGACAAAATTGCAGAAGATACCTCAGATTCTTAGCTGGTTCAATGCATTGCCAATTCTCTGCACTGCCCTTTGGCTTATCTACTGCACCCAGGGTCTTTATAAAATGCCTGGCACCAGTAATTGCATTTTGCAGACAAAAAGGAATTCAAATTTACCCATACTTGGACGACTGCCTTATTCAAGCAGAGAGCAAAGACATTCTTCTAAAGCATCTGGCATTTATAAAAAGATTGCTAATTTGCCTAGGGTACACAGTAAACGAAAAGAAGTCAAAACTAGTGCCCTCACAAGAGATAATGTTCCTGGGTGCCATCTTAAATACAATGGCCCAGATAGCTTATCTCACGCCAGACAAGCAAGGACAACTGACTCAATATTTCCAATTGATGGCAACAAAAACCCAACTCCCTGCAAGAAAAATTCTGCAGGCCTTGGGGTACATGGCATCTTGCATACTACTAATTCCATATGCCAGACTGCATATGAGGAAACTACAGTGGTACCTAAAGAGTGTCTGGTCTCAACACTGTCACAGTTTGGAAACAGTAATACCACTTATTCCTTGCCTTCAACAGGAGTTTCGATGGTGGGCTCAAGCCTGTCACCTCAACAAGGGACAGCCTTTCACTCAACCCACAGCCAGGCAAACACTGACAGATGCTTCGGATTACGCCTGGGGAGCACACATGGCAGGAAAATGTATTCAGGGCAAGTGGCCCGCAGAACAAAGGCATCTTCACATCAATCAAAAAGAGATGTTAGCTGTACAAAATGCCCTTATAGCTTTCAAGGACCTTCTGCATCCAGGACAACTACTACTAAAGACAGACAACACCACAGTTATGTGGTACATAAACAAGCAAGGAGGCACTCATTCATATCCCCTCTGCAGACAAGCCATGACCTTGTGGAACACAGCTCTGACCTATCAAGTTCACCTGCAAGCACAATTCCTGCCAGGAGAGAAAAACAAACTGGCAGACGACTTAAGCAGAAACATCATGGATCCGCACGAGTGGAAATTACATCCACAAATATTCAGAATGATGACACAAAAAAGGTGGAGCCCGGACATAGATCTGTTTGCATCCCCCAATGAATTGCCAGCTACAGAAATTCTGCACAAGTAGTTACCACCCGCAAGCATGGAAAGTGGATGCCCTCTCATTCAGCTGGAAAAACCTACAAGTATATGCTTTCCCACCACTACCTCTCCTTTCAAAGGTACTCCTAAAAGCCAGACAAGAAAAGCCAAAGATGATCCTGATCGCCCCAGACTGGCCACGCCAGCACTGTTACCCAGTCTTAAAGAACTTAGCACAAGGTCCACCATGGATTTTGCCTCAAATCCCACATCTTTTGCCTCAGCAAAACAATCAGATACTTCACAGCCAGCTCAAGACTTTAAACATGGCTGCATGGCAGATTCCTTAGTCAAGCAAGCGATGCCTCTCTCCAAAGCTGTTATGGATGTCATTCTGGAGGCCAGAAGGCCTAGCACCAGGAAAGCCTATTCAGATAAATGGAAGAGATTCTGTGCCTGGAACCAGGCTCACAGCCTTGACTCTCTTGTCCCAAATATTCCTCAGATACTACAATACTTAACTGAGATGCTGGACAAAGGCCTCTCCTTTTCATCCATTAAGATCCACACCTTTGCCATCTCTACTCATTACAACACAGACCCACCATTTTTTTCTAATTCTTTGCTAAAACAGTGCCTCAGAGGGGCTAAAAACATAAGACCGCCCCGTAGAGCACCAACTCCAACTCGGGACCTCAACTTCGTCTTGGAAAAATTAACTTTACCTCCTTTTGAGCCAGCTAACTCAGCAGACTTAAAATATGTCTCTTGGAAAACTGCTCTGCTCCTGGCAATAACCTCAGCACGAAGAGTTTCAGAATTACAGGCACTAATGGCAGTGGAACCTTTCATCGTTTTCCACCAAGACAGGGTGTCTTTAAGAACAAACCCTACTTTTATGCAAAGGTGGTATCAAGTGTGGCTCTAAACCAAGCTATTCACTTGCCAACTTTTTATCCAAATCCACAGAATAAAGGGGAGAGACTTCTGCATTCCTTGGACATACACAGGCAGTTACACTTCTACTTGGACAAAACGAAAGCTTTCAGGAAAACTGAGCAATTGTTTGTAGCATATGCTGCAGGAGCACAGGGAAAAGCCATTTCAAAACAGACCATTTCAAAATGGATAGGGCACTGCATATGTTTCTGCTATACACACCATGGGAAGGCTGTACCTAACAACATTAGGTCTCATTCCACCAGGGCAACAGCCACTTCAACTGCCTACCTCAGAGGAGTACTTACCAAGCACATTTTGGAAGCAGCAACTTGGAGTTCTGTACATACCTTCACCAAGCATTACCATCTGCCTCTTTATTCTAAATCCAGAGCTGGCTTTGCCACTGCAGTGCTGCAGGGCCTTATAGCCACCCCTAATGCCTTATAGAACCAGCCACCCTACCTCAGCTTTGGGATTCTACCCAAGTGTAATGCCTGCAGCAGTGTAACACGATGAACATAGTACAGTTTTGTACCTACCATAAATGTAGATGTTCAAGTGTATACACTGCTGCAGTCCAGGTTACCCTCCCTCCTTCCCCTCTTCCCTGCTGGTACTTACCTAGGCCTTCTACCCTTTGCTACCAATGTGGAGTATTTGCTGGTAACTGAAAGTTTTTGATTGCTTTTCTTATGTATGTTTTATTAGCAATTTACATTGCCTACCTTTTTGGGGGCACCTGACATCTGGGGCAAGAAAAACTGAAGAAAATGGCGTCGGCTGCATCTTATATACCCCTGTCGCACTGATGTCAGGGAAGAAGCGACAGCAACCGACGCCGGACCAAGACTTTGGAACTCTGGCCGACTGAGGGACTGCCTGACGGCAGGATAACCCACGTGTAATGACTGCAGCAGTGTATACACTTGAACATCTACATTTATGGTAGGTACAAAACTGTACTTTCTCCCAGGCAGAATTTCTATAGTATGAAAAATATAATCAAGAGTTTTGCAATCTTTGGAATTAGTGCATCTTTAAGCTGTATATGTATTTCTAGGAGTAGCCCCTTTGGATCCTGAAATCTTCCTTCTGCCCAGTATTTTGAAGGCCAGTGACACCTCAGTTTCAGTGATGGGCGCCATGTGTGATCTTTATTTCGGTGGGAGGGACATAACTCATTGATAAGGTACCAAGATCCCCTTGCTGTTGTTTCTCACCTTAGTTAAGCATTCTAATGGTGCTTTTTTGACTGAGTCTTAGTACTACCAAAGATCTTTGCGAGGAGAGTGTACTTTCAAAATATTTTATATTCAAGGACTGTTCTGCAAATTGATCCTTTTATTCAGATTTATTGGCCTTAACTGTGTCATTCAATATTTGTGGTGATCCCAATCCATCAAAAGATGCAAGTCTTTTAACCTAGCATAGCATTTCTTCAGCCTTTGATCACAGTCTAACCACTTCCTTTGTGTATATCTCTTAGGTCATTCAGCTAACCTTGACTTGTAATTAGTCCACTGCAGTTCTACACTGGTCCCTGTGTCAGGCAGCAGGCCTCTCCCACCTGTTCATCCTTCAAGTAGCTTTTCACCTTCACAGTAATGTAGATCAATTCTGCAGTGCCTTTCTAAATTATCTTTTTTACCTCTCTACCTGTCAACCACCAGCCCTCCCTGACTCCACCATCCCATTTCTTTCCAATAGTCACAGGTGACCATCATCCTAACAGCCATCAGGGTCTTTCTCATTTTAACCTCATTTCCATTATCCTTTTGGCAGCCAATGTGTACCTTTCAGTTCCAGCTCTTTGATACGGGTCCACTTCATAATTTCGAAATACTGAAATCTGAATTTCAGTATTTCGAAATTATATACCCAAATCACAAAATCACGAAAACACAAGCATGAAATTCAAAATCTCGAAGCTCAGAGGTGTTAAATTTTGCACTTCTGGTGGTGCGGTGTGTGAATGGATGGGTGGAAGTTTAGGTAAGTATGTATGTGTGTTGGTTAGGGGCTTTAGTGTGTGTCAGTGTGTGTTGTGACTGTGATGTGTGTGTGTGTGTGAGGGACTGTGAAATGTGTGGGTGTGAGATTCCTTTGTGTGTCTGTTTGTGTGATCTCGGAGTTAGTATATTTAAGTAGGGGGTGCTGGGGGCTTGCCCCACTGCTTATCTGTAGTGTAGAGTTATCTATTTGATTGTGGGGGGAAGTTGTGTGTGTGTGTGTGTGTGTGTGTGCTGTATGTTTATTGTATGTTCGGAATTTAAATTTCGCGTTTATGGGGTTTTCGGGATTTAAGTGTTTTCGGCTTTGTAAGTTCGAAATACTGAAATTCGGGATTTTGGGATTACAAAGTGGATCCTTTGATACATACATCTTTCCATACGTATGTCAGTTTTGGCTACAGCGTGCCCTTCGGTTGGAATGGATTATACATGACAACCTTGCACTGAGTCCCATACTCTGAATTTAATCAGGCAGGATATCTTCTGGTGTGCCAAGACAGATCACATTATCATCATCACCCCTAGGTGAAGAGACATTGTCTGCTCAACTCCCATTCCACCTCCTCAACCAAATTAACCACATCAGTACCGGGGCTGCTGTTAGAACCTATGTCATCTGGATTGTACTCAAGGCTTCACACTGTGTATTGCCTTGGTTCCACAGTCAGTCATGCTGTCTAAAGACATGCATCTGGAGCATTTCTCCCCGGGCCTCCGCTGAAAACAGGCTCTGTGGAACCTAGTCGGACTTTCCCGGTCAACAAATGTTAAATAAATAAATAAAAATATAAACAGATTGGAAATGTTTATCTCTTGTTGAGGGGAAGATACTGTAAAGACCTAATAACCTTGTCAGTCATGAAAGAGCTTTTATATTTTGTCGTATAACATTTTCAAGTTTTCAGCAAGCAGTCCAGGGCCTCAGTGGACACCTCTCAGTCTCACTGAAGCTAAGTATTTTCCTAAAATTCTCCTCAAAACAGCAACAGCATATACTCTAGGACTGCTGTGTACCTTGACCTGGGCCTAATACAGTGTTTCTTATGTCAAGCTGTAAGATGCACCTTTTTGTAATCTGGTTCTCCCAGCATTTGTTTTAACACTACTTAAGAGCTTCTTCAAAGAAGATAAAACATTATTTAAGGTAATTTTTCACCATGAACTCTGCCTTTAAACATAAACTATCTGCCTCTGTCTTCTCTAAGTGAAGTAGAAAATCTCTTGATTGTAGTAATTATGTGCCCTTCTTTTGCCTATTATGCTGTAAGAAATCATTCCAGTGAGTATACTTTCCTAATCTATTTCTTTGGCTTGTTCACATGAAGATGCATCTCATGGAGGCCTAGAAAATGAGATTTTTATCTTTCAATGTATATAAAGATGTTATGTTAGTCCACCGATGATTCCTAGAAAAAGCAGCATTAGACAGTTTAGATCTGGGAAGACAAAAGCTGTAAATATTAATGCAGTCTCCCTTCATGACCAAATTCCTCCAGACAAAATAAAACAAATGCCCATTACCAGATAATGCAAAAGCTGTACAGAAATTTTATAAACCCAGCTAAGAAAACATGTAAACTGAGAACTACACACATTAGGTTAATAGGTTGATACTAGGCAAGTAGTCACTAGGGCCGTTAAAGAGTCGTGACAAGTAAGCTCCTTCAGTTACTGCACAGTTCAGTAGTGACCTTTCCCTTTGACTAAGAAGGACTAGACAGCATAACCTAGGTGAGAATTTGTGACTTTGAAAGTAACCAGTCTACCGCTTTGTTTGACTGGTAGGGGGAGCCAGTGTTGGAGCTTGTCCCACAGACATGGAATACATTGAGTGAGTCAAGAACCTAGCCGGCTATTGAACCTTAATTATTTGTTGATGTGGGTTGAGATCTCTGGTATGGCTGTTAGATGAGTTGCTAGTTCTGTGGGGGAGGTTGAATAAGGCAGGATATTTTATGTCTCAGAAAAGCAAGGCAAAGGTCACCACAAAGGTGTCCATAAAGACTTGAATACAGGGATAGGGCTGCTAATCTATCTGAGTAATTAAGGAACTTGACATAAGTAGTATTTTCATTTAAGAATCAGTGATAACTTCTCAGGTTGAGTAATATTATAGAAAGTTATATGTTGAAAGGATCATTGTATTCAGTAGGGGGGGCATTGCTAGTGATAACTAGAAGGTAACTAAGACTTTAGCTCTGGAGTAGATGCCTTTGGAACTAAATTTGTACATGTAGAAAGATTTTAAAATTATTGTGGAAACATAATGATTAAATGATAGTGAGCTGTCAGCATAGATGCCAATGTCCCTGATGACAGTATCAGTTTGAAGGAATGTTTGGTTGATATGACAGTAGGTAGAAAAAAATGTTTATTAAATAGAACCGCACTACATTTCTTAGCATTAGCTTGACCATTGTTAGTACACCAAGAGTTGGTATTGTCAGTCCATTGCTGAAATAACTGTTACACCCAGTTTGTCGTCACCAGCAAACTTAAGTAACCACAGGCCTGACGAGACTAAGTATCAGAGAGAGAGATGCCCATTACTGAATTCTGTGTCATACCAGTATTTTTGCATCTTTCACTACTCTGGTTCTCTCAGCCAACCTATTAGCCATGCAGTGGACAACATAAGGATTTACATTAAGTTTAGTAAACCTATCAGCAATACCTGAATGAGGATTTTATAGAAGGCTTTGGCAGAGCGATGGTGCAGCGGTTAGTGTTGTCGCCTCACAGCAAGAGGTTCTCCCGTTTGATTCTCATCTGGAGTGCCTTCTATGTGGAGTCTGCATTTCCTCCCCGCGGTCAAGTGATGTTAAAGACATGCAGGTAGTTGCGAGCATGAATGGGCGTGCCTTCGTTGAAGGTTGGACGTCGGGCTGGCAACTCGGCATCGTGAAAATCCACTGCCAGTCATGAGTGGACCGGAGTTACGCTGTGGCGACCCCTAACCAGGAAAAACCGAAAGTCTTTGGCAAGGTCAGAAAAGGCAGTGTAACTGGAGTTACCATTGTCCATGGCTTTAATTAACTTTCTGAAGAAGTTTAGGAGGTTAATGAGACAGGATCTGACCATAATAAATCCAAATTGGTTCGAGACAAGGACCAGAAGGTTACTCATGTCTGGATTAAGGAGTTTGGATATGATGTGCTATGTAGTTGTTTATACAAGACTGCTGAGAATAATGGCTCTGTAATTGCCTGAATCAGTGGTAGGGCTGCCTATCAGTTCTCAAAATGGCAGGCATATAACCTGTGGAAAAGAGGTGATTAAAAAGATTAAGGAGGTGGTCAGACTGTATTTAGCACTAGTAAGTAGGCAACCTGTCACATTTTCAGGGCCCATGGAAACAGCTGTTTCAGATTTGGTTATGGCTGATATAACTTGTTCTGTGATTTTTTTTGTTTGGGGGGATTTAAGGGATGGGAAAATAACTGAGCTAGTGATTGGATTAAAGTTGGAGCTAAATTTATGTGCTAGGATATTAGCTATTTCCTTGAGATCAAAGTGAATATTATTAATGTAGAAAAGCGTAGAGCTTACAATTTGGGGTTACTTCTTAGCTTCCTGACATATCTAAGGAAAGATTTATAGTTATATTTGGTGAAAGAGAGTATCCTGAGTTCATACTCAGCCTTACATGTTCTAATAGTACTTTTATGATTTTTGCTAGCCTATTTCAGTGCTTTTTATTTAGGTGGCGAGGTAGAGGCTTATTGCACAAGTTGATTTTCTTTCTTTTATTAAACATTTTGTTGATATGATAATAACTGGAACTGAGAGAGACAAACTTCTTAGGAGAATTTTAGAGTTGTAAGTAAAAATCAGAAGTGCTCATGGCAGCTTTGTTTATGGGGTTAGTGTGGGGAGGCTTACTTTGGAATTTATTTAGGTCATCTGTTATTTGTAACACCTTTGCTGTTGAGAAAATCCTAAAGCCATTGGTATTTGCAATGGAGGTACCACCAGTTTTAAAAGGGAAAAAAAATGATTTATCAGATTTACCTTGAGAGTCAGAGGCACAAGGTGAAGTAAAGAGACAGCATTTTTTTTCTGCTCATCTTTGTCCTGCTTTCTGTCAGTCTTCAGCCCTCTCTTGGTCAGTTAGACCATACATTCCACATCATTGGGGTAAGAGACATCTTGGAGGGACCATCATTCAGACAGTCATTAAGGGTAGTTCTTGATTTATGTTTTTGCGCCCCATCTCCCCAAACACACTGATCAGAAAGAGAGAGACACACACACACACACAGTGGGTTAACTGTGGAGGCCTCACTTCTTCAAGAGATGTTCATTCCAAGCAGCCCTGCCCTCCGCTGAAGCACCCCCTCCCCTAGAGGAAGTGAGAAGGTCAAGTGCCAAGGCCGATAGTCAGACACTGGTCACAGTCTGGGCTCCATCTTTCTGTGCTGCAGAAATGGCCTTTATAAGGACAGTATTGAAGATATTGGAATCCAGTGGGAAGACTGACAACTTGTTTGAGAGATGGTATTAAGTCGGAGAAGCATCACGCATATTTTTTATTGACAGTATAGGTTTGTCAGGTGATAACTAGATAATTAGTCACCTACAAGAATAGCATTGGGACAGACGGGTTTTATGCAAAGCATTTCAGTATTTTTTGTGGTCATCAAGAATTGTGGAAGTCACAGGAGTGAGGCAGACTGTAGCTGGCAGGGGTGCAGTAGTTAGACTTAATCAGTTCATCTTGGGCATCTGGATGTTTTAGGTAGAAATCATGATAGTGAAGTCCTTGGTAACTGCAGACTCCCAGACAATGATTAGTGGGTCTAAAGGCATGATTGGGTCTGTACCTAGATGTAGAGGGAGTGTTTCCGCTAATTTGAAACCATGTCTTTTGGGGAGATAGCCTAGTATGAACCTATGAACCTATCAAAAGAAATCTTGACCAATGGATGGGAGATCGCAGATATACCCCAGGGATTACCTCAGTGTCACTGCTTGACAGAGGCACAGCAAAATAATGGGCATAGTTTGCTTCAAACTAAAGGGGTGGCGAAAGCCACAAAAACTCTGGGCTAGGCTTATAAATGCCCTTGGGCAGATAGCCTAGTATGAACCTATGAACCTACACAGTTATGGATGAGCACAGGTGTTAGGAATGCCATGAGGTAGAGTATTTAGTCCTAGTATTGAGTACCACCACCATAAAATAACCTGAATTAGAATTTACAACATTGGAATGCCTAGGAGATGGACTCTACCTAAAAAGGTACCATGGGGGCAGCAGAAGCTTTAGCCAGTATGCATATACCATGCTGAGACAGAGGTGGAAGGCATCCCTGACGATGCAGGAAGATCTGTCAACTGTCGTCTCATATGCTGACATATGGTGGATCTCCCTAGAATTATTTAATCTGTGCATTGTTGTATCATTTTTAATGAAGACAGAATACTACTACAGGTCATTGTCCAGTTTCAGACGTGTATAGCAAACTCCAGCATATCTTTCTGCATGTTCCTCTGGCTGGAGCACTTAGGATGATTCACCTCCACATGAGCTACCACCAGTTTGTACTTATATATTTATTAGGATAGATGGGACCGAATAACCCTCATTATATCATGGCTCCTTTTTCTCTGGAAAGACCGTTTACAGTTGGCCTTTTCTTATCCAGCCTCGTGGGGATGAAGTCTTTGGGTCCTGACTGTGAAGTCACCAGTGAACAAAACATTACTTTGGGTTGATGCAGACTTTGTGGGCCTTAGGAACTTTGTTTGCGGTCCTAGAAACCATGGAAAGGGGCTATGCGAATTAGATATAGGCGTGGGTGACGTGGGTTTGTCTCTTGGATTATGACCTAGATGCTGAGTTTGCTTATTGTGCTTATTAGCAGGTTTAAGCAGAGTTTTTTTAAACCAACATATTCTAATAGTCACATGATCCCTTGGTCTGATTGGATGTGCTTCCATATCACTGTTGCAGAATTCATTACATTAGGAATCCCTTGACTAGGGCAGCCTGATATCTGGCCAGTATACCAGTGCCTTAGGTTGCTTTAAGGTACTCCGTACATCACACACATGCTCTTCGCGTAGCGAAGAGCATAAAGGTGAAGTCTGGATGTACCATTCTAAGAACTTCTTTGCCGCCGGTCCGAACACCATCTCTTGATCATCGGTCTGAATGCCTACATTCCTTTACTGGTTTCACAGAGCAGTTTCAGATAAGTGCCCCATTGGGGTTCCTTTGTACTTATCTTTTTCTTTTTGTTGCTTGTCATGTGATCCAAGAAGGGTAAATGCCAGTGTGGGAAACACATTTCCCATAAAGATTGCCACAACAGTGTCTGTTTTACCTTGGCGCCTCGCACGATCATACATCCTGTTCCATCTGTCAGGCTTTTGTACCTAAAGTCCTGCATAGTAGACCCTCTTTTTTGACACTTTATCTTGAGAATCAGCATATTAAGCTTCTCGCAAAAGATATGGAGGGAACTTCCTGGTTCGAGGGAATGCCATCAGTGGAGAAGAAGGCCAAGAAGCTTAGGTTGGAATCTTCTCCTGTTCAGCCTCCACTGGACATCTCTCCCAAGGTGAGTGAATGACCGGAGATTCACCTGGTATTATCATTGGATTCCTCTGCTGTGACTGTGTTGGAGGCTGGTGGGGATCCAACTTTAACCACGTCTGAGGAGTCTTTGCAGACTTCTGTTTCGGACATTCAGGGGGAACCACAGCTGATTGTTTCCAAGGGGCCTAGGGGTGTTCCTCAGAACTTAATCAGAGAAGTCGTTCCTACTACTATTATTAAATGCTATTCTGGGTCAGAGCCTTCTAAGTTTTATAAGGCAGATGTCCCATTAAAGAAAAAATAGAAAACTAGACATGTTTCTCCAGCCTCTAAGAATCCAGAGTGAGTGGCAGGCCTTTACTCAGGGTTTTATTGCTTTGATGGCACTGAAACTTCCTTAGGATGTTTCCCTTCCAGCACCTCCTTGGTCCTCTACTCCCATTAAAGCACACATGGAACAGTATTCCTCTGCGGAGGAGTTGGATTCTGATGAGGAACCTTGCTTGCTGTTCTCAAATTTCTTCTTTTTTTGACTGTGGGTCAGAGGAAGAGGAATCTTAACAGTCCTGATACTCCCTTTGAAGAGATTTCTTTTGGGGACACAATCTCCAGGATGTTGGAGTTTTTTAAATGGGATTTTGCTCTGGTGTGTGAGATCCATAAGAGGTACTATGAGATGCTGCAGATGAAATCTCCTAAACCTTCTGCTGTTCTTCCTGTTTTGGCTGCTTTGTTGGATGCATTTTCCCCTGCCTTTAAAGCTCCTGATTCTCATCCTCCTGCTCCCAAGAAACCTGATAGGTTTTTTATATGGTGCCTGAGGACTGTAAATTTTTGTACAAGTGTCCTGCTGCTGACCCCTCAGTGGTGACTGTATCTTCTGACAGGCCCTCTTAATTGCTTCCTTCTCCCAAGTTACTGCCCTCTGTTAAAGACAGCAGAACCATGGAAAGAATAGGTAAGAAGGTTTACACCTCGGCTACCTTGGCTTTTAGGGCTGTTAATTATCAGACCCATATGTCTAGGTACCTGTTGACTCTCCTATCTCAGACTTGTCAGGTTATATCTGATCTTCTAAACTCTGGGGGTAAAACTTCAAGGACTCGGACATCGTCTTTTCCAGATAAGCCATGTGTTGTCTGACTATCCGATTCTACCCAGACACTTTCCTCTTTCTCTTCATCTCTCTCTTCCTGTTTGGTTACAGATTACTCAAATTTCCTGGGTTCTGTCCATTATTTTAATGGGTATTTCATTGTGTGGAAATCCCTTCCCATTTTATGGGTATTCCTCAGCCTCCTTGGGAACAGCTCCCCTTTTCCCAGAGGTGCTTCAGGACTGTTTAACTCAGGGTGCTATTCAAAAGGTGCCTGTGTCCCAAAGGGGAAGGGGTTTTACTCCAGGATGTTTCTAGTACCCAAAAGAGAGGGTACTTGGAGACCAGTTCTAGACCTCTTTTGTCCAGATGCATTTCAGAAGGTGCCCATTTTTCGAATGCTGTCCCTTCAGACTTTGTTCCCTCTTTTGCTTGTTTAGGCTTGTATGGTGTCTTTGGATCTTAAGAATACTTGTCTCCATATTCCAGTCCATCCCCTTTTCAGGACGTTTTTGCATTTCTGTGTTGCTTCCTGGAATTTTCAATTCTCTGCTTTGCCCTTTGGCCTTTCTACTGCTTCAGGGGTATTCACCAAATGCCTTGCTCCTCTGATTGCTTTTTGTAGGCTTCAGGGGGTCCAAGTATTTCTTGGATGACTTCCTATTTCAAACATCCTCTCCAGAGATCTTGTAAAATCTCCATTTTTCTGTGTCTCTTCTTCAGAGCCTGGGGTTTACAATAAACTTCAAAAAGTCTTCTCTGACTCCTTCTCAGGACCATGTTTTTGCAAGATTCAGATGGTGCCTATACTTGCATCAATGCCTCCTCCCAAGGCCTTCACTGTCATTTCCTTCTTTCAAACTCTTCTTCCTCTGGTCTCCAATACAGCCAAGGAGTTGCTGAGAGATCTGGGATTCATGGTATCCACCATCCCTTTGCTTCCTGTGGCCAAACTGCACATGAGAAAGTTTTAGTGGTTCTTGAAGTCAGTTTGGTTTCAACGTGCACATCCCCTAGAATATGTAGTTCCTCTTCTACCTTGTCTAAAGAAGGAACTTATTTGGTGGATCAAGTAGTTGTACTTAAATTTAGGGCTCCCTTGTCACCCCTCTTCCCTCCCAGGAGCTGTTCACAGACCCTTCAGATGTGGGATGGGGAGCAGCATTTGACACCCTAAAGGTGCAGGGGGTCTGGTCTCCTCTTCACCAGAAGAAGCATGTCAGTGTCAAAGAGATAATAGCCATTCTGATGGCTTTTTAGGCTTTTCTTCCTCTCTTCTCCTGGGACCTCTCAAGGTGTTGAAAGACAACATCACAGTGATGTGGTAAGTAAACAAACGGGGGAACAAGATCTTATCTTCTTCGACAGTTGCCACTCCTGGTATTGGACACCAACTGGGAACCGCCACACAAAACTAGTGAAAACAAACTCCAGTTGTGGATCAAAGGAAAATGGAACCAACCTCAATGACACTATTGACTACTTTAATATATGTCAATCAAAAAAGTTTTAAGCACTTTCTTCAAGAGGGTAGAATAGACTTCATCAGAAACAAGTAAAACAAAAATCCATTAGTTTAAATGCTTTCCTAAAAATGTCACCTGATACTAAGATGCCCAATCAATACACCATTTCAGTGAATAATGACAATTTAAAGGTACCTAGAGCAGTACAAAAAAATTAAATCACATTCATATACAAATACACCCACAAGTGCATAAAATAAGACTTTTTTAAAAACACAAAACTAAATATTATAAGAACACAGTCTTAAAATTCTAACAATCAAAATACTTTAATTTAAACCAGGGTAATTGTAGGCATTAAGCCCAATTTATCATCTCAATTCCTTACTCTCTAGTAAATCCTTCCAAGACCCCCTGTAAGATTTTTTCTAACCATATCCATACCCATGAAGCCGAAACTATGCTCAGGGTGGTTCATTGCATGCTAAGTAAGAAAATTGTTTGTATTGTGTTTCCTAATGTCCACTTGAATGTTCATAAATGTGGTCCCTGAGTCTCCTTTGTGTTTTACCCACATAAAAACACAAGCATTGAATACACAAGGCTAAATAAATAATGCCAGTTGAGTTGCACTCGCAATGAAATGTTGCTCTTATCAACACAGTATTAATAGTGACCTCATGCTTAACCAAAATATGTTTACATTGGCTACAAAAAGCCGCATCTATATGTACCTGCTTTTGTGCAAGTAAAAAGTGGCATATCATAATGACCAGATTCAAGATACTGCCTAATGGTTCTTCCCTTTCTGGAAACTGTGTGTGGGGCAATACCCAGAATCTCTGCATAACATTCAGAACAGTGTATTTGTATATGATGGGGATGTCATTTTTGTGTTGCTTTAGGTACCTTTAAATTGTCATTATTCACTGAATTGGTGTATTGCTTGAGCATCAGTGTTATCAGTTGACATTTTTAGGAAGGTATTTAAATTAATGGATTTTTGTTTCACTTGTTTCAGATGAAGTCTATGCTACACTCTTGTTGAAAGCACTTAAACTTGTTTTGATTTACATATGTTAAAGTAGTTGATATTGTCATTGCTGCTGGCTCCATTTTCCTTTGTTCCACAACCAAAGTTTGTTTTCAATAGTTTTGTGTGGTGGTTCTCAGTTGGTGTCAAGTTTTTCTTTACCATTTGTGGACAGTGAGAATGGTTCTCAGCTGTTTAAGACTTTTGATGATTTAAACACTAGTTTTGTTTACTTACTCAACTTGTTCAACAGTTGTCTCAGCAGTTCATTAGTTTTGCATCCTGTCCAAGAACGGACTTTATTTATTCTGTCAACTTCCATTCCTTTGGGACAAGGAGTGGGCAATTTAGACATTTCGAACCACTCCTCAGAGGTGGAAGCACCTAGGGAGTTCCATTGGACACCATGTGATAAACTTTAATGTGACTTCTTGGCTGAATCAGCCTCTTCAGTTCAATTATGGCAATGCTCATGATTGCAGTACTGTGCAGCAATCCATTGATAACTTTGAGAACAAATTGTTAAAAATTAGGAAGTTGCAAGTTGAAAATAGTTATTTCCTTGAGTGTATCAAAGTAAAAAGGGTACAGAAGGGACTAAAGCACTGGAAGTTGCTGAATGGCTTAATTGCTGATTCTCAGTTGCACCATTAATTAATTGAACTATTCGGTTGCCAGGGATGTGAGTTATTGGAAGTTCTTACTAAGCACAACCAAAGAACGAATGTCTCCCTGGTTCAGGAGGTTATGGACTTAGATTGTGCCATCACCAATAATCTGCTGTTTGAGAATTTTTGTGATAGTTGCCATAAGGTTTTTACTGGTATTTATAAGATTATTTCCAACATTAAAGCTAGGAAAGAAAAGAAATTGAGCAGGGAGAGACTGGAGTATTCAAATGGTAAAGCATATCCTACACAGAACCCGTTGGTTAACCAGCAGCAATATGATGATATATCAGCCAATGATGTTTTACCTAACCATGCGAATCTTGAAGAACAGCCCCCTTTAGATGAGGGAACAGTGAGACATTCAGAGAAAATAAAAAACAGAACTAGCCAACAACAGTTACAGCAGAACCTTCACAGAGTAGAACCACCTCCAGTTCATCAACGAAACAGAGGGAAGACGACATACTACAGGAGGAAGAAGTGAGTTGGTCTATTTTTTCAACTGAAATGGATTCCTTAGGATCGGAAGTTGACGAGCTTGGTATTCCCATTGTTTTTCAGCTTTTAAGTGATTTGACATCCACTGAACAAGTGGATAACTGTATATTGGATAATTCCATTTCCTGGATTGTGACTAGTGTCTTGGAAGAAGATGGACCAATTATTGCTTCAAATATTAAACGTGACTTTAAAATTTAAAATTTTACTGCTGTTTCTTATGGCTTGGAATATGCTGAATTGTTGAGCAGAGGTTTTTGTTTTGCCCTTATTGTTAAACCCAGACGTAAACAGTTAGTTATTGACTTAAAATTATTCCTGAGGAAATTAAATGTGAAAATGTGGTTTAACAATAAGGGTTTAATTTTTTTGCCAAATGAATTGAGGAGGCACAGTACATTCAACCCCCCCCCCTCCCGCTCTACCTTTGTTTGTCTTTGAGAAACTTTGTGAGTTTGAATTTCGAGCCCAATTCAGAATGTTTCCCATAGGCTTGATTGGAATGTTACTGAAACAGAATTTGAATTATTGAAAAAATTGAGCAGAGACAGGTCCATTAGGTTTATGAAACCCGATGGGTGTTTGTTATGAGTTATAATGACTATTTAAATAGGATGTATGCATTTGTACTTGATTTTTAGAGGAAACTTCCTTGAATTGTATACATATTGCCTAGGCGAAGATTGATTGGTTATTACAAATATGTTGGACCAGGGACAGGTCATTTATGAGCAATGGTTGTTTTTGTATTCCAAATTTCCTGTTGTACCCTCGATTTTCGGCCTCCCAAAGATACATAAGGATATTATCAACCTACCCATGATGCCAATTGTTAATGCTTCCAAGTCAAAGACCCACTCTTTAGCTAAATTTATTGACATGAAATTGAAAAATGTGCTAAAAGGTTTTAAGCATATTTGTAAGGCTTCCTGGGACTTTCTTTTAACGCTCAGGGTTGGTTGCTTTTTCTGAGAATATTTTGTTTGCTACAGTGCATGTGGTTAACCTTTTTAATGTCATTCCACATGAACTTGGGCTGAGATGGTTTCATGATTTTTTAATCAAGTCCACCAACTTCACTAATAATGAGATCAGTGCCTTGGTCACCTTGATGTAATTTTAAAGCACAATTTTGTTTTTCTGGATAGGCAGTATTTTCTGCAAAATAAGGGGGTAGAGATGGGGATGGCATGTGCCCCCATCTATGCTAATATAATTATGTTGCAGTAGGAGAAGAAATATGTTTTTGAGGTGTTTGATCCTCCACCCTGGGATATGTAAGTCCGGTTTTTGCACAATGTTTTTATTGTATGGAAAAAGTCAACTGTAGATTGAGTCTTTCATTGCATATTTTAATAGAACTACCACTTTTTTTTAAAGATTTACCTCTTATTTTAGCAGTGCATATATTAACTATATAGATGTAGAGGTTGCCAAGGATGTTCGTAATGGTAGATTGGTAAGTAATATCTATAAGAAACTCACATATTGCAATAACCTCCTTCACTATAATAGCAGTCATCCAAAGCATCAGAAAAAGGCTATCATTAAGGGGCAGTATGTACATCTCACCAGTATGGTAGCGGAGGATGAAATTTTCCACTTAGAAGCTCAAGTCTTAACACAATTGTTTGAGTCTTGGGGTACCCCCACTCTTAATTCAAAAAATCAGATTTGAGGTGGATAAAAAAAGAACATTTTATTACCTCAGCAAGATCCTGCCCGAGTTCCTTGCAGAGTTCTACAGCAGCAGAGAGAGAAAAGAGAGACTTTGGATTAAGTACCTCTGTTTTGCTTTTTATTGCTTATTTTCACTAACTGCACTATTTCAAGCGTTTCTTTATTAACTTTGCAACTTATTTGAACTGCTTTTTGAATTCTGTTACTGTTTACAATTTAACTGATTGTTTTTAAGTGTTTTTCAATTGTTTAACGGTTGTGGGCTACACACACAAGTACAATAGCCATTTTTCTGCCTTGAAAGTGTTTGTATTACTGTATCTTTTTTAATTTTCAAGAAAAGACAAAAAAATTATCTATTTACTCGTTTCCTGTCTTTCTGTAACTAGTACAGTCCGGTTTTCAGATTTTGCTGAATTCTGGGCTGTTTTGTAGTTTCTGTGTTGCCCAGACCTTACTAAGATAGAAGGAAGCTTCTCTGTTCATCAGTGAGAGTGGTGAGCTTTGAGCAGCCTATCTATCACTGGAAGAGTGGTTTCAGCTCAGAATTTTTTAATGTTATTGGCCGTTTTGGGCTATTTCTATCCCTTTCATATTTCTGTTTAAAAACCCGTGTTTGCGCAGCGCCGTTTAACTAGGGTTAAACTATTACCGGCGTCAGGAAGTCTGCTCTTTAAATTTTCCCTTAGAACTAGCCAGTTCAGTTTTTAAACACTCAAACCTGTTCCTTGTAGCTCAGCAATTGCTTAGAAACCGTTGTAAGCACTAGATAGACCATAAATTGCTACAACACTCAACTCCCCTTACCAAGTAAGAAGAAAACAGTTAGTACTTAAATAGTTAGAGCTTAAGTAAATAAGCACCTATCCAGGCATGTCCAAGGGTGAGCTCCCAGTGTTTTCTCCTGTCCAACTGGTGATCCTGGGGATCCTGAGGCAATGTAGCAATTGCCTTATGTACACAGACAACCCTCTCCTCCTACCACCTAACACTACAACCTGTGAGAGATGCACTTATACAGCCAAATTGAAAGCCAAGCTCTCTCCAGCCAAGACTGGTGTAGTCAGTCAAGAGGAGAAGGTAAACACTCACACCACACCACACCACACAACACATAATCTTTCAAAACATGCACCCACATGTAGAAACACGAAACACACACCTACATTCGCGGAGGTTCTTAAAATAAATCTGCCCAAACAACAGAGACCTCTATAGCTGAAATGCAAGCAGACAACACCACCCAACACAACCCAGGTGACACACAACTCACAAACTCAGTGTGCCACTCAGCCTCAGCCCCTAAGGCAAAACAACATACCCAGCACACTAGTCATAGGTGATTCTGTAGTCAGGCACACTGATGTCCCACTCGCCAGGCTAAACAAGGAGAAGATTACAGTTAGCTGCCTGTCAGGTGCCAGGATCCGCCACATAATGCACTCACTCAGGTCACTCCACAACAAGTACAAATATGACTCTGTCATTGTTCATGTTGGAGTGAATGACCTGAGACGTACCTCCCTGGACTACATGAAAAGAGACATGGAGGAGCTCTCGGAGTTTGTAGCCCAGGCAAGTATGCCCCTAGCCCCAAGTAGCATCCTGCCATCACCCAGAATGATACCTCAGTACAAGGACAAAATGATTGACTTCCAACAATTGGCTAAACGTCTGGTGTCATTCAAAGGGGATCCAGTATCTCTCAGCCTGGGATGACATGATCGACAAACCACTATGCTTTGCCAGAGATGGCCTTCACCTGTCGCCCCTTGGTTTCAGGATACTGGCTAAGGCTCTTGCCACCTCTATAGTGCCTTTTTTAGGCAAGGTTCAAATGACAAAATTACCACAGTAACAAGCAAGCAAAATCTGAGGGTAATGCTACTCAGTGCTAGAAGTCTAAACTTCAAAATGCACTCACTCGAAGCACTCCTTAAAATGGAGATCATCAACATCTTTGCAGTGACAGAGACCTGGTTCAAGGCTGCAGAGAGCACTCCTGCAATACCAGGCTACAATTCGTACCACCCCTTTCGGCCATCTAGCCTGGACCGAAACACCAGAGATGGAGGCGTGTCCATATTCACCAAGGATATCCACACCTCCAGGCTAATTGCCCAACATAATGCATCCGAAATTCTCCAAGTGCAACTAACACTGAGCAAGACTGCAATCTAAATTGTAGCTTGCTACAGATATCCCACCATGTCCCAAGACTCCCATTACACTTTTCTTAACATACTGGAAAATATTAAGGTACAACTCAACACCCTCATATTGGGAGACTTCAACTACCCTTCCATTAACTGAGAAAACTACTCATGTGGCAACACATTTGCATAGCGTTTTTTGGACTTCATAAATTCCAACGCCGTGGATCAACTGATCCAGACCCCCACCAAGGGCAGCAGTATCCTAGACCTGGTCATTACCAACATGGGCGACTGGTGCTCCACACTAGAGGTCAGCCCCTCTTTGGTGAGATCTGACCATAAGCTAATCACCACAGACTTCCACATCCCACCCCCACCCCCCATTAATGAAACCACCATAAAAAAACTTCTCCAAAGCCAACTTCATGCTTCTTAAGACATCAGTGGCTAACTTCACCACACCCATGCAGATGGAAAGTAGTAGTACGACTGCTGAATTCTACATCAGTGCACTGTATGAACACATACACGAGTGCATGGACCATGCCATCCCAAATAAAACCAAGACGCTATCCACCAAGAAAAAAAAAGAAGCCAATCTGGTGGTCCCCTGCCATTAACAAACTCTACAACAGAAGGAAGAAACTGTTGCAAAAAAAGAGTAAAATCCCAAGATTGGAAAAACTCCCTTGTCCGCTTCAGTAAGAAGCTGAGATCCCTCATAAAGTCCTCTAAAGCTAGTTACGAAAATAAAATCACCACAGATTCTAAAGACAACCACAAGGCATGCTATAGCTATGTCAAGAATCTCAATGGCAGCACTCAGATCTGCTTAGAGCTACAGCACAATGGCACTAAACATACAGAACCAGCTGATATTGCCAACTTCCTGGCAGATAGGTTCAGTGCAAATTTCACCCCCTCTCACCCCCGAAGGGGCCCATCTCTATACCGGATGAATGCCAAGTCCCTGTAATCACAGCCACACAGGTGAAGAACACACTCGCCAAAGCCAGGAATACAGCATCCATGGGACCTGACAACATCCCAGGCTGTATTTTGCACGAGCTACAAAATGAACTGGCACCCCACCTAAGTACCATGTTCAGTCATAGCCTCACTACAGGTTTTGTGCCTACTGAGTGGAGCACAGCTACAGTGATCCCACTCCACAAGGGGGGATCCACCATGGACCCCGGGAACTACCGACCCATCAGTCTGACAAGTCTGATCTACAAGGACATGGAACGTATCATCATGGAACTTATAAACAAAGACATAGGTAACCTGCAAACTCTGGACACCACCCAGTTTGGGTTTGTGAAAGGTAGATCATGTAAGGCGGTTCACACAGCCTATCTGGACCTCGCCAAGACCTTCAACACCATCCTCCACTCTGGAATCAGATAAACTTGCTGGGCATTAATCCCTACATCACTCAATGAGTTGCCAACTGGCTTACTGACAGAACCCAGACTGTAAAAGTAGGCGACTCCAAATCCAGCACCAGACAAGTGACAAGTGGAATACCTCAGGGTTCAGTCCTGGGACTGCTCTTGTTTGGCATGTACTTCTCTGAAATACAGGCCAACACTAAGGGACTCTGGCTAATAAAGTTCGCAGATGACTGCAAACTGGGAGCCATTATTGAATCCCCAATTTATGTGGATATTCTACAAAAGAGCCTTACAGAAACAGATGCTTGGTGCCAGAGCCATGGGCTCAAGCTCAATGCCAAGAAATGCATTGTTATCCGATTTGGGGAAAAACATGTACCCGTGAATTACCACATAGGTGGCAGTACACTAAACACTGAAAGTGTGATAAGAGACTTGGGGACAAAGGTGGACATTGGTCTCACCTTCGATAACCACATCGCCACAGCAGTCTGGAAATCCTTCTATGTGGCACACCTCATCGCTAAGGGCTTTTCATCCAGCTCTTTTTAGACCCATTATAGAATACAATGCCCCGTTTGGTATGTACCTCTCAAGACATCTGCAACAACTGGAAAGGCCACAGAAATACCTCACTAAAAGAATCACAGGCCTAAAGCAGATGCCCTATGCTGACCATCTAAAAAAACTTCAGCTATACTCTGTCGCATATCATCTGCTCAGAGGTCATCCCTGCTTAACATACAAGGACATGTCAAACGCAGAGCTGTTGGACATGCTGCATTTAAAGAAATCTCAATCCCTCAGCGCCACACACTCAAGGGATCTAAACCTTGTCATCACAATGAACAAAACATGCTGGAGGGATAGGTTCCTGACCCAGAGACTCCCTAGACTCTGGAATAGATTGCCCATACATGTCAAGCAGAGCGCCTCTTTGGCCCTCTTCAAAAGGAACCTTGACGATTGGATGGGAGATAGGAAATTCACCCCGGGGATC
This sequence comes from Protopterus annectens, assembly GCF_019279795.1. Taxonomy (NCBI): domain Eukaryota; kingdom Metazoa; phylum Chordata; order Ceratodontiformes; family Protopteridae; genus Protopterus; species Protopterus annectens. The sequence goes on from NC_056746.1 coordinate 797,179,784, forward strand.
ACATCAGTCGCCCTGCTAGACAGGGGTCCAGGAAGTAAATATTGTGGGAAGAAATATCCAGGGAATTGTTATGGCTAGGCTTGTATAGGCCCTAGGGCCAATAGCCTAGTACCAACCTATGTCTCCTAAACCTGATTGACTTCTTTGAAGCAGTCACCAAAGCTGTGGACGAAGGTAAGGCGATTCACACAGCCTACCTAGGCCTCGCCAAGGCCTTTGACACCACCACCCACTCTGGTATCATTGATTAACTCACGCAACTGGGCATAAACCCCTATGTCACGCGATGGGTGGCCAACTAGCTCACTGACAGAACCTACACCGTGAATGTAGCCAATACCAAAAACGTCTCCAGACCAGTGACAAGTGGAGTACCACAGGGTTCAGTCGTGGGTTCCCTCCTGTTCGGCATCTACTTCTCTGAAGTCCAAGCCAACACACCCCCACTAGGGGCAGCAATATCATAGACCTGGTCATTACCAACATGGGCAACCGGTGTTACACACCAGAGGTCAATTCCTCGTTGGTCAAATCCGACCACAAGCAAATCACCCTAGACATCCACATCCCAGCCCCAACCCCCGTTAGGGAAACCAATGTAAAAAAATTCTCCAAAGCCAACTTCACGCTTCTTAAGACAGAAGTGGCAAACTTCATGACACCCATGCTGACAGACAATAAAGATACGACTGCTGAATCCTATACAATTACCCTTTATAAGCACTTACACGAGTGCATGGATCGTGCAATCCCTAACAGAACCAAGATGCTATCCTCCGAAAAAATGAAGCCAATCTGGTGGTCCCATGCTATAAACAAACTCTACAACAGAAGAAAGAAACTGTTGCAAAAAAGAGTAAAATCCCATGATTGGAGGAACTCCTTAGTCAGCCTCAGTAAGAAGCTGAGATCCCTCATAAAATCCTCCAAAGCTAGTTACGAAAACAAAATCGCCACTGATTCTAAAGACAACCACAAAGCATTCTATAGTTATGTCAAGAATCTCAATGGCAACACTCAAATCTGCTCTGAGTTACAGCACAATGGCACTAAATATACAGAACCAACTGATATTGCAAACATCCTGGCAGATAGGTTCAGTGCTAACTTTACCCCCTCTCTCATCCCCGAAAGGGCCCATCTCTATACCGGAAGAATGCAAAGTTCCTGTAATCATGGCTGCACGGGTAAAAAACACACACTCCAAGCGAAGAACACAACATCCATGGGACCTGACAACATCCCAGGCTGCATTCTACATGAACTACAGAACGAACTGGCACCCCACCTAAGTACCATGTTCAATCATAGCCTCACCTCAGGCTTTGTGCCCACTGAATGGCGCACAGCAACGGTTATCCCACTTCACAAAGGGGGAGCCACCACGGACCCCGAGAACTACCACCCCATTAGCCTGATGAACCTGGTCTGCAAGGCTATGGAGCGTATCATCATGGAACTTATAAACAATGACATTGGTAATCTCCAAACTCTGGACCCTACCCAGTTCGGGTTTGTAAAAGGCAGATCATGTCTCCTAAACCTGATAGACTTCTTTGAAGCGGTCACCAAAGCTGTAGATGAGGGTAAAGTGGTACACACAGCCTATCTAGATCTCGCCAAGGCTTTCGACATCATCCCCCAGTCTGGAATTATAGACAAACTCACTAAACTAGGTATAAATCCCTATGTCACAAGATAGGTTGACAACTGGCTCACTGACCAAACCCACACTGTGAAAGTAGCAAACTCTAAATCCAACTTCAGACCAGTGACAAGTGGAGTACCACAGGATTCAGTCCTATGTCCTCTCCTGTTTGGTATCTACTTCTCTGAAGTGCAGGCTAACACAGAAGATCTTTGGCTAACACTGTTCGCAGATGACTGCAAACTTGGAGCCAATAATCAAATCTCCTAACAATGTGGATATCCTACAAAAGGGCCTCACTGAGACAGATGCTTGGTGTCAAAGCCATGGCCTCAAGCTCAATGCCAAAAAGTGCATTGTCATCCCTTTTGGTAAAAACTCTCTACCCATGAACTACCACATAGGCGGTAGTCTACTTAACACCGAAAGTGTGATAAGACCTTGGGACACAGGTGGACAGTAGTCTCTCCTTTGATAATCACATCGCCACAGTAGTCAGGAAATCCTTCTATGTGGCACACCTCATCACAAAATGTTTCTCATCCAGGAAAAAAGAGGTCATTGTTCTCCTCTACTCATCACTCATTAGACCCATTATAGAGTACAATGCCCCATTTGGTATGCATCTCACAAGACATCTGCAACAACTGGAAAGGCCACAGAAATAACTCACAAAAAGGATTATCGGCCTCAAACAGATGCCCTATGCAGACCGTCTCAAAAAACTCCAGCTTTACTCTGTCACATATCGCCTACTCAGAGGCGATCTCTGCCTAACTTACAAAGCTATGTCAAACCCAGAGCTGTTGGACATGCTCCACATTAATAAATCCCAATCCCTCCGAGCTACATGCTCTAGGGACCTAAACCTTGTCACCACAATAAACAGAACATGCTGGAGGGATAGATTCCTGTCTCAGAGACTTCCCATACTCTGGAACAAACTACCTATCTATATCAAACAAACCTCCTCATTAGCACTCTTCAAGAAAAATATTGATGATTGGATGGGAGATAGGAAATTCACCCTGGGGATCACTTCTGTGGCTCAGATTGACAGGGGCACAGGAAAATAATTTTCTTGGGTGGCAAAAGCCAGGGTACCATTTGGCTAGGCTTATATAGGCCCTAGAGCCAATAGCCTAGTTACCTACCTATGAACTTATGAACCTATAAGGCTTATGACTAACAAAGTTTGCAGACGACTGCAAGGGAGCTATTATTGAACACCCTAAGGATGTGGACATTCTACAAACGGGCCTTGCTGAGACAGATGCCTGGTCTCAAAGCCACGGCCTCAAGCTCAACACCAAAAAATCCATAGTCATCCCCTTTGGGGGAAAACCCTGTGCCATTGAACTAACACATAGGCAGTAGTCCACTCAACACCGAAAGTGTGATATGAGACCTAGGGACACAGATAGACAGTAGTCTCTCCTTTGATAACCACATCGCCACAGTGGTCAGGAAGTCCTTCTATGTGGCACACCTCATCACAAAAGGTTTGTCATCCAGAAAAAAAAGAGGTCATTGTCCCCCTCTACTCAGCCCTCATTAGACCTATTATAGAGTACACCGCCCCATTTGGGATGTACCTCACAAGACATTTGCAGCAACTGGAAAGACCACAGAAATACCTCACAAAGAGGATCACCGGCCTTAAACAGGTGCCTTATGCAGACCGTCTTAAGAAACTCCAGCTCTGCTCCGTCGCATATCGCCTACTCATAGGGGATCTTTACCTAAGATACAAAGCCATGTCAAACCCAGAGCTGTTGAACATGCTACACTTAGAAAAATCCCAATCCCTTCGGGCCACACACTCCAGGGACCTTAAGCTTATCACCACCTTAAACAGAACTTGCTGGAGGGATAGGTTCCTGTCCCAGAGACTTCCCATACTCTGGAACAAGTTGCCCATTCATGTCAAACAAAGCACCTCATTGGCCCTTTTTAAGAAAAATCTGGATAACTGGATGGGAAATAGGAAATTTACTCCGGGGATCACTTCTGTGACTGTGCTCAACAGGGGCACAGGAAAATAAATTTTTGGGAGGCTGAAGCCAGGGAATCCTTATGGCTAGGCTTATATAGGCCCTGGGGCCGATAGCCTAGTACCTACCTATGAACCTATAAGAGGGCTATTTCAAGCCACTGCATAGATTAGGGAAACATGAGAATGTGGGTCTGTTTAGAACCACACTATCTGAGGAAAAGGATTTCTCACATTCCTTTATTACCACCTTTCTTTCCGAACATGTTCAAGCTTTTGAAATTCTGAGAAAAAAACTGGAATCTCTTCCACTGTTTTGAAGGTTATGCAGAGACCCTGGGTGTTGCCCCCCACATAGTTTACAGAAAGAGAAGAACCATTAAGCAGTTTCTTGAATCTGGTCATTATGATATGCCGCTTCTTGTGAAAAAGCAGGGATTATAGATGTGGCTTTTGTAGGCAGTGCAAATATATTTTGGTTAAGCATGAGATTACTGTTAATAAGAGCAACATTTCATTGTGATTGCAACTCAACAGGCATTATTTATTTAGCCGTAATACACAATGTTTGTGTTTTTATGTGGGTAAAACACAAAAGAGACTCGGGGACTGCATTTATGAACATTTATTGGACATTAGGAAACAAAATACAAACAGTTCTCTTGCTAAGCATGCAATGAACCATCCTGGGCGTAGTTTCTGCTTCATGGGTATTGATATGGTTAGAACAAATCCTACAGGGGGGCCTTGGATGGATTTACTTGAAAGTAAGGAATTGAGATGGCAAATTAGGCGTAATGCCTACAATTACCCTGGTTTAAATGAAAGTGTTTTGATTGTTAGCATTTTAAGACTGCTATCTTATATTTAATTTTGTGTTTTTAAACAAAATTTTTATTTTATGTATTTGTGGGTGTATTTGTATATGACACCGATTTAATTTCTTGTATTGCTCTAGGCACCTTTGAATTGTCATTATATATTGAACTGGTGTATTGGTTGGGCATTGGTGTATCAGGTGACATTTCTAGAAGGTATTTAAATGAATGGAATTTTGGTTCACATGTTTCTGATGAAGTCTATGCTACATTCTTGATGAAAGCGCTTACACTTGTTTTGGTTGACGTGTATTAAATTAGTCAATATTGTCATTGCAGCTGGCTCCATTTTCCTTTGTTCCACAACTGAAGTTTGCTTTCACTCCTGGTATGGGAACTTGCTGTCCAGCATCAAATGACTCTTCAGGCAGTTTATATTCCCTCAGGTCAAAACATTGTGACAGGCACTCTGAGCAGGTCTTTAATGCAATACCACAAGTGGATGCTTCACAAGGATGTGTTTCTGGACATTGCCCACCAGTGTGCTACTCCTCAAATAGATTTTTGTCTCCCCTCTGAACAGACAACTTCCTCTGTTTTGTGCCAGAGTCGCAGGTCCTCTGGTGTGGAAGGTGGATGCCCTCTCTTTTTCTTGGAAGGGGATATTTCTTTATGCTTTCCCTCCCCTTCCCCTCTTTCCAAAAATCCTGTTCAAAATTCACCAGGACGCTGCCAAAATCTTGCTGGGTATTGACTTTTGGCCAAGACAGTTGGTTCCCTGTTTTTCTGCTTTTAGCCAAGGACAGTCATCACAAGTTACCTCACAGGGTGGACCTACTCACACAAGACAAGGGATCTCTCATCCATCACCTACTGTCCACTCTTCAGTTGACTCTGTGTGTGATAGGATTTTGATTCCATACAGACACCTTTTTTCCGAGGACGTGCTTAGGGTCCTGCAGGAGGCCAGGAAACCCAATACTATGAAATCCTACTTATCCAAATGGAAGAGATTTTCTGTTTGGTGTCTCTGTTGTAACCTGGATCCACTTTTTGTAAATGTTCCTTTAGTTGTTTTTTATTTGTGTGACTTGCTCAGTGCTGGATTGGCTTATTCTTCTGTTAAGGCCAACTTATCAGCTGCCTCTGCTTGTCTGCCTTTATCTCCTCCTTTAGCTTCAAGATTTGAAGCAAAACAATTCCTTAAAAGTGTCCTTCATATTAGGCCTCCCAGGAACCTGTTCCTCCTCCCTGGGGTCTTAATTGTGTTCTGGAAAAATTGACTCGGGCTCCTTTTCAGCCTGCTGTTGCAGCTTCTTTGCAATATTGCTCTTGGAAGACTGTTCTTGTGTTGGCCCTTACTTCTGCCAGACGGGTGTCTGAGCTTCAAGCTCATATAGCATGCCCTCCTTTTTTGGTGTTCCTTAAGGAGAGGGTATCCTTACATACTAATCCTTTTTTATGCCCAAGGTGGTTAATGAGTTGTCACTTAATCAGTCTATTCATTTGCCTACGTTTTTCCCTTTTCCTCAGTCTGCCAGTGAGAGGGTCCTGCACATATTGGATGTGCATAGACAACTCAGATTTTATTTGGATAAGAGTAAGACTACTAGGGAATCTGATCAGTTGTTTGCTTCTTTTCATTTTAGGTCCCTAAAATTAGCTGTGTCCAAGCAAACAGTTTTTTGTTGGATCCATAAAGGTATTCCCTTTTTTATACTTTTCCTGGTAAGAGCCTCCTTTTTCCTGTTGAGGCTCATTCTGCTAGGGCTATGGCTTTTTCTGGTGCTTTATTTCAAGGGTTTGAATACTAACTTGAGGCAGCTACCTGGACTGCTGTCCACCAAACACTACAAGTTGGATGGAATCTCCAGAGCCTGAGCTGGTTTTGCTAGAGCCATTCTTTAATGCTAGCTGTTCAGAATGCTCTGACAGCCTTCAAGGACTTGCTTCATCCAGGACAACTACTGATAAAGACAGACAACACCACAGTTATGTGGTACATAAACAAGCAGGGGGGTACACATTCCTCTACCCCCTTTGCAGACTAGCCATGGCCTTGTGGAACACAGCCTTGACTTACCAAATACATCTTCAAGCTCAGTTCCTGCCAGGAAAGCAAAATACTCTGGCAGATGACCTAAGCATAAATCTTATGGACCCGCAAGAATGGAAACTGGATCCACAAATCTTCACCAGGTTAACACAGAAATGGGGAGCCTAGACATAGATCTATTTGCCTCTCCCCAAAACTATCAGTTGGACAAATCCTGCACAAGAACGCATCACAAAAAAGCATGGAAAGTGGATGCTCTATCCTTCAGCTGAAAAAAACCATCAGTCTATGCCTTTCCCCTCTGCCTCTACTCTCCAAGGTCTTACTAAAAGTCAGACAGGAAAAAACAAAAATGATCCTAATTGCTCCAGACTGGCCTCACCAGCACTAGTACCCGCTTCTAAGGAATATGTTGCACCTTCCTCCGTGGTACTTGCCTCAAATACCTCATCTACTGTCTCAGCAGAACTATCAAATTCTGCACACTCAGCTCCAAACTCTGAATCTTGCAGCATGGCTAATCCACTAATTATTCAAACCACATCTGTCAGTAAACCTGTGATGGATGTCATTTTGGAAGCTAGAAGGCCTATTACTATAAAATCTTATGCTGATAAATGGAAGAGATTCTGTGCTTGGAACCATGCACAAGGAATAGACACAGCAAAGCCTAATATTCCTCAGATTTTACAATACTTAACAGAGATGCTTGACAAGGGCCTATCTTTTTCTTCAATAAAAATCCATGCCTCTGCCATCTCGGCTCATTACAACACTGAGCCCCCCCCCCTCTTTTCTCATCCACTGCTTAAACAGTATCTCAGAAGGGCCAAAAATTTAAGGTCTCCCAGTAGAACACCAACTCCTGCATGGGACCTCAATTTTGTGCTGGAAAAACTCTCCCTGCCTCCTTTTGAACCAGCAGCTACTGCGGATATAAAATTTCTGTCTTGGAAGACAGCTTTTCTTTTGGCAGTCACTTCAGCAAGAAGGGTTTCAGAACTACAGGCTCTCATGGCAGTGGAGCCTTTCATTATATTTTACCCGGACAGGGTGGCCCTCAGGACCAATCCTTCTTTTATACCTAAGGTGGTATCCAGTGTGGCTCTTAACCAGATCATGCACCTGCCAACATTTTTCCCAAATCCGCAGAACAAGGGGGAGCGGATTCTGCATTCATTGGATGTACACAGTCAACTAAGATTCTACTTAAACAGGACAAAATCTCTTAAGAAAGTCTGAGCAACTACTGGTAGCATTTGCTGCAGGATCATAGGGGAAGGCTATATCAAAGCAGATGATTTCTAAATGGATAAGCCATTGCATTCGTTTCTGCTATTTGCACCATGGTAAACCTGTGCCCAAGGGGATCAGATCCCATTCCACCAGGGCTGCCTCAACTTCAACCGCTTTTTTCAGAGGGGTCCCAACCAAAGACATTCTAGAAGCTGCTACTTGGAGCTCTGTTCATACGTTCACAAAGCATTATCATTTACTTCTCTTCTCTAAATCCAGGGCAGGCTTTGCCACTGCAGTCCTGCAGGGCCTTATAGCTGCCCCTAATGCTGTTTAGTTCCATCCTCTCATCCATAGCTTTGGGTTTCTACCCAAATGTAATGACTGCAACTATGAAACATGAAGAACATAGTACGGTTGTGTACACTTACCATAAATGTAGATGTTCTAGTGTATTCACTGTTGCAGTCCGGGTTACCCACCCTCCATCCCCCATTCTATATCTTTTCTTTCCTTCACTATACTCAAAAGCCTTTGTGGTGTATTTGCTTTTAGTTGAAGGTAAATTTTATGTTTCTAAGGTGCATTTATATATTTACAGTTTATTTATATATATATTTTTGCTCCCCATTTGGGGGGCACCTGACATCTGGGGCAAGAAAAACTGATTAAAATGGCATCGGCTGCATGTTTTATACCCCTGATGACCTGACGTCATGGAAGAGGAGACAGCAACCGACGCAGGACCCAAGACTTTGTTATTCAGGCCGACTTAGGGCAACCTGCCAGCAGATTACCCAAATATAATGACTGCAACAGCGAATACACTCGAACATCTACATTTATGGTAAGTGTATACAACTGTACTTTATGGCAGTAGCACTGCCTTTGTATCGTGTTTGCAGTTCTGCTTATATGTAGTTATCATTGTATTAGGTAGGATAGGCTGTGGTACCATATATTCTTTGAGGGCAGAATATGCACATGGCATACGATTGGGGTGTTTTTGTAAATTATTAATGGAAATAGAGGCAGGATGGATATAATCTAAGGTTGGCAGAGCAGCTGTTCCTTGATGTTTGGAAAATTTTCCCTAGGAGAAGTGGCAGTCTCTGTGCTGAATTCAAGACCAGATGTATTTTATTTCTTTAACTAGGTAAGCTCTGGGCGCATGTGAGCACTGTATAAGTGATTCGTGTAGTCAGTTTTTCATATTGTATATTTCTGTATGCTACAGAAGTGTGTTATTTATGTATTTACATTGTTCATGGATCATGTCTAAGCAGGTTACCAGGACCAGAATGCTCACTCTGTTAACAAATAAGCAAAATATGATTTCTGTTCTTATTGTATTGTAAATGTCAATAATGTGCAGTATTTTTTTTTTTTTTTTTGCCTAATGGCTTGGGTCAAGGCTGAAAAGTTTCCCTGGTGAAGTTCACCCAACACTTCACTTTGTTTAAAGCATGTGTGTGTCATGGTGTGACAAAGCAGTAATTTGGGTAAAAGTTAAATTTACAGTATTATGGCATACCTTTGTGCGGAAATTTCTTCTGAAAGTATTAGCCTTGAAGTTGCAGGGTCCGTGGTTCAGTCCTTACTTCTAGTTAATGATTTTGTATATTTGCATATTCTCCCTTTGTCTGCCTGGGTTTTCACCAGGTACTCTGGTTTCCTCCTACCTCCCAGAACACACCATATTGGATGATTATTTAAACTACACATGCACACACACTCTGTGTTTCTTTGTGTGTGTGTACATATGTGTATATATATGTATATATATATATATATATATATATATATGTGTGTGTGTGTATTGTTTACAATCATAACCTGGAAATGCACTCAGCCGAGTAACAGATAATCGAAAGTAGACTTTCAAAGAGGCTAAACATCGAAACTTACCATACCAAAGCTTGAATATCGAAGTCCATACTCATGCATACATGCAGGTCAACGGCCACATTTTCAAAACGGTGAATATTGAACTCTCAACAGTACCATGGTTCGAGAGATGGAGGCTGAAAAATATTTTCATATTCGCTATTTAAGTTTGAGGATGTGATGACTCGACCGAGTGCATTTCCAGGTTATGTTAGTAAGGGCACAGGTTGTTTTATCAAACATTCAGTTGATCATCAGAGTGAACTGCAGGTTCTTTTTTGGGAATGTTCATTTTGGTGAATGTCCATTTTTTTCTGAAAGATGTAGATGGGTATGTATTTGGGTGTGAATGTGTTTAAGTGTTTGCAGGTTAGGGTTAGAATAAGGTTAAGTAAGGCTGTAGATTTAAGTGTTTTGTGTTCTTGTATCTAGTGTGGGTCCATGCTGTCTTGTGTAGTAGTAGTAATGTTACGGAAAAGGTTTTTCTACGATTAGGGACAGGGTTTGGGTTAACAAATTAGTACATGGGGCGAATACTAAGACTACCACTAATCATAAAAATAGGTCTGAATGCCGTGTTAGAGTTTTTGTTTACAGATCAAAAAGGCAATTGTTTTCTTTTTGCAGTCTTGTACATTTTGGTATTGTGGGTGTTCAGTAATTTTATCAAAATGTTTTCATTGATCTTGGGAGTTTCAATATTTTGAACAGTCATACTGTAATCGTATGTGTTTGGATTTGTTGGCATGAGTATTATAAAGACATAAAAAGTAAAAAGGCAACAACAGTCAGAAGCCGTGTAGCTGAAACAGTGGTATGTGTGTGTGTCAGCCTGTTGGCACAAGAAATCTTGACAAAGCCAAAAATAATGGTGGTAACAAAGGCCCAAAAATAGAGGCAGATTTTTAAATATTGATGTTATGTGATCCTATCTCGCCTACATTCTGACTGATGGGTTCGGAGCCGATCCTCGGCTCCGACTCGGCACGCTTATGCCAAAGAACGAAGTCTCTTATTGGCTGAGCTTACTATATCCCAGGATGCACCACTACCAGTCCCCCAGATCTCGTTTGCCGCTAACAAGCAAAGACGTGGTCTCGAGCTTGGCTGAGCTAAGTAGTGTTTTTTTCACTTACTTTCCTGTCAGGGATTTCCTAAAATTTCAACAAAAAGCTGTTTTAACAGCTATCTCGTGTTTTTGTGTATGAGTGAATATTTTTTGTAAAATATTTGTGTGGTGATTGCGTATTTTCTGACTAGAGGTCCCCTTTGAGTTGAAGGGCCTTCCCCTGTCAGTCAGTTGTCATTCAAGTCCCGTTTTATTTTAGGGTTCTTGGATCCTTTTAGTTATTTTTCTATTGTGACAGTCTTTGGTTAAAAAAAAAAAAAAAAAAAAAAGAATTTTTTCTGTGATAGTTAGTGTGTTTTGTTTTTGCTTGTTCACTAGATTGGTTGCCATAATGTCACAGGCTCCTAGGCCTTCAGGTTTTAAGAAGTGCACTAAGTGCAGTTTCAAAATGTCAATAACAGATGACCATTCTCTCTGTGTGTACTGTTTGGGCGCCAAACATTTGCAGGAGTCCTGTAGCGTGTGCCACGCGTTTTCCTCGAGGGTCCTCCAAGAGAGGAAAAATAAACTTATTTTAAAAGGCCTTATTAAACCCTCATTTGAAGAGGCATTCGCTTCCTCTCCTTCTCCTGCAAAGAAGAAAAGGGTGTCGGCCAGCCCGTCGGAACCGACCGCCAAAAGACATAGGCAGGCTTCTCCTTCGGCTCCACGGAACGGTCTGCCTCGATGCCTCCAGCCTCGACTCCTCTGGGTTCGGAGCCGACGGCTGGGGCCTCAAGAGGCGGGTCACCTTCATCGGCTCCACTGATCTTGGAGCCGATGAAGGTTGTCCGCTCAGACACTTCCTCCTCGGCGCCGAAGCCCTCTTCGGCACCGATGGAAATTGGTTTGGACACTCCTTCGGCGCCGATAATTATCGAGTCGATTCGGAGCCGGTCCCCTAGTCCCTTGGAGCCGTTGGAGAGGCCTACTCGGACCCGTTCGGTCTCTTCCAGGTCATCAAGGATGTCAGATTCGGACATAGACAGGGTACTCCAAAGACTTTTCCAGTCCCCAGTCTTTCAGAAATTAGTTTCGGCTCCGACCCAATTGGCTTCGGAGCTGATAGCCCATTCCATTGCCATTCCTCCTCCGACCGTTTCGGCTCCGTCGGAGCAGGTGCTGATGGAGCCAGTGGAGATCCTAGGGTTGGCTCCGACCCTTACTCCAACCCCAGCCTTCGGGTCGGAGTTTAGCACACGGACTTCTTCGGCCGGGCCCGGGGGTGACGTTTCGGGACCAATGCAGTCGGTTCCAAGCCTCCCTCTCGGTGCTTCGGCCGCGGGACTTCCGTCTGCTATCATGGCTCCGGAGACTGGACCCTCCCAGGATTCTGGGGGTCCGGCCTTCAGAGCTATGAGGAGTGCCTTGGCCAAATCTTCTTTGGCCATCTCTACGGCTTTACCGACACCTTCCCTGGGCATGGAGACTGGGTCTTTGGCAGTTCCCCTGTCTCTAGGCAGCGGAGCCCGGGGCCTGAGGTTACCCCACTGGGGTTCCCTCCTCCTGAGGGTCTTTCGAGTTGTCTTGGAGGAGCCCCCAAGGAAGAGATCGTGCAAGAGGAAGCACGTAGACTCCCCCGATGAGTCTCTTACATCGGACACTGATCTTGATGATACGGAGGGGTCCCCAAAGTCGTCCTCGGATGATGTCTCATTTGCAGACATTCTAGAGATCCTCAAGCAACGAGGCGGCTGGAATTCCAAACCCCCCTCTGCTGATGAGTCGGTGTTCCTCAAGGCCTTCGGGGCTCAGCCCTCCGCCTCCTGGGTGTCTCCGCCCTTCGACGAGCTCCTAGATTTGGTTTGTCGGAGGGCATGGGAACATCCAGATACTGTGGAACCAGTGCCTTCTCGCCCTAACAAATTTTTGTCTGCCCCACCCGAGAAGGTGTTCTTAAAGGCGTGGCTGTAGATGCCATGGTGGTGGCATCTGCTACCCAGCAGGACGTGGCAGAGGCTTCGACGTCCGTCCATCCTCCTAATAAGGAGTCTAGGAGCATGGACCGTGCGGAAGCGCACCCTGAGTTCAGCGGCCTTTACTCTGAGGTCCCTGAATTATTTGGCACATTTCACCAGACTACAGAGGGATCTGGTTAAGGAGCTCTCAGACTCCCTCTCAGGTAACCTACCTGAGCAGCTAGCCCAGTCGGTTGGCTCTCAGTTGGCTACCCTTACCTCGATTTCTAACTCGTCCATGAGGCTCATTTCATATGCGGCCGAAGGCGGGCAGAGCGGCAGGCACAGGCGTGGCTCTCTGAAGACAAGCCTGGCTCCGTTGTGTCATTTCGGAGGCCTTCAAGTCTTCCTTTGCCGACGCCTCCCTTTGATGGGTCCTCTTTGTTTGGACCCAAGGTAAAGACACTCTTACCGCTGTGAGCAGGAGGGAAAGACTTTATCTGCCGGAGCACGATTTTCCACTCCCTTCGGCCTTATCCCAAGGCTAAAAGAGGAGGGAAGATGTGGTTCCATAAATCACAGAAATTCTTTCCTCAACAGCAGGAAGATTCCCCTTCCAGAGGCAGAGGAGGGGGAAATTTTTCTGGGAGATGCCATCCCAGAGGCGGCAGAGGCCCCCGCAACACTGGAGACCGCGAGTCCTTTCGTGGCTCTTCAGCCTCCCACACTCCATGAGGGATTGCCCGGCTGTGCTGCTCGAGCCAGTCGGGTGCCGTTTTTCCAAGCACCTAAAAGCCTGGGAGTCTATTACTCAGGACAGCTGGGTGCTTCAGATTATTGCCGGAGCTTACACCATTCCCTTCACACGCCCACCCCCACCGTCCAAAAAAATCCCGGACCCACCACCCAGTCAAAGGGAAATTGCAGCCGTAGAAGCTTCAAAGCTGCTAGAAAAGGAGTCATCCAACCGGTCCCCACAGACCAGATCGGATCCGAAATTACTCAAGGTTCTTTTTAGTGCCAAAAAAGACAGGGGACCTGAGACCCATTTTGGATCTCAGCAAACTAAACCAGTCCGTCATGAAGTCCAAATTCTGAATGGTCACTTTACAATCCATTCTCCCATTGTTGGAGAAAGATGTTTGGATGTGCTCCATAGATCTCAAGGACGCCTATTATCACATACCGATACATCAGGCGTCCAGGAGGTATCTGCGCTTCAGCCTGGGAGACAGTCATTTCCAATTTTGTGCACTGCCCTTTGGTCTCACCACAGCCCCAGGGTGTTCACCAAGTGTTTGGCAGTAGTGACTGCTCACCTGAGGAGTCTCGGATTCCAAGTGTTTCCCTATCTGGACGACTGGCTCCTGACTGCCACCACCAGGCATCTACTACTAGAGAACCTACAAGCCACCATCTCCTGGGTGCTTCCCTGGGAATTACATTCAACTGGTCAAAGTCTGTCTTGCTGCCTTCTCAGCGCATAAGATTCATAGGAGCAGAGATAGACTCAAAATTAATGCGAATCTTCCTTCCTACCGAAAGGATACAAACATTACAAGATCAAGTCCGAGCCCTGCTTCTAAGATCCAAAGCCCCAGCCAGGATGGTCCTGCAACTTTTAGGTTCAATGTCTGCCACGGTTCTCCTAGTTCCTCTGGCAAGGTTGCACATGAGGATTCTCCAGTGGCTATTATCAACACAATGGTCTTTTCAGGATCTCCCCCTCAATCATCACATACTGATTACAGAAACGTGCAAACGGGACCTCCGCTGGTGGCTTCTGCCATCCAATCTGAATCAGGGAAGACCCTTTGTTATACCCCTCCGGTGGCCACCTTGACAACGGATGCCTCCCAGACGGGGTGGGGGGGGGCATTGTCTGGGCAGGTCAGTTCAGGGTTCTTGGCTTCCAAACGAAACATTTCTCCATATCAATGTGTTGGAAATGAGGGCTGTACTTCTGTCCCTACAAGCCCTCCACAAGTTTCTCCCTCAAGGCATTATCGCCATCCACACAGACAACATGTCGGTGGTCTGGTATCTAAACAAACAGGGAGGGACCAGATCTTACCCCTTTGCAGAGAGGCCATGAGGGTGTGGGAATGGGCAGTGGCTACCAAGCGCTTCCTGGTAGCGACCCACATTCCAGGAAAATCCAATGTATTAGCAGACAGACTGAGCAGGACTATTCTCTCTCCTCACGAGTGGTCTCTGAGCGAAACAGTAGCAGCTCAGATTTTCAAAGGTGGGGACTCCGTGCTGTGACCTGTTTGCAACACCACAAACACAAGTGCAAAAGGTTCTTTTCCTTGACCCCGCGTCAAGGGGAGACAGCTACGGATGCTCTAGTCCAACCTTGGCCTACAGGACTGCTTTATGCTTTCCCTCCGATTCCACTCCTCCCCAAAGTCATCCAGAAAGCTTCCCAATTGGGGTCC
Source organism: Protopterus annectens (assembly GCF_019279795.1). NCBI lineage: Eukaryota > Metazoa > Chordata > Ceratodontiformes > Protopteridae > Protopterus > Protopterus annectens. The sequence goes on from NC_056746.1 coordinate 797,194,869, forward strand.
ACAATGATTCTAATTGCCCCGTACTGGCCTCGTCAGGTATGGTTCCCCTACCTACAGAAATATACCCTGGACGGTCCTTGGTTCTTGGATCTAATTCCGGACCTTCTGGTTCATCAGTCGGGACAACAGCACCAGTCCCTTCACACTTTGAAATTAACAGCTTGGCTCCTCCTCTTCCGACTATAGTCAGAAATCACACCTTGGACCCGGAAGTTATTCACATTTTATCTTCAGCCCACAAACCCACCACTAAGAAATTGTATCACAGTAAGTGGAAGAGGTTTGCTATCTGGGCTCAACTCAGAGGCTTAGACCCTATTACTGCCCGATACCAGGGTCTTGAAATTTTAACATCCTTGTTTAATCAAGGATCTTCAGTCTCTACTATTAAAGTCCAACTAGCAGCTATCTCCAAATTTCACGATTCCATAGACCCACCGTTGATGAGCAGCAGATTATGTAAAACTTTCATGAAAGGTGCTGTGCTTTTAAGACCCCCAGTTTTCCATCCTGCGCCTCCGTGGATCTTGATTTGGTACTTCGTGCCTTAACATCTTCCCCCTTTGAACCGGCTGCTACATGTGATTTGAAATATCTGTCTTGGAAAACGGCCTTCTTAATTGCAATTACCTCTGCAAGAAGAGTTTCAGAACTTCAAGCCCTATCTATCAAACCACCGTACTTGATTTTTCACAAGGATAGAGTATCACTTAGGCCTAATCCATCTTTTGTCCCAAAAGTTTGTTCCAGTCTCTGTCTCCAACAGTCTTTAGAGCTACCAGTTTTCTTTCCAAAATTTTCAAACAAAGCGGAATACACCTTCCATACATTGGATGTTCACAGGCAATTGCACTTCTATCTAGATAGGACTCAACAAATTCGAAAAACAGATCAATTTTTTGTGTCCTTTTCAGATAATAAACTGGGTAAAACCATCACTAAAGCTACTATTGCCAAATGGATCAGAGATTGCATAACTCAGGCTTATTCCTCTTCAAATAAACAACTTACAACTTCTGTCAAAGCTCACTCTACTAGAGCTATGGCTACCTCTATTGCATTCCATTCCAAGCTCGCTATTTCTGAGATTTGTGCTGCGGCTACTTGGTCCAACCCGCACACTTTCATTTCCCACTATAAATTGGATGTGGCATCTAAAGGGCGAGCATCATTTGGTTCCACGGTACTCAGGAGTGTTTTCCAGTGAGCCACCCAGGATTTAGGTGCTAGGGACGCTGTCCCATCAGTCAGAATGTAGGCGAGATAGGATCACATAACATCTTTTAGTTATGTACTCACCATAACTTCAGATGTTTGGATCCATCTCGCCTACATTCCTAATACCCACCCTCCTTCCCCCTGCCTTGGAGATCAGAAGAGATTGAACGGTTTGAGTTCTACTGTTTTATCTTGTATCATCTGTCAGTGTTATATAAGCAGTGCATGCGTGTGTGCATGTATGCGGACAAACTAGATCTGGGGGACTGGTAGTGGTGCATCCTGGGATATAGTAAGCTCAGCCAATAAGAGACTTCGTTCTTTGGCATAAGTGTGCCGAGTCGGAGCCGAAGATCGGCTCCGAACCCATCAGTCAGAATGTAAGCGAGATGGATCCCAAACATCTGAAGTTATGGTGAGTACATAACTAAAAGTTTTTGTACATTTAGTAAATTGTTAAAATGACAGGACGATTTAGTGGCACAGCAAAAGGTTCTCTGGTTCGATTTTTGGCTTGCAGAGTCTACATGTCCTCCCCATGTTCACATGGGTTTCCTCCAGATGCTTAATTTTCCTCCCACATTCCAAAGACATGCAGTAGATGGATTGGACACACTAAATTGGCCGTAGGTATGAATGTGCATGTAAGTGTGTGGTTTGGAAGAGCTACCACGGCAGGGCTAGCCACCCAGCAGTGTGAACCTTGACTGTAGATGATTGTCACTGTTTAAGTGACATCCCAACCCCATATGTAAAAATGGGAAAAAAGGGTAATGGATGGATGCATGCATACTTTTTGTGAAAGTATATGAAGTCTGAAACTCATTATTTAGTGACTTCAATCACATTTACTTGCCAGAAAAAAAAATATTAGGAACAGACAGTAAATGTGATTAAAAAATGTGGACATTTTCTGAAAATCTGGAGAGTTGTGAGTTATGGACTGGTATGCCCTCAGGGGGGTGATTTGTGTATACCCTATTAGCCTCCTTTACAGAAGGTTTGATGTAAAGACTCTAGCTTGGCCTGGTCTTTCTTGCAGTTTTTAATGAATGGTTTGTGTGTGTGACTTTTTTCCCATGCTCTTTTACAGAAACTCAAAAAGTTGAATACAGTTGACTGAAAACTCGTTTGATTGAAGCACAATTGGAACTAAATTGTAGACAGTATGTGATAATATAATTTCTGGTCGTAGGAGTTGTTAGGGAATTAAGTCTAGAAGACTGTGTGGATTGGCAATGGCCAACATGTCACACCCCCATATCTGTAGATGTTTATGTACCAGTACTACTTCAATATTTATGTTTCTTATTCTTTTCTTCATGGTTATGTAACTGTGGAGTTAGTGTATGTAAGTAAGAAGGGCTTTTCCCTGCAGAAAAACATTTCTTTGTGGTATACTTACTGTACACAGTGTTTTCTATCAGTTGTGACTCAGTCAAATGAGTTTTCAGTGACTTGTGTTCAGTGATTTATGATTCACTCAAATTAGCATGCTATGAAATGACATAGATCTTACATGTACTTATATATATATATATATATATATATATATATATATATATATATATATATAGGCTTACTATCGCATAGTCGATCGCACATATGTGCAAAACTAATTTAGCATAACTGGAAATGCAAGTGCCACAATGTTGAACCGTACAATAGTGAGCCTTCGCTGTTGTAACGTTCGACATTGTGGTGCACTCCGCACTATAGTGGGGATCAGGAAATGTACCCTTTCCCTCACTGTAGTGTGATCTCGGAGTTTGTATATATAAGTAGGGGGGCAGCCCTCCCATATGGGGGAGTGCAGGGGGGGTTTGCCCCCCCTGCAAAAAGTGTTTTTCAGTGTTGAGCGGATGTGAGCATTTCAGTAAAGTCGACATTTTCGAAATTCGACTTTACTTAAATGGTTAGTTCGATATTTTTTGTTTAGTGTTCTGATTTCCGAGCATGTTTGCACATCTTAACACTCGAACACAATGGATTCTAGTATGTGATAGTAAACAATATATATATATATATATATATCTGTATAGACACACACGTGTGTTTGTGTGTCTCTCTACATGTGTGTGTGTGTGTGTGTGTGTGTGTGTGTGTGTGTGTGTATATCTTTGTATGCTTAGACAATCCAAAGATTCTTGTCAATCATTAAACAAATTAGCAGCTCCAAGGTGTAACTAAAAAAAAATTCTCACAGCTGTACCAGAGGTACTCGAGTCAAATCTGACAGAATTTAAGCTTTCCTCCACCTCAGGCTCCTCAGTCATTCTGAAATAATTTACCACCTATCCCTGATATGACGTTTCATATCCTAATCAACAGCACCCCATTCAGCTTAAAATCGTTGTCAGCAATATTCAGAATGTACGTGTAACCCATTTCTTTCCAAAAACACTTCACTCAGAGTTTCTCCTCTGTGGTACCAAAGTATTATCCAGACCTCTTGCATTTATTTTCAACATTTCCCTAACCTCCAGCATAATTTCCCATAGATTTAAACACTCACAATCTATTTCCCAAAGATCACCAATCCTACCTCTTCTGATGACTGCAGAGCAATCCTCAGCACATGTCCATTAACAATAATTATTGAAAAACTATTGTACCAACTGAGTCTGGATTTTATTCAGACTTATAAGCTATTGACCGACAGCTTGGATACAGAGCCAAATATAGCACTATCACAACTATTCATTTCCTGCTAGACTACATAATCTCCAACATGGAAGAGGATCTCTTGATGTAGTACAAAAACTTGCTTCCTGTGGCTTCTTCAGTGATGTTTGTTCTTGTTTAAAAACTGTCGTTCTAATAGAATATTTGTAGTCACCTCAGGTCAGCATTACTCAGAAATTGGTACCCTTTCTAAAGGGATACTTCAGAGCTCAGTACCAGTCCCTGTTCTTTTTTTCTGCGTTTATGATTTTCCCACTGACCTACCACAAACTAATTTATTACTTGATGCAGGTGATATAGTATTGAATACCTCACATAAACGGGCTTCTGTCGTTGAAAATTACCATCAGTCTACTGGTTTACTTTGGAGCTGCCAGGCTTCAAAAAGACCCTACTCTTCAACTGCTTATTTGTAATCCAGCAGCATTGTCAAGACAGTCGTGTTTGATCATATTCTATCCTTCCAAGCTGATATTGAACATAGATCCATAATGTTCTCCATCAGTTAAACTGGCATGTTAGTACTTCAGTCTCAAAAGACGACATTCTTGATATACCCCAGCTGAAATATGGGCTTCCAGTCTTTGCATTTACTTCTACCAGTAACTCCACAATACTTCATGTATCAGAAAACGAAATCCTTAGATTCTTCTGCCCAGCACAATGGAATGAGCATCACTGCTTCACAGCACAAAAAGATGAATGGGCCACTATTAAGCAGAGAACTACTTTCCTTCTTAGCGTTTTAGTGTATGAATTAGTGATTACAAACAAACAAAAACTATGCTCTTCAGATAATTTTTTTAGAAATCATAATGTCATATTACTGTGACCCGCCGTCATCTTGCTATTGGTCAAGTTTTTCAAATGTTGCTATTATTGATAAACTCTATTGCAAATACTCTTACAAATACTGTAAATGTTCTTGAAAATGTAGTTATTACTGTATGGGTAATGTTGATCAACATAACTATTACCTGTAACTGTAATTTCTTCTTTTTACTTTACTGTTGCTCATGTTGAACCTGGATTATAGGTGGTAGGTCCAAATAGCCAGCCCCATACTCAGTTAAAAATTGAAATTAATAAAACATAAATGAATGTTCTTTTTCAAAATCGTTTTCACCAAACTGGAACTGCCTGCCCAAAGAAATAAGATAAACTAGCAGTCTGTATCATTTCCGCAATCAACTCAAATCGTATCTTCAGAAACTATCCAAATGTAATATTCTGGACTAAGGATGACACCATTTTGAACTTGAAGCATCATATTTCGTACACCTCATATGCCTGCTTGTTGCTGTTATTTGCTCAATTGTAGTAAATCTGCACTTTAAATGCACCGTGCATCCTTTCTGTCTACATGGTAAAAGCAGCAATTTCTGTTGAGTAAGCGTATCGTTATATGGAAATATGCATGCTGTTTTCTTGTTTATGTATGTCCAAATGTGGTTGTTTTACCTAATTAGGTATCTTCTGTAAAGTTTGCAAATTCCAATGTACCTACTCCAAACTATTTTTTCCTTTTTGTTCATTTAAATACTGATTATATTACAGCTAAAGTGCCTCATTCTAAAATTAACTGCCATATATTTACCTTTGTATGTATTACAACAAAATATACCATACTTCTTGTTTGTACTTGCTTTTCAGCCCAGGAAATGTTTAAAAAGAGCCCGGTTCATTCACACCATAAAGAAACACAAATAAATGTATGCATGTGCGTATCTGCATACAAACAGAAATGGGCTAAGGCTAACAGAGTATTAAAGGTAAAAAATGAAAATGTATATCGTACATTTTCAGAAGCTCTGTTGCAAAGGCATAAATAACCGTAATTAAAAAGATGTTTTGTTAAGTTTCAGGTAGAAGATTAAGTCCCCAAGTATCACTTGTGCAGTCTGATTGAAAGCAGGGTAGAGATTTTTTTGTAGACTTAAAACATTTCTCTGGTTGTACTGCTTGTAATTCAGTGGTGTAGCTTCCATCTTGATTAGGATCTTCATAATCCTGTAAGTGATTGTAATCTTTTTTCTTCTCTAAGTCCTCCAAGGGAACAACCCAGTATTAAAATGCAGGTCCGTGTACTGGTCTTGTAAATGTCTCAACTCCATCCCTTCTAATCCTTCCCAGTAGGTAGGCTACAGACTCATATTGGCTACCTGGGTTAAATGATGTGTGTGCACCCACCCACCCACATCCACCCTCCCCCAAAAAGAAAACTTAACAGTGAACTCATCACTTAACAGTGCAAGTCTGCCCTAGCCACTTCTACGATTGATTTCCTGCACTCCATTAGAGCTTGCTAACATAGCAGGCTGGGCTGCCTCTCCTGTCCAACACAGGTGAGCAAGTTGCCATCATCTTCCTAAGCTCAGCCTCCCAGCCTGGCGTCTTTAGCACCTATGCTAATAATAGAACATGGGTCACCTGAACTGTGGTTATGTTTTCAGCCCTCTGAGTCACAGTCCAGGCTGAAATTGATCACAGTTTTGTATAAAAATTTAGTAAAATGTTTTGTTTCTCATTACAGAAATTAAATTATTATTATATCAACTGACTACTTTCATTAACTATGAACTTCATGCTTAAAAGGCCCAGCAATATAGGTGCTCAAGCTTGTTGCTGGCCACTGAAAGTGTTAAGGGCAAATTAAGCATGCTGTGTGTTCTATATACCTGAATGATATGGTGTGTTTACAAATTGCTGTTGTGGTACAACTATAACTTTTTTGACTCTTTGAGTAAGTGTCCCTCCTTTAGTTTGGCATAAGTTATGCAGAACTCTCCATGATATGTATAAAACAAAAAAGAGAAAACTAGTTGTATGTGAATGATACCAGCTGGTGAATTACGAAAATAGACTGCTGTCATAACTACTAATGTAAGATCTGTGTCAAGGATCACTTTGCATTCCTTTTAAAAATAAGTATACAGGATTCAAGCTGGTATTGCTTGTTTAAACCACAGTTTGTTTTACTTTATGTTGTCTATATGTAGGCACACACACACACACACACACACACACACACACACACACACACACACACACACACACACACACAATAGAAAGGTAGTGAAGTGCCATATTACTTTAGTTCATACTCAGATATGATTTTGGTGCATCATTAAGTAAAAAATGTCAACATTTTTTTATTAATTCATAAAGTTATCTTCCACTGACTAAATGTAGTTTGTATTGCTTTGTTACTCAAAGTTAATGAGTAGTGGAGTATTAGTTGCCAAATACTGTGTTATTGTTCTAAGGTTTGTATTTAAAACAGTATACATACATAGTGCATGTGTTTTTTTTATAATTGCACAGTTATACATGTGTTCATTTTTGCAGTACTAATTAGGTAGTGTTGTTTTATGTAGACATCATTGTAAACACACACAATTTAAAATTACTTACACTGGACAGATTGCCACCCTTGTAATCAGCCGAAGTTTGATTTACAAGTTCGCTGGATATGATCTGGTGCATTCCAAAATTGTTTGGTATTGTGTGTGTGTGTTGGGGGGGGGATCCATGTCTTGCGTATGCCTGTCAGTGACACAGACTTTCATCAGTATCTGGCCATGGGAGACCAGGATTGTACTAACTGCCTGTACCTTCATACTTATTTGTGGAGGTGAATAGTTCACTTTACAGGAATGCTTTTGCCTTTCACTAGTTTAATTGAGGACAACCACCCTCAAAAAGGTAATTTGGGTGTATCTCTGTTTAATCAGCCATTATAATTTGCCTGTTTAGTGTGCATTTGTATGATGATATAATAATCTTCCCATACATGATCAGAAAGGAGCATGTGTCTCTTGGTTTTACTTTGATCTGCATAAGACTCTTGGTAAAGAGAAGACAAATACAGTTTTAGAAAGCTATACAGTTGAACTGCATTCTTGGGATTTTTACATTTGTAGGAATGAACTCCCGAGTATTAATATGACAGATGTATACATTCCTAAAGTGTATTTTCCAGGTTGAAAGCATATACATTTTATGTTACAGTGGAATGATGACTTGTTTTTAATTGATTTTTAAACTTCTTCTTACAGGGTTCCTGGGGATCTGGAAAGGAACAGTACAGCAAAGAGCTGCTTGTGTCATCCCTGTTTGCAGCAGCTAGCCGCAAAAGAAGGAAATACAAAGAAAAACCTCAACCAAGTAGCTCAGAAGAAGATCTGGATAGTGTGTTTTTTAAGAAAGATCCTTCAGAGCAGCCTCACACTGAAATGACCGAGGGAAATGCTGGTAATACTGAAACTGCACAAGAACCGGACACACTGAATCAAAATAAGGAAAGTAACTATGACAGAAGAATAGATTTTTCACCAGACACAAATTCCAAAGCTCTCAGGACAAAATCAGAACAGTATTCCCCATCATTCCAGCAAAAACTTTCAAAATCCCCTCTCTTCAGCTGCAGACCACTTAAGCAAATAGATGGGTGGAAGACACCTATTTTGCGGACATTCTCACAGACTGATGATGCCACATCTGATACTGGTACATTGCTGAGTAGTTCCTCACAAGCTTCCCTCAAGTTTCGGTCCAGAAAGTGGACAAATCCTGAAGTGAAGGGCAGTGAGTTCATTGCTGCTGATGTGAGCTCAATCACTTCTGACTATTCCACAACCTCCTCAACAACATACCAAACTGGCATGGATTCAAATATACTTAGTCCAGAAATACAGTCAGTAACTGAAAGCAAAGGTGATGAGGCTGATGATGAACAGAGTGAATTGATTAGTGAAGGGCGCCCAACAGAAACAGACAGTGAAAGTGACTTCCCTGTTTTTGCTGTGCGATCTACTTCTGAAAAAGTTTGTAAGGCTTTTTCACAAGAGAAAACAAAGGTTGGACGGACTAATTCAGAAGGAAGTGAAGTAACTCCTACAGAAGGCAGCATAACACCTAGGCTGGACAGCAAACGATTTAGTTCTCATAAACTTATAGAATGCGATACATTATCTAGAAAAAAGTCCATTAGACACAAGACTGAAACTCCATGTTCTGTAGAGACAAAGGGTGAAACCGATGTAAGTAAGAAGTCCATGGTGAGTGAGATAGATGAAAAGGAGAAACTGAAGAGCAGTTTGACTTCCTCAACAAGTAATGATCCTGAAAAGCAAGAACCTGCTTGGAAATTAAAAATAACAGAAAGATTAAAACTCCGGCTGAAGACTTCTGCAGATGATATGTTTGGTATAGGAATAAATAAATCAAATTCAACAGAGGTGCGTAAAGGCAAAAAAATTAGACGAAGACACACTATGGGAGGACAGAGAGATTTTGCTGATCTTGTTGTAGTTAATAAATGGAATGCTGAGGGGTTGAAGATCTCTCAGAATAATGGGGACAGAGAAGTAGAATTATCTGCAATGGATCGTCTGAAACCTAAATGCCAGTCCCAGGATCTTTCTATTGCACAGTGGCTTGCTAGAGAGCGTTTACGTACTAACTCACCTGATCTGAACACAAAAGAAACATCAGAACCTCAACATCTGAGTACTTACTTAAGTGAAGGATCTCATCCAGATCTAGTGACTACCCAGGATGATACTGGAAGTACCAGCAGTTTGTCTCATAGACCTTCACCATCGCAATCACCAGGTCCCCAGTCTTCTGATCAGGTCAATGGTGACAGTTACCAGAACAAAAGTAAAGGCAGCTTTAGTCCTGCTGTTGATGCTCATCCCCATAAGCTGTCTGGTACCCAAGTAGTTAGATCTCGATTTTATCAGTATCTCTGACCTGATGCACTTGTTCATTGGTGATATTCAATGTGACTTATTTCACCTATAGATATGGAGATAATACTGTATTCCACTTTACCAGTAAATTTTAATTCTAAAGTATTTCATGGAGTCTTTGGTCTTGTGAATTGAATACAAAAGCAAAATGATTATTTGCCATTACCTGCCCAAAGCAGGTGTAGCTACTTGAGCACTTGATCACTAATTGTATTTAAATTCAGGACACCAGAAACTCCTGATGTCTTTTTCATATTTGCCTTATGTTTTTTGATAACCCTGTGTTATACCTGGTTGTCATCTTAACGGATTTTTAACAGCCTTTTAAATGGGCTGATTTCTAAGCTGTGCATTGTGGAACGTCTTTGCAGTGCACCACATCATCTAGAGTACATCAGTGAAACCAATATATGGAGCTGTCACAGAAATGTTAAGCTAAATGTTGATGCAATATATACATGTGCACATACACATGGTCCATCAGTAGAGGATCACTACACATCTTGGCAACTGACACGACAGAAGTATGCAAAAAGAAATCTGAATTTAACACTTTAGTGTAGTCACTAACAAGTGCCTCATCATTGTTTTCAATTAGTTAGGGTGCCATATTGTATTTTGTTCATCTAGAAAAAATTACTGTGAACATATGAAAGAACTTTAGAACTCTGTTGGTAACAATGTTCATTATATTTTACAGAATTTCATAGATGGGATTCAGAGCTTCCAGTCTATAGACATTCCACTTGGAACTCTTTAAAAAAGAGTTTTATATTCAGACTTTTAATACAGTTTTTGTTTTTTATGTGACTTGAATTTTTAATATTTCTGTAAATGAAGTAACTTAAGTGTACATAATTCATGTGTATCTTTCTGTTCAGATATAAGTTTTGATACACTTTGTAACATAGGCATGTAGATAGTGTACCCTGGATAAAACTGGTTCTTTCATTTAAAGAATTTGTGCATGAAAACATTTCTCAAAAATGGATATTGTATCATGCCTGTATTCATAGCCCTCTTCCCCAAAAAGAAAAAAAAAAAAACACTGGAAATAAAATTCTGTTTTGTTGATCTTGTATGATATACTTTTTAAATCTACCAGTCTTATAGTTAAGAATTTTCGGTACTTTTCCATTATTTGGGCAACACTTTCAACGAGATCCTTCAGCTGAAATCCAGTGCCTTAACACGTCTGTTAACCAGATATGTGTAAAAATTGTGTGTGTTAAAAATAATTTTTTTAAAATAAGTTATTTTTAAGTTTACGACACAGCTGGTTGGCAGATGTGTTAAGGTACTGCATTTATTTTATTTATTTTTATTTATTTTACATTTGTTGACCGGGCTAGTCCATCTGGATATATGTCCATTTTCAGTAGAGGGCCGGGGAGAAAAGCTCCAATGAGTATTACATGGTTTAAGAAGGTGTTCCAAAAGAAGTAATAAATATAAAACTAACAGTAAACAACTAGTATATATATATATATATATATATATATATATATTTTTTTTTTTTTTTTTTTTTCAGGAAATTGCAAATTACAATCTTAGAACCAAAAAATACATAAATTACAACCTAAGTGATGTGCTTCACAATAATCATTACAATACAAAAAATCAGTACATAAATTTTATAAGAGGAATGCTGAAGTGTAATGAGAGGTAAAGAAAAGCTGAAAGGGGTGTAGAGAGAAAAAAATAGGGAATAAGAAAAGTAAAGAAAAAAGGAGAACAGAGTAAGTCTAGTTATTTTTCCAACAGAGTTTGAGAACAGGCAGTCACCTGCAGAGTTATTAGGACATAGCCATTTTATTGAGGTACTGTGTAGATGGGTCTAAAAAGTGGGGGAGAGGTCTGGGATCAGATATCTGAGAGTTGATTATACCATATTTTCCACCAAAGTTGGAGAACAGGCAGTGCCCTGTTGAGTTATAGGGTGTAGTAGGGAAAATAAATGGCAAAAGACAAGAAAAGAAATAGTATTAGTCTGGGTTACTACAGGGGTATAGCCATTTTGTATTGAGATACAGTTTTAGATTCCTTTTAAAAAGTGGGAGAGAAGTCAGAGATGAGATATCTGAGGGTAGTTTATTCCATATTTTTCCAACAGAGTTTGAGAACAGGCAGTCACCTGCAGAGTTATTAGATATGGTTGTTTTGATCAATAGTTTGTTTGAAGAACGTAGCTGTTTCTGATTATAATAAGGTGTGATGTGGCAAGAGAGTATTGGAGTTTTGGTGGGTTGGTGCAGGGTTTTGTGGGCTATTATCAGTTGTTGAAGTTCGAGCGGATTAGGAAGTTCTAGCCAACCTAGTTGTTTTAGGTTCAGGCAGTGATGTGTTCTAAAAGGGGCAGCTGTAGCAAATCTAGCAATATTATTGTAAGATATTACTAGCTTTTTCAGGTTTTTCTTTGATAGATTGGTGTATATGGGGGAAGCATAGAGTAAAGTAGAGAATAGGTGAGTTCTGGCTAATGTAGTTCTTGCAAGTGGATTAAGAAAGGGTTTGATTCTGTATAGGGTTCCTATTTTTTTGTTCACTGATTTTATAGTAGTGTTGATATGATTGTCAAAGTTTAGATTGTTGTCTATTGTTATTCCTAATAATTTTGTGGTAGCATCAGGAGAAATGATAGTACTGTCATTGGAAGTGATAGTGAAGTGTAAGGGGATGTGCCTTCGGGTAGGTGTGAAGAGAAGCAGTTTAGTTTTCTTGGGGTTAAGTAGTAGGCAGCGATGTGAGAACCATTGTTCTACAGTGTTAAAGGCTTTTTGGGTAAGAGACTGGAGTTCTGTTTGAGAGGTAGATGTACAGATAATGGTAGAATCATCTGCATATTGAATACAGATAGTATTTGGGATAGCTGATTGCAGGTCATTGATAAAGATGGAAAAAGGAAGTGGGCCTAAGATGGAGCCTTGTGGCACCCCAAGAGAGATGGGAAGATGATCAGATAGTGAATTTTTCCAAAGTACTGTCTTTTGTCGGTTTTCAAGGTAAGATTTAAACCAAGTTATGGCAGGAGTATCAAGTGAAAGAGAAGTCAGAATGTGCAGAAGTAGTTGGTGGTTCACCATGTCAAAGGCTTTAGATAAGTCGATGAAGAGTGCAGATGAAAGACTATTTTTGTTGTGATTAAAGTTGATGGAGTTTGTAAATGAGAGCAGTGCGGTGGTGGTACTGTGGGAAGGTCTAAAACCATGCTGACAATTGACTAGTAGGTTGTTTTGTAGAAGGTGGTTTAGCAGTTGTTTATGGATACATTTTTCCATAATTTTAGCAATGGGGGATAATAGTGCTATAGGACAATAGTTAGAGAAGTCCTTAGAGTTTCCCTCTTTGTGTAGTGGGATGATATGAGATATCTTCCAGATTGAAGGGATAGTTCCTTCATTAATAGATCTATTTATCAAAATAGAAATGGGATAGGCAATGTCTTTAGCTCCTATTTGCAGGAACTCAGCAGGAAGTTTGTCTGCAAAGGGGGGTGGTAGGTTTAAGTTTTTGGAGTAAGAATGAGATAAAGGAAGTAGGAATAGGTAGTAGATGAAATGTGGGGGGTGGATTAGCAAAAGATGGAAGTAGCTTAGAGGTATCAGGAGATAGGTGACTAGCAAGAGTTTGAATATTATTTGTGAAGAAAGAGTTGAAAGCGTTAGTTGTTTGTGTGGGATTGTCTGGGTTAGAGTCTTGTGGGTCGGGTGTTATAGATTGTCCTGGGGATAGAAGATTATTAATGCTGGTCCAGAATTTTTTAGGTTCCTTGTTGGATGCTTGTTGTAGATGAAGGTAGTAGTTCTTTTTGTCTGTCAGGATGGCCTTTTTTGTACTATTTCTACATTCTCTAAAGGTTTTACGGTCAGCCAGGTTCTTAGTGGTACGCCATTTTGCCCAGGATTTGTTTCTGATAATGATTTTTTGTCTAGTATTGTTGGTCAGCCAGGGGGCTGGTTTGGCTTTGGTTCTGATAGTACGTATTGGTGCGTGCTGGTCAAGAATAGCAAAGAATGTGGAATTGAAGTACTGTACTGCATCATTAAGAGGAAGAAATTTTAGAGGAGACCAGTTACATTGTCTCAGTTCTGTCAGAAAGGATTCTGAGTTAAATTGCTTTTTAGAACGTAATGTTCTGACTGTGTTTGGAAAAATTAGATTGGTTTTATGCCTAATAATATATGTTAAAGAGTGGTCACTTAGATCGTCTGGAAGGGAGCCAGTTTTATAGGTTTGTTGGGGGGTGTTAGTAAGTATCCAGTCTAAAGTGGTATCCTTGTTATTGATTTTATTAGTTCTGGTAGGGCAGGTAATTAGTTGAGAAGCCATGTAGGTTTATGTGGGAGGTGGGGTTTGAATTGTTACAGGAATTCCAATTAATATTTAGGTCACCTAAGATTAATGTTTCTTGTAGGAGATTAGTGGAGAGCCAACTGAGGATATTCTCAAGAGCATTAATGTTATTTCCTGGGGGAAGATATATACAAATTATGTATATAGCTTTTCTTTTGTTGACTTGAAGTTTAGAGCAAATTATTACGGCACTATTGACTAGGGGAAGGTTCAGATTTATAGCTGGGTTTTATAGAGAATTGCTACACTTCCCCTTTTTTTTTGTTGAGCGGTCAAGTCTAATGATGTCATACCCAGGTGGGGCTGACCAATCATGTTGAAAGTGTTTCCCTGATAAGTAACAAACAGAGAAATGAAAAAAGAAAAGTAAATGCAGCATGTCTGGTTAACGTAAGGTTTTTTTGTTTGTACTAGTGTCCTAATATCATTATATTTGCCGTAGAAGAAATTAAAAGGAACTATGTACCTGTAAAGTGTCGTACTGTAAATCTCCTGCCTGCAGTTCACAACTCATGAGCTGATTGGCAATCACAGACAGCACCTCCGTGTTCGAAAGTGGATGACATTCATAATTTTTAAAATGTGGTATGCATTCTTTCTTTAAGTTTGGAGTAACTGTACATTACAATTTTACTTTAATTTCCCCTGTGCTATAATTATTATGTACATAATAACTTGCCACTTGAACTTCCTAACAACACTTAATTCCATTGGCAGGGATACCCTTTGAAATGTGCAGCTGCTACTTAAAAAAAAAAAAAAAAAAAAAAAAACACTACAAATCAGCTGTTTGTGTAATTCCAATGGCATCTTCGCAGGTAAAAGATGCCAAATAAGTGTACTGAAATAATTTCTATTGTTGATTTTCATAGGCTTACAGTAGTACAAATAACGAATAAATCCATTACTTCTCAGGTTTTCTGATACTGGAGCAACACTTAAGATGTGGTTGCTAAGGTTCGAATGCAGTATATTTTCCTGTCTTTAAGGAGTCACTGTAAAAACGTGCTAAATGGATAATATTTAGAGAAGACTTCTACATTCTATACACACATGTTGACATTAACACCTAGAAGACATGAAAATGGGAGTTCAGAGACCATATTTAGAGTGTTGCCCCGATAACGGAAAAGTACCGAATTTCAGTCATCTTTTCAGCAGCAAAACGTCTTCAAAATTAGTTTTTTGTTACTGTCTTTGGACTTTGAGTTTGATGGATTCCGCCAAGAAAGTGTACCTGCCCTGAATAGAAAAGAAAAGTTATGAATAAAGGAGAGCCTGTGGAAGAAGTGGCCATTCTGCATTCTGTAAGGCCAATACATTGGCATATATGCTGAGAATGTAACAGGAAGGTACTACTAGATCACAGCAGTATGATTGCTGCTGTCCCAGAGACCCTACATACACAACAACCAAATAATCTGACTCCATAAAATGTAGTTTTATTATTTATGCAAAAATGTTGACCTGGATTTTTCATGCACTGTTGGCAAAAGCAGGAGGTTGAGCAACAGAGCTTGTGTGTACAAGGTGCTTGCTATACTGCACAGCCAGAACTTCACTTGAGAACTGATAACATTTCTTCAGCTCCTGCTTCATTGCCTGGTTACTAATGAGTAAGTAATATCAAACCTCATATCAGGACTACTGGACTGTGTAAACACAAATTTCATAACTGATAAGTACATTGTAAAACTGAATTGAATTCAGGCTGAATGGCTTCTCCTCATCTGTTTTATGCATGTGCACATGTGAACCTGCTCAGCTTTGTGGTAGTAGTAGATCTTTCCTTTATTATAGTATTTCTCTTGCATGTATATATGGATGTTGTTTGTCTCTTTCCTTGCATCCCTCTCAAAAAGGCTACTTTTAGCAACTTCTCTGACCTGATTTTTCCATTATGCTGGTATGTTACAGAAGCCCAAGTACAGGAATGAGTTGAAGAGTTGAGTAAGAGGTCAAGCAGTGGGGAAAGAATTAGATGACTTAGATCATCTGTCCTTCCCAGGAAAAGTCAGAGAGTCGCAAGCTGTGGACTGACTGCCAGGTGTATGTCCTCTGGCAGAGACATCAACTTATAATAATTCATCTCAGCTGACAATGGATGTCCCAAGAACCAAAGAAAGAACAGTGACTAAGGGAGTACACCATTAGCTATTCCCTGCAGTGGCAGGTCACTAGTAAAGAGTTTCCAAAGTTTCAGTCAAGGTTTGTCAGACTGTATTGTACAGAAGAGCGTGATGATCCAATGCAGGGTAAACATGATTCCAAAGAAGGAGTACTTTACACACTGCAGCTCTTTGTGTGTGTGTGTTTTTATTTTTATATATATGTATATATATATGTTCATAGGTTGATACTAGGCTATCTGCCCTAGGGCATTTATAAGCCTAGCCAGAGTGTGTTTGGCTTTCGCCACCCTTTTAGATTAGTTGACTGTGCCTCTGTATAGTAGGTCACAGAAGGTAGCCCTTTTAAGGTTAGTTTACTGTACCTCTGTCAAGCAGGGACACAGAAGAGATCCCAGGGGTAAACTTACAATCTCCCATCCACTCGTCAAGATTTCTCTTGAAGAGGGTCAGTGAGGGGCTCTGCCTCACATGGATTGGGATTTTGTTCCAGAGTGAGGGGAGCCTCTGGGATATGAATCTGTCCCTCCAGCATGTCCTATTTATTTCTGTGCTTAGGTTCAAGTCCCTGGAGCATGTAGCTCTAAGGGATTTGGATTTCCTGAGGTGAAGCATGTCCATTAATTCTGGGTTGGACATGGCTTTATACGTCAGACACAGATCGCCTCTGAGTAGGCTGTACGCAACTGAGTAGAGCTGGAGTTTCTTTAGCCAAACTGCATAGGGCATCTGTTTGAGTCCCTTGATCCTCTTGGTGAGGTACTTTTGGGGTCTTTCCAGTTGCTGCAGGTGTCGGGTAAGGTACATCCCAAATGGGGCATTGTATTCAATTATGGGCCTGATAAGTGATGAGTAGAGGGGCACAATGACCTCTCTTGATCTAGATGTGAACCCTTTCGTGATAAGGTGGGCTATATAGAAGGTCTTTCTAACTGCTTTGGCAACATGATTGTCAAAGGAGAGATTGCTGTCTACTTGGGTCCCCAAGTCCCTAATTACTTCTTCCGTACTTAATGGATTACCACCTATGTGGTAATTTGTGGGCACTTTGTTTTTCCCAAAGGAAATGACTATGCACTTTTTGGCATTTAGTTTTAGGCCGTGGCTCTGGCACCAGTAATCCGTCTCTGTGAGACCCTTTTGGAGGATGCTTGTGTCAGCCGGAGAGTCGATTATGGCACCCAGTTTGCAGTCATCTGCGAACTTGGTCAACCATAGTCCACTCGGAGAAATATATACCGAACAAGAGAGGTCCCAGGACTGAGCCTTGTGGGATGCCACGTGTAACTGGTTTGGAGTCTGACTTGGCACCTGCTATTCTGACCATGTGGGTTCTATCCCTGAGCCAATTTGCAGCCCATCTTTTGACATAGGGGTTGATATTTAAGCTGGTGAGCTTATTTATGATGCCCGAGTGGGGTATTGTGTCGAAGGCTTTTGCGAGGTCCAGGTAGGCTGTGTGGACTACCTTCCCTTTGTCTATGGCTTTGGTAACTGTTTCAAAGAAGTTGTCCAGGTTCAAGAGGCAAGATCTGCCCTTAACAAAGCCAAATTGGGTAGGATCCAGTGTCTGGAGGTTCCCAATGTCTTTGTTTATGATTTCCATGATGATCCGCTCCATAGCTTTGCAGATCCGGCTAGTCAGGCTTATAGAGCGATAGTTTCCGGGGTCCGTTGTGGCACCACCTTTGTGGAGCGGGACCACTGTTACTGTACGCTATTCCTTGGGTACATATTCTGTAGTAAGGCTGAGATTGAACAGTGACCTTATATGAGGGTTTAGTTCTTGTTGGAGCTTGTGTAAGACGCAGCCCGGGACACTGTCTGGTCCCATTGATGCTGTGTTTTTTGCTTTGGAGAGGGCAGCTCTCAACTGTGCATCTGTGATCTCAGGAAGGCTGCACTCTGTTGGGATAGACATTTGCTCTTTTGGGGGGGAAGGGGGGGAGAAGTTTGCACTGAACCTTTCTGCCAGGATGTTGGCAATGTCTGTGGGTTCAGTGTATTTTTTGTCATTTTGCACTAACTCAGAGCATATCTGGGAGTTGCCTCCCAGGTTCCTGACATAACTAAAGAAGGCCTTGTGATCTTTATAGTGTCTTGTGCAATTTTTCTTTCGAAGCTGGACTTAGATGATTTTATGAGGGATCGTAGTTTCTTGCTAGTACTGATAAGAGACACCTTCCATTTTTGGGATTTTGCTCTATCATGTAGTAATTTTCTCCTGTTGTATAGCTTATTTATGGCCGGGGTCCACCAGACAGGTCTCCTGCCTTTGGAGGAGTGAGTCTTGGTTTTATTTGGGATAGCATGCTCCATGCATTCCTGTAGGTTTCCATATAATGCTTTTGTAAAGGATTCTGCGTTTTGGGCCGTATTTTCCACTGGCCTGGGGGCTTTGAAAGATTCCACCTTGGTTTTGAGAAGTGTGAAGTTTGCTTTTGAGAAGTTCTTCACCATGGTTTCCTTGGCTGGGGATGGGGACGGAATATGGATGTCCAGTGAGATTAGTTTATGGTCTAATCTTACCAATGAGGGGTATACCTCTGGTGTGGAACATTGAGACCCCATGTTGGTGATGACCAGATCCAATATGTTTTCCCCTCTTGTGGGATTGGTGACCAGTTGTTCCATAGCATTTGAGTTTATAAATTCTAGGAACCGTTGGGCGAGGGTGTTTGGGCTTGAGTAGTTTTCCCAGTCAATGTTTAGGTAGTTGAAGTCACCCAATATAATGGTGTTTGTAGGGACCATCATATTCTCCAGTGTTCTCAACAAAGCCGAGTGGGGTTCCTGTGTTTGGGAGGGTGGTCTGTAGCAGGCTACAAACTGAACGGCAGTTTTGCCCACTGTTAGTTGCACATGGATGGTCTCCGATGCTTTGTGCAGTGCCACTAATCTGGAGGTGTGGGTATCTTTGATAAATATGGATACTCCCCCTCCTTTTGTGGTTCGGTCCAAGTTTTGGGGCCGAAAAGCATGGTATGAAGTATAACCTGTTAGTGTTGGGGTGCTCTTGGGAGCCTTGAACCAGGTTTCTGTTACTGCACAGATATCGATATTCTCCATACTGAGGAAAGTCTTGAGTGCGTGCATCTTGAGGTTTAGACTTCTGGCATTGAGCAGCATTACCCTCAGTTTTTTTTCTTTGTGTTGTCTATGGAGGTGGGGTTTTCTTTTGAGCCTTGCTAAAAAAGGCACTATGGGGGAGGCAAGAGCCTTTGCCAGTATTCGAAAATATAAAACAAACCACGAGAGCTGGATTTCAGGATACAAAGTTTTATTCCGGTACCTCGGCCCAATGGCCTTCAAAGGAATAAAAAACACTTCACCAGAGACCATATATATACTTGTGCTGCATATCAATTAAACAATTACATAATTACATAATTAAGTAATTAAGAAGAGATTCAGCACATACCAAGAATTAAAGAAACAAACACAATTCTTGAAACCACTAACAATAGAATAAATAGTATATCAAAAAACTACTAAATATTTAAATTCACTTCTAAATTTAAACCTCGAGGTTTCAAAGTACTATATTTCAGAATAAATCTACTCTCTAAATTTAGTAAACTTTGTAAAAAATTGCCTCCAGAATATACACTTGGTTTAGCCAAAGCACAAAAATATAATGAGTCAACTGACCCATTATGTACATTATGAAAATGTTCAAATATGGGACTATTCATTCTAGCATTACGTACATGGTATGTGCTGAATCTCTTCTTAATTACTTAATTATGTAATTATGTAATTGTTTAATTGATATGCAGCACCAGTATATATATGGTCTCTGGTGAAGTGTTTTTTATTCCTTTGAAGGCCATTGGGCCGAGGTACCGGAATAAAACTTTGTATCCTGAAATCCAGCTCTCGTGGTTTGTTTTATATTTTCTTGCTGCTGTTGGTTCCTGTTTCCAGTATTCGAAAACCCAGAGGTGACAGGTGCAAGCCATCCCTAGCGAAGCAACGTGGCTTGTCGAGCATGTCATCCCAGGCTGACAGGCACTGGATCCCCTTTGAATGACACCAATACTTTAGCCAATTGTTAAAATTGATCATTTTGTCTTTATACTGTGGCATCATTCTTGGTGAGGGCAAGATACTACTCAAGGTCAGGGTCATACCAGCCTGGGCTACATGATCAGAGAGCTCCTCCATGTCTCTTTTTATGTAGTCCAGGGAGGTGCATCTCAGGTCATTCACACCAGCATGGACAATGACGGAGTCATATTTGTACTTACTTTGGAGTGACCCGAGTGCTTGTGTTATGTGGCGGATCCTGGCACCTGACCGGCAGCTTACAGTGATCTTCTCCTTGTTCAGTCTGGTGAGTGGGATGTCAGTGTGTCTGACAATAGAGTCACCTATTACAAGTGTATTAGGTGTGTTGTTTAGCCTTAAGGGCTGTGACTGTGTGGCACACTGACTTTGTGAGCTATGTGCTACGTGGGCATTGTTTCGTGGTAGGGGTTGCTTGGATGTCTGCCTTGGAGGTCTCTGCTGCTTAGGCACATTTTTATTTAGAGCCTCCGAGTATGTTTTTGTGTGTTTATGTGTTTGGTTTGCTGATGCGATAGGTCTATGTGAGACTGGATTTGTGGTGTGTGTGGTTACCTTCTCCTCCTGATTGGCTGTGCCAGTACTGGGTTGAGAGAGCTCTGCCTCCAGTTTGGCTATATAGTTGCATCTCTCACATATATTTGAGCTTGTTGGGAGGAGGAGAGGGTGGTCTGTATACATAAGGCAGTTGTAACATTGCCTCAAGATTCCCAGATTCACCAGCTGGACTGGAGAGTAAACCCGAAACTGACCTTTGGACATGCCTGGATAATATAGGGAACTACTTATTGACCGATCAGAAAGAACCAATAGGGAGCAAGTACGTAAAAGGAGTATAAGAGGGTGTGGTGCTTAAGTTTATTAGTGTTTACCTATGAGATTACTTATACGAGCAAGTGCAGGGCTTTAGAATGAAAATAGTGCTTATTTTGAGATTTACATATTTATATACACACACACACACACACACACACACACACACACACACACACATATATACATAGAGAGAAATGTATTTATAGCTGCATATCTTTATGTATGTATTTATAACTGCATATCTTTATGTATGTGCATATATAGTAAGTCTTAACACAGTGATGGTCCAAAGTAAAAAAAAAAAAAAAACAGTTTGGTTTAGCATAAGAACAAAAAGATAATGTACTGTCCTTTGCTTAATTATTGTACAGTATTTACAGTACTTTAGTGCAAGATTTGCACTTCTAGAGGTAACTCCATCAATTATGTTTTCTAAAGGTTCAGTCACCCAAAACAGTTTCTGCAACAATCTATCACATAAAAAGACTTTGCTGCAGACCGTGACTAGTCCTTTAGTCCAGCTCCAAAAAAAGTCTGCCTGAACTTCCTTCAGGTCACATCAATAATAAGGTCCAACTTCTGAGAGCATGACTCTTCAGGCAGAGTCTCTGCTATGAGCCATGATGAACCTGCTACTGTGGAATCCTTTTCCTCTCTTTCTGCTTTCAGGCAACAGCTTTTCATATAAACCTCATTTAGCAATTAACTTTGTATTATTCTGGCTGCATACACTTAATTAACTGAATAATTTGTATGCGACTTTAAAGATACAACACACATTTAAAGCTACAAGTCAAAACTCTCCCCCCTCCCAAAAGAAAAACATCAGTTTTGACACATCGGTAGGCTGTAAGACTTACGACCCATCAGCAATCCTATTAGCTAGTTCAAGCCTGTAGGTAACAATATACTGGAACAACTGGCGGGACCACTGTTGCCCTGTGCAGTAATTTTAGTGTAATTTTCCTATTGCTTATTTAATGATTGTAGTGGAGCATCATAAATGACTAGGTTATAGGACCTACCTAACAGATAGCTATTTAAAGAGCAGATCATCTACTGTACACCCAGGGTTGCCAGATTTGTAAAGGGACAGGTAGGGACAAAAAAAAGGTCCTTCACTACTTAGTGAAGACAATAAAAAAGATTTAATAAGGAACGTCATGCAGTTCTGTATTAGACAGAAGTAGCACCGTTTTACGATTTTTGATTGGCCCTTATACCGGCATACGGGCCAATAAAAAATAAAACAAGTGGAGGCTGTTTCGCTGGGATTTTAACCAGCAGTGTGGGACTTGAGATTGGTCTGCTGATCCCAGGACAGTCCCTCTCAAATAGGGACATCTGGCAACCCTGCACCCAAGTACTCCCTTTCAATGGCTAAGTGAAATTTTGACTTGTGTAGGAGACAGTGTGCTCCTGAGCTTGATTATCTTGGGATAATACACCTCCAAGCCAACATCTGTTGTATCAGTATCTAGGGTAAATTCTGTAGTAAAACTTTTAGTTATGTACTTACCATAACTTTAGATGTTTGGGATCCATCTCGCCTACATTCTGTACTGATGGGTTCGGAGCCGATCCTCGGCTCCGACTCGGCACGCTATACTATAGAGCGAAGTCTCTAATTGACTGAGCTATTCTACATCCCAGGATGCACCACCACTACTTCCCCAGATCTTGTTTGTCCGCACACAGTCATAGACAGTTGAAATAACATTGCCAGGTGTTTCAAGATGAAACGGCTAAACCGAACTGTCCGGTCTCTTCTGATCTCCAAGGCAGGGGGAAGGAGGGTGGGTATTAGGAATGTAGGCGAGATGGATCCCAAACATCTAAAGTTATGGTAAGTACATAACTAAAAGATGTTATGTGATCCTATCTCGCCTACATTCTGTACTGATGGGACAGCGTCCCTAGCACCTGATTCCTGGGTGGCTCACTGGAAAACACTCCTGAGAACTGTGGAACCGAAGGAAGCTCGCCCCCGAGATGCCACATCCAATTTGTAATGAGAAATGAAGGTGTGAGGAGAAGACCAGGTAGCCACAGCACAAATGTCACTAATGGCAAGCTTGGAATGAAAGGCTGTCGAAGTAGCCATAGCTCTTGTAGAATGAGCTTTCACAGTGGCTGTAAGCTCTCTATTAGAAAGAAGATAAGTATGACTGATACAGTCTCTGATCCACTTGGCAATGGTGACCGTCGTGACGGCTTTGCCCAATTTATTGTCCAAAAAGGACACAAACAACTGATCTGTTTTCCGTGTTTGGTGCGTCCTATCTAAGTAGAAACGCAACTGCATGTGAACATCCAATGAATGGAAGATGTATTCCGCTCTGTCTGAGTAGTTTGGGAAGAAAACTGGGAGTTCCAATGACTGTTGAAGACAAAAACTAGAACAAACTTTGGGAACAAAGGATGGATTAGGCCTGAGGGATACTCTATCCTTATGAAAAACCAGGTACAGCGGTTTGACACACAGGGCTTGAAGTTCCGAAACTCTTCTGGCTGATGTAATTGCCACCAAAAAGGCAGTCTTCCAAAAAAGAAATTTCAAGTCACAAGTTGCTGCCGGTTCGAAGGGGGAAGAGGTCAAAGCACCTAATACGAAATTAAGATCCCACGGTGGAGCTGGATGAGAAATCGGAGGTCGTAGCAGCCCAGCACCTTTCATGAAGGCTTTACACAACTTATTGCTCATCAAAGGTGGGTTTATACTTTCATGAAAATTAGAAATAGCTACTAATTGAACTTTGATGGTAGAGACCGAAGAACCTTGATTAAATAAGGAAGCTAAAAATTTTAAAACTTCAGACACCGGGGCAGTAATGGGATCCAATCCCCGGAGTTGGGCCCAAATGGCGAATCTCTTCCATTTGCTGTTATACATTTTTTTAGTGGAATTCTTGTGGGCCGAGGACAAGATATGTATGACTTCCAAGTCCAAAACCTGGTTCCTGACTATGGTCGGAAGTGGAGGAGCCAAGCTGTTAACCTCAATGAGTGAAGGGACTGATGAAGCTGTCCCGACTGGTGGATCAAGAGATCTGGAACCTGGTCCAAGAACCATGGACCGTCCAGCGCGTATTTCCGAAGAAAGGGCAGCCAGACTTGACGAGGCCAGTATGGGGCAACTAAAATCATCTTGCACTGCAAGTGAATCGCCTTCTGGATCACCTTGGGAAGAAGGGGAACCGGTGGAAAGGCATACAGTAGGCCGGTGGGCCAAGGTTGGACTAGGGCGTCCTTGGGAAACCCCCCCGGAACTGGGGTGAGAGAGAAGAACTGTAGACATTTCGTGTTGAGAGGAGTTGCAAAGAGGTCGCAACAAGGAGTTCCCCATCTTCTGAAGATCTGAGTTGCCACTCTGTCGTTCAGAGACCACTCGTGCGGGGAGAGAAGAGTTCTGCTCAGTCTGTCGGCTATCACATTGGATCTCCCCGGAATGTGTGTTGCTACCAAGAAACGGTTGGTTGCAATAGCCCAATCCCATACTTTCATGGCCTCTCTGCAAAGGGGGTAGGACCTGGTCCCTCCCTGCTTGTTCAGGTACCAGACCACTGACATGTTGTCGGACTGAACGGCAGTCATGCCCTGGGGGAGGTAACTGTGTAGTGCTTGTAGCGATAGAAGCACCGCCCTCATTTCCAGTATGTTGATGTGTAGGGAACTCTCGTCGGGGTGCCACTTGCCTTGGACTGACCTGCCCAGGTAATGTCCCCCCCACCCCGTCTGGGAGGTGTCCGTAGTCAAAGTGGCCACTGGAGGTGGAGGAACGAAGGGTCGCCCCTGATCCAGGTTGGAGGAAAGAAGTCACCAACGGAGGTCCTGTTTGCACATCTCCGTGATCATAATGAGGTGACTGAGAGGGAGATCCTGATACGACCACTGGACTGACAGGAGCCACTGGAGAATCCTCATGTGCAATCTTGCTAAGGGAACTAGGAGAACGGTAGCCGACATGGAACCCAACAGTTGTAGGACCATCCTTGCTGGGGCTCTGTGCTTGAAGAGCAATGCTCGGACTTGAGATTGTAATGTTTCTATCCTCTCTGTAGGAAGATAGACCCGCATTTGCTTTGAGTCTATCTCTACTCCAATAAACCGTATGCGCTGAGATGGCAGCAACACGGACTTTGCCCAATTGAAGGTGATTCCTAGGGAGTCGCCTAGAGAAATAGTGGCTGCTAGGTTTTGTAAGAGTAGATGCCTGGAGGTGGCAGTTAGGAGCCAGTCGTCTAGATATGGAAACACCTGGAATCCTAGACTTCTCAGGTGAGCAGTCACTACTGCCAAACATTTGGTGAACACCCTGAGGGCTGTGGTGAGACCAAAGGGCAGTGCACAGAACTGGAAATGACTGTCTCCCAGGCTGAAGCGCAAGTGTCTCCTGGACGCCTGATCTATCAGGATGTGATAATAGGCGTCCTTGAGATCTATGGAGCACATCCAAACACCTTTCTCCAGCAGCGGGAGAATGGATTGTAAAGTGACCATCCGGAACTTGGACTTCTTGACAGAACGGTTGAGCTTGCTGAGATCCAAGATGGGCCTCATGTCCCCGGTCTTTTTTGGCACCCAAAAGAATCTTGAGTAAGTCCCTAATCCGGTCTGGTCTTCGGGGACCAGTTGGATGACTCCTTTTTGAAGCAGCTTTGAAATTTCGAAGGCTGCGTGATCCCATTGACTGGGTGGTGGGTCCGAGATTTTCCGGGATGGTGGGGGGGGCTGTGAAAAGGGGATGTTGTAACCTCCGGCAATGATTCGGAGCACCCATCGGTCCTGGGTGATATTCTCCCAGGCCTTTAGGTGCCTCAAAAAACGACCCCCGACTGGCTCCGGAGCGGCGCAGTCGGGCAATCCTTCAGGGATGCTGGAAGGTTGAGGAGCCACAAAAGGACTCGCGGTCTCCAGTGTTGCGGGGGCCCCTGCCGCCTCTGGGACGGCGTCTTCCTGAAAAATTTCCCCCTCCTCTGCCTCTAGAAGGGGGATCATCCTGCTGTGAGGGGTAAGTCTTCTGAGATTTGCGGAACCACATTTTCCCCCCTCTTCTAGCCTTGGGATAAGGCCGGAAGGGAGTGGAAAACCGTGCCCCTACAGCAGTCAAAGTCTTACCCTCTTATTCACAGCGGGTCAAGGTGTCCTTTACCTTGGGTCCAAACAATGAGGACCCATCAAAGGGAGCGTCGGCAAAGGAAGACTTGAAGGCCTCCCCAAAATGACACAGGCGGAGCCAGGCTTGTCTCCGTAGAGCAACACCTGTACCCGCCGCTCTACTAGCCCCTTCGGCCGCATATATGAGCCTCATGGACGAGTTCGATATCGATGATAGAGTAGCCAACTGAGAGCTAACCGTCTGGGCCAACTGCTCAGGTAGGTTACCAGAGAGGGTATCTGACAGCTCCTTGACCAGATCCCTCTGAAGTCTGGTGAAGTGCGTAAGGTAATTCAGAGACCTTAAAGTAACGGCCGCTGAAGTAAGGGTGCGCTTCCCGTACCGATCCCTACTCCTGGACTCTTTATTAGGAGGGTTGATGGACGTTGAAGCCTCTGCCACATCTTGCTGGGTAGCAGATGCCACCACCAGGGCATCTACGGCCACACCTTTGGATAAGAATTCCTTTTCTGGGGGGGCTGACAAAAATTTATTCGGGCGAGCTGGCACCGGTTCCACAGAATCCAGGTGCTCCCACGCCCTTCGAGAGATCAAATCCAGGAGCTCATCGAAGGGCGGAGACACCCAGGAGGCGGAAGGCTGAACCCCGAAGGCCTTGAGGAATACCGACTCCTCAGCGGAAGGGGGTTTGGATTGCCAGTCGCCTCGTTGTTTGAGGATTTCTAAGATGTCCACAAAGGAGACATCGTCCGAGGACGACTTGGGGGACCCCTCCGCATCATCGAGGTCGGTGTCTGAGGTGAGAGACTCATCAGGTGAGTCGACATGCTTCCTCTTACACTGTCTCTTCCTGGGAGGTTCCTCCGAAGAAGCTTCGGAAGGACCCCCAGGAAGGGAGGAATCCCCAATGGGGGTGACCTCAGGCTCCAGGGCTCCGCTGTCCTGAGACAGGGGGACAACAAAGGAACAAGTCTCCATGCCAAGGGAAGGTGCCGGAGAGATGGTGGAGGTAGCCAAGGAAGATTTGGCTAAAGCACTCCTCATGGCCCTGAAGGCCGGACCCCCAGAGTCCTGGGACGGTCCGACCCCCGAGGCCACAACAGTAGAAGGCACTCCTGCAGCCGAAGCACCGAGAGGGAGGCTCGGTACCGAAAGCATCGGACCCGAAATGTCACCCCCGGGGCTGACTGAGGAGGTCCGTGTATCGAACTCCGACCCGAAGGTCGGGGTTGGAGTAAGGGTCGGAGCCGACCCGAAAACCTCCACCGGCTCCACCAGCACTGACTCTAACAGTGCCGAGGCTGTTGGAGGAGGAACCAAAACAACAGGGTGGACAATCGGCTCCGGAGACGACTGGGCTGGAGCCGATACTAACTTTTGAAAGACTGGAGACTGAAACAGCCTTTGAAGTACCCTGTCAATATCCGAATCGGACATCCTTGAGGACTGAGAAGAGACCGATCGGGCCTGAGTTGACTTCGCCGGTTCCAAAAGACTGGGGGACCGGCTCCGAATAGTCTCAAGTATTATCGGCGCCGAGGGAGATTCCACCAGCACAGCAATTTCCCTCGAAGCCGACAGGGACTTCGGCGCCGAGGTTGAAGAGTCTGAGTGTGCGACCTTTCTCGGCTCCGAAACCATTGGAGCCGAAGAAGGTGACCCACCTCTCGATGCTCGAGCTCTCGGCTCCGAGGACAGAGGAGTCGAGGCTGGAGGCACCGAGGCAGACCGTTCCGACCTCGGCTCCGAAGTCCGTGGAGCCGATGGAGAAGCCTGCCTTGATTTCTTTGCTGTCGGCTCCGATGGACTGGTCGGAGCCGAAGATTTCTTCTTCCTGGAGGGAGAGGGGGAAGAAGATAAAGCCTCCTCAAAGGAAGGGGAGATCATCCCTTTCAATATCAGTTTGTTTTCCTCTCTTGGAGGACACGGGAGGAAAAAACGTGGCATACACTACACGACTCTTGAAGGTGCTTAGGCCCTAAGCAATAAACACACAGAGAGTGATCATCCGTTATCGACATTTTGTACCCACACTTGGTACATTTTTTAAAACCCGAAGGTCTGTGTTCCTTCGACATCCCTAGAAAGCAACCAAAAACCAACTAGGGACAAAAATTAAGCACACAAGCCAAATCCCTCTAACTTAAGCAGGATCGACCAAAGGGAACTATAACAATGCTCTAACAGAGCGCGAGGGCAAGGCCCCTCTAACTAAAACGAGACCTTGAAACAAATACCACACAAAACAAAAAATACAACAATTTTTAACAGCAAGGCCTGAACGCGGCCCAAAGTAGAGCGCGAGGGAACCCCCACCAGTTAAAGCGGGAACCTAACGCCAAGAAATTCACACAACTTTTTCCACAAACAAAACACTCAACAAGTGATAAGTAGCTGTTAAAACAGCTTTTGGGTGAAAAATTAGAGAAATTCTGACAGAAACTTGTCAGTAAAGAGTACTTAGCCCAGCCAAGTCGAGACCACGTCTATTGCTGTCAAGCGGCAAACGAGATCTGGGGAAGTAGTGGTGGTGCATCCTGGGATGTAGAATAGCTCAGCCAATTAGAGACTTCGCTCTATAGTATAGCGTGCCTCGGCTCCGAACCCATCAGTACAGAGTGTAGGTGAGATAGGATCACATAACATCTTGGAGTTACTATTTCTGATTTAGAATATTATATTATTTCTGATTTAGAATATTATATTCTTTTCCGTTCAGTAAATACTGAGTCTGCATCAGAAGACCATTGCACTTTGATAGGAGCTTTTCCTTTTGTGAGAATTGTCAAAGGGAAGGTGTAATCGGGTACAAATTTTCTACAAAAAAACTCAACCTGTGTGTGTGTGGGGGGGGGGGGGTTAGGCCACTTTTTATAGCCTCATTTTTTTCCCTAGTTACGGTCTTGCCCTTCGCACTTCCTGTAAGGTATCCCAAATAATTGTTTTTTTCCATTCTCAGTTTACTTAGCATTCACAGTCAAGCCCATCTGCTTTGTATGTTTATAACACAGCTTTGCACTTTTGGTAAGTGAGACTCTCCAGATCGGTATACAGCAGCATGTCATGAGTTGGACCTCATTCACAGAAAGGTGGCTGGACAAACAATAGCACTTTGTAATGGGGGTTACAAAAGCTGTTTTACTGTGGTGGGGGGGGAGCAGCACCCTTTTGTAAAGACTAATGTTAAATATTTTTCTTCTCTTAGTTTCTGTGTCAGTTCTGAGCATGAGATTGTCAAACTCTGAAATTCTGTTCCTGAAGACATCGCAGAATCTGCTTTCATCAGGTTTAGGGACTTGCTGCTGGGCTGTTCTATTCACTTTGTGATTTTTTTATCATTCGTAGTTTGAGCATAAAAAGAGTGTGGATTCTATTATTATTTGGTTTAATTTTCCAGTACTGACACTGCAGTGCACTGCAGTGTAAGAGGGGACTCATCTGCCTGATTTGATGGTGTTATAGGTTAATGTAAATATTTCCAAGGCACTTATCAAAAAGAGGAGGAGTATTTTCCTAGTGCCCTCATCAAATTTCCCTGTATCGGTATGAATACCATATAAGGTCTCCTCTGCAAAGAGGGCACTAACCTAGGAGTAACAACCTAGCCAACAATAGTAACTAGTAACAATAACCAAAGCATAAAGTACAATTAGGTAAAAATTTAAGATGTGAGATATTTTGAATTTCTTCTCTTGCTAATCGCTTCCGTGATTCTGGTAGTCTGTAAGGTCTCAGTGAAATTGTTGATGTTTCCTACCCCACATCTGACACTGCCTTAAAATGGGAAAATTCTTACACTTTTTTAAAGAAACATTTATTAAATTATCAGTTAATTAATTATTAAATTATCATGTAAGACATAGGCAATCTTACATTTATATAAATGAAAATAAACCATACCGGCATAATTTCAGTTAAAAACATTATACATTGCAAACCCCATTGACGCAACTGTAGTTGCAAACATTATACATCACTTATAATCTAACCAGTCATTGTCAGTCCAACATTACATAGCTCATTCATATCCTGCCTTCTTTTAAACCTCATTCCTCACTATTCCCATCTTTCCTATGTAATTTGCTCCTGTCCTTTTAAAATCTCAATTCCAGTTGTTTTATCTCTGTTACTATTTTTGCTACTTCGAGTAAAGTTGGTTTAGACTTGTATTTCCATTTTCTAGTAATTGTTTTTTTGGCTGCCATCATAATTAGACTCAGCAAGCTAGGCACTTCTGATTCTGTATCATAGCTTAAAAATCATTTCTTTAGTTACAGCAATTTGCTCACCCAGTATCTCTGACAGAGCAGTCTGCAGAGAATCTTTATAACGTCTGCCAACTCAGTACACTCCTAGAAAATATATATCCAGTTACCTCTTTCTTCTCCATCACACCACCAGCATTTGCTGTCTACCTGAGGAAAAATTCTCTGGAGTTTACTTGGAATATAAAAATACCTATGTAAACACTTCCAAGCAAATATCCTAATTCTTCTAGCCTGTGTTGCATATTTAGGAGACACACATATATCCCCCCACTGTTTCTTTGTGAATTGCTTATCCAATCTCTCTTCCCAATCCTTTCTTACCCTCTCTTATTGATTTCATATAGTTATCGTGCAGTATTTTATATACTAATTATTCCTTTCTTAATGGCAGTATATGTTCTAGATTCTACTGAAAATTCTACAAGTGCCGGCCTTTCATTTAGGACCCTCTGTTTGTTTCTCTTTGCCTATAATGTGATATCAATTCTTGATAGGGAAGGCAATCTCTAACCTACAGTCCCTATAAATTTGTGGCATCTTCCCATTTTTTTACCTTTCCCTTTCTAGTTATTTCCTCCCAATACTTTGGTTCCTTTGTCAGTTTTCTCCAATAAATTCCACCCCATCTTGCCTGTTGTCTGTATCCCTAATTGCAGCATATCCACAGAATCTCCTTTCTTCATTCCCATATTGGCTTAGTTCTTAGAATATTTTCTGCTACTTTATGAATATAATGTTCTGTATGATTATTGTTATTCTCCTTAAAGGTCTGCATTCAAAATCATAGCCTCTCCTTGTTTCTTGAGTGTCCCCACTGTTTCATGGTCCTCTCTTTCCACTTTGAATTATAGTTTTCTGTTTGTGCTATGTGTAGGAGCCTTAACTGTGTAGCTCTGAAGTACCTCTTCAAATTGGATAATCCCAGTCCGCCTTGTTCTAATGGAAGAAACTGCTTATCTCACTTGAATTTTGTCATCTCTCTCTCCCCATCCCAAGATAAATTCCTTCAGCTCTTTATTAATTGCTATCCGCAAGATCTCCTCTGGTTGATAAAAATATATCTGACCTGTGTATAAGACTAAAGGGACTAAAAACATTTTAGCTCCTTGTGTCTTACTATCGATATCAATATAACAGAGCTTCCATTTCTCCGTTTTTGTATTATCTTTTGTTTGGTCTCTTCCCACATATCCTTAGCTTCCACACCAGAATCATTTGTAATCCACACTCCTAAATCCTTCGTTTTATCATGTCCCCATAAATATGGATATTGCTGAATCAATTCATGTGTGGGTGCATAATTTTCTGCAATTGCCTTTGTTTTATCTTCATCAAAATGTTCCACACCACTTTAGTGTACCTTTCTGGTTTTGTCAGGTATAAAATATCATCTACAAATAGAGCCATCTTTTCTTGACTACCATACCAACTATATCCTCTAATTTCTGAGTCCCTTATTTTCTTTGCCAATGATTCTAAATATAATGCAGATAACAAAGGAGAGAGGTGTCACCCCTGCCTGGTTCCTCTGCTCAAGCAGAAATTATCAGAGAAGACCCCAGCGACTTTAATTTGCACCTCCGACCCCTCATATATCCTCCTAATCAACCTTATAATATTAACAGAAAATGCAAATGCTTCCATTGTCCTGCTCATAAAGTCGCAGCTTACTCTGTTGAATGTTTTCTCTGCTTCAAGACCTACCAACAACAGTGGTATTTTCTTACACTCTGCTTCCCTTTGGATCATCGGTGTTCTGTTAATGTTGTCAGGTGTTTGCCTCCCCTCCACAAAACCACACTGATCAATATCTATCAGTTTTGGCATCACTTTTGCCAGTCTTTTTAGCAATTATAGACATAAACACTTTATAATCATGGTTTAGTATTGAAATGGCCATGTATGAAGCTGGAGCTGATGGATCTTTACCCCCTTTAGGTATTATAACTAAGACTGCTTTCTTCCAGGATGTTGGTACTTCTCCTCCTCTTAAAATACTGTTAAACAAAACCTTCTAGATCTTTACATTTTTTCCCTCCTAGCTTCCAAACTTCCACAGGAATGCCATCTATTCCTGGGGACTTTCCTGAAGATTGGTTATACATTACCATTTTTATCTCATCTTCTATCCTAACCGCTAGTAATTGAGCCTCCTCTACCTCTAACCGTGGCATATTTAATTCTTCCATAAACATTTCCATTTGTACCTTTTCTTGATAGCCATATTTCTCTACTTTATAGAGACTTTCATAGAATTTCTGAAATATTTCTAATACTTCTACAAGATCCCTTGTTATCTTCCTTGTTGTAGGCTCCCTAAGCTTGGTGACCACCCTTTCTACTTTCTGTTGCTTGAGTCGTGCTAGATTTATTACCAAAAAACAGCTGCTTAACAGCAATCTTTCTAAACTCCTGCATATTGTTCAGGTAATCCGTTATTTTCTATTTAGCATTCTACAGTTGCTCCCCCTCTTGTCCTGTGGGATTCCCCCTATCTTGCAGTACTACATGTCAGTCCCTCTACATAATTCTTGTTACTTCTTAACCATATCTCCCTTTCTTTTATTTCCACCCTATTAAACTCCACTTTAATTTTGTCCCACTCCCTAGCTATATTTTCAGAAGAAATTTCTGTCTTCTCTAGTAGCCCCTGAATAATTCCCACTACCCATTCCTTAAATTCCTCTCTTTTTCAGCAGATAGTTGGGAAAGCACCACTGTCTCATTTTTATTTCATTGCCCTGTGCTTTTTTAGCTGTATGCTGTATGGTCTGAAATAGTTGTTGGGTACATACCAAGACATTCAATTAAATGCACGTTCCTGTGAAATGTAAATTCTGTCAAGCCTAGCCCAGTTTTTGTATCTTGGGGAGTAATACATAAATTCACTCCAAATTCCTAGTACTGAATTCACATCTTCCATGCCAAATATTTTCATAAATTTCTTCATGAATCTACCCTCCTGTGTTATATTTTCCCTTCTGCCCCCGACACATCATCACTGTTACAAATCAAATTCTAGTCCCCACCTTGCTGAAAGCTGATTATTTCCCCCAGAATTTTCTTAAGCTCCATTGTAGCAGTTTTTGGTGGAATATAAAAACATGCCAGTATAATCCTCCTCCCTTGCCAGTAGCCTTTTAGTACAACAACTCTACCATTATTGTCTTTTTATCTTTTTCTGTCATTATTGGAACTCCTATTGCAATTAATATAAGTAATTTTCTTTTACTTTGCCTCTGATATTCTGCTGAATAACCATCCTGTAAACCTTTCTTTATCAAATTTGCATGTTCATTTCTTTCCATGTGTATCCCCTGCAGCATCTTTCTTTTCTGTATTTATCTGTGACTGTTGACATTTAAAGACATTACAGAAAGCATCCCATTCTTGAAACGTTATTATTCCCACCGTTTATGTAGAACAGCTTAGTTGTTAAATGTTTAGATCCACCTTTTGTGTTACATGCGTATTCTATTTGGCAGGGTAATATTTTATGCAGTTGTTTCTTTACATCTCCATTTTCACTTATGTCACATCTTATAAAGCTTTTTATTTTATTGAAAGCCCGCAAACAAAATTGCAAACACACCCCCAAACCTATTAACAATAATAACACAGAAAATTATGTACGTCTTCAAATATTAAAGTTTTACCCTCCTAATAGGAACAGATGTTTCAGACTGACAGCCACACATTCAGACTTGAGATAACCTAAAAAGAAAGGTTATCCATGCTAAGATGCATGGTACAGCCTGTGTTTCTATTAAGTGCTGTCTGGCTTTGACTTACCTTTATATTTCTCTCAGGTGGGAAAACACTCAAATACTTTCAGAAAACATTTTCCCAAGCCATTTCTGTTTATTAGATTGTCTGCTAGACACATGGAAATCAGACACAAACTGCCAAGCATACCCATGTTTACTAGTGGAAAAAGCATTTTAGCATCCGATATTCTTTTCATTTACTTACTTTCTCTAAAAAACTTGTTACTGGATTAAGCTAGTAGCCTTAACTCGGTCATTCCCTATGCAGAAATGAGAAAAAGCACACTCGTGTTTCTTTTGCCATGTTCTTTTAATCATATTTTTCATTTACATTGCAGTACCTACATTTCTTAAAACTGAATAAGGAGGAAGAAGAAAAAAAACAGGAGCACCTGTTTACATTAGTGTTCCATTACTGTTTACATTAGTGTTCCATTACACTTAAAAATAACTGAGAAAAATTTACTTTATAACATGCAAAGAAAATCATGCACTACTAAAATAACACTATTAAGAAAATAATTGGTTTGCTTACAGGTAACTTTCTCCCTCCTGTTCCCTGCTCCTGAGTATTTTTCCAAACATTAATGGCATAAAGTAAGACATATTACCAGTTTAACGGAGTCCAAAATTTTCCAATATTTCCAGATTTTCTTGTTCTGTCCTGTTTTACAAATGTAATTATTGATTTGGAATCACACATTTGTCAGTTTTGAAGTTACTGATTTTATTCTCCAAACATTAATGGCATGAAGTAGGGCATATGCTTTAGAGTCTTCTACAAGTTTAAAAAAGTCCAAGAAAGTCCAATATTTCCATATTCTCCTGTTCTATTCCTCTTCATCTCCATCTCCCAAATCCTATTTCTGCTTCATTTCCAACATACTCTCAATTCTCCAGGTCAACTCTTGTGTTTTTTTTTTTTTTTTTACTTCTCTCAAGCATTTTCTGTTGAAACACTGAAAAATGTTTCACTGGCATGGTCTCTCTGTGATCTTTATTACCAGAAGAACAAGAAGCAGAATCATCTTCTGTTTCACAGCTTTTTGTTGGACAAACTTTTGTATTTCTTCCTTGGCATGTACTTCATCAAAAAGTGACTTTGTCCTTCCAGGGAAACATATTTTTGACTATAGCTGGGTACAGCAGTTTGAATCTCATGGCGGCTTCTTGACATTCCCTGAATAATGGAATAAATTGACCCCTCTTTTGCCTGGTGTACAATAAATAATCATTATCCATAAACACTCTGCTGTCTCCCACTTTTGGTACTTTGTCCTTCTGCCACAGTTTGTAAGAATCGGCTCCTCCTGCTTGCATCTTTATTGTTAAAGGTTTAGGTTGTTTTCACAAAGCCAGGGTTGGAGCATATGCACAATGTGCCCTGTCAATCAACAGTTTTTGTAATGGAATGGCAGTCCAGTTGCTTATTTGTGCTTTCATAAAATTAATGCAATCTGTTTCTTCCAGCTTCTCTGGTATGGCAGAAAATCTCAGGTGTTCCCTATGTGATCTGTCCTCTAATTCTATTATTTTTTTGAAACTTCTCTTCTTGTGCAGTCTCATATTCAGCCAGCCTTTTCTTCATTTCAACCTGTGACTTTTGCCAGTTTTATCACATTATTTGAATATCTGTGTAATGCTTCTTCCAGCCTTTTATTGTTTGAGTCGATATACTCCATCAGTGTTTAATTTATTTTAGTCAGCTCTGTGTGCAGTTGCCTTATACTTTCCTCCAGGTTACTGGGAGTGATATCTGGAGTTTGCACATCTTTTTTGCTGAACAGCTGCAGTACTTTTCCCAGTCAGTGATTTTCATCACCTTTTGTAACTAATTTTCCTTCAGGTCCTCTGTATTTCTTTTTCCCTGCCACCCAGGCAGTACTAGCCAGTTACTGAAATTTACCCTGAAATCCAGGTCCACTGTCTTTCTCTGCTAAGTTACTGTTTTCACACTGGAAGAACTAGATTTAAGCTGTTACTCAATGTGTAGCATTGGAAGTAAAACAAATCTTACACTGTTGTAATGATAATGTGAGTCAAGTCACAGCTGCAGAATGCAAATGTTTTCCTAGAATTGTTTGAATTTTTGTGTGTATGTGCATGTGTGAGGGGATATTCCTATCACACTGAACACACATTGCTTACACTTTGTCTATTATTGATTTTATGGTTACACTCTCAGAAACCACTGATAAGGGTAATCATGCTTTCAGAGTCCAGTAGAGCTTGAACTTGCTTTCCTTCCAAAAACATAGTTCACTTTATTAGCTTGGTTGTAATGCAGTGTCATAATACTAACTCAGTAATTCTGGCTACTGCCTTATTACCTTCCATGGGAACAGTTTCATTTGTAGCATGCATACTGTTTTTCACATTTGTTGTTACTAGTATTCTCAGTAACATTTGTAGAGCAGAATCTTGCTAAGTGAACCTTCTCTTCACATCTGAAGCAAGTTAACTTATTTTGGGGGGGTAGGTTCTTTTCTCTGCATCATCCTGTGGCTCCCTACCTAGTGCCCCCAGCCATCACTTGGCCTACCAGATGCGTTCTAACATGCCAAACTTCCTCCTATAAGATTGGGGCTAGAACAGATCTTAAGGGCATCCTGGTCGTATGGCTGTCGAGACCTGCTTGAGGGTTTTCATATGACCTGCCCCATTATACCACCTTCATGGTTCCGTACTATAGTCTGAAGGTAAAGTATGCAATGGAGATAAATGACATTTTACCTCTCCCTACAGCAGCTCAGCCATGGCCCCACCCTAGCCCCCTTTGGGCCATATCTCCCAATAATGAGTCGCCAGCCTCCACCAAGGATAATTGCAGGAAACGCACACAAAACCACCCTCCCACCAGTGATGGTAATGCCCAGCCCTTACTGCTGCTCCATCAGGCACCCAACACACTGATTGAACATGGGTCAGCCAAGCTGTATTCATCCCTCCATGCCACCTGAATGGCTAGACAGTTCAGTTTTAAGCAGTGTGTCATTAACTAATCAGCATTTTGCTACAGTTACTCACTTGGGATCACTTTGCGGCACCTTTTTCATATTACTAAGTAATGCTCTTTTAGGTCTGTCCTCTACTAGAATTTTTAATATTTTCATATTATTGGTGCTATCAGGCTCTAACCATTGCCATAATCATGCTTCTGCACTCTTTTTGATGTGTGAGCATTAAAAGTCTTAGTTGTGAAGTCTTTCTGCTTGTGCTTTAGATGTTAGAGCTTTAGCCAACATTTTTTTTTTTCATATTCAATGTAATCAGTCCCATCCATGTTGTCAGTTAGTACTAGGCTATTTGCCCTGCCTTATAAGCCATTTTAAACCTAGCCAAATTGTCCAACACAAAGATAAGACTCAAAGCCTGTGGCTTGCATCTATGAGGTAAATACCAACATCATTATGCCAACTCTTAAATATAGTTTCTTACCATCAGGGAATTGAACCCTCATCTCATGCATGACAGACAGGGATAATTACCACCACTATACTAATGAAGAAAACCAAACACTGAACTTGGTTGGATATGAAACTGGGACCTCTCCCACCTTAAGGAAGAATCATACCCTAAGGAAGAAGTCTTTAATGGTAACCCTGTCAGCTGGGAGGGAAGTATTTTAGCCCATTCTGTTTTGACCCCATTCTCTTGGGTGACATCTTTCAAAAGCATCCAAATATGACTGTCATCTAGTTACTTAATTGTTTAATAACAGGTGCAGTCCTGTGGTAGCTAGTACTAGTTGCTGTTGCAGCTGCTGATGAATCCAACAAGGCTTTCAACAGCTTCTTCACATGGTTGTGGATTAAAAAAAGAAACACTGTAACAAAAACAGCACTTTTTGGAACAGTGAGCACACTAGGTAACAGCAGCAAAATGTCTTTGGCTGTGCTCATAGGAATTTAACTCAAACAAGTCAGGCACTTATCAGCAGAAGAATAGTGCATTATTTTGGTATGTTCCTAGTCAAACTACCAATGCATGCACCAGCAGTGTAAGTCGTGAAAATACACAATTGTGAAATCTTGGATTCAGTATAAATAGTGCAGGGGGTGCAGGGAGCTTTCCTGTACAAATTGAATTTTTATTTATGCATTTATTTTTTGCAGCATTGACATTTGGCTTATTCCATAAATGTAACCATGCATACATATATACAATATGGATTCTGCTGGTTTGCTTGACATCTGTTTTGATGGACCGCATTTGGTCAACTATGCGTATAGTTGACAGGTGTGCCTGATCAATAAAGCCCAGTTAGGGAAATATTTCCTTTCCCCGGGGATTGTGCAGCCTCAGAGTTAATGTTTGTAATTAGCAGGGATGCAGTGGGGCTTACCCCCTTGCAAAAACAATGTTTTAAAGTTGCATGCACCAAGGATATTTCTCAGCACATGCGTACTAGGAAGTCAACATTTCTGTTTTTGACTTACAGTGGTGTAACTTCAGGATGTTGGCATTTGTTTTAATCAACCAACTGAAGGTAAATCATGTATATAGGTGTGTGTGTGTGTGTGTGTGTGTGTGTGTGTGTGTGTGTGTGTGTATATATAAATATATATATATATATATATATATATATATATATATATATATATATGTTTGTGTGTGTGTGTGCATATATATATATATATATATATATATATATATATATATATATATATATGGGTCTACTTCTGATTGTCGAAAACCGACAATCAGAAGATCAAACCCCTTTTAAGTGAAAGTGCACTTTCACAAAAGCTGGTTCTCCAAATCGCATTACAGTGGGGATAAGGAAATATATCCTTTTCTCCACTGTAGTCCGATCTCGGAGTTAGTGTATTTAAGTAGGGGAGGTGTGGGGGGCACAAGGGGGGCTTGCCCCACTGCAAATTATTGTTTAAAGGAGTTTTGTTTTGTTTTTCTACAGTTCAGAGAACCGGCTTTTGCGAAAGTGCACTTTTAATGTTGTGCACTTTCGCTTAAATGGGTTTCAATGTTGCTTGTTCGATATTGTGAGATTTTGATCAAGCAAAACCTTTCAAACCAAATCATCTTTACTAGAGGTCATCTCTGCCACCCTAATACATTGACCTTTAACTAAACTTTTTTTTCTGAAAAACAAATGGTAGCTTGAAAAGTGAAGATGCATGGTACTAAAGGCAGTTTTCCTAAAAAATCTTGGACTTAAAACCATCATCAGCCAGGGTCATCAAGGTATCCAAGTAGTTTATACTGGCCCTGAGGTAAACTTTAAAAACTCTGTATTGTTCAAATATAACATAAAATCATCAGTCAATATTACAGGTCCCTCCCCAAGAATAAATGTCATCCAAGAACCTAAGGTACAGATTAATGTATTTGAAAAATTCACAGATAAACACGAATGATCTTTCCCAGTCTAGCACCAAATTATCATACACTGGGGCACAAGCAGCGCCCATAGCCACCCCTTTTATTTGTTTGAATAACACCCCTTCAAAAAATATAGAATTATTGTTAAGTACCAGAGAGGTCAACTCTACTATTAAATTTAATTCATCATTGGGCATAACTTTATATTCCAATAACCTGTTTTGAAATGTTTCTATTCCTGCTTCGTGCAGGGTAACTGAAAACAAATCTATAACATCAGTTGTTAATAATACCCTATTTATTCTTCCATAAATTGTTTTCTAGTCTACCTAAAAAAATCCCATGAATCCTTAACAAGGTGTGGAATTGTACTGTAAATTGGTTTAAGCCACCTATCCACTATTATTGCTAGTGGGGAGGTTTTTGAACAATGGGCTGCAACTACCAGTGTAAATAGGGAGAAACGGAATCCTTGTGGACTTTGATGACTACCTTTTCCAACACTATCTTATTCTTGGTTTCATTTCAGCTAATAAAATGTAACCACCTAGTTTGTTTATTTGAAAATTTGAGTTGATGTCAGTTTTCATTCTATCCTCAACTGTTGGGTTTGGATCCAACTTGGCCAGATGACCTCTAGTAAAGATGATTTGTTGCAACCAAAAAGCCCTCAAGCTTCTCCCCTACTCATTATGCACCAACCCCTAACATACCTCAGATCTCCTTTATCGCTTTTTACCAAAGGACGTGGTCAGCCATAGCTCTTGAGCTTCATCGCTATTTTCAGATAAGCAAGCATTTGTCTTGCATATATTATACATTTTTTGCCTTTTCTTAATTTTCTAGTTACTGTTATTACCTTACACTTGTACATATTGTAGCTCTGTAAATACCATCATTGGTATCTATCCCTTCCTTGCTTTTACACAATAGTGTATTTCTAATTACCATTTTTGGTAATATCCCTTTTTCCTTCTTATACTAAAAAAAAAAAAAGCTTTCCTTTCTGCCTTATTTCTTTTTGTTGTAGAATGGCTGAGAAGGGCCCTTCCAGCTTTAAAAAGTGCTCGAAGTGTGGGCACAAGTTGCCCATTTTGGATGCCTACAATCTCTCTGTAGGTCCATGGCAACTACAAGAAGACTGTTCAGTCTGCCACAACTTTAATCCCTACTCTTTCGTGGACAGAAAGAATAAATTAATATTGAAAGGCATGTTGCCTTCTTCCTTTGGAGAAGCTATTTTAGGTGTTTAATCCCCCAAGCTTAAGTCCAAGGATTTGAAATCTTCTGCTGCTTCTACTTCCTCAACTCTATTCTCAGAGTTTTCTAGGAAGTCAAGGAGGTCTCAAACCTCTTCCTCCTCAAATCCAAAGAAAAGGAGGTTTATGCATTCGACATCCTTGGTGCCGACAGTGCTGGATCCTGTTGTTATGCTTAGAACCTATTCTCCATCTGTGGATCCAGTTCCTTCCAAGGTTTCATCTGCATTTTTGAAAAGGCACCATGCTAGGTCACATTCCCTGGCCTCATCTCAATCCTCCAGAAGTTTGACTGAAGACAATGTGGATAGAATGATGAGGAAGTTTCACTCTGCACAGATCCAGATGGGTATGTTACTGGCTCCTACCACTTCGGGTCAGGAGGCCCGTCCTTTGACTACACCACCACTTCAGACTCATTCTCTGATCCTTTTGATTGCTTCAGAGTCCCTAGATCTCAGTCGTCAGGGTCCATCTGGCTTGGATCAGAAGTTATTCCATTCTTTGGATCTGATGAGTGCCATGGCTCTGACTTCTTCAGATCTGGAGGAGATTCTGAGCCAAAGCTTCCTTTTCAGATCCAATATGCTGGGATCAACTCTGAAGAGCTTGGAACCGTCTCTGCACCTTGGTGCTTTGGCATGGGACAGCTCAGCGCCAACTTCCTCTTTGGGGTAGTTGCTTTCAGGGCAAGAGAAGACAATGCTCCAGAAGCCTGTCTTCTCTTTCCCCTAGGTGGTTTGCCTTCAAGGTTGTGAAGAGGGTGTTTTCTGCTCCCAAAAGATTGACTGTACCAACCCCCTTGGATCTTCACTCCAGCACCCAGAAGTCTCTGTGCTTGGATCCTCATCATTTGACTTTACACAGACAGACACCTCAAGACCTGCAGTCTACCCAGCAGGGTCTCATAATCTCTTCTGATACTTCCCTGGAGCATCCCACTGAGGAAGCCTCTAAGAAGAGAAAGTACAAGAGGAGGCACTTGGACTCTTCACTAAAGTCAGCCACTGAAGATACAGACTTCAGTGAGGGTGAAGGGTCCCCACAGTCACCTCCAGAAGATGTTTCTTTTGGAGACATCCTTGAAATACTGAAACAGAGAGGTGGTTGGACTCCCAGCAACTCTCCACCTGAGGAATCTGTATTTCTAGAGGCCTTTGGAGTTTGGCCCATCTACTTCCTGGGTTACTCTGCCTGATGACAAGCTCATTGATTTGGTCTCTCGGTGGGCATGGAAGGAGGCTGGCACATTTGAACCAATACCCAAAAGGCCAGATAGGATTCTAGCTCCACCTTTGTGGAACAAATTGTGGACTAAAGGGGTGCCCGTGGATGCCATGGTTGTGGTGGTGGCTGTCAAGAAGAAACTTGCCAGAGTTCCTCTGTTCATCTCTCTAATAGGGAGTCTAGAGCAATGGACAGATTTGGGAAGCGTATCTATGTTTCAGCGACCTTTGCTGTTATGTTGCTGAACTATTTAGCACATTTTACTATGTTGCAAAGGTATTTGATCAAAGAACGTTCAAATTCAGTTTTAGGGACCATTTCTGCTGTGGCTTCTCAGCTGGCTACCCTTCAGTCTATCTCGAATTTGTCCATGAGGCTCCTTTCACATGCAGCCGTAGGCATCTCAAGAGCAGAGGGTTCAGGCATATCCATTGGGAGGCATAAATGCACTTATGTGATTTTCCATAGCCCTTCAAGTCCTCATTTTTCAATGCTTCTTTTGATGGCCCTTCTTTCTTTGGCCCAAAGGTGAAAAACACATTATCCAGGTGTGAGAAGGATGGAAAGACTCTCTCTGCAGTGGGCTTATGTTTTTCAACCCCTCAAAGATCCTTTTCTATCAACAAAGTGGTCAGAAGATGTAATTCCGGAAGTCCCAAGGTAATTTCCATGATACACATGCAGAGAGTTTCCTAGGGGCAGAGGGGTGAGCTCTAATAGTCGACACTACCCCTGTGGCAGAGGAGAATCGCAAAACCAGAGTTCCAGAGATTCTTTCTCTGTCACACCCTACCAGTGCTCTTGAAAGAAGGCTCAATTGCCCACCTCTGGAGGGAATAGAGGGTCAACTATCCCTGCACCAGAGACCCTGGCTACACATAAAAGATACTTGGATGCAGAGACTTATTTCCAGAGGTTGTATAATACCCTTTTCCCTTCCACCCCCAACTCTACAGAAAATTCCCAGTGTTCCACCCAGTGGAAGAGAAGTAGCAATACAGATGTTCTTCATGTTTCACTGTTGCAGTCATTACATTTGGGTAATCTGCTGGCAGGTTGCCCTCAGTCGGCCTGAATATCAAAGTCTTGGGTCCTGCGTTGGTTGCTGTCTCTTCTTCTGTGACATCAGGTCATCGGGGGTATAAAACATGCAGCCAACGCTATTTTATTCAGTCTTTCTTGCCGCGCGGTGCCCAAAGCAGAAGCAGTTCGCAAGTGCCAGTCGGCCGACTCCTGAAATTTTTGCATTCGAGTTTCAGAACTGAAGTCTTCAATTAAAGCTAAGTACCCCATTGGGGAAACTTTTTCTTGCTCCTGACCGATGTCAGTAAAAGTTAATAATTGCATTACTTGTGGAAAGCAAATACCTCATAAGGGTTTTCATTTGTACTGTATTCCTTGCCTAGGCCCAGATCATAATGTGCCTTGCTGTCGGTTTTGTGCTAGATTTAAGCAATGCACTATTAAGGGTCGGTATATTTTTGCTTCAAAATATTTTAGATCCAGATTTAATTACCCTGAAATGTCATCGGATAGCAATACAACTACCGGAGTTCACAAAAAAATGCAAAGAAAAAGACAGAGACAGACCATCGAGGTCCAAAACCGACGACGAAGCTTCTCCTAAGCCAGTCACCGGTACTCAGTGAGGCGCTTTCGCAGCCCCTGATACCCACTACTTTTGAGTCGCAGGCCTCTACCGAGAACCATGTGGAGTCCGGTATGCCACGAGATTCTCAGAGTATTGCACCCACAGATGTCTCTCCCTCTGATGGGTCCGGAGCCGCTGAGCAGGCACAGGCTTCTGAGGGTGTTTTCAGGTCTTAACATTTCTATATAAAACCAATGCCAGCTTCAAAAACAACTTATTAGTGTAAAAAACTGATGCATGAGCCATGTGCTCAGGCCCCTATGCCCAAAAAACAGATGATCAAAATGGCTGAGGACTTAATTACCTTGATCAGGGGTTCCCAACCCCCCCCCCCCCCGCTAAGAGGCCTAGGCAAGACACTGATTATAAATCTTCAGATCAGGTTTCTATTTCTTCTGATTCCTCTTCTGATCAGGAATTTTCTATACCACCCTATGAGGATTCAGATGCAGAAGAATCCATCCCATCTGCATCTCCTCCTGGGGATCATTCTTTTGGAGAAACCTTGCATGCTTTAAGGGAACATTTTCATTGGGAGAGTCAGGATTTCTCTGAATCAAAAAAGAGGCTTAGGGATTTCCTTCTTCCTCAGTATAGGCCTTTGGCTATACCTCCTGTATTAGACATTGTTGATGATGTGTTTTCGGAATCAAGCATGGCTCCTGATTTCCTACCTCTGGCTCCTAGTAAGCCAGACAGATATTACAGGGATGTTCATCGTGTTTCACTGTTGCAGTCATGACTGTAGGGTTCTCCCCTGCCGGCAGGCAGCCCTCGGTCGGCCAGAATCCCAAAGTCTGGGTCCGGCGTCGGTTGTTCAACTCTGCTCCCTGACGTCAGAGCGCCAGGAG
This sequence comes from Protopterus annectens, assembly GCF_019279795.1. NCBI lineage: Eukaryota > Metazoa > Chordata > Ceratodontiformes > Protopteridae > Protopterus > Protopterus annectens. Next base: position 797,239,379 of record NC_056746.1, read on the forward strand.
TATAAAGCTGACAACTGAAGCCATCTTCTCCAGTTTTTCTTGCCGTGTGGAGATAGCAGTTCGCAAGTGCCGGTCGGTAGACTCCTGATGAATATTTCTACTTACTTTGGTCCGAAGACTTTCTTCTCCACTCAAAGCTAAGTACCCCGTTGGGGAAACTTTTTTTTCTTGCTCCACTCCGATGTCAGAAAAAATTAATAATTGCATTTCATGTGGGAAGCAAATACCTCATAAGGATTTTCATTCTTACTATATTCCTTGCTTAGGCCCTGAACACGACGTAGCTAGTTGTCGGTTTTGTGCTAGATTCAATCAGCGTACAATCAAGCGAAGGTACGATTTTGCTTTTCATTACTTCGGTAGGCGCTTTAACTACAAAATGTCGTCGGACACGGTTCCATCTACCAGAGTTCACAAGCGTCGCAAGGATAAAGACAGGCCTCCAAGGTCCATAGCTGATGATAGCACACATGTGGAGCCAGCTTCAGGTTCGGCCGTTGTCAGTGAGGTGCTTTTGCAGCCCCTGTCATCGGCCATTTCAGAACTGACGGCCGAAACGGACTCTCATGAGGAGCCAACCAGGCCTTTAAATATCTCTGTTGCAAGACCTCCAGACAATGCTCCTTCGGATGGGTCCGGAGCCGCTGTGCAGGTACCGGCTTCCGAAGGGGTTTTCAGGCCTACTCAGCTTCAAGTAATGGCAAAGCCAAAGACAAAGGCAAAGACTCCTTCTAAATCAAAGACTTCAGCACAGGCCTCTTCTGAACCGGCTCCCAAGTCACAGAAACAGTTACTCAAGATGGCGGAGGATTTACTCACAATGATTAGGGGTTCTCATCCCCCTCCAGACAAAAGGCCAAGGCAGGATGTTTGTTATGATTCCTCTGATCAGGCTTCTGTTTCCTCAGTTTCTTCTTCTGATCAGGAATATTCTTTCCCTCCTTATGAGGATTCTGATGCGGAAGAATCCATTCCTTCAGCTTCTCCTCCTGAGGATTTTTCTTTTGGGGAAGCTCTGCATGAAATGAGGGAATATTTCCACTGGGAGGGACAGGAGTATTCAGAATCCAAGAAAAGACTGAGGGATTTTCTTCTTCTACCCCAACATAGACCCCTGGCTATTCCTCCTGTTTTGGATATTGTGGATGATGCCTTTTCGGAGGCTAATTTAACCCCTGATTCTTTTCCTCCTGCTCCTGTTAAGCCTGATAGGTACTACAGGGTTCCTGATTACCATCAGTTTTTATACAAGAATCCTACTGCTGACCCTGAAACCATTTCTCAGGGTCCTAAGGGTGTTAAGGCCGCTACTGCCAAAAATCCTATTCCTACTGAAAAGGATTCTCGAGCCTTGGAAAGATGGGGCAAAAAGGTGTACACTTCTGCTACTTTGCCCATTAGGGCTTTAAACTGTCAGTTTCATATGCTTAAATATCAGCAATTTCTGTTATCTGTCTTAAAACAAAAATTTACTTCCATTTCTGCCTGTGCAGAAGATAAGGAATTACGTGACTTATTGCATGCCACTGAACAAGTTGGGAAGCATGTTTTACACTGTGGATTTGATGCCTTGGAGGCTACTTGTAGGGCTGCGGCCTCTGGCACAGTCGTTAGAAGACATGCATGGCTAAAGGAACAGAATTTACCTGAACAAGTAAAGGCTAAATTATTGGATGCTCCTGTTCAGCATAATGTTTTGTTTGGATCTAAAGCTGAAGAGGTGATTAAAAAGATGGAGGATAAGGCGAAATCCATGCAAACAGTTAAAGATTTCTTACAAGTACAGCCTCCTAGATTTAGCAGGAATTGGCCATCAAAAAACTGGTCCTTTCCCTCTTCAGACAGGCCTCAAAGGGGTAGATGTAGATGCTCCAGAGGGGAGGCCTCAAACACAGGCTGCTTATAGACCAAGGCAGTGGACTGCTTCTACCCCTAGGGGAGGAGAGGACAGACCACAGTCTCAAAGGAAACAAACTCAATGACTCCCTCGGTTGGGCTGCAGGAACGTCTTGCCTGGAAGCCCCTCTCGGAGGAAAACTCTCTCTTTTTTACCAAAATTGGACTCAAATAACCCAGGACAAATGGGTTTTGGATGTGATTTTAAGAGGTTACAAATTCCATTTTCATACTTTGCCAAGGTCAAACGGATGGCCAGACCTTCCAAAACATCAGTGGACGGAGGCCTTAAACCAAGTAGAAGCTCTTTTGGCTATGAATGCCATAGAACTGGTACCTCTTTCAAAGATAGGAAAAGGGTTTTACTCAAGGCTTTTTCTAGTCCCAAGAAAGCAAAATTCATGGAGACCCATTCTGGATCTGTCGGTCTTGAACACCTTTCTAGAGATTCCAAAATTCAAGATGCTTACTCTACAGCAGTTACTTCCAATGCTGTCCAAAGATGCATGGATGGCGACTTTGGATTTAAAGGAGGCATATTTACACATTCCCATCAGGCAGGATCGCAGAAAATACCTCAGGTTCAAGGCCGGATCGGGGCACTTTCAATTCTCTGTGCTGCCCTTTGGATTATCTACTGCGCCCAGGGTCTTAACCAAATGCCTGGCTCCAGTAGTAGCTTACTGCAGACTCAAGGGAATTCAAATATACCCTTATCTAGACGATTGTCTAATTCAGGCAGACAGCAAGGATGTCTTACTCCAGCATCTACATTTTGTACAAAGCCTTCTCAAATTCTTGGGATTCTCTCTAAACGTAAAAAAGTCAAATTTGACACCATCACAAGAGATTACTTTTCTGGGTGCTCTTCTAAACACTACAGCCCAGATGGCTTTCCTGACATCCGAAAAACAATTACAGCTGGCATCAACTTTCAAGGCCTTGGCAACTCTGACCCATCTATCTGCAAGGAAATTCCTGCAGGCTTTGGGTTACATGGCCTCCTGCATCCTTCTCGTACCATATGCAAGACTACACATGAGGAAAATACAGTGGTACCTAAAAAGTGTATGGTCTCAGCATTACCACAGTTTGGACATACTGATTCCTGTCCTTCCTTGCCTTCAAAAGGAATTTCTTTGGTGGTCCAGGGCATGTGCTCTAAACAAATGGAAGCCCTTCCGTCTACCTCCTGCCTCTCAGATTCTAACCACGGACGCCTCGGATTATGCTTGGGGAGCCCGTTTTCAGGGCAATTGTCTGCAGGGCCTTTGGACAAAGGATCGGAAGCACCTGCATATCAACTTAAAGGAGATGTTAGCCGTTCAGAAAGCTCTATTGGCCTTCAGGAATCTCATACAGCCAGGACAACTACTAATACGGACAGACAACACCACAGTTATGTGGTACATAAACAAGCAAGGGGGATCTCATTCCTACCCCCTTTGCAGACTAGCCATGGATTTATGGAACACAGCTCTAACTTGCAATCTGGATCTTCAAGCTCAGTTTCTACCGGGAAAACAAAACTTACTGGCAGACAGTTTGAGCAGAAACCTTTCGGATCCACACGAGTGGATGCTGGACACCAAAATATTCAGGATGATAACAGCAGTATGGGGATGTCCTCACATAGATCTCTTTGCATCCCATCTAAATCATCAGCAGCAGATTTTTTGCACCAGGACATTCCACAGAGAGGCTTGGAAAGTGGATGCCCTGTCATTCAGATGGAGGAACCTCTCGAGATATGCCTTTCCGCCTCTTCCTCCTCTTCCACGAGTTTTATTGAAGGTAAAACAGGACAAACCCAAGATGATAATCTTGTTGGCTCCAAACTGGCCTTGGCAGTTTTGGTATCCAACTCTAATAAACCTATGCCTGGAGCCCCCTTGGATTTTACCTCAGTCTCCGAACCTTCTGTCCCAACATCAAGGTCAGGTTCTACACTCTCATGTCAGAACTCTCTGCCTGGCGGCCTGGTTAATCCAAGGCCTTTGATTTCTTCATTCCTACCCAAGCAGGTTATGGATGTCATTTTGGAAGCTAGACGTCCTAGCACTAGGAAATCTTATGCGGGAAAATGGAAAAGATTTTGTTCCTGGATGCAGGCTCAGGATTCTTATCCTCTTCTTCCTAACATTACTTTAATTCTACTTTACTTGACAGATCTCTTACATAAGGGTCTCTCTTTCTCTTCCGTTAAGATCCATGCTTCAGCTATTTCTGCTCATTATAATACAGAGCCTCCCATCTTTTCCCACCAGCTCATGAGACAGTTCCTCAGAGGAGCTAAGAACTTAAGACCTCCTAGATCTCCTCCTATTCCTGCTTGGGATCTCAATTATGTTTTGGAAAAACTAACCTTGCCTCCTTTTGAGCCTGCCGCTTCTGCTGACATCAAGTTTTTATCTTGGAAGACAGCTATCCTGTTGGCACTAACCTCTGCCAGGAGAGTTTCAGAGTTACAAGCTCTTATGGCGGTGGAACCTTATATTATTTTTCATCAAGACAGGGTATCTTTGAGGACTAATCCGACCTTTATGCCTAAGGTGGTTTCCAAAGTGGCTTTAAATCAAACTATCCACTTGCCAACCTTTTTCCCCACTCCTCAAAATAAAGGGGAAAGGATCTTACATTCCTTGGATGTACATCGACAGCTACGTTTTTACCTGAACAAAACCAAGGACATCAGAAAATCTGAACAATTGTTTGTTTCTTATGCTTCAAGTTCCCAAGGTAAAGCCATTACTAAACAAACCATTTCTAAATGGATTGCTCATGGAATCAGATTTTGTTATTCACACCATGGAAAGCAAATCCCAGGGACCATACAGACTCATTCCACCAGAGCTGCTGCCACTTCTGCAGCCTTCCTCAGGGGAGTTCCTACCAAGGACATATTGGAAGCTGCAACTTGGAGTTCAGTGCATACTTTCTCTAAGCACTACAATTTGCCTCTCTACTCTAAGTCTAGGGCAGGCTTTGCCTCTGCAGTCTTGCAGGGCCTTTTAGCCACCCCTTCTTCTTTATGACCACCTCCCTTTCTTTCAGCTTTGGGATTCTACCCTACAGTCATGACTGCAACAGTGAAACACGATGAACATAGTACAGTTGTGTACACCTACCATAAATGTAGATGTTCGAGTGTCTTCACTGTTGCAGTCTGGGTTTTCCTCCCTCCTGTCCCCTCTTATTTTTACTTTTGTGTGGTTCCTTTTTTCACCATTCTTCTGAGGTGTATTTGCAAAGGTTTTGGGACCATTTTCATTTTGGGACTCCTGACATCTGGGGCAAGAAAAACTGGAGAAGATGGCGTCGGTTGTCAGCTTTATACTCCTGGCGCTCTGACGTCAGGGAGCAGAGTTGAACAACTGACGCCGGACCCAGACTTTGGGATTCTGGCCGACCGAGGGCTGCCTGCTGGCAGGGGAGTACCCTACAGTCATGACTGCAACAGTGAAGACACTCGAACATCTACATTTATGGTAGGTGTACACAACTGTACTTTCCTCACTCCCACAAATTTTTATTCAGAAATCCTGCTGCTGATCCTGAAACTATCTCACAGGGTCCCAAAGGTGTAAAGGCCTCTACAGCCAAAAATTCTACCCCCTCTGATTGAGATTCTAGCACGCTGGATAGATTGGGAAGAAGGTTTATACGTCTGCAACCTTGGCAATTAGAGCCTTAAACTGCCAGTTTCGTATGCTTAAATATCAACAGCATGTTATGGGCTTATTGAAACAGAAAATTATGTTGAATGCTGATTGTGTGGAAAATAAAGAATTACATGAATTATTGCATGCAGCAGAACAGGTTGGAAAGCATACTTTGCAATGTGGTTTTGATTCCTTGGAGGCCTCTTGCAGGGCTGCAGTTACTGGATCTGTGATTAGAAGGCATGCCTGGCTCAAGGAGCAAAATCTGCCTGATCATGTTAAGGAAACATTGTTGGATGCACCTTTACAGCACAATACTTTGGTAATAAGGCAGAAGCGGTTTTAAAGAAAATGGAAGACAAAGCTAAATCTATGCAAACTGTAAAAGATTTCTTACAACTGCAGTCACACAGATTCAGTAGGCACTGGCCTACTAAAAAATGGTCCTTTCGTGTGTCCAACAGAGCCTCACAAGGCAAATCCAGGCACTCAAAAGGCTCTAGATGCCAATCACAGATTTCTTACAGGTCAAAGCAATGGGGTGCCTCTCCCTCCAAATCTGGAGGAAACGAAGCACAACCCTACAGTAAGCAGTCTCAATGACTTCCCTCTACCATCACCAAGCACTTATCTTTTGGCAGCCCCCTTGGGAAAATTAGCACTTCATGCTGAAAATTGGCAGTTAATTACCCAGGACAAGTGGGTATTAAACATAGTATCCCAGGGGTACAGATTTCATTTCCATATTTTGCCAATTCCAAACGGTTGGCCAGATCTGCCACAAAATCAATGGGCAGAGCTCAGAAACAAGTTACGTCCCTCATGGATATGGGGGCTATTCAACCAGTACCAGAACGGGAAAAAGGACAAGGGTTTTATTCAAGACTGATGTTCGTGTTTCACTGTTGCAGTCATTACACTTGGGTTATCCTGCTGGCAGGCTACCCGCAGTCGGCCTGAATTCCAAAGTCTTGGTCCAGCGTCGGTTGCTGTCGCCTCTTCCCTGACATCACTGAGCCAGGAGTATATAAGATGCAGCCGACACCATTTTCTTCAGTCTTTCTTGCCGCGCGGTGCCCGAAGCAAAAGCAGTTCGCAAGTGCTGGTCGGTCGACTCCTGAGATTTTTGAAATTGAATTTCAGAACCGAAGTCTTCAATAAAGCTAAGTACCCCATTGGGGAAACGTTTTCTTGCTCCAGACCGATGTCAGTAAAAGTTAACAATTGTATTTCTTGTGGGAAGCAAATACCTCATAAGGATTTTCACTCTTACTGTATTCCTTGCCTAGGCCCTGACCACGACGTTGCTAGTTGTCAGTTTTGTGCTAGATTCAACCAACGCACTATTAAGCGTCGTTTTGAGTTTGCTTTACATTACTTTGGCTGAAGGTTTAACTACATAATGCCATCGGAACAACCGATGACCGGAATTCATAAAAAACACAAAGACAAAGAAAAAGACAGGCATCCGAGGTCTAAAACCGACGACGACGAAGCCTTTTCTAGGCCAGTCGCCAGTTCTCAGTGAGGCACTTTCGCAGCCCCTGACACCCGCTACCTCAGAGCCACACACCGCCTCTGACTCCCACGTGGAGACAACTAGGCCTCTGGAAACTCAAGGTATTGGGCCTACGGAAAGTATTCCCTCAGATGGGTCCGGAGCTGCTGAGCAGGCATCGGCTTCTGAGGGTGTTTTCAGACCTACACAGCTTACTATCAAGTCCACTTCAGCAGCCAAGGCAAAGTCTAAAACACCAGTCATCCATGCCAAAGAAACAGATGCTTAAAATGGCTGAAGACCTAATTACTTTGATCAGGGGTTCCCATCCCTCTCCCGATAAAAGGCCTAGTCAAGACACTGACTATGACTCCTCTCACCAGGTTTCTATTTCCTGTGATTCCTCTTCAGAACAGGGATATTCTCTTCCTCCCTATGAGGACTCTGATGCTGAAGAATCTATCCCTTCAGCCTCTTCTCCTAAGGATTACTCTTTTGGGGAAAACTTGCACACCATGAGGGAGCATTTCCATTGGGAGAGCCAGGATTATTCTGAATCCAAGAAAAGGCTCAGAGACTTTCTTTTACTGCCTCAGCACAGGCCCCTTGCTATCCCCCCTGTACTAGATATCATTGATTATGTTTTTTCTGAATCCAGTTTGTCTCCTGATTCTTTACCCCCTGCACCAGTCAAGCCAGATAGGTACTACAGGGTCCCTGACCCACATACATTTCTTTATAAAAACCCTGCTACTGACCCAGAAACAATTTCTCAGGGTCCCAAAGGGGTTAAGTCTTCCACTGCAAAAAACCCTGTTTCCTCAGATAGGGATTGTAGAGCACCGGATAGATGGGGGAAAAAAGTTTACACTTCTGCTACTTTAGCTGTAAGGGCTTTAAACTGCCAGTTTCAAAAGCTTAAATATCAACAATACCTAATTTCTTTGCTAAAACAGAAAATGCTTACAAGCTCAGAATGTTCTGACAATAAGGAAATGCAGGATTTATTGCATGCAGCTGAACAAGTGGGAAAGCATAGTCTGCAATGTGGTTTTGATTCATTAGAGGCTTCTTGCAGAGCCACAGTTACAGGTTCTGTCATTCGAAGGCATGCTTGGTTAAAAGAACAAAGTTTACCTGATCATGTTAAAGCAAAATTATTGGATGCTCCATTACAGCATGATACTTTGTTTGGTGTTAAGGCAGAAGAGGTGTTAAAGAAAATGGAGGATAAAGCAAAATCAATGCAGACAGTAAAGGATTTCTTACAGGTTCAGCCACCTAGATTTAGCAGGAACTGGCCTTCTAAAAATTGGTCCTTTCCAGTGTCAGACAGGCCACAAAGAGGCAGATACAGACGCCCACGAGGCAGATCTCATCCCCAAGGCTCAGACAGACCTAAAGAATGGGGTACTTCAGCCCCCAAAGGCAAAGAAGACAATTCACAACCTTACAGGAAACCATCCCAATGACTTCCCTCTACGAATGCCAAGCACTTACCTTTTGGCAGCACCCTTAGGGGGAAAACTAGCACTTTTCTCACAAAATTGACACATGATCACCCAGGACAAATAGGTACTGAATATTGTTTCTCAGGGTTACAGGTTCCACTTTCACACACTACCAAGGTCAAAAGGTATGCCAGACCTGCCACAAAATCAATGGGCAGAGGCACAAAAACAAATTTCTGCTCTCATGGACATGAGAGCTATTCATAAAGTACCGCAGCAAGAACAGGGACAAGGATTTTACTCAAGACTTTTCTTGGTACCCAGAAAGGACAATTCCTGGAGACCAATACTGGACCTGTCATTTCTAAATACTTTCCTGGATGTTCCAAAATTCAAGATGTTGACACTGCAGCAGCTTCTACCCATGCTGGGCAAGAAGACTTGGCTAGTTACTTTAGACCTCAAAGAGGCATACCTGCATGTCCCAATCAGACAATCTTGCAAAAGATACCTCAGATTCATAGCTGGCTCAATGCAGTACCAATTCTCTGCACTGCTCTTTGGCTTATCTACTGCACCCAGGGTCTTCACAAAATGCCTGGCACCAGTAATTGCATTTTGCAGACAAAAAGGAATTAAATTATATCCCTACTTATACGGCTGCCTTATTCAAGCAGAGATCAGTCACAAAATTGGTATTACTGCACGGTAGCTATATACGAAACCAACACTATTCACGCCAAAATCCTTTATTGCAAAGCTTTCGGGTCTACACCCTTCATCAGTACATAAATAGATCAATTTTCTCACTGTTTAAAAGGGGAGTACTATCAAATCACATGTTTCAGCCAGCCTATCATCCTAACTAACATATAAATCTTAAAGGAATAACAATTAATTCTAAAACTTTCTAAAAGTCATACACATTAGTCTAACACTTAAAATATAACATTTAAACATTATGAAATGACATAAAATGAATTTAAAAAAGCATTTTAAGGAATTATTAAATTCTCTCTCCTTGTCTTTTTACTAAGACCGGTTTTATACTAACTGCATTATTAAGACCAGGGTTCACATCGGCTTGAAGCCTAAAAATCCATTCATATTCCCTTAATTCCAAAGTGTTGTTTATGTCACCCTTCCTTACACCCATCTCCACATTGCACATAATTCTAAATTTAAACCTACGTCTTTCATCATTATCTGTAATGTTTGCTTAATGCATTTGTTGGAACTTTCCTTCTTATCTCAGACTTATGTCCTATTACTCTTTCCCTCAACTTTCTAGTGGTCTTACCTACATAAAATGATATACATGCCATGCATGTAGCTAGGTATATCACCTGAGTTGCATTACAAGTTGTCAGAGTTCTTAGGGTATATGCTTCTTTATGAACTGGATGTATATAGATGTCACCCCCCTCATATAAATCATTACAACATGTACAATTGTAACACTTCCTTGTACCCACTTCTCCTCGCAGTTCATCTTTGAAATCTTTATAGCAAAGTTTCTGTTTTAAAGTTTGTGCATTCCTATAAGCGTACCGTGGTTTCTCACCTATTATTAACTTTATTTCAGGCATTGCCATCAAAATAGGCCAATTTCTTTCCACTATGTTTCGTACACTGCTTGTGTTAAGATTGAATGTAGTAAGATATCTCACTATTTTCTCATTACATTTTGGTTTATCACTGAATTCTACCCCACTATTAAAAACAGGTTTATATTTATCGGCTCTGCCTAATAACACCTCATCATAAACACTATCTATAACCTGATCCGGGTAACCATTCCTCTTGAATTCTTGCTTCATTTCCATAGTTTGTTCCTTAAAACTATCATCCACTGTATTCAGTTTACTAGTTCTTATTAATTGTGCTTTCAATACACCTTTGAACGTATGCGGTGCATGCATACTATCTCTGTTAATATACCTAGAGGCATCTACCTCTTTCTTATAAATTGTAGACTCCAGCTTATTCCCATTTTTATACAAACACACATCTAGGAACTCTATTTTTTGACTTGATGCTACCATTTTAAACTTCAGAAAACTCATAGATTCATTAAGATATGTTGCAAAGTTTTCTAATTGTAGTAGGGAACCACCCCAAATCAAAAAAACAGTCGTCCACAAGCCTCCTATAAAATTTAACATTGGCTTTCATACCATTTGCATCACTGAATATGGTACACTTCTCCCATTCATAAAGCACCAAATTTGCATAAGTATTAGCTACAGGAGTGCCCATCGCAACTCCTGTTAATTGTAGATAGGGCACTCTATCAAAAATAAAAATATTATTAGTTAACACTACTTCAAGCATGGTGCATATATTCTCAATTTCCCTGCTATACATTTTAACCTCACCATTCAAAAAATCACGAATAGCATTTAGTCCATATTCATTAGGAATCACTGTGAACAGTGATGTGATATCTAATGTCACCAGTATGTAGTTCTTTCCTAAATTATTTGAATGCCAATTATGGAGGTCTCGTAGAAAACTGTTAGTATCCTTCAATACTGTAGTACATCTATCCAAATATTTCCCCAGAACTATCTGCAAGTATTTGGAAATAGGCTGGGTCACCCAACCACCACCTGAGACTATGGGTCACAGTGGTGGATTCACCAGACTTTTGTGTATCTTAGGGATGCCGTAAATTTGTGGTATTCTAGGGCAGGGCACATTTAGATAATTAAATAAATCTACTATTATATCATTATTAAGTTGTAACTCATAAATAATCATATTCATGACCTTTATTTTTAGGGTCTTCTGACATCTGGGGCAAGAAAAGACTGAGGATATGACGTCGGTCATGCGCATTTGTACCCTGACGTCCTGATGTCAGTCAAATGCGCCTTGACCGACGTCAGCCTTATACTTTGATATTCGGGCCGACCGAGGACAGCGGACTACCCAAGTGTAAGGACTGCAGCAATGTGGATCTTCGAACATCTACATTTATGGTAGGTACAAAACTGTACTTTACCCACCCACCATCCCCCTTTCTTTGCTGGGACTTATCTGTACTTCTCTATCCTATACAACCTATGTGGTGTATTTGCTTGTAGATGAAGGTTTTGATGTTCATTGTGTTACACTGCTGCAGTCATTACACTTGGGTTATCCTGCCGTCAGGCAGTCCTGCAGTCGGCCTGAGTTCCAAAGTCTTGGCCCGGCGACGGTTGCTGTCGCTTCTTCCCTGACGTCAGTGCGACAGGGGTATATAAGATGCAGCCAACGCCATTTTCTTCAGTCTTTCTTGCCGTGCGGTGCCCGAAGCAACAGCAGTTCGCAAGTGCCGGTCGGCCGACTCCTGAGATTTTCATTCCAAATCCAGAACCGAAGTCTTCTATAAAGCTAAGTACCCCATTGGGGAAACTTTTTCTTGCCTCAGACCGATGTCAGTAAAAGTTAATAACTGTATTTCATGTGGGAAGCAAATACCTCATAAGGATTTCCATTCCTATTGTATCCCATGACTTAGGCCCAGACCACGACATCACAGGTTGTCGGTTTTGTGCTAGGTTTAACAAGCTCACTATTAAATGTCGGTTTGATTTTGCCCGACATTATTTTGGCAGAAAATTCAATTATACCATGCCGTCGGAACTACCGACGACCGGAATACACAAAAAGCGCAAAGACAAGGACAGGCATCCGAGGCCCAAAACTGACAACGAAGCCTCTTCTAGGCCAGTCGCCGATTCTCCGGTTTTCAGCGAGGCGCCTTTGCAGCCCCTGACGACCACATCTTTAGAACCTCAAGCCGCCTCTGACTCCCACGTGGAGATTGCTGGGCCTTCGGATGCACCTGATTTACAGCCTACCGAGACTAACCCTTCAGAGGGATCCGGAATAGCTGAACAACCCATAGCTTCAGAGGGTGTTTTCAGACCTACTCAGTTAACCATTAAATCTTCTGCTAAGTCTAAAACTCCTTTAAAAACAAAGAAACAAATTCAATATTCACCAGGACAGGCCTTACCATGAGGGAGCATTTCCATTGGGAGGGCCAGGATTATTCAGAATCCAAGAAAAGGCTCAGAGATTTCCTTTTATAACCTCTTGCTATTCCACCAGTGTTAGACATTGTGGATGATGTGTATACTGCATCCAGTTTAAATCCTGATTCTTTATCTCCTGCTCCAGTTAAGCCTGACAGATACTACAGAGTCCCTGACTCTCACAAATTTCTTCATAAAAGCCCTGCTGCTCACCCTGAAACTATTTCTCAGGGCCCCAAAGGAGTAAAGGCCTCCTCAGCAAAGAATCCAGTCCCCTCTGACAGAGATTCCAGAGCATTAGACAGATGGGGGAAGAAAGTATATACATCTGCAACTTTAGCAATGAGGGCCTTAAATTGCCAGTTTCACATGCTAAAATACCAACAATATTTGATGTCTCATTTGAAACAAAAAAATGCTTCCAAACTCAGATCCTCCTGATTATAAAGAAATGCAGGATTTATTGCATGCAGCTGAACAAGTGGGAAAACATACTTTGCAATGTGGTTTTGATTCATTAGAGGCCTCCTGTAGAGCAGCAGTTACAGGATCTGTCATTAGAAGACATGCTTGGTTAAAAGAACAGACGTTACCAGATCATGTTAAAGCAAAATTATTGGATGCACCTTTGCAGCAGGATATTTTATTTGGAGTTAAGGCAGTAGAGGTATTAAAGAAAATGGAGGATAAGGTAAAATCTATGCAAACAGTGAAGGATTTCTTACAGGTTCAGCCTCCTCGATTTAGCAGAAATTGGCCAACAAAAAATTGGTCCTTTCCAGTTACAGACAGACCTCAAAGGGGCAGATACAGACGTCCAAGAGGTAGAGGTCAACCACAAGGTCCTTACAGGCCTCGACAATGGGGTGCATCAACCCAGAAAGAAGGGGAAGACAGGCCTCAACCTTACAAAAAACAGCCCCAATGACTTCCCACTGCAGCTGCCAAACAGTTTTCTTTTGGCAGCCCCCCTGGGAGGAAAACTGGCACTTTTCTGTCACAATTGGCATATGATCACCAAAGACAAATGGGTTCTCAACATTATATCTCAAGGTTACAGGTTCCACTTTCACACTCTGCCAAGGTTAAAAGGAATGCCAAATCTGCCACCAAATCAATGGGCAGAGGCTCAGACAAATTACAGCACTCATGGACATGAGAGCTATTCAAAAGGTACCAACACAGGAGCAAGGACAAGGATTTTACTCGACTCTTTCTGGTTCCCAGAAAGGACAAAGCCTGGAGGCCCATTCTGGATCTTTCTTTAAACACGTACCTGGATGTTCCAAAATTCAAAATGTTGACACTACAGCAGCTTCTTCCCATGCTGGGCAAGAAAGCTTGGCTCGTAATTTTATACCTCAAGGAGGCATACCTGCATGTCCCTGTCAGACAAAACTGCAGAAGATACCTCAGATTCATAGCTGGTTCAATGCACTACCAATTCTCTGCACTGCCCTTTGGCTTATCTACTGCGCCCAGGGTCTTCACAAAGTGCCTGGCACCAGTAATTGCTTTTTGCAGACAGAAAGGAATTCAAATTTATCCATACCTGGATGACTGCCTGATTCAAGCAGAGAGCAAGGACATTCTTCTAAAGCATCTGGTGTTTGTAAAAAAAGTTAAGTTGCCTAGGGTACACAGTAAACGAAAAGAAGTCAAAACTGGTGCCCTCACAAGAGATAATATTCCTGGGTGCCAGCTTGAATACAATGGCCCAGATGGGTTATCTCACGCCAGACAAGCAAGGACAACTGACTCAATATTTTCAATTGATGGCAACAAGAAAACAACTCCCTGCAAGAAAAATTCTGCAGGCCTTGGGTTACATGGCATCTTGCATACTACTAATTCCATATGCCAGACTGCATATGAGGAAACTACAATGGTACCTAAAGAGTGTCTGATCTCAACACTGTCAAAGTTTGGAAACAGAAATACCACTAATTCCTTGCCTTCAACAGGAGTTTCGATGGTGGGCTCAAGCATGTCACCTCAACAAGGGACAGCCTTTCACTCAAACCACAGCCAGGCAAACACTGACAACAGATGCATCAGATTACGCCTGGGGAGCACACATGACAGGAAAATGTATTCAGGGCAAGTGGCCCACAGAACAAAGGCATCTTCACATCAATCAAAAAGATATGCTAGCTGTACAAAATGCCCTTATAGCTTTCAAGGACCTTCTGCATCCAGGACAACTACTACTAAAGACAGACAACACCACAGTTATGTGGTACATAAACAAGCAAGGGGGCACTCTTTCTTATCCTCTCTGCAGACAAGCCATGACCTTGTGGAACACAGCTCTAACCTATCAAGTTCATCTGCAAGCACAATTCCTGCCAAGAGAGAAAAACATACTGGCAGACGACTTAAGCAGAAACATCATGGATCCGCACGAGTGGAAATTACATCCACAAATATTCAGAATGATAACACAAAAATGATGGAGCCTGGACATAGATCTGTTTGCATCCCCAGTGAACTGCCAGTTACAGAAATTCTGCACAAGGACTTACCACCCACAAGCATGGAAAGTGGATGCCCTCTCATTCAGCTGGAAAAACCTACAAGTATATGCTTTCCCACCACTACCTCTCCTTCCAAAGGTACTCATAAAAGCCAGGCAAGAAAAGCCAAAGATGATCCTGATTGCCCCAGACTGGCCATGCCAGCACTGGTACACAATCTTAAAGAACTTAGCACAAGGTTCACCCTGGATTTTACCACAAATTCCACATCTTGTGACTCAGCACAACAATTAGATACTTCACAGCCATTTAAATACTTTAAACCTGGCTGCATGGCAGATTCCTTAGTCAAGCAAGCAATGCCTCTCTCCAAAGCTGTTATGGATGTCATTCTGGAGGCCAGAAGGCCTAGGCCAAGAAAGCCTATTCAGATAAATGGAAGAGATTCTGTGCCTGGAACCAGGCTCACAGCCTTGACCCTCTTGTCCCAAATATTCCTCAGATACTACAATATTTAACTGAGATGCTGGACCAAAGGCCTCTCCTTTTCATCCATCAAGATCCACGCCTTGGACATCTCTGCTCATTACAACACGGACCCACCTATTTTTTCTAATCCTTTGCTAAAACAGTACCTCAGAGGGGCTAAAACCATAAGACCGCCCCATAGAGCACCAACTCCAACTTGGGACCTCAACTTCGTGTTGGAAAAATTAACTTTACCTCCTTTTGAGCCAGAAAACTCAGCAGACTTAAAATATGTCTCTTGGAAAACTGCTCTGCTCTTGGCAATAACCTCAGCATGAAGAGTTTCAGAATTACAGGCAGTAATGGCAGTGGAACCTTTCATCATTTTCCACCAAGACAGAGTGTCTTTAAGAACAAACCCTACTTTTATGCCAAGGGTGGTATCAAGTGTGGCTCTAAACCAAACTATTCACTGGCCAACTTTTTATCCAAACCCACAGAATAAAGGGGAGAGACTTCTGCATTCTTTGGACATACACAGGCAGTTACAGTTACGCTTCTACTTGGACAAAACCAAAGCTTTCAGGAAAACTGGGCAATTGTTTGTAGCATATGCTGCAGGAGCACAGGGAAAATCCATTTCAAAACAAACCATTTCAAAATGGATAGGACACTGTATACGTTTCTGCTATACACACCATGGGAAAACTTTACCTAACAGCATTAGGTCTCATTCCACCAGGGCAACAGCCACTTCAAATGCCTACCTCAGAGGAGTACCTACCAAAGAGATTTTGGAAGCAGCAACTTGGAGTTCAGTACATACCTTTACCAAGCATTAACATCTGCCTCTTTACTCTAAATCCAGAGCTGGCTTTGCCACTGCAGTGCTGCAGAACCTTATAGCTACCCCTAATGCCTTATAGAACCAGCCACCCTATCTCAGCTTTGGGATTCTACCCAAGTGTAATGACTGCAGCAGTGTAACACGATGAACATAGTACAGTTTTGTACCTACCATAAATGTAGATGTTCGAGTGTATACACTGCTGCAGTCCAGGTTACCCTCCCTCCTTCCCCTCTTACTTGCTGGTACGTACCTAAGTCTTCTACCCTTTACTACCTATGGGGAGTATTTGCTGGTAACTGAAAGTTTTTGATTGCTTTTCATATGTATGTTTTATTAGCAATTTGCATTGCCTACCTTTTTGGGGGCACCTGACATCTGGGGCAAGAAACACTGAAGAAAATGGCATCGGCTGCATCTTATATACCCCTGTCACACTGACATCAGGGAAGAAGTGACAGCAACTGACGCCGGACCAAGACTTTGGAACTCAGGCCAACTGCGGGACTGCCTGACGTCAGGATAACCCAAGTGTAATGACTGCAGCAGTGTATACACTCGAACATCTACATTTATGGTAGGTAAAAAAACTGTACTTTTATTTTAGTGTATGTTTTTTATAAGCCATGTGTATTGCCTACCTTATTGGGGGCACCTGACATCTGGGGCAAGAAAAACTGAAGAGAATGGCGTTGGCTGCATCTTGTATACCCCTGGCGCACTGACATCAGGAAAGAGGCAACAACAACCGACGCCAGACCAGGACTTTGGAATTCAGGCCGACTGCGGGTAGCCTGCCAGCAGGATAACCCAAGTGTAATGACTGCAACAGTGAATACACTCGAACATCTACATTTATGGTAGGTACACAACTGTACTTTCCTGGTACCCAGAAAAGACAATGCATGGCGTCCAATACTGGACTTATGATTTTGAACACATTCTTGGACATCCCAAAATTCAAAATGCTGACTTTACAACGGCTACTGCAATGCTGGGCAAGAATGGTTGGTTAGTGACTCTAGACTTTAAAGAGGCATACCTGCATATCCCAATAAGGGAATCGTGCATTAGAAGCCTCGCTTCAAGGCAGGTTTTATGCATATCAATTCTCTGTACTGCAGCTTATCTACTGTGCCCAGGGTCTTTACAAAGTGCCTGGCACCAGTAATTGCATTTTGCAGACAAAGAAGCATACAAATCTATCCTTACTTGGACGACTGTCTCATTCAAGCAGAAAACAAGGACATTATTCTTCAACATCTGGCGTTTGTAAAAAGGCTTCTAACATGCCTAGGGTACACAATAAGCGGAAAGAAATCACAACTGGTACCCTCTCAAAAAATTATATTTCTGGGTGCAAGCTTGAATACAACTGCCCAGATGGCTTACCTTACACCAGACAAACAAAGGCAACTGACTATATACTTCAAACAGATGGCAACAAAAACCCAGTTATCTGCAAGACAAATTCTGCAGGCTTTGGGGTTCATGGCATCCTGCATTCTACTACTTCCATATGCAAGACTGCATATGAGGAAACTTCAATGGTATCTAAAAAGTTTATGGAGTCAACATTGTCACAGTCTGGAAATAATGATTCCTCTCATTCCCTGCATACAACAGGAGTTTCTTTGGTGGGCAGAGACATGTAATCAGAACAAGGGACGGTCTTTCACTCTACCCCCTGCCACCCAAACCCTAACTACAGATGCATCAGACTATGCTTGGGGGGCCCACCTGGCGGGGAGATACATTCAGGGCATGTGGAGCCCAAAACAAATGCATCTGCATGTCAACCAGAAAGAGATGCTAGCTGTTCAGAATGCCCTGACAGCCTTCAAGGACTTACTTCATCCAGGACAACTACTGATAAAGACGGACAAAACAATGGTTATGTGGTACATAAACAAGCAGGGGGGTACACATTCCTACCCCCTTTGCAGACTAGCCATGGCATTGTGGGACACAGCCTTGACTTACCAAGTACATCTTCAAGCTCAATTCCTGCCAGGAAAACAAAATACTCTGGCAGATGACCTAAGCAGAAATCTTATGGACCCTCACAAGTGGAAACTGGATCCACAAGTGTTCAGCATGATAACACAGATATGGGGGAGCCCTGACATAGATCTATTTGCCTCTCCCCAAAATTATCAACTGGACAAATTCTGCACAAGGACTTATCACAAACAAGCATGGAAAGTGGATCCCATATCCTTCAGGTGGAAAAACCTATCCATGTACGCCTTTCCTCCTCTGCCTCTTCTCCCCACGGTCTTACTAAAGGTCAGACAGGAAAAAACAAAAATGATTCTAATTGCCCCGGACTGACCTCGCCAGCACTGGTACCCAATTCTAAGGAATATGTCTCAACTCCCTCCTTGGTACTTGCCTCAAATAACCTCATCTACTGTCTCAGCAGAGCAATCAAATTCTGCACACTCAGCTCCAAACTCTGAACCTGGCAGCATGGCTGATCATGTAATTATTCAAACAACACCTCTCAGTAAATCTGTGATGGATGTCATTTTGGAAGCCAGAAGGCCTAGTACTAGAAAATCTTATGCTGATAAATGGAAGAGATTCTGTGCTTGGAACCAAGCACAAGGAACGGACAGAGCAAAACCAAATATTCCTCAGATTTTACAATACTTGACTGAGATGCTTGACAAGGGCCTATCTTTTTCTTCAATAAAAATCCATGCCTCTGCCATCTCGGCTCATTACAACACGGAGCCTCCCATGTTTTCCCATCTTCTGCTAAAACAGTATCTTAGAGGGGCCAACAATTTATGGCCTCCCAGAAGATCACCAACTCCTGCATGGGACCTCAATTTTGTGCTGGAAAAACTCACCCTGCCTCCTTCTGAACCAGCAGCTACTGTGGATATAAAGTTTTTATCTTGGAAAACAGCTTTCCTTTTGGCTATCACTTCAGCAAGAAGGGTTTCAGAACTACAGGCCCTCATGGCTGTGGAGCCTTTTATTACATTTTACCCGGACAGGGTGTCCCTCAGGACCAATCCTTCTTTTATGCCTAAGGTGGTATCCAGTGTGGCTCTTAACCAAACTGTTAACCTGCCAAAATTTTACCCAAATCCACAGAACAAAGGGGAGCAGATTCTGCATTCATTGGATGTACACGGACAACTAAGATTCTACTTAAACAGGGCCAAATCTCTAAGAAAGTCTGAGCAACTACTGGTGGCATTTGCTGCAGGATCAGAGGAGAAGGCTATATCAAAGCAGACTATTTCTAAGTGGATAAGCCACTGCATTCATTTCTGCTACTTGCATCATGGTAAACCAGTGCCCAAGGGAATCAGGTCACATTCCACCAGGGCTGCCTCTACCTCAACAGCCTTTCTCAGAGGAGTTCCAACCAAAGACATTCTAGAAGCTGCTCCTTGGAGCTTCGTTCATACTTTTACAAATCATTATCATTTGCCTCTTTTCTCTAAGTCCAGGGCAGGCTTTGCCACTACAGTTCTGCAGGGCCTTATAGCCACTCCTAATGCTATTTAGATCCATCCTCCCATCCATAGCTTTGGGCTTTGGGATTCTACCCAAATGTAATGACTGCAACAGTAAAACACGAAGGACATAGTACAGTTATGTACACTTACCATAAATGCAAATGTTCGAGTGTATTCACTGTTGCAGTCCGGGTTACCCACCCGCCATCCCCCTTTTTTTTCTCGAACTTCTCTTTCTTTCACTATATTCTAAAGCCTTTGTGGTATATTTGCTTTTAGATGAAGGTAAAGTTTATGTTGCTAAAAGTGCATTTACATATATATTGTTGTTTATTTATATATACATATTTTTTGCTCCCCATTTGGGGGGCACCTGAGATCTGGGGCAAGAAAAACTGAATAAAATGGCATCAGCTGCATGTTTTATACTGCTGACATCATGGAAGAGGAGACAGCAACCGACGTAGGACCCAAAACTTTGATATTCAGGCCGACTGAGGGCAACCTGCCAGCAGATTATCCAAATGTAATGACTGCAACAGTGAATACACTTGAACATCTACATTTATGGTAAGTGTACACAACTGTACTTTACAAAAGTTGCTAGAAAAAGAGAGTCATCCAAGAGGTCCCGCCAGACTAGATAGAATCCAGAAATTACTCAAGATTATTTTTATTGCCAAAGAAAGCAAGGGACTGGAGACCAATTTTGGATCTCGGCAACTTGAACAAGTCAGGTCGACATACAATGTTTTGGATGGTCATGGTTCAGTCCATTCTCCCTTTTCTAGGCAAGGATGTTTGGATGTGTGCAATAGACCTTCAGGATGTGTATGACCACATAAAGATGAACAGATAATCCAGAAGGTGTTTAAGCTTCTGGCTGGGAGGCAGTCATTACCAGTTCAGAGCTTTGCCCTTTGGCCTCATCACAGCCCCCAGGATGTTTACCAAATGTATGGCAGTACTGGCAGCTCACATGAGACTACAGGGATTCTGGGTGTTTTCATATCTAGATAACTAACTCATTACCACCCCAACCAGGCATCTGTTAATAAGGGCAAGAAATCCGTTACTCCAGATTTGTTCTCATCTGGGGATAACCATAAATTGACAAGTCTCACCTACAGTGAATTCATAGGAGCAGTTTTCAACATGAAGTCAGTGATCGCTTCTCTTCCTCTCTCAAGAGTACAGACTGCCAGATTGCACATCAGAAAAATAATTTGCGGTAGTAAGATTTCTGCCTGCTTGGTTCTTCAAGCTCTGGGATCAGTGTCAGCGGCAGTAGCTTTAATATTTCATATGAGAATTCTTCAATGGATATTATCAACATAGTAGTCTATTCGTTATCAGCTCATATCAGCACAAATAAACATCACTCAGGCATGCAAGAGGGATCTCAGTTGGTAGATTCAATCAGATCAGGTTCTACAAGGCCCACCCAGTCTTTCTCCCTCATCCCAAGGTCATAGTGACCATGGATGCTACCCAGTTGGGGTGGAGGGCACTTTCTGGAAAAAACAGTCCAAAACACTTGGTTCCCCGAAGAGGCCAACTTGCATATCAATGTTGTAGAGATGAGAGCAGTGCTTTTAGTGTTGCATGCCTTCCAGGATGGGCTCTCTTCAGGGATGATTGCAATTCAAACAGACAATATATCAGTAGTTTGGTACATCAACAAACAAGGAGGGATCTGCTCATAAGTTTGTCGAGAAGCACTCAGTGTGGCATTGAGCGATTTCATCCAACAGCTTTCTCATAGCAATGCACATTCTGGGAAAGTCCAATGTGATAGCAGACAAATTGAGCAGATCCATTCTTCTACCCCATGAGTGGTGCCTCAACAGGGAAGTGGCAGAAATTATCTTTCGTCATTGGGGATAGCCTTGTTGCAATCTTTTTGCATCTCTCCTACACAACAAATGCAGCAGCTACTTTGCCCTAATCCCTCCACTGGGGAAATCACTGAGGGATGCTCTACTTCACAATTGGCCTCCTGGTCTGTTTTATGCCTACCCGCTGATTCCATTAATTCTGTAATTTCTGCAGAAAACTGCCAGGTTGAAGAGCAAAGTCATCCTCATTACACCTTACTGGCCTCTACAAATTTGGTTGCCCTTCCTATGGCCTCATCTGCTTCCAACCTTGGATTTGGGATCTGGTTCCAGACCTTCTCCCTCACTTGATTCACCCAGACATTTCAAACCTGAAGCTTACAGCCTGTTTTCTCCAATTCTGTTAATAGCCAGACAACCTATGCCCTCTTCCCATGTCCAACATATCCTTTTATCTTCCCATTAACCCTCAACATGAAAACTCTGTTCAAGTAAATGAGCAAGCTTTGTTTACTGGGCACAACCAAATCATATTGATTCTTTCTCAGTTCCGATACATAATATACATGAATTTTTAGCTTTACTCTTTAAAGAAGGGTTGAGCTCCTCTAACATTAAGGTTCAGTTATCAGCAGTGTCTAATTTTTGTATTAGGTTTGAAGGTTCTTCAGTAGCCTCTGCTAAACTGTACAAAGCATTCTTCACAGGCACTTTTCTTTTGAGACCACTGTTTGAAGACCTTACTCCACCATGGGATCTGAACTTGGTACTGCAAGCATTAATACATTCCCCCTTTGAACCAGTAGCTAAATGTGACCTTAACTGTCATTTATTTTACATAAAGATAGAGTTTCATTAAGAACCAATTCATCTTTCCTTCCCAAGGTGGTGTCCAAATCCAATATCAATCAGTCCATTAATTTGCCAGTATTCTTTCCTAAATTTGCAAACAAAGGTGAATATATGTTGCATTTATTGGATGTTCATAGGTTCATAGGTAGATACTAGGCTATCTGCCCTAGGGCATTTATAAGCCTAGCCAGAGTGTATTTGGCTTCCGCCTCCCTATTAGATTAGCCTACTGTGCCTCTGCAAAGTAGGTCACAGAAGGTACCCTTTTAAGATTAGTTTACTGTGCCTCTGTCTAGCAGGGACACAAAAGAGATCCCATGGGTGAATTTGCGATTTCCTATCCACGCCTCCAGATTTCGCTTGAAGAGGGTCAGCGAGGGGCTATGTCTAACATGAGTTGGGATTCTATTCCAGAGTGAGGGGAGCCTCTGGGAAATGAATCTGTCCCTCCAGCATGTCCTATTTATTTTTGTGCTGAGGTTTAGGTCCCTGGAGCGTGTAGCTCTAAGGGACTTGGATTTTTTGAGGTGGAGCATGTCCATTAATTCTGGGTTTGACATAGCTTTGTACGTCAGGCATAGATCGCCTCTGAGTAGGTGGTAAGCAACTGAGTAGAGCTGGAGTTTCTTTAGTCGAGCTGCATAGGACATCTATTTGTAGCCCATGATCCTCTTGGTGAGGTACTTTTGGGGTCTCTCCAGGTGCTGCAGGTGTCGGGTAAGGTACATCCCAAAAGGGGCATTGTATTCAATTATGGGCCTGATGAGTGACGAGTAGAGGGGCACAATGACCTCTCTTGATCTAGATGCGAACCCTTTCATGATAAGATGGGCTATATAGAAGGTCTTTCTAACCACTTTGGCAACGTGATTATCAAAGGAGAGATTACTATCTACGTTGGTCCCCAAATCTCTAATTACTTCTTTCGTGCTTAATGGATTACCACCTATGTGGTAATTTGTGGGCACCTTGTTTTTCCCAAAGGGGGTGACTATGCACTTTTTAGCATTTAGCTTGAGGCCGTGGCTCTGGCACCAAGCATCTGTCTCTGTGAGACCCTTTTGGAGGATACTTGTGTCAGCTGGAGATTCGATTATGGCCCCCAGTTTGCAGTCATCTGCGAACTTTGTCAGCCATAATCCCCCCATGTTAGCCTGAACCTCAGAGAAGTATATACCGAACAAGAGAGGTCCCAGAACTGAGCCCTGTGGGATGCCACTTGTAACTGGTTTGGATTCGACATGGCACCTGCAATTCTGACCATGTGGGTTCTATCTCTGAGCCAGTTTGTAACCCATCTTGTGATATAGGGATTGATATTTAAGCTGGTAAGCTTATTTATGATGCCCGAGTGGGGTATTGTGTCGAAGGCTTTTGCGAGGTCCAGGTAGGCTGTGTGGACTACCTTGCCCTCATCTATGGCTTTGGTAACTGTTTCAAAGAAATCAACTAGGATTAAGAGGCAAGATCTACCCTTAACAAAACCGAATTGGGTAGGGCCCAGTGTCTGGAGGCTCCCAATGTCTTTGTTTATGAGTTCCATGATAATACGCTACATAGCTTTACAGACCAGAATAGTCAGGCTTATGGGGCGATAGTTTCCGGGGTCCATTGTGGCACCACCTTTGTTGAGTGGGACCACTGTAGCTGTACGCCATTCTTTGGGTACATATCCTGTAGTAAGGCTAAGTTTGAACAGTGACTTAATGTGAGGGTTCAGTTCTTGGAGCTTGTGTAAGACACAGCCTGGGACACCATCCGGTCCCATAGATGCTGTGTTTTTTGCTTTGGAGAGTGCAGTTTTCACCTGTGCATCTGTAATGTCAGGGAGGTTACATTTAGTTGGGATAGGCATTTGCTCCTTTGGGGTGGAAAGGGGGGAGAAGTTTGCGCTGAATCTGTCTGCCAGGATGTTGGCTATGTCTGTAGGTTTGGTATATTTTGTACCGTTATGCAACAATTCAGAGCATGTCTGGGAGTTTCCGCCCATGTTCCTGACATAACTAAAGAAGGCCTTGTGATTATCTTTAGTGTCTAGGGCAATTTTTCTTTCGAAGTTGGCCTTTGATGATTTTATGAGGGATCGAAGTTTCTTGCTAATACTGATCAGAGATGCCTTCCCATTTTGGGATTTTGCTCTGTCATGTAGTAGCTTCCTCCTTCTGTTGTATAGCTTATTTATGGCCGGGGTCCACCAGACCGGTCTTCTGTTTTTGGAGGAGTGAGTCTTGGTTTTATTTGGGATAGCATGATCCATGCATTCCTGCAGGTGCTCATAGAATGCATTTGTAAAGGATTCTGCAGTTTGGGCTGTATTATCCTCTGGCCCAGGGGCTTTGAAGGATTCCACCTCAGTCTTGAGAAGTGCAAAGTTGGCTTTTGAGAAATTCTTTACAGTGATTTCCTTGGCTGGGGGTGGGGACGGGATATGGATGTCCAGGGAAATTTGTTTATGGTCTGATCTTACCAATGAGGGGTTTACCTCTGGTGTGGAACATAGAGACCCCATGTTGGTGATGACCAGGTCCAATATGTTGTTCCCTCTTGTGGGAGTGGTGACCAGTTGTTCCATTGTGTTAGAGTTTATAAATTCAAGGAACCGTTGGGCGAGGGTGTTTGGGCTCGAGTAGTTTTCCCAGTCAGTGCTTGGGTAGTTGAAGTCACCCAATCACATAGTGTTTGGAGAGACCTTCTATATTCTCCAGTGTTCTCAGGAATGCCAAGTGGGGTTCCTGTAATAGCGAGGGTGTTCTGTAACAGGCTACAAACTGAAAGGCAGTTTTACCCGCTGTTAGTTGCACATGGATGGCTTCCGATGCTTCGTGCAGTGCCACTAACCTGGAGGTGTAGGTATCTTTGATGAATATAGATACTCCCCCTCCTTTTGTGCTTCAGACAGTCAAGTTTTTATCTGCATAGGACAAAAGAAATCAGAAATACAGACCAATTGTTTGTTTCCTTTGCAGATTTGAAATCAGGTAAACCAGTCGCAAAAGGAACCAGATGGCTGGCTTGACTGTATTTCTTTTAAATATAGCAAATTGGGACTGTCTTTAACTAAATCTATAAGAGCCCATTCAACTAGGTCCATGGCAACCTCTTCAGTATTTATATCCAGTTTTTCCATGGACATTTGTGCAGCAGCAGCTTGGGCAAGTCCTCATTCTGTTATCACTCATTATAAATTAGATCTGGCCTTGAGAGGTAGAGCATATTTTGATTCATCTGTGCTCAGGAATATCTTTCCTTAGAGTCCACCCACGGTTTTAGGTACAGAATGAAAAGTGACATCAGATAAAGAAGTTATGTACTTACCAAAACGTTCAATCTGTGTTCCCCATTTTCATTCTTCCTCAGCTTCCGTCTCACCAACCCCCATCCTTTGTTTCTACAAACTTCTGTATGAATGAGATATTCTAAGGATACCACTGTCCTTTGATTGAGGTCCTGATATGATTTCCTGTATAGAAAGCATACATTTTTAAGAATCCTTTTATATGTATATGTATATGTATATGTATATATATATATATATATATATATATATATATATATATATATATATATATATATATATATATACACACACATATATGTTAACAGATATCACTTCTGGTAAAATCAGCAAACAGGATTTGAGGTGTGTTAGGAATTGGTGCATTATGGTTAAGGGAAAAGTTCGAGAGCTTTCTGATTACCACGAGCTTTAGTAAAGGTTGATTTGGATTTGAGCACAGCAGTTGAGGAAGAATGGAAGTGGACAACACAGATGGAACATTATGGTAAGTATGTAGCTTTTTTTTTTTTTTTTTTTTTTTTTTTAAATATAAAGGGTACCTGTTGACTACAGTCAGTATATCCTACAAGTGCAGCTAAATACACCAGTGATTCCATGCAGCCACATGTTACTGTGACAATTTCATCTAATGTGTGGTGGTGATCTGGCTCACCATCGTTTTCTATCACAATTACAACTGTATGAGTTGTTCAGTATAGCTGCAAGGAGACTTTTAGCTGTGTACCTTGTTTTTGTGGCACACTGTGCCTATTTATATTTGCTCCATGAACCTGAGCAGTGACATCCTGGCAATGTTTTGGAATCAAGTTTATGGAACTGATATACTCTTGAAGGCTTACACACTTCAGGAAGCCCACATGCATTCTTTTAGATTCTGTATCATGTGTTTGTAGGCTGGGGAAGTGCCTTAATCCTCGTATCAATTTTAGTGCCTGTCTCTGGGAGTCTATCTGCTGAGTTGCAACTAGGAATACTGACAACCCACTTCTTATTTTTCCCTTTTCTTCTCCCTTGTACCAACTGCACCCTTGCACATACCTTGTACACCTGAGGAATTATGTGCTCTCTTATATGTCCATTGAATCAGAAACATTCCCTCTTCCTGTTTTTTGCCTTGCAGTTGACAGTATTCTGTCCTTTCAGAGTATTTGGATTCAGCAGCACTGGAGCAGGAGTTATATTTGTGTCATAGGAGGAGTTCAGCATATCTGATTAAAGCCAGCTACGCAGTTGTCCATTTCTGTATCATTAGTTTGGTGCCAAAGGATGTGATAACGCAATATGTCTTGCATATTACATGTCTCTTATCCCTTAATTCTTTATTCTTCTGTTTGAGTATTTGGTTAAGTAAATATAAAATGTCAGCAGTGCAGCGACTTAACCTCTGCTGCCAAAACCACCCATGCCACTGCTACTGGAAGGATAAATTCTGTTTAGCAGTTTTAGTATTTTTTCCCCAGCCCAGCTTCTGCCTTCTGAAGCCCATCACAAAAACACTTTCTCCAACAGCACATTTAGATGGCCAGGTCACTGTACCAGCCTGGGAGTTAAAAATATTTAAAGCTTTGTCAGTCAACCTTTACCCACCTAGTTGCACCTTTTCTGATGTGCTGCTTTTCGTTAGTTCTCATTAAAGTGGCATCATGTATGCCAGGTTCCCCTTCTTTTTCTCACAAGTTCAAATACCCATAAAGAAAGGGGCTGCTCCCCTCATATGCCTGTATTTTCCACTTCTTTATGATTAGTGTAACTTGTGTGAGAACCAAGCTCATTTAGGTGTGCAGGAATTGGTTTCTGCTTTCTAGTGATGTACTGATGGCTTTTTTCTTCTTAATTAAATAAATTATTCAATTGTGTGAGTCATTAACAGAATGCATTTATTCATATTGTATCTTTGCTGCCTGCCTGCTTCATGTCTTTTTACATTAATAGCCCAGGAATGTCACATGGTCTTTATTTATTCCTTCTTCCCCCAAATCCATACCATGAGTCAGACATAAGTGTTTTCTCTAGGGTCTTAAATGATACTACATGCTTGCAGACAGAAGAATATCCAGGACTACCTCTCAAAGTTAGAAAAAGAAAACCCTGGGCATAAATGAAGTAGGTTTGCTAAATGTATTAAACGTATTGGGAGCTTTATTTTTGAAAGGACCCAATGAGAAAACCCCCTAGACAGTAGAATCCATAACATAAAGCTAATTGCTGAAAACATTTATTCTAATATAGTATGTATCTTAGTAAACATTGTTTGGAATAAACCGGTATTGGCACTTTGGTAATCAGGTCTTGAGACTTTATCTGTGTCACCTTTCATAGTTCGTATAATCTAGGTTGTTAATGGGAGCACTGACAAACCCATTTAGAGATTTTTTTCATATGCTTCCCCCAGCCATTTATTAAATTGTCCCCAAGTTAGGCTTTATTTCAGTTCTTCACAAAAAAGCATCAGTATTATAGGTTCATAGGTTTATACTAGGCTATCTGCCCTAAGGCATTTATAAGCCTAGCCCAAATTTTTGTGGCTTACGCCACCCCTTATATGAAAAAATACTGTGCCCATTAGTTTGTTGTGCCTCTGTCCAGCAGTGACACAGAGATGATTCCCGGGGTAAACCTACGATCTCCCATCCACAGGTCAAGATTTCTCTTGAACAGAGCCAGCGAGGTGCTCTGCCTCACATGGACCGGGATTTTATTCCACAGCATAGGGAGTCTGTGAGTGATAAATCTATCCCTCCAGCACGTCCTATTTATATCCGTGCTAAGGTTTAAGTCGCTTGCTCTAGTGGTTTTGGTGGATTTGGATTTTTTGAGGTGGAGCATGTCCATTAATTCCGGGTTGGACATGGCCTTGTATGTCAGGCACATGTCAACTCTGAGCAGATGGTATGCGACTGAATAGAGCTGGAGTTTCTTCAATCTGGCAGCATATGACAGATTTTGGAGTCCCTTTATCCTTTTGGTGAGGAACTTTTGGGGTCTCTCCAATTGCTGCAGATGTCAGGTGAGATACATCCTGAATGGGGCATTGTACTCGATCATTGGTCTGATAAGTGAAGAGTACAGGGGAACAATGACCTCACTAGATCTGGATGTTAATCCCTTCATGATCAGGTGGGCAATGTAGAAGGTCTTTCTAACCACTTTAGCAACGTGAGTTTCAAAAGAAAGGCCACTGTCAACCTGGGTCCCCAGGTCCCTGATAACCTCTTCTGTACTTAATGGATTGCCACCTATATGGTAGCTTGGGGTTACCTTGTTTTTCCCGAAGGGTATGACTATACATTTTTTGGCATTTAACTTCAGGCCATGGCTCTGGCACCAGCTATCTGTTTCCGTGAGTCCCTTCTGAAGGATATCCGTGTCCGATGCACTTTCCACTATGGCGCCCAGTTTGCAGTCGTCTGCAAACTTTGTCAGCCAAAGTCCTCCCTGTTGGCCTGTACTTCTGAGAAGTAGATGCCGAACAATAGGGGGCCAAGGACTGAGCCCTGTGGGACACCACTTGTGACAGGCTTGGAGTCTGACATAGCGCCAGCAACTCTAACCCTGTGGGTTCTGTCCTTAAGCCAGTTTGCAACCCATCTTGTGAGATATGGGTTTACATTTAAGCTGGTAAATTTTTCTACAATACCCGAGTGGGATATTGTGTCGAAAGCCTTTGCAAGGTCAAGGTAGGCTGTATGGACTGCCTTTCCCTCACCAATGGCCTTGGTGACTGTTTTGAAGAAGTCGACCAAGTTCAAAAGGCATGATCTTCCCTTGACGAAACCAAACTGGGTCGGGTCCAATGTCTGCAAGTCCCCTATATCTTTGTTTATGAGCTCCATTATGATCCTCTCCATAGCTTTGCAGACTAGACTTGTTAAGCTTATGGGGCGGTAATTACCAGGGTCCATAGAGGCACCGCCTTTGTGGAGTGGGACCACAGTTGCCATACGCCACTCCATGGGCACGTATCCTGTGGTAAGGCTGAGATTAAACAGCTGCCTTATGTGCGGGTTTAATTCCTCATTTAGCTCATGTAGCACACAGCCGGGGACACCATCTGGTCCCATTGATGCTGTGTTTTTAGCTTTAGAGAGAGCAGCTTTCACCTGCGCATTTGAGATGTCTGGGAGGCTACACTCCACTGGGATAGTTATCTCTCCTTTAGGGGGGTGAAGTTTGCACTGAACCTGTCTGCCAGTATGTTGGCAATGTCTGTGGGTTCAGTGATTTTTGTATCATTTTGGACTAATTCTGAGCATATCTGGGAGTTTCCACCCAGGTTCCTAACATAGCTGAAAAAGGCCTTATGATTGTCCTTTGAATCCATGGCAATTTTTCTCTCAAAATTGGCCTTAGTTGATTTTATGAGTGCTCGTATTTTTTACTAATAATGATCAGGGTGACTTCCCTTTTATGGATTTTGTTCTATCATGTAATAGCTTTCTCCTCATATTGTAAAGTTTGTTAATGGCTGGGGTCCACCAGACTGGACGTTTGCCCTTTGTGGAAAGAGTCTTGGTTTTATTTGGGATTGCCTGATCCATGCAGTCCTGGAGGTGTTCATAGAAGGCATTTGTAAGGGCTTCCGCAGCTTGGGTTGTGGTTTCCACTGGCTCAGGGGCCTTGAAGGATACCACACCAGTCTTGAGTAGTGTGAAGTTTGCTTTAGAGAAGTTCTTCACTGTGGTCTTTTTGTTTGGGGTGGGGCGGGATGTGGATTTCCAGTGAGATTAGTTTATGATCAGATCTCACCAATGAGGGATATACTTCCAGTGTGGAGCATTTTGTCCCCATGTTTGTGATAATGAGATCTAGTATATTTTCTCCTCTCATGGGAACAGTGACTAGCTGTTCCATGGCATTTGAATTTATGAACTCCAGGAACCGTTGGGCTAGAAAGTTAGGGCTTGAGTAATGTTCCCAGTCTATATTCGGTAGTTGAAGTCACCCAATATGATGGTGTTTGGAGATACATTTATACCCTCCAGTGTCTTCAGGAAGGCTGTGTGGGGTTCCTGAGTTTGAGAGGGTGGCCTGTAGCATGCTACAATTTGTAGAGCAGTTTTGCCTATGGTTAGTTGCACCTGGATGGTTTGCGAAGCTTCGTGTGTTGCCACCAAGCTGGAGGTGTGGGAATCCTTTATGAAAATGGATACACCCTCCTTTTGTGGTGTGGTCCGGGTTTTGGGGCCGGAACGCATAATATGAGGTAAAACCTAATAGTGCCGGGTGCTCTCAGGAGCCTTGAACCAGGTTTCAGTTACAGCACAGACATCGATGTTCTCCATACTGAGAAGGGCCTTGAGTGCGTGCATTTTGAGATTTAGACTTCTGGCATTGAGCAGCATTACCCTCAGTTTCTTCCCATTTTTGTTTTCTAGGGTGGTAGGTTTAGAATTTGAGCCTTGCCTAAAAAGGCACTATGGGGGTGGCAAGAGCCTTAGCCAATATCCGGATTCCCAGGGGTGACAGGTGCAAGCCGTCCCTTGCGAAGCAGCGTGGCTTGTCAAGCATGTCATCCCAGGCAGACAGACACTGGATCCCCTTTGAATGACACCAGACATTAAGCCAATTGTTAAAGCTGATCATCTTGTCTCTATATTGTGGCATCATTCTTGGTGAAGGAAGGATACTGCTCAGGGTCAGGGTCATACCTGCCTGGGCTACATAATCAGACAGCTCCTCTATGTCTCTTTTCATGTAGTCCAGGGAGGTACGTCTCAGGTCGTTCACACCAGCATGGACAATGACTGTGTCATATTTGTACTTGCCATGGAGTGACCCGAGTGCTTGTGTTATGTGGCGGATTCTAGCGCCTGATAGGCAGCTTACTGTGACCCTCTCCTTGTTCATCCTGGTGAGTGGGACGTCAGTGTGTCTGACTATGGAGTCACCTATGACAAGTATGTTTGGTGTTGTATTTGGCCTTAAGGGCTGTGACTGCTTTGCACACTGCTTTTGTGGTTTATGTGTTGCTTGTGGGGTGTCTTGAGGTAGCAGTTGTTTGGGTGTCTGCTTTGGAGGCCTCTGCTGTTTAGGTAAATTTTTACTCAGAGCCTCCGAGTATGTCTTTGTGTGTTTATGTGTTTGATTCAGTGGTGTGGTAGCATTATGTGAGGCTGGTTTTGTGGTGTGTGTAGTTGCCTTCTCCTCCTGTCTGGTCTTGCCAGTCCTGAGTTGAGAGAGCTCAGCCTCCAGTTTGGCTAAATAGCTGCATCTCTCACAACTATTTGTGTTATGTGGGAGGAGGAGAGGGTTGTCTGTGTACATGAGGCAGTTATAACATTGCCTCAAGATTCCCAGATTCACCAGCTGGACCGGAGAGGAGATTGACAACTGACCTTTGGACATGCTAGAATAATATTGGGAATTCCTTAATAATTGAAAACAAGGGCCAGTGGGGAGTGAGGGTGTAGTGCTTTTAATTTTTAGTGCTGACTTGTATAATTGCTTTAGTGAGCAAGTGCCAGGTAACTTGAGTGCAATGTGTTAGAAGTAACTAAATGCAAAAACGACAAACAGTAACTTTCTGTCAAGTGAAATGATGTCAAGTTATCTATGTCAAGAGACTTTTGAGTCACAAGACATAGCTTTGCAGTGCTGATCATCATTAAAATGAGCTATCCATCCACTGAGGCCATTGAACTCCTTAGGTTCATAGTATGCAGTTAGACTATAGAGCAGTTCAACCACTTTGAAATCCAGCCACTGAAAACCTACTGATGCACCAGACTAGTTACTCTTGCAGTCCATAAAGAACTGGGGGGGGGGGGCTTAACCTGGGCCAAATTTGTGATTTCTAGCCCTTCACCTGAATTAGATTTGAAGATCATAAGGGACGTGTTTTGGTTTTCAAAAAATGGGGGTAAGTTTTGGTGGCAGAGAGATATTTCCGAGAGATATCTGTTACACCAAGTCCTGTTAATGTTGCTGTATAGCTTTATGTCCCTTCGTCTTTAAATTATGTTCTGCCAGTTTTGTGGATATGTAGCATATCAAGCAGGACTGGAACATTTACAGCTTTGTAGGCCAGATATAACTCGCCACATTGGAACCTGTATGAGACAGAGAAGAGAGACAGGGCTTTCAGACACTCTGGATAACTCAGGGAGTTTTTTATTTATTTATTTATTTTTAAGAACTACTCTGTTTTTCAACATGCTTTTGGAGAGGTACATACTGAAGATACATTGCATTCTAGTGCAGGACTGATGAGGGAGAAGTGAGAGGGTGATGGCAGGTTTCGACTGATAGGGAGACACCCTTAGTAATCAGTAGGGTGACATAAAAGATTTTCCCAACAGCAGAGGATTTGTGGTGGTCAAAGAAGAATTCATTATCCACAAAAGTTCCATGGTCTATACTGACTATATCTATTTTTTGTGGGGGGGTTGTTTATATGGTATGTGTGTGTGGGGGGGTCCTGTTTTCCAAATAATATGATGATACATTTTTTTGGCATTCAGCTTTAGATAGTCATCCTTTCCACAAGTCCGTATGAGGCTGACCCACTTAGTGGATCTTAGAGTCTTCAGGGGAATGTATGATGATTCCAAGCTTGCAGTTATCTGTTGCTTTTATCAGCCAGAGGCTTTTAATGTCAGATGTGACATCAAAGAAATAAATGCTGACAAGAAGTGGTCCCAAAAGAGAGCCCTGGGGTACACCACTAATAACAAGTCTCTTGGAGGATAGTATTCCATTATATTTAGTAGAGTGGCATCTGTCATTGAGCCAGTTGTCAGTCCAGCTGGTTACATTGGATTTACGTTGAGTTTCACCAGGTTTGTTGATACCAGAGTAGGACATAGTATCAAAAATCTTAGCAAAATCAAGGAAACTTTGTGCACAGTGTTATCCTTGTATAATATTTCTGTGATTCTTTGATTCTGTTAAACAGATCAGCTAAGTTTAATAGGCATGATCTGCATTTTAGAAAGTGAAACAGGTTATACTGTAAGGATTGTAGGTTTCTTGTGCCCTGTTATGCATTCTATCACCTTGCAAATTTTCCTGATGAGGCTGTTAGGTCTGCAGTTGCCAGGGTCTGTAGTGGGGCCTCCTTTGTGAAGGAAACTACTACAACTGCTTTCCAGGCTTCTGTTTCCTCGCCAGTGGAGAGACTGCAGTTGAATAGTTTAAGGAGGGGTTCTGTGAGAAGTATTTTATACTGGCTGATAAACAGTGTGATGTGTTATATGGATCCATAGAGCTAGGGTTTTGGTGTTGGAGAGTACTTTTAGTGTCTGTTAAATTGTAATTACCAGGTGGAGTATGCACTGGATGATTTGTATTGAGTTTTGAAGGGGAGAGAAGGTAGAAGTTGGAGCTGATTCTATCTGCAAGGATATTAACCATGTCCTCAGGGTTTCAACAGGTGATCCCTTTAGAGATAAACTTGGTGCAATACTGGACATTATTTCTGAGTTCTTTAAATAATTAAAATATGTCTTGTGGTTATCTCTCTTTTTTTGTCCTAACAAGTCTTAGTTCATAGTTATCTCAGCGGGATTTTATCTTTCTTCTGGATTCTTTTGTTAATCCTTTTTAGGTTGATTGGAGCATGGAGTTTTTCTTCTCTTCTTTAGGGCTGTGAGCTTTTCCTTTTATTGTAGACTATTTATAGTTAAGTCCCACCAGAGGAATTTGTTTCTAAATTTGGAATTCTGTTTATGGTAAATAGGAACATGAACCTCCATGCAAGAGTTGAGATAGGAGTGTAGACTTTGGATATGTGGTAGTACTTGCTATAAGGTTATCTAGGTGTGGGAGGAGCTGTGGAATCATCTCAAAATTATCATCATGTGCTAGGTGATTGCCTTAAAGTAGACTCTAAATATGGTTGAACTGATTGTTGACCTGTATTGACATTGTGTGGTGAATAACAGTGCAGTGATCAGAACTGACCAGTAAGGGTATGACACTGGGTGAGGAGCAGATGGGCACTGTTTGTGAAGATGTGATTGAGTCTGTTGGTGCCCTTACTTTGGGGGGAGGGTACTATTTGATCAAGAGAGCTTACAGTGCTAGACATGGAAGTATTGCACGTTTATTTGTAGACATACATATATGTGAGTTTATGGAGGGGTAGTTAAAGTCCCCCAAAAAAGATTTTGCATGGGTTGTTGGAGTGACTATAATTTAATAAGGTGTGCTTTATGATTTGCTGGCATCTTGAAGGAGATTCTATAGTTTCCCAGGATGTAGTATGATATCTTATTTACTGATTTCAGGAAATGAAGAAGTTTGAAGTCATTGTCGTGGCTGTTTAGCCTAGAAGTAATGGTGTTTCATCTGGCAGAACACTCTTACATGATCTACCAAGGAGCTCTGTAGAAAATTTTGCATCTCTTCTGTGCTTGCCTCTTCACTTTGGAGCCCTCAACTGTAGATGTCACCAGAACATCCATTAATCTATGTGGTGGACTTTTCTCTTCTAAGTTATTTCCTAGCAAAAACTGGAGGCAGACCTCAAGAGCTGGTACTTTAATTCATCCTTTAATTTCAATGATTTTTCTTAAACCTTTTAAAAATATTTGAACTTTATTTTTATAGTCTGAAGTTTGTTTATACAGAAATTTATTTTTTTCATATGATGTTTTTATTTTCATGTCTTTAGTCCTTATTTCACAAATGTTCTTGTGAACAAACATAATGCCCGTGGCAATTGTATCTAAGGTCCTATTTTATAAACATATCTCATAAATATTCCTGTAGACAAAAAAGTGATGTCTCATGGCAAGCACTTTGTGTGCATTTGTTTTTGTACGAGACCACAAACCCAAATACTTTGTTTTGGCTTCATTGAAAAAGTTTTGCTTATCAGCATTGTCATTAAAAAATTCATGAAGCCATTTATTTGAGGAGGACCATCAGCTCCATTAGTACAGGACTGCCCCAAGATGTAGGGTCTGAGGTGGGTCTTCTACCCCTGTTCATTTATGTCATACAGGTAACTTTAGGCCTTGTTGACCAAGCCTTCATCATCAATTTACTTTGGAAAACTTTATCAAAATATAAATGAAGCACTCACAGAAAGTCGAAATTTTCCAAAAAGGAAGAACAATCTCTAGACTGTGGCCGGTTGTTTGTGTCTATGTTTAAAGCACTTAACCTTGAATTGCAGTGGATTTACCAATGAAGAATTGTTTCTTTCTATGACAATTGTGACGTGGAGTGGTTTTTACCATTGTTGGATTGATTTGCTGTGGTCTTTGGCTTCCTGGTCAGTTGTTTGTTCTTTGCTTGGATTTCTGTTCCAGTTCCAGGTACTTCTCAGCTGTTTGTGGATTATTGGCTTTGTTCCAAGAATTCCCTGGTATGTCAGCCTTTGACTCGCAGGAATTGTTTCATGATGCCCCCACTTTCAGCACATCTGAATCTGTGGGTAATTTGACTTTGCTTATCCAACAGTTAACACAGGCCTTGTCTCAATTTAAGTATGGTAATATTACAAATATGGCTGCTAATAATGTGGAAGACACTATTCAACTGTCATTGGGACCCACTGTTGTAGTGAATGACCAGCATAATACACAGCGGGTAATACAGGCATC
This sequence comes from Protopterus annectens, assembly GCF_019279795.1. NCBI lineage: Eukaryota > Metazoa > Chordata > Ceratodontiformes > Protopteridae > Protopterus > Protopterus annectens. Next base: position 797,275,720 of record NC_056746.1, read on the forward strand.
AGTCTTACAGGATTTTTCATCCACATCCCAAGTGTTTAAATGGCTGGATAAAGTAGAATTGCAAAAAACATGAGTACATAAAATCCACTAGTGGCCATTATTATAGCTTACAAGAACAAATTTTGGCTTTAGATAAATCATTGTACAAGTTTAAGTCTCTGCAGTTGGACAATTATTTCTTGAGTGAAAGTTTGAAGAGACAACATGTCCCTAAAGTACTTTGGGTATGGAAGTATCCACAGGGGGTTAAAGAAAACTCACCTTTTCACCTCGCATCACTGGAACTTTTTGATTGTACAGGCCAAGATCTTACCAAATTATTCATTAAAGAAAATGGGAGGCATATAGTACAATATAAAGAGATTGCAAAATTAGTAGAGTCTATTACAGCAGATTTTTTCATAAATACAAATCCAATTTTAAACTAGTGTTTGAACAGATTGATAAATTGGTGCATATTAAGAACAGGAAGAATAAGAAGTTGTTCAGGGACGACACAGAATATCGTAATAGAACCATGTTTCCCAAGCCAACCTATACTGGTCGAGCCAAGTCAAATAATTGGGTGAGCTATGAGGACGATTTTGTCGATAGTGACATAGTACATCACAGTGAAGTCCCTTCAGAGGTGGTACCCTAAGAAGGTCAGAGAGGATAGCCAACCAGGAACACCAACCTGTACAAGGACAGGGGAATTCCTACTCAATGAGATCAAAGGGTCATTGGAAAAGAGGAGCTGGGGTCAGAAACAAATATCAATGACAGCTTTTTTCCTTCACACCCATGTACAGGTATGATGAATATTACTTATTTCTTTGGTTTCAGTATTTACAATTTTTCTGACTTAAAACATAGGCTGTAAACACCCCAACCTTTTCCTTAAAAGATTTAATTTTATACTAGCACCCCGGGCCGATGTGGTTGACACTGTACTTGATTTAAAACTTTTTATACGTAAATTCCACTTTCATGTACTGTATGGTGAATCTCATACTTCTGTGAATGAGTTTAGGAGGAGGAGTTTGGTTAACTTCCAACTGCACTCTTGTCATACAGATTTTTGAAAAGTGCTGTGAGAAAGAAATTAGAGAACTATTCAATGGAAAGAACAGGAAGAAATGTTATAATCTTTCCAAGGCTAATAAGGATATTCTAAACAGCATCATTAACAACAAGAACATCAGGTGCATGAAACCTGATAAGGGAGGGGGTTAGTTATTATGGACTGGATGGACTACACAAGTAAAATTTATAGCTTGTTGAATGATGAAGAGGTATATTGTACGGTCTGTATCAATGAGATCAGTATTGCTTATAGGGCGGTCAAAGTGTTCTTGGATGAACTTTTATTTGATACTATGTCTAAAGGTCTGTACAATATTTTTTAGTGCAAACCCCACAATTCTGAAGATTTCTGGCATTCCAAAAAATTCACTCAAATGTGTTAGATCCACCTTTACATCTTGTTGTTGCTGCCAGTGGTTCAGTAATGGAGCCAATGGCTAAGTTCATAGACTACAAATTGAAACACCTTGTTCAAGGTTTTCCACACATTGTTCACGATTCCTGGGATCTTTTGGATAAACTTCAGAAAACTGGACCATGGAGTGAATGTCTTCATGTGACATTCAGAGTTTATACACTCTGATTCCCCATGAGGAAGGTCTGTTATGGTTTGGTGAAATGGTGAGACAATACTGTTCTGTTACACTTTCAGACACCAAACTGATTTATGATTTCATTGAGGTTGTATTAAACAAGTTTTTGACCTTTGTTGGGGAATTTTATAAAAAGCTAAAAGGCGTAGCTATTGGGGCTGCATGCACCCTCACCTTTGCAAACATCGTCTTGCTGAGATGGGAACTTATGATTTTGTTCAAGCTCCCTTTATTCAAAAAAATGGGCGGGGTGTTTTCACTATTTGGATGATTTACTAATCCTTTGATCAGGTACGGAGACACAATTGGATACTTTTATGGATGAATTGCAGTTTATTACCACTTTTTTAAGATTTACCCACCATGCTGACCCAGCTTAGATCCATTACTTGGACATCAAAATCAAGAAAGGCCAGTATGGTGGTATGGACACACAGATTTACAGGAAGCCCACCTTCTGTAATTCTTTTTTGTCATATACCAGTTGTCACCCTTTCCATCCAAAGAAGGGTATTGTGAAAAGCCAACTTATCAGGATTTCTCACCTGACATAACTGTTTAACACACTCAAAGCTATGTTTTTGGAAAGGTTATCCTGAAATTCTTCTTGATAATCAGAAGGATGTGTGCGGAGACAGACAGTAGGTACACACCTATTATTAGGTATGGCCTTGGTAAAATTAAGTTGAAAGACAAGACAAATGAAAGTAAGGATACTTTTAGACACACCAGCATGTTTTTACATTATTCATTGGACTCAAAACATCCAAAAAATGGTGCAGAGAAAATGGGCCATCTTACATTGTGATGAAGGACTCAAACAAAATAAATCTTCCTGATTTCCCTTCATTCAACTTTAAGAACAAGACTAACATAAAACTGTTATTGGAGAAACCGATTGTTTCCAGACAAAGTGACTCTTGGACAATGACAAAGTGTGGATGTTGCCATCAGTGCACTTATACTGAAACCAGCTATGAATGTGATATAATAGAAAAAATTAGGAGTATGAACATCTGTGGTAAGTTCAATTGCCAGAGAGGTTAGTCTACTTGGTGAAATGTATGTCATGCCCTGCTTTCTATGTTGGTAAGACTAAAAATGCACTCAAAAGGATATACCAACACTTTTATAGTATATCCAAAAAGGACATGAGCAGTGCTTTGACTAGGGATCCTCTGATTTCAAGAAGTTCACATTTTTGGGGCTTGATCAGGTGGAAGCAGGTACCTTTGTTGGTAATTGGAAAAACTGATTTCTACATCGTGAGATGTATTGGCAGGTGGCTTTAGACACAGCAAATCTACCTGGATTGAATGACTATATTTCCATTGCTACTGAACTTAAAACAAAAGCGAACATAATTTGAACAACATTTTACAACTGTTATGGCTTTCTGTAGTATTTTGACATTCTAGATTTGTTTTTAAGCATTTTTACTTGGTTTAATGTGGAAGTGTTTTTTAATGTGTGCACACCTTTAAGAACTTTCCCGGGCTTTGTTCAGCCTGCCTGTTGATTGACAGTTCCTGGGGGGTGTGATTTTACTTCTGTCAATTCAGTGTTTAGAGGAGTTTTCATGGTTCTGCAGAAGTTGGTGTTTAGACAAAAGCGCTTAACCGTGAATTGCAGTGATTTTACCAGTAAAGGATTGTTTCTTTCTACAACTGTGAACTGGAGTGGTTTCTACCATTGTTGGATTCATTTGCTGTGGTCTTTGGCTTTCCTGGTCAGTTTATTTTTCATTTATGTCATACAGGTAACTCTAAGCCTTATTGACCAAGCCTTCATCATCAATTTGTTTTGGAAGACATTATCAGAATATAAATGATGCATTGACATAAAGTCAAGAGTCTCCAAAAGGGAAGAACAACCTCTATACCGTGTCAGGTTGTTTGTGTTACAGGAAACCATTGTCTTGTGCTTTTATCACTTGCCATCCCACATATCCTCAGAGGTGTTTGGAGTCTGGAGATAGAAAATATATTGTTCCTATTTGACAGAGCAGGTTGAGAAAAAAAATGTAACACCTTTGCTGAAACCTTCAGTGAAATGTTCATCATAGTAATTAATTCTAGGAGGACCGTTTGTGACAGGGAGCCAGGGGGTTTTGGTGGTGTCATCCTCAGCCAAGTTGTATTTTCCTTACAATCTTACGTTTCAAACAAAGAGTTCCTACAATTAACCAGATCTCTTACTAAATTGTCCCAAACATCAACAGCGCATTAAGCCTTTATGCATTCTTATGCACATAGAAGTTCTTTAGGACATTCTCATATCTTTCTGGCCTGTAGTTGTCAGACATAAAGCAATTTGGTCAACAAGATGTACATTTCGGGATATGATAGAACTTGAATATGTCCCATGTTTGGTCAAATCCTCCTGCTCACTAACTTTTCTGGACTTGACATCCTACTCTGTTTACAGAAACTTGTCCTTTAAAGCCATTTTTGGGGATGTTAGTGAGCTGATTAGCTTTTAGGACACCATTGTGAGGAACCATTGAAAAGTAATTCAGAAAGTTTGGATAGTTCAGAATTCCTTTCAGATACCACTTCTTCTTGTTCTAAGATCTGCATGGAATTCTCATGTAAGAACCCAGACAAGTTGCAAGCCATGGTGTATGAGGCACATAAGAAGTATCCTTCCTAAGTGGGATATTCTTTCTTGGGCCATTGAATTCTGGCCACCAGCACAGTGACTGTAATGAGTCATTGTGAACAGCATCACTCTCATCTCTCCAATGATTTTTCCTCACACAAAGATCACAAATGTGTTTATCTTTCCTGGAGGAAGATTTATGTAGCTTTCATCCTTGGCGTACATGTTACAAATTGTAATGCTTCCCTGATCAAATACTGGAGATTTCTCAGAATGAGTCTCAAAGCCTTAATTTAATCTCTTCCTAATTTGGAAACCACATCAAAATTTCTTATTAACCAGTGTGATGGTGCATGAGCATACTGTCATCCTCTCAGGTTGATGTTTGATGTTGATGACAGACAGTCAAGATGACTGCTTTGGGGAGGTGTTTCAATGGCAAGGATGGATGTTCTTCATGTTTCACTGTGGCAGTCATCACACTTGGGTTATCCTGCCAGGGGTAGCCCTCAGTTGGCCCGAATACCAGAGGCTTAGTATTTCTGTGTCAGTTGCTGTCACTCCAGGACTGATGTCAGGTTGTCAGTGGTATAAAATAAAGCAGACGGTGCCATTACATCAGTCTTTCTTGCCCAAGAGTCCAAAGCAGAAGCAGTTCTCACGAGTGCCGGTCGGCCGCTACCTGAGTTTTCATTTCTGAATTGAAGTTGAAGTCTTCTAAAGCTAAGTACCCTGTTGGGGATCCTTTTTTCTTGCTCTAACAGATGTCAGAAAAAGTTAACAATTGTCTTGCCTGTGGAAAGCAAATACCACACCAAGATTTCCATTCTTACTGCGTCACCTGTTTAGGCCCAGACCAAGATGTCCCTCGTTGTCAGTTTTGTGCTCTGTTCAATGCCAGAACTATACATTGTCGAGTCCTTATTGTAACTAAATATTTTCGTTCTCGATCTTTGTATTCTGAAATGGCTTTGGTAAGCCATCCAACTACCGATCTTCTGAAAAAACCTAAGGATAAAGACAGAGACAAGACCGCACATGTCCAAAACTGCCGACGATGCTTCCATTAAGCTAGTCGCCAGTTTGCTGGTCCTCAGTGAGGCACTTTCGCAGCCCCTGATGTCCGTGTCTGTGGATTCGCAGGCTGCTACTGAAACCCGTTTGGAGTCCAGTGTGACATATGACTCTTCTTTGACTAAGGATCCTGCAGATGTCTCTACCTTGGATGGGTCCGGAGCTGCTGAGCAGGCAACAGCTTCTGAGGAAGTTATTCGCACTACCGATACTCGACACAAACCGATGACTTCTTTCACATCTTCAGTTCTTTCTAAAACTTCTGAGTTTGTAAGGCCCAGGGTATGAACTACACCTAAAAACCCAACGACCCAAGCGCAAGCACCTGCTTCCATGCCTCAATTTCAAATGCTTAAAATGGCGGAAAACCTTATCTTGCTTATTAGGGGAAGCCAGCATACCCCTTCCAAAAGAAAAGAGAATTGTCCCCAGCAGTTTTATCTGACCAGGAGTCCGATGACTCTGAGGTTTCTGAAATGCAACCCTTGTCTGCTTATGAGGATTCAGATGCAGAGGAATCCATTCCTTCTGCCTCTCCTCCAGAGGATTTTTCATTTGGTGAAACCCTACATACTTTAAGGGAGCATTTCCAATGGGAGTGTCAGGACTATCCTCAGTCCAAGAGACTCAGGGAATTCTTAGATTTACCACAGCACAGACCTTTAGCCATTCCTCTTGTCCTGGATGTTGTGGATGATGTTTTTATGGAATCCAGTTTAACTCCTGACACCATTCCTCCTGCTCCCAGGAAACCTGATAGGTATTACAGAGTCCCTGACTCTCACAAATTTCTTTTCAAAAATCCTACTGCTAACCCAGAGGTCATCTCCCAAGGACCTAAAGGAATAATAGCAACCACAGTTGAGACTACCACCCCCTCGGGCAGGGATTCCCAAGCTTTAGACAGATGGGGTAAAAAAAAGTATACACCTCTGCAGCTCTTGCTATTAGAGCACTAAATTGTCAGTTTCACATGCTGAAATACCAGCAGCTTACTATGGAATTTCTTAAACAAAAAATATCTACCTTTCCGGCTTGTGCAGAAAATAGACTTACAGGAGCTTATGCATTCTACAAACCAAGTTACTAGACACACCTTGCAATGTGTCTTTGACGACCTAGAAGCATCCTGCAGGGCAGCAGTCACAGGTTCTGTACTTAGAAGACATGCTTGGCTTAAGGAACAGACCTTGCCAGACCATGTCAAATCAAAGCTATTGGACGCACCATTGAACAAAGACAATTTGCTTGGCACCAAGGCAGAAGAGGTCTTAAAAAAGATGGAAGAAACAGCTAAATCTATGCAGACAGTTAGACTTCTTGCAGGTCCAGCCTCCGAGGTTCAGTAGGCATTGGCCCCTCCAAGCACTGGCCCTTTCCAGCCCCCTCAAGACCAGCTCAGACAAGACCTAGGGGAAGCAGACCCCCCCCCCCCCCAGTCTGCAGTCCCGGTGAATGCAGAGATCTAAGCAATGGAGTTCCTCCACTTCAAAAACAGGGAGTGCTAAGCCACCCCATTCCACAGCATAGGGAGTCTGTGAGTGATAAATCTATCCCTCCAGCACGTCCTATTTATATCCGTGCTAAGGTTTAAGTCGCTTGCTCTAGTGGTTTTGGTGGATTTGGATTTTTTGAGGTGGAGCATGTCCATTAATTCCGGGTTGGACATGGCCTTGTATGTCAGGCACATGTCACCTCTGAGCAGATGGTATGCGACTGAATAGAGCTGGAGTTTCTTCAATCTGGCAGCATATGACAGATTTTGGAGTCCCTTTATCCTTTTGGTGAGGAACTTTTGGGGTCTCTCCAATTGCTGCAGATGTCAGGTGAGATACATCCTGAATGGGGCATTGTACTCGATCATTGGTCTGATAAGTGAAGAGTACAGGGGAACAATGACCTCACTAGATCTGGATGTTAATCCCTTCATGATCAGGTGGGCAATGTAGAAGGTCTTTCTAACCACTTTAGCAACGTGAGTGTCAAAAGAAAGGCCACTGTCAACCTGGGTCCCCAGGTCCCTGATAACCTCTTCTGTACTTAATGGATTGCCACCTATATGGTAGCTTGGGGTTACCTTGTTTTTCCCGAAGGGTATGACTATACATTTTTTGGCGTTTAACTTCAGGCCATGGCTCTGGCACCAGCTATCTGTTTCCGTGAGTCCCTTCTGAAGGATATCCGTGTCCGATGCACTTTCCACTATGGCGCCCAGTTTGCAGTCGTCTGCAAACTTTGTCAGCCAAAGTCCTCCCTGTTGGCCTGTACTTCTGAGAAGTAGATGCCGAACAATAGGGGGCCAAGGACCGAGCCCTGTGGGACACCACTTGTGACAGGCTTGGAGTCTGACATAGCACCATCAACTCTAACCCTGTGGGTTCTGTCCTTAAGCCAGTTTGCAACCCATCTTGTGAGATATGGGTTTACATTTAAGCTGGTAAGTTTTTCTACAATACCCGAGTTGGGTATTGTGTCGAAAGCCTTTGCAAGGTCAAGGTAGGCTGTATGGACTGCCTTTCCCTCATCAATGGCCTTGGTGACTGTTTCGAAGAAGTCGACCAAGTTCAAAAGGCATGATCTTCCCTTGACGAAACCAAACTGGGTTGGGTCCAATGTCTGCAAGTCCCCTATATCTTTGTTTATGAGCTCCATTATGATCCTCTCCATAGATTTGCAGACTAGACTTGTTAAGCTTATGGGGCGGTAATTACCAGGGTCCATAGAGGCACCGCCTTTGTGGAGTGGGACCACAGTTGCCATACGCCACTCCATGGGCACGTATCCTGTGGTAAGGCTGAGATTAAACAGCTGCCTTATGTGCGGGTTTAATTCCTCATTTAGCTCATGTAGCACACAGCCGGGGACACCATCTGGTCCCATTGATGCTGTGTTTTTAGCTTTAGAGAGAGCAGCTTTCACCTGCACATTTGAGATGTCTGGGAGGCTACACTCCGCTGGGATAGTTATCTCTCCTTTAGGGGGGGAGAGGGGGGTAAAGTTTGCACTGAACCTGTCTGCCAGTATGTTGGCGATGTCTGTGGGTTCAGTGATTTTTGTATCATTTTGGACTAATTCTGAGCATATCTGGGAGTTTCCACCCAGGTTCCTAACATAGCTGAAAAAGGCCTTATGATTGTCCTTTGAATCCATGGCACTTTTTCTCTCAAAATTGGCCTTAGTTGATTTTATGAGTGCTCGTATTTTTTTACTAATAATGATCAGGGGTGACTTCCCTTTTATGGATTTTGTTCTATCATGTAATAGCTTTCTCCTCATATTGTAAAGTTTGTTAATGGCTGGGGTCCACCAGACTGGACGTTTGCCCTTTGTGGAAAGAGTCTTGGTTTTATTTGGGATTGCCTGATCCATGCAGTCCTGGAGGTGTTCATAGAAGGCATTTGTAAGGGCTTCCGCAGCTTGGGTTGTGGTTTCCACTGGCTCAGGGGCCTTGAAGGATACCACACCAGTCTTGAGTAGTGTGAAGTTTGCTTTAGAGAAGTTCTTCACTGTGGTCTTTTTTGTTTGCGGTGTGGGCGGGATGTGGATTTCCAGTGAGATTAGTTTATGATCAGATCTCACCAATGAGGGATATACTTCCAGTGTGGAGCATTTTGTCCCCATGTTTGTGATAATGAGATCTAGTATATTTTCTCCTCTCATGCAAACAGTGACTAGCTGTTCCATGGCATTTGAATTTATGAACTCCAGGAACCGTTGGGCTAGAAAGTTAGGGCTTGAGTAATGTTCCCAGTCTATATTCGGGTAGTTGAAGTCACCCAATATGATGGTGTTTGGAGATACATTTATACCCTCCAGTGTCTTCAGGAAGGCTGTGTGGGGTTCCTGAGTTTGAGAGGGTGGCCTGTAGCATGCTACAATTTGTAGAGCAGTTTTGCCTATGGTTAGTTGCACCTGGATGGTTTCCGAAGCTTCGTGTGTTGCCACCAACCTGGAGGTGTGGGTATCCTTTATGAATATGGATACACCCCTCCTTTTGTGGTGTGGTCCGGGTTTTGGGGCCGGAACGCATAATATGAGGTAAAACCTAATAGTGCCGGGGTGCTCTCAGGAGCCTTGAACCAGGTTTCAGTTACAGCACAGACATCGATGTTCTCCATACTGAGAAGGGCCTCGAGTGCGTGCATTTTGAGATTTAGACTTCTGGCATTGAGCAGCATTACCCTCAGTTTCTTCCCATTTTGTTTTCTAGGGTGGTAGGTTTAGAATTTGAGCCTTGCCTAAAAAAGGCACTATGGGGGTGGCAAGAGCCTTAGCCAATATCCGGATTCCCAGGGGTGACAGGTGCAAGCCGTCCCTTGCGAAGCAGCGTGGCTTGTCAAGCATGTCATCCCAGGCAGACAGACACTGGATCCCCTTTGAATGACACCAGACATTAAGCCAATTGTTAAAGCTGATCATCTTGTCTCTATATTGTGGCATCATTCTTGGTGAAGGAAGGATACTGCTCAGGGTCAGGGTCATACCTGCCTGGGCTACATAATCAGACAGCTCCTCTATGTCTCTTTTCATGTAGTCCAGGGAGGTGCGTCTCAGGTCATTCACACCAGCATGGACAATGACTGTGCCATATTTGTACTTGCCATGGAGTGACCCGAGTGCTTGTGTTATGTGGCGGATTCTAGCGCCTGATAGGCAGCTTACTGTGACCCTCTCCTTGTTCATCCTGGTGAGGGGGACGTCAGTGTGTCTGACTATGGAGTCACCTATGACAAGTATGTTTGGTGTTGTATTTGGCCTTAAGGGCTGTGACTGCTTTGCACACTGCTTTTGTGGTTTATGTGTTGCTTGTGGGGTGTCTTGAGGTAGCAGTTGTTTGGGTGTCTGCTTTGGAGGCCTCTGCTGTTTAGGTAAATTTTTACTCAGAGCCTCCGAGTATGTCTTTGTGTGTTTATGTGTTTGATTCAGTGGTGTGGTAGCATTATGTGAGGCTGGTTTTGTGGTGTGTGTAGTTGCCTTCTCCTCCTGTCTGGTCTTGCCAGTCCTGAGTTGAGAGAGCTCAGCCTCCAGTTTGGCTAAATAGCTGCATCTCTCACAACTATTTGTGTTATGTGGGAGGAGGAGAGGGTTGTCTGTGTACATGAGGCAGTTATAACATTGCCTCAAGATTCCCAGATTCACCAGCTGGACCGGAGAGGAGATTGACAACTGACCTTTGGACATGCTAGAATAATATTGGGAATTCCTTAATAATTGAAAACAAGGGCCAGTGGGGAGTGAGGGTGTAGTGCTTTTAATTTTAGTGCTGACTTGTATAATTGCTTTAGTGAGCAAGTGCCAGGTAACTTGAGTGCAATGTGTTAGAAGTAACTAAATGCAAAAACGACAAACAGTAACTTTCTTTCAAGTGAAATGATGTCAAGTTATCTATGTCAAGAGACTTTTGAGTCACAAGACATAGCTTTGCAGTGCTGATCATCATTAAAATGAGCTATCCATCCATTGAGGCCATTGAACTCCTTAGGTTCATAGTATGCAGTTAGACTATAGAGCAGTTCAACCACTTTGAAATCCAGCCACTGAAAACCTACTGATGCACCAGAATAGTTACTCTTGCAGTCCATAAAGAACTGGTGGGGGGGGGGGGCTTAACCTGGGCCAAATTTGTGATTTCTAGCCCTTCACCTGAGTTAGATTTGAAGATCATAAGGGACGTGTTTTGGTTTTCAAAAAATGGGGGTAAGTTTTGGTGGCAGAGAGATATTTCCGAGAGATATCTGTTACACCAAGTCCTGTTAATGTTGCTGTATAGCTTTATGTCCCTTCGTCTTTAAATTATGTTCTGCCAGTTTTGTGGATATGTAGCATATCAAGCAGGACTGGAACATTTACAGCTTTGTTGGCCAGATATAACTCGCCACATTGGAACCTGTATGAGACAGAGAAGAGAGACAGGGCTTTCAGACACTCTGGATAACTCAGGGAGTTTTTTATTTATTTATTTATTTTTAAGAACTACACTGTTTTTCAACATGCTTTTGGAGAGGTACATACTGAAGATACATTGCATTCTAGTGCAGGACTGATGAGGGAGAAGTGAGAGGGTGATGGCAGGTTTCGACTGATAGGGAGACACCCTTAGTAATCAGTAGGGTGACATAAAAGATTTTCCCAACAGCAGAGGATTTGTGGTGGTCAAAGAAGAATTCATTATCCACAAAAGTTCCATGGTCTATACTGACTATATCTATTTTTTGTGGGGGGTTGTTTATATGGTATGTGTGTGTGGGGGGGTCCTGTTTTCCAAATAATATGGTGATACATTTTTTGGCATTCAGCTTTAGATAGTCATCCTTTCCACAAGTCCGTATGAGGCTGAACCACTTAGTGGATCTTAGAGTCTTCAGGGGAATGTATGATGATTCCAAGCTTGCAGTTATCTGTTGCTTTTATCAGCCAGAGGCTTTTAATGTCAGATGTGACATCAAAGAAATAAATGCTGACAAGAAGTGGTCCCAAAAGAGAGCCCTGGGGTACACCACTAATAACAAGTCTCTTGGAGGATAGTATTCCATTATATTTAGTAGAGTGGCATCTGTCATTGAGCCAGTTGTCAGTCCAGCTGGTTACATTGGATTTACGTTGAGTTTCACCAGGTTTGTTGATACCAGAGTAGGGCATAGTATCAAAAATCTTAGCAAAATCAAGGAAACTTTGTGCACAGTGTTATCCTTGTATAATATTTCTGTGATTCTTTGATTCTGTTAAACAGATCAGCTAAGTTTAATAGGCATGATCTGCATTTTAGAAAGTGAAACAGGTTATACTGTAAGGATTGTAGGTTTCTTGTGCCCTGTTATGCATTCTATCACCTTGCAAATTTTCCTGATGAGGCTGTTAGGTCTGCAGTTGCCAGGGTCTGTAGTGGGGCCTCCTTTGTGAAGGGAAACTACTACAACTGCTTTCCAGGCTTCTGTTTCCTCGCCAGTGGAGAGACTGCAGTTGAATAGTTTAAGGAGGGGTTCTGTGAGAAGTATTTTATACTGGCTGATAAACAGTGTGATGTGTTATATGGATCCATAGAGCTAGGGTTTTGGTGTTGGAGAGTACTTTTAGTGTCTGTTAAATTGTAATTACCAGGTGGAGTATGCACTGGATGATTTGTATTGAGTTTTGAAGGGGAGAGAAGGTAGAAGTTGGAGCTGATTCTATCTGCAAGGATATTAACCATGTCCTCAGGGTTTCAACAGGTGATCCCTTTAGAGATAAACTTGGTGCAATACTGGACATTATTTCTGAGTTCTTTAAATAATTAAAATATGTCTTGTGGTTATCTCTCTTTTTTTGTCCTAACAAGTCTTAGTTCATAGTTATCTCAGCGGGATTTTATCTTTCTTCTGGATTCTTTTGTTAATCCTTTTTAGGTTGATTGGAGCATGGAGTTTTTCTTCTCTTCTTTAGGGCTGTGAGCTTTTTCCTTTTATTGTAGACTATTTATAGTTAAGTCCCACCAGAGGAATTTGTTTCTAAATTTGGAATTCTGTTTATGGTAAATAGGAACATGAACCTCCATGCAAGAGTTGAGATAGGAGTGTAGACTTTGGATATGTGGTAGTACTTGCTATAAGGTTATCTAGGTGTGGGAGGAGCTGTGGAATCATCTCAAAATTATCATCATGTGCTAGGTGATTGCCTTAAAGTAGACTCTAAATATGGTTGAACTGATTGTTGACCTGTATTGACATTGTGTGGTGAATAACAGTGCAGTGATCAGAACTGACCAGTAAGGGTATGACACTGGGTGAGGAGCAGATGGGCACTGTTTGTGAAGATGTGATTGAGTCTGTTGGTGCCCTTACTTTGGGGGGAGGGTACTATTTGATCAAGAGAGCTTACAGTGCTAGACATGGAAGTATTGCACGTTTATTTGTAGACATACATATATGTGAGTTTATGGAGGGGTAGTTAAAGTCCCCCAAAAAAGATTTTGCATGGGTTGTTGGAGTGACTATAATTTAATAAGGTGTGCTTTATGATTTGCTGGCATCTTGAAAGAGATTCTATAGTTTCCCAGGATGTAGTATGATATCTTATTTACTGATTTCAGGAAATGAAGAAGTTTGAAGTCATTGTCGTGGCTGTTTAGCCTAGAAGTAATGGTGTTTCATCTGGCAGAACACTCTTACATGATCTACCAAGGAGCTCTGTAGAAAATTTTGCATCTCTTCTGTGCTTGCCTCTTCACTTTGGAGCCCTCAACTGTAGATGTCACCAGAACATCCATTAATCTATGTGGTGGACTTTTCTCTTCTAAGTTATTTCCTAGCAAAAACTGGAGGCAGACCTCAAGAGCTGGTACTTTAATTCATCCTTTAATTTCAATGATTTTTCTTAAACCTTTTAAAAATATTTTAACTTTATTTTTATAGTCTGAAGTTTGTTTATACAGAAATTTATTTTTTTCATATGATGTTTTTATTTTCATGTCTTTAGTCCTTATTTCACAAATGTTCTTGTGAACAAACATAATGCCCGTGGCAATTGTATCTAAGGTCCTATTTTATAAACATATCTCATAAATATTCCTGTAGACAAAAAAGTGATGTCTCATGGCAAGCACTTTGTGTGCATTTGTTTTTGTACGAGACCACAAACCCAAATACTTTGTTTTGGCTTCATTGAAAAAGTTTTGCTTATCAGCATTGTCATTAAAAAAATTCATGAAGCCATTTATTTGAGGAGGACCATCAGCTCCATTAGTACAGGACTGCCCCAAGATGTAGGGTCTGAGGTGGGTCTTCTACCCCTGTTCATTTATGTCATACAGGTAACTTTAGGCCTTGTTGACCAAGCCTTCATCATCAATTTACTTTGGAAAACTTTATCAAAATATAAATGAAGCACTCACAGAAAGTCGAAATTTTCCAAAAAGGAAGAACAATCTCTAGACTGTGGCCGGTTGTTTGTGTCTATGTTTAAAGCACTTAACCTTGAATTGCAGTGGATTTACCAATGCAGAATTGTTTCTTTCTATGACAATTGTGACGTGGAGTGGTTTTTACCATTGTTGGATTGATTTGCTGTGGTCTTTGGCTTCCTGGTCAGTTGTTTGTTCTTTGCTTGGATTTCTGTTCCAGTTCCAGGTACTTCTCAGCTGTTTGTGGATTATTGGCTTTGTTCCAAGAATTCCCTGGTATGTCAGCCTTTGACTCGCAGGAATTGTTTCATGATGCCCCACTTTCAGCACATCTGAATCTGTGGGTAATTTGACTTTGCTTATCCAACAGTTAACACAGGCCTTGTCTCAATTTAAGTATGGTAATATTACAAATATGGCTGCTAATAATGTGGAAGACACTATTCAACTGTCATTGGGACCCACTGTTGCAGTGAATGACCAGCATAATACACAGCGGGTAATACAGGCATCAGTCTTACAGGATTTTTCATCCACATCCCAAGTGTTTAAATGGCTGGATAAAGTAGAATTGCAAAAAACATGAGTACATAAAATCCACTAGTGGCCATTATTATAGCTTACAAGAACAAATTTTGGCTTTAGATAAATCATTGTACAAGTTTAAGTCTCTGCAGTTGGACAATTATTTCTTGAGTGAAAGTTTGAAGAGACAACATGTCCCTAAAGTACTTTGGGTATGGAAGTATCCACAGGGGGTTAAAGAAAACTCACCTTTTCACCTCGCATCACTGGAACTTTTTGATTGTACAGGCCAAGATCTTACCAAATTATTCATTAAAGAAAATGGGAGGCATATAGTACAATATAAAGAGATTGCAAAATTAGTAGAGTCTATTACAGCAGATTTTTTCATAAATACAAATCCAATTTTAAACTAGTGTTTGAACAGATTGATAAATTGGTGCATATTAAGAACAGGAAGAATAAGAAGTTGTTCAGGGACACAGAATATCGTAATAGAACCATGTTTCCCAAGCCAACCTATACTGGTCGAGCCAAGTCAAATAATTGGGTGAGCTATGAGGACGATTTTGTCGATAGTGACATAGTACATCACAGTGAAGTCCCTTCAGAGGTGGTACCCTAAGAAGGTCAGAGAGGATAGCCAACCAGGAACACCAACCTGTACAAGGACAGGGGAATTCCTACTCAATGAGATCAAAGGGTCATTGGAAAAGAGGAGCTGGGGTCAGAAACAAATATCAATGACAGCTTTTTTCCTTCACACCCATGTACAGGTATGATGAATATTACTTATTTCTTTGGTTTCAGTATTTACAATTTTTCTGACTTAAAACATAGGCTGTAAACACCCCAACCTTTTCCTTAAAAGATTTAATTTTATACTAGCACCCCGGGCCGATGTGGTTGACACTGTACTTGATTTAAAACTTTTTATACGTAAATTCCACTTTCATGTACTGTATGGTGAATCTCATACTTCTGTGAATGAGTTTAGGAGGAGGAGTTTGGTTAACTTCCAACTGCACTCTTGTCATACAGATTTTTGAAAAGTGCTGTGAGAAAGAAATTAGAGAACTATTCAATGGAAAGAACAGGAAGAAATGTTATAATCTTTCCAAGGCTAATAAGGATATTCTAAACAGCATCATTAACAACAAGAACATCAGGTGCATGAAACCTGATAAGGGAGGGGGTTAGTTATTATGGACTGGATGGACTACACAAGTAAAATTTATAGCTTGTTGAATGATGAAGAGGTATATTGTACGGTCTGTATCAATGAGATCAGTATTGCTTATAGGGCGATCAAAGTGTTCTTGGATGAACTTTTATTTGATACTATGTCTAAAGGTCTGTACAATATTTTTTAGTGCAAACCCCACAATTCTGAAGATTTCTGGCATTCCAAAAAATTCACTCAAATGTGTTAGATCCACCTTTACATCTTGTTGTTGCTGCCAGTGGTTCAGTAATGGAGCCAATGGCTAAGTTCATAGACTACAAATTGAAACACCTTGTTCAAGGTTTTCCACACATTGTTCACGATTCCTGGGATCTTTTGGATAAACTTCAGAAAACTGGACCATGGAGTGAATGTCTTCATGTGACATTCAGAGTTTATACACTCTGATTCCCCATGAGGAAGGTCTGTTATGGTTTGGTGAAATGGTGAGACAATACTGTTCTGTTACACTTTCAGACACCAAACTGATTTATGATTTCATTGAGGTTGTATTAAACAAGTTTTTGACCTTTGTTGGGGAATTTTATAAAAAGCTAAAAGGCGTAGCTATTGGGGCTGCATGCACCCTCACCTTTGCAAACATCGTCTTGCTGAGATGGGAACTTATGATTTTGTTCAAGCTCCCTTTATTCAAAAAAATGGGCGGGGTGTTTTCACTATTTGGATGATTTACTAATCCTTTGATCAGGTACAGAGACACAATTGGATACTTTTATGGATGAATTGCAGTCTATTACCACTTTTTTAAGATTTACCCACCATGCTGACCCAGCTTAGATCCATTACTTGGACATCAAAATCAAGAAAGGCCAGTATGGTGGTATGGACACACAGATTTACAGGAAGCCCACCTTCTGTAATTCTTTTTTGTCATATACCAGTTGTCACCCTTTCCATCCAAAGAAGGGTATTGTGAAAAGCCAACTTATCAGGATTTCTCACCTGACATAACTGTTTAACACACTCAAAGCTATGTTTTTGGAAAGGTTATCCTGAAATTCTTCTTGATAATCAGAAGGATGTGTGCGGAGACAGACAGTAGGTACACACCTATTATTAGGTATGGCCTTGGTAAAATTAAGTTGAAAGACAAGACAAATGAAAGTAAGGATACTTTTAGACACACCAGCATGTTTTTACATTATTCATTGGACTCAAAACATCCAAAAAATGGTGCAGAGAAAATGGGCCATCTTACATTGTGATGAAGGACTCAAACAAAATAAATCTTCCTGATTTCCCTTCATTCAACTTTAAGAACAAGACTAACATAAAACTGTTATTGGAGAAACCGATTGTTTCCAGACAAAGTGACTCTTGGACAATGACAAAGTGTGGATGTTGCCATCAGTGCACTTATACTGAAACCAGCTATGAATGTGATATAATAGAAAAAATTAGGAGTATGAACATCTGTGGTAAGTTCAATTGCCAGAGAGGTTAGTCTACTTGGTGAAATGTATGTCATGCCCTGCTTTCTATGTTGGTAAGACTAAAAATGCACTCAAAAGGATATACCAACACTTTTATAGTATATCCAAAAAGGACATGAGCAGTGCTTTGACTAGGGATCCTCTGATTTCAAGAAGTTCACATTTTTGGGGCTTGATCAGGTGGAAGCAGGTACCTTTGTTGGTAATTGGAAAAACTGATTTCTACATCGTGAGATGTATTGGCAGGTGGCTTTAGACACAGCAAATCTACCTGGATTGAATGACTATATTTCCATTGCTACTGAACTTAAAACAAAAGCGAACATAATTTGAACAACATTTTACAACTGTTATGGCTTTCTGTAGTATTTTGACATTCTAGATTTGTTTTTAAGCATTTTTACTTGGTTTAATGTGGAAGTGTTTTTTAATGTGTGCACACCTTTAAGAACTTTCCCGGGCTTTGTTCAGCCTGCCTGTTGATTGACAGTTCCTGGGGGGTGTGATTTTACTTCTGTCAATTCAGTGTTTAGAGGAGTTTTCATGGTTCTGCAGAAGTTGGTGTTTAGACAAAAGCGCTTAACCGTGAATTGCAGTGATTTTACCAGTAAAGGATTGTTTCTTTCTACAACTGTGAACTGGAGTGGTTTCTACCATTGTTGGATTCATTTGCTGTGGTCTTTGGCTTTCCTGGTCAGTTTATTTTTCATTTATGTCATACAGGTAACTCTAAGCCTTATTGACCAAGCCTTCATCATCAATTTGTTTTGGAAGACATTATCAGAATATAAATGATGCATTGACATAAAGTCAAGAGTCTCCAAAAGGGAAGAACAACCTCTATACCGTGTCAGGTTGTTTGTGTTACAGGAAACCATTGTCTTGTGCTTTTATCACTTGCCATCCCACATATCCTCAGAGGTGTTTGGAGTCTGGAGATAGAAAATATATTGTTCCTATTTGACAGAGCAGGTTGAGAAAAAATGTAACACCTTTGCTGAAACCTTCAGTGAAATGTTCATCATAGTAATTAATTCTAGGAGGACTGTTTGTGACAGGGAGCCAGGGGGTTTTGGTGGTGTCATCCTCAGCCAAGTTGTATTTTCCTTACAATCTTACGTTTCAAACAAAGAGTTCCTACAATTAACCAGATCTCTTACTAAATTGTCCCAAACATCAACAGCGCATTAAGCCTTTATGCATTCTTATGCACATAGAAGTTCTTTAGGACATTCTCATATCTTTCTGGCCTGTAGTTGTCAGACATAAAGCAATTTGGTCAACAAGATGTACATTTCGGGATATGATAGAACTTGAATATGTCCCATGTTTGGTCAAATCCTCCTGCTCACTAACTTTTCTGGACTTGACATCCTACTCTGTTTACAGAAACTTGTCCTTTAAAGCCATTTTTGGGGATGTTAGTGAGCTGATTCGCTTTTAGGACACCATTGTGAGGAACCATTGAAAAGTAATTCAGAAAGTTTGGATAGTTCAGAATTCCTTTCAGATACCACTTCTTCTTGTTCTAAGATCTGCATGGAATTCTCATGTAAGAACCCAGACAAGTTGCAAGCCATGGTGTATGAGGCACATAAGAAGTATCCTTCCTAAGTGGGATATTCTTTCTCTGGCCACCAGCACAGTGACTGTAATGAGTCATTGTGAACAGCATCACTCTCATCTCTCCAATGATTTTTCCTCACACAAAGATCACAAATGTGTTTATCTTTCCTGGAGGAAGATTTATGTAGCTTTCATCCTTGGCGTACATGTTACAAATTGTAATGCTTCCCTGATCAAATACTGGAGATTTCTCAGAATGAGTCTCAAAGCCTTAATTTAATCTCTTCCTAATTTGGAAACCACATCAAAATTTCTTATTAACCAGTGTGATGGTGCATGAGCATACTGTCATCCTCTCAGGTTGATGTTTGATGTTGATGACAGACAGTCAAGATGACTGCTTTGGGGAGGTGTTTCAATGGCAAGGATGGATGTTCTTCATGTTTCACTGTGGCAGTCATCACACTTGGGTTATCCTGCCAGGGGTAGCCCTCAGTTGGCCCGAATACCAGAGGCTTAGTATTTCTGTGTCAGTTGCTGTCACTCCAGGACTGATGTCAGGTTGTCAGTGGTATAAAATAAAGCAGACGGTGCCATTACATCAGTCTTTCTTGCCCAAGAGTCCAAAGCAGAAGCAGTTCTCACGAGTGCCGGTCGGCCGCTACCTGAGTTTTCATTTCTGAATTGAAGTTGAAGTCTTCTAAAGCTAAGTACCCTGTTGGGGATCCTTTTTTCTTGCTCTAACAGATGTCAGAAAAAGTTAACAATTGTCTTGCCTGTGGAAAGCAAATACCACACCAAGATTTCCATTCTTACTCGTCACCTGTTTAGGCCCAGACCAAGATGTCCCTCGTTGTCAGTTTTGTGCTCTGTTCAATGCCAGAACTATACATTGTCGAGTCCTTATTGTAACTAAATATTTTCGTTCTCGATCTTTGTATTCTGAAATGGCTTTGGTAAGCCATCCAACTACCGATCTTCTGAAAAAACCTAAGGATAAAGACAGAGACAAGACCGCACATGTCCAAAACTGCCGACGATGCTTCCATTAAGCTAGTCGCCAGTTTGCTGGTCCTCAGTGAGGCACTTTCGCAGCCCCTGATGTCCGTGTCTGTGGATTCGCAGGCTGCTACTGAAACCCGTTTGGAGTCCAGTGTGACATATGACTCTTCTTTGACTAAGGATCCTGCAGATGTCTCTACCTTGGATGGGTCCGGAGCTGCTGAGCAGGCAACAGCTTCTGAGGAAGTTATTCGCACTACCGATACTCGACACAAACCGATGACTTCTTTCACATCTTCAGTTCTTTCTAAAACTTCTGAGTTTGTAAGGCCCAGGGTATGAACTACACCTAAAAACCCAACGACCCAAGCGCAAGCACCTGCTTCCATGCCTCAATTTCAAATGCTTAAAATGGCGGAAAACCTTATCTTGCTTATTAGGGGAAGCCAGCATACCCCTTCCAAAAGAAAAAGAGAATTGTCCCCAGCAGTTTTATCTGACCAGGAGTCCGATGACTCTGAGGTTTCTGAAATGCAACCCTTGTCTGCTTATGAGGATTCAGATGCAGAGGAATCCATTCCTTCTGCCTCTCCTCCAGAGGATTTTTCATTTGGTGAAACCCTACATACTTTAAGGGAGCATTTCCAATGGGAGTGTCAGGACTATCCTCAGTCCAAAAAGAGACTCAGGGAATTCTTAGATTTACCATAGCACAGACCTTTAGCCATTCCTCTTGTCCTGGATGTTGTGGATGATGTTTTTATGGAATCCAGTTTAACTCCTGACACCATTCCTCCTGCTCCCAGGAAACCTGATAGGTATTACAGAGTCCCTGACTCTCACAAATTTCTTTTCAAAAATCCTACTGCTAACCCAGAGGTCATCTCCCAAGGACCTAAAGGAATAATAGCAACCACAGTTGAGACTACCACCCCCTCGGGCAGGGATTCCCAAGCTTTAGACAGATGGGGTAAAAAAAAGTATACACCTCTGCAGCTCTTGCTATTAGAGCACTAAATTGTCAGTTTCACATGCTGAAATACCAGCAGCTTACTATGGAATTTCTTAAACAAAAAATATCTACCTTTCCGGCTTGTGCAGAAAATAGACTTACAGGAGCTTATGCATTCTACAAACCAAGTTACTAGACACACCTTGCAATGTGTCTTTGACGACCTAGAAGCATCCTGCAGGGCAGCAGTCACAGGTTCTGTACTTAGAAGACATGCTTGGCTTAAGGAACAGACCTTGCCAGACCATGTCAAATCAAAGCTATTGGACGCACCATTGAACAAAGACAATTTGCTTGGCACCAAGGCAGAAGAGGTCTTAAAAAAGATGGAAGAAACAGCTAAATCTATGCAGACAGTTAGACTTCTTGCAGGTCCAGCCTCCGAGGTTCAGTAGGCATTGGCCCCTCCAAGCACTGGCCCTTTCCAGCCCCCTCAAGACCAGCTCAGACAAGACCTAGGGGAAGCAGACCCCCCCCCCCCAGTCTGCAGTCCCGGTGAATGCAGACATCTAAGCAATGGAGTTCCTCCACTTCAAAAACAGGGAGTGCTAAGCCACCCCATTATGGAAAGAGCTCACAGTGACTTTACACCTCCACCCCTTACCTCTGCCCACCTGCTTGCGCCCCTAGGAGGAAAACTCTCCCCATACCAGAAACTGGGCCTCTATCACCAACAACCAATGGGTTCTCAACATAGTGTCCCAGGGATACAAATTTTATTTCCACACTCTACCTACCCCAAAAGGGTTCCCAGATCTTCCTCCAAACCAGTGGGCAGAGGCACAAAACCAAGTCCATTCCCTACTCTCCATGAGGGCAATACAGCCTATTATTGCAGACTAGATAGGCCAAGGTTTCTGTTCCAGGCTTTTCCTGGTACCCACAAAAGAGGGCACCTGGTGCCCAATCCTTGAGCTATCAATTCTAAACACCTTCCTGGGGATACCAAAATTCAAAATGCTCACCCTCCAACAGCTTCTTCCTATGCTATCCAAGGATGCTTGGTTAGCCACCCTAGACCTAAAAGAGGCCTATCTACACATCCCAGTTAAGGATTCCTGCAGGAAATATCTACATTTCAGAGCAGGATCTATGCACTTTCAGTTCTCTGTGCTTCCCATTGGCTTATCCACTGCTCCTAGAGTTTTCACAAAATGCCTGGCTGCAGCCATTGCTTTTTGCAGACAAAGGAATATTCAAATTTATCCCTACTTAGATGACTGACTGACTTCAGGCAGTCAGGAAAAGCTGTTATAGCACCTGACCTTTGTAAAGCACCTACTGACCTCCCTGGGGTATACTATAAATGAAAAGAAATCCAAACTAGTACCCACTCAAAAAAATTGTATTCCTGGGAGCAAGCCTGGACACAGCATCCCAGATGGCATTCCTTACTCCAGAAAAACAAGCCTATCTGACAGGCTACTTCTCTTAACTAGCCACCAGAACCCAGTTATCTGCAAGAAAAATCCTGCAAGCTCTAGGGTTCATGGCATCCTGCATTCTACTCATTCCTTATGCCACACTGCATATGAGGAAACTTCAATGGTACCTAAAAAGGCTTTGGTGTCAATACTCTCAGGACCTGGAAACTATCATACCTATGATACCCTGTCTAAGGAAAGATTTTCTTTGGTGAGCAGCAGCATGCAACCACAACAAGGATCTTCCCTTCCCACAACCCCATGCCACCCAGACCCTAACCACAGATGCATCAGATTATGCCTGGGGTGCACACCTGGATGGCAGGTGCATTCAGGGCCATTGGAGCCCAAATCAAATACATCTGCACATCACCCAAAAAGAGATACTAGCTGTTTAGCATGCTTTGACAGCTTTCAGACCCCCACTCTCCCCGGGGTCTCTACTGATCAAAACAGACAACACCACAGTGATGTGGTACATCAACAAGCAGGGAGGAACTTGCTCTTATCCCCTCTGCAGGCTCGCCATGACCCTTTGGCACATGGTTTCAGCTATGCAAATTCACCTGCAAGCACAACTCCTGCCAGGCTCCCAAAACTCTCTGGCAGACAACTTTAAGCAGAAACCTCCTAGACCCACACGAGTGGCAGCTAGACCACAGCATCTTCAACCTTGTAACCCAGAAATGGGGCACCCTGAAGGGTGGACCTCTTTGCCTCCCACACCAATCACCAGCTCAACAAATTCTGCACCAGGAAACCTCACAGCATGGCCTGGAAAGTGGATGGCCCTATCCTTCCGATGGGTAAACCTCTTGATCTATGCATTTCCCCCTCTACCTCTACTTTCAAGGGTATTACTCAAAATAAGGGAGGAAAAACCAAGAGCAATCTTGATTGCCCTAGACTGGCCATGCCAGCACTGGTACCCACTGCTGCCCAGTCTGTCACTCCTGCCACCATGGCATCTACCTCAGATCCCAACTCTCCTGACCCAGCAGAATTCATGCATCCACAATTGCAGACCCTGAACCTGGCAGCCTGGCTTATTCCCTGACTTCTCCGCCATTTGCCAGTCTAAGCAAGCCAAGCAAGTCCTGGATGTTATACATGAGGTCAGATGCCCTAGCACTAGAAAATCCTATGCTGACAAGTGGAAAAGGTATTGCACCTGGATCCAGGCTAAAAGAGCTGAAACAGCACAGCCCTCCCTACCGCTCATCCTGGATTACCTAGCAGACCTATTACACCGGGACCTATCCTTCTCTTCTATTAAAATTCATGCCTCTGCCATCTCTGCTCATTACAGCACAGAGCCACCTCTCTCTTCTCACCCTCTCATCAAACAGTTCCTAAGATGGGCTAACAATTTAAGGCCACCCAGAAGAGCTCCTACCCCAGCTTGGGACCTTAACTTTGTGTTGGAAAAGCTCACGCTACCCCCCCCCCCTTTGAGCCTGCAGTTTAAGCAGAGTTAAAAGTTCTCTCTTGGAAAACAGCCTTGCTTCTGGCCATCACTTCAGCTAGAAGAGTTTCAGAGCTACAGACACTCATGGCAGTAGAGCCCTTCATCATTTTTCATGCTGACAGGGTCTTCCTCAGGACTAACCCAACTTCCGTGCCTAAAGTGGTGTCCAGTGTGGCTCTCAACCAATCTATTCATTTGCCCACCTTTTTCCCTAACCCACAAAACAAGGGGGAAATGATTCTGCATTCTCTAGATGTGCACAGACAGCTCAGATTCTACCTGGATAGGACTAAATGTTTTAGGAAAACTGACCAATTGCTACTCAGCTTTGCAGCAGGGCAGAGGGCAAGGCCATATCTAAACAAAAAATATCCAAATGGATAGCACATTGTATCCATTTCTGCTACAAATACCATGGAAACCTGCCCCCTAAGGGGATCAGGACACATTCCACCAGGGCAACCTCCACCTCTGCAGCTTTTCTCAGAGAGGTCCCTATCAGGGACAAACTGGGGGCTGCAACATGGAGTTCTGCTCATACCTTCACCAAGCATTGCCACCTGCCTATCTTCTCCAAATCCAGGGCAGGCTTTGCAACTGCAGTCTTGCAGGGCATCCTAGCCAGCCCCCAGTCTTCTTGACTGCCTCCACCCTTTTCTTCAACTTTGGGAATCAACCCAAGTGTGATGACTGCAACAGTGAAACACGAAGGACATAGTACAGTTGTACACTTACCATAAACGTAGATGTTTGAGTGTATTCACTGTTGCAGTCCTGGCTTCCCACCCTCCATCCCCCTTGTCTTTCTCTGTCTCTCTCTTCCTCACTCCTTACAGGGATTTTTGGTATTTACTTTCTACTGGTGGTGTTCTTCCACCATGATCTAGCTCCCTGTTTGGGGGCTCCTGACATTTGGGGCAAGAAAAACTGATGTAATGACCTGACGTCAGTCCTGGAGTGACAGCAACCGACGCAGAAATACTAAGCCTCTGGTATTTGGGCCGACTGAGGGCTACCCCTGGCAGGATAACACAAGTGTGATGACTGCAACAGTAAATACACTCGAACATCTACATTTATGGTAAGTGTACACAACTGTACTTTGTGCATCTTGGGCTTCCTGACCAAACTCCAGCAACAAGGGCAGAATTACCTTTTTGCTAACAAGCACTTGTTTGGCAAATGGCTTTGAGGGTATTATTTCAGACCTAAAAGAAAGAGACAATACCACCAGCTGAACAAAACTAAGAAGCTGGTTGTGAACCAGCCAAAAATGGTATCTGAAAAGGGAAGTAGCCTTTTTAACCCAGAGACATTGTCAAGGCTACATCATAACCACAGGATCTGTAAACGTCCCAGCATCAGCATCCTGCTCCTTTGTCAAAACAGCAAGCTCAGTTTAGAGTTTAACAGCTTCCATGGGCACCATTCTCAATGTTAATTGCCAAATATGGAGAGACATCATAACAGACCAGCAGGATCTTCAGTGCTTTGGAACAGGATTACACCAAAGAATCCTCTACCATAACTTGCCCTGTGTCTTGATCTTTAGCAGAAGGTTTAGTTTTTGCTTATCAATTTAGGTAATTTCAGATAATAAAATCAGCACTACTGTCAAATTCAGGTTTTTCTCAAGGTCCTGCTTAATGCCAAAGAACATGTGAAACTTTTATATGATGCTGGTTCTCAAAAACCTTAAATTTGTTTAGTACAAAAATATTCAAAAGGATGTTAATTCTGGCTGTTATGTCCCCGCTTTTGCAGGAGGACTGGTTCTCCACCATAGGATTGTATGACACACCTTAACATCCAAGTTCATCTTGATTGATGGCAGTTTCTAAGATTTTAAGTTACAGGCGTCACTTAGAAGTGTAACTAATTTCAGTGGTTGACATCCATTCAGACTTGAGCCTTCTTTGGTCTACTGTCCATTCCAGTTTCTTTATCACACAAGTCAGAAATTTGTCCATCATTCACAACTGCTAAGCAGCACTGTCTGTTTCTCACTTATCAACCAGATATTACCTACTCAAAATGCTGTGGTAGTAACACTTCCTGCAGTTCTTTATACTTGCTCAGGAATGAGAATACTCAAAGATCATGCCTTTCTCAGTGGAGTCATCATCTTTTATACCTTCACCAGACCTCCTTTCTATGAGGGGTGAAACGAGCTGGAGTGAGAGATGAACCCTACTAATCTCTATCAAGGGATATATTCTCCCTGTCTCTTTCTACTGCAGTCTTCACAGCTGATGTAGCTTTACACAAATGGAAGCTTACATGGACTCAATAACAGTCCAAGGTACATGGTCTGTTCAACAGTGGTGATTTCATATAAGCACTCCACAGAGTTTTAAATACCTTCAGAGTCTTTTTGCTCACAAAATGGGGCATCTTTGTACAGACTGTATTTCAGTGGTGCATTACATTATCAGATAGAAGAAGGCAAGTCTTAGGTACTTTTCACTCAAATCTTGACTTTTTGGAGTGTGTTTACCAGATGGTTCCAGTAACCTAGCTGATTCTGTCAAGTTGATGTCTAGATGTAGCTTACAAGTAGAGTTAAATTTATTTTATTCAACAATATTTAAAAGCCTGGGTACCCCAGACACACATGTTTTTGCATCAGTAGATATCAGTGCACTTGAAATTTTACACTATCTAAAGCCTTATCCTGCAGATTTCTATTGGACACATTTTCTCTGTCATGGAGAGTGAGGGTATCTACTTTTCTTTGTTTTCCATAGCTATAGCAGGAATTGTGCATATCTCAAAGGACACATCCCAAGATGAACTTAATGCCAGATATAGTTTACTTTGATCTTGCACCTGTTCCAGGTCATCCCCTCCATATGCGCGCATACACACACAGCTTTGGAACATCTGTCTCCCAGGTCTCAGATCCTACAAGACAGCAAAATACTCTGACATTATGCCTGGCTACTGAGCAAGTAACTTCTGCCAGATTTCGACATTTGTGACTAAGTTGCCTGTGTTGTTTTGGCTATTTAAAAGGATTCTGCAGTGTTACTTACTTTGATAAATCAAAACATTTTGCTGTCAGCACCAGCATAAAAAAGATGGTGTGCTAGTTTAGGTCCCAAACTTTTTGGGGGAATATCTCCATCTCTTTCCACTGCTGGTTTGCAGTACACAGCAGTAAATTTACACCTGATAGCTGGTTTAGCCTTCCATAACCCCTTTGTGAGGAAAACCCTTAGCTCACATAGGTGCAGCTCGCACTTCTCATATGTTATCACTGTGGAACAGAGGGATAAAGCCTATACTGGGAAAGGGAGAAATACAGGCAATACCTGTTCAACTTTTTCTTGGTGAAGCAAATGTTATATATTCCAGGGGTGTGCCTAATATTTTGAGTCACTGCTGCAGACCAGGGATGATGATAAGATGTTCTCCATTGCATTCCAGTTGACCCATGATCATTTAGCTGCTGAGGCACTATAGAGGTTAGGCAGGGATGAAGGGAGTGAGTGGCTAATGCCAGCTTGCCCATCCTAGTGGCTATCACCATTGCTGTGCTGGCTCTTGGCTAAATGGAGGAATGCCAGAATGAAGTTGTAACAGACTTGGGAAGCAAGTGCCACATAAGCAATGGGTGTAGTTTGGCCATTGGAGGGAGAAGTTAGGGTGGAAGTGCATGACTTCCACACAGGCCTCACCATAGCAACTGGCTGCCACTCCAGGGGGTAGGATGGGGCTATATGGCTCTATCTCAGCCTAAGAAGGAAAGAGTTATTGGGCTTTTTCTTGACCTGAAAGTGAGCCTAGCTCTCACTCTCATGGGAGACTGAATGAGCTGATTGGGTGGATATGGTAAGGAGTCATTGGTTTGAGGCTTGTGTGGGTACAATAAGAGATGTTCTGATAAGAGATCAAGCTGAGGTGATGTCACCATTTGCCTGTGTACTTTCTCACTGAAGACGTGGCTTTGTGTCCTGCACACAAGGCAATTACTGGTGGTGACATATAAAATCCTTCAACAGAACATTGGCCAGCTGTCATTTTCCAGTTTTTTATATGGTGTTGAGCCCCTGGCCTTCTTCCATAGGGAGGACCCTTTTGTGAAGGGTAACTCCAGGGTGTCCTCACCAGCATAAGGATGGAATCATTGAGATAAGCTGGGACATGAAATGTGGCTTTTGGAATAAAAAGTTTGCAATTTTCTTAGATATTTTCTTTATATTACACTTCCATTCAAGCCACCACATCTGTTGAGGATTTAAAATCTGTATTAGAAATATTAACTCTCTTCTGATTTTGTTTCTTATCTTGGAAGTTTTTCTGGTGGCAACTGTGTTTACTAGGCACATCATTGAACTTCAATGTCTGATCTGAAGGAACCTTTCCCTCTTTTTAGAAGAAGGTTTTGTTATGCACTAGACTAACTCAAAAGTTTTTATTTAAAATAATGTCCAAGTAAATATCAGACCATAAATGTGCCTCTTTTGTAGATGTCAAGCTGTGGATAATACATGTTTGAACAGATTAGATGTACAAGTTGCAGTTTGATATGATCTTTGGAGCATTGCTAATTAAAAAAATCTAAGTACTTATTTGCTTCCTAAATAGGGACAAGAAAATGTCATAAAACATTCTTGTCTTGACTGTTAAAAATAGTGTTATTCTCTGTGTTGGAAAGCTCTGCCTTGGCCTGTGAAGATATATTCCACCAAAGCAGTAGTTCGCGATATTTCCACCTAGTATATCTGTGCTGTAGTCAAGTTTGACCATTGCACATGTTTTTGCAGAGCACTATAGTGTGAATACTCTGTCCAGGAACATGGTGATTTTTGAATGACTTGTCCTTAATGGACTTTAAAGTATTTCACATTGCAGTTTTTCATAACAAAATCCTTTTGAGTAAATGGCTTAGTACTCATTGCAGGATCACCCTTGGTGATTGAAAAACACTAAAGAAGATAACAGAGTGAACAGCACCTTCTTTAACTCCAGTTCTTTGAGGTTATGCCATTCAGCAGGGTAATGTTCCATGTTTCTTTTCAATGAGAGCTGCAGATTTTTTGTATAACTTCAGCAGCTTCTGAACTGCTGTGAGGCAGAATATACTTCTTTCCATATTATCTCCTCTTATTCATAGGAAAGAACATGTAGATCCACCATAATCGATAGTTACGGTCATCCGATATAGATGACAAAGTATGGACTTCAGAAATGAGAGGCATACCTAGTATGCTCAGAAAACTAATGTGACATTTTGTATGATTGCACATGGAGGCATGAGGGTTAACCATTTTGAATGAGCTTCCCTTGAAGATCTGGAGATGCAAATCTGATGTCAGTTTTCATTTTATCCTTGACATATGGGCTTGGTTCCAAGCATTGGAACTGACTCAGCCATTACTACAGCTCACTTTAGCCAAAAACTCTCGAGCCTAACCCTTACCCACAATGCTCCTCTCCCAATTATCTGAGATCTCGTTTGTCGTTTTCTGTGACAAACACATTCACCATTGCTCTTGAGCTAAGTGATTTGTGGTATATATACATTATTCTGAATACTTTTGTTTTGTTATAGCTAATTTACTAACTCTTAACTTTATAACTCTACCCATTTTGTTTTTAAGTCTTTGAACTTGCACTCTCCTTCTTTATGTCCTTCCTTTCTGTACACCTTGATGTAATCTTGTTACTGTTGATAGTTTCATTCTCTTACTTTCCCCTGTTTAAAAGAAAATCTGTTTATTGTTGCAGTGTTTCTATGTTGAGGAATATCCACCTGTGTGTGTGTGTGTGTGTGTGTGTGTGTGTGTGTGTGTGTGTGTGTGTGTGTGTGTGTGTAGCATATAGATGGTCTTTTTGCACCACTGCTAATAAAAATTATGGTTGACGCCCAAAGTTCCTTCTGGTTTCAAAAGATGCCAATAATGCAGACACAAAATTCCTATGTCCGATTCTCATTTATTGTGTGTTTGTTGTTTGGTTACTATTCATGGTCAGCAGGACTGCACTATATGTCATGGTTTCAGTTACAGGGTGCTGGTGGAAAGAAAAAATAAACTAGTTTTGAAGAGTATGATTCCATCAGCCTTCGGTGAGGCTATATCTGTCTCAGAAAAGGCCAAGAGCAAGACCGATGTGTCTTCCCCTTCTTCCTCCACTAAAACATTTGAGATATTAAAAAAGAGAAGTCAGTCGGTGCCTTCTACTCCCTCAGTACCTTCTTCAAAAAGATCAAGGTCTTTGGTTCCATTAGGATGCTTGGAACCGAATGACTCTAACCAAACCTTCAGTCCTGAAGGGACCTGTGGAACCTTGACTATCGGATCAGACTAAGTCTTCATCACCTAAGATGTTGGTACAGCAGCATTCTGAATCTTCCACACCAAAATTATTGGTGCAGTCATACCCTCTTTGTTGTCAGCTACCTCAACACTGACTGAGGATTTTGAGAAGCCATCCATTGTGATTCTCCTGAGAATGTCATATTCTCCCTGTATTGACTCCTTTCCAGGAAGATTGTCTTTTCCCTTTCTGGAAAGGCCAAAGTCACCCTCCATCCTTTCTACCCATTCCAGCAAAAGCTTAACTGAGGATGATGTGGAGAGGCCAGTGAATAAGATACTCTGGGTGAGAGGATTGTCAGGTACTCCTTCAGCTCCAACCACTACAGGTATAGAGACCCAACCTTCCTTGACCCCTCCATTTTTTCCTTCTTTAACTTCATCTGAAACCTTAGAGATTTCAGCTCTGAGCTGCCCGGTGCCAACTACACCAGTTCCGGAGATATCCCTATCTTCAGAGCTGGTTCTTGCTCTGGGATTTTCAGTCCAATTGGATCCAGAGACATAACTGTCCTGTCAGCTCTGAGGGGTGAGAATTGACTCCTATTTTTTTCAGAGCCTTCTCTGCACCTTGGAGTATCAGCATGCATCAGCTCAGCTGCAACTTTGGTCTCTGGAGCTGTCTCTTCAGAGCGGGGAGTGACCATGGTTCTAAGGCAGTCTTTCTCAGTTCCAGGCTCCCTTCCCATTTCAGGGGGGGCAGCTTTCCTGGTGATGGAGAGAACCCTGACTGCCACAGTTAAGCAGTCATCCCCATCTACTGTGGAGCAAATATCTTTCCTCTTCAACCCCGGATATTCAACCCGTACTTCCACTGGATCAGCAAGTGCCAAGACTGCAGGAATCCCAGATAATAATTCTTTCCTCTCATGATACCGCCCCAAACCACCCCACCGAGGAAGTCCATAAGAAGAGAAAGTGTTAGAAGAAACACTTGGATTCCCCAGAGGAATCAGTCACCGAAGACACCAACTATGATGAAGGGGAGGGATCCCCAAGTTCACCCCCTGATGAAATCTCCTTTGGAGACATCCTGAACAAAGTAAAACAAAGGGGTGAGTGGAAATCCCAAAGTCCCTCTTCTGAGTAGTTAGTGTACCCGCAGGTGTTCTGCACTCGACCATCTACCTCTTGAGTGACTCTATCGACTGACTGATGAGCTCATTCAGTTGATCTTTCAGCTGGTGTGGAATGCTCCTAATACTATTCAACCTATCCCCAGGAAACCTGACAAAATTCAGTCCACACCTGAAGACAAACAATTCTGGGCCAAAGTGTTAGCTGTTGAGGTCATGGTCATGGCAGAAGCCACAAAGAAGGAACTGCCCAAGGAGAGTTCCTCTATCCATGCACCCAACAGAGATTCTCAGGCAATGGATAGATTTGGAAAGCAGCTCTATGCATAATCAACTTTTGCCTTAAGGTCTTTGAATTTTTTGGCACATTTTACCAGACTACAAAGGCATCTCATCAAGGAGTTATCAGATACCCTGGCAGGAGCCATTTCTGAGGAGGTCCAATTAAAGGTTGCTTCCCAGTTGGCTACCCTGGAGTCTGTGTCTAATTCATCCATGAGGCTTATTGCTCATGCAGCCAAATGGACCACCAGAGAGGCAGGTTCAGGGATTACCATAAAGAGACGTGCCTGGATGTGCCTATGTGACTTTGTGGAGCCATTTAAGTCTTCATTTGTCAATGCACCCTTTGATGGATCATCCTTGTTTGACCCGAAAGTTAAAGAAACATTATCCAGATGTGAGAAAGATGGAAAGACCCTTTCTGCTGTGGGCATCTGTTTTTCCATTCCCCAACAATCCTTTTCCAGGAATCAGAAAGATAGTGGAAAGATGTGGTTCAAAAACTCCCAAGGGCCTTTTCAGGACACATCTGGAGGTAGTTCTCCCAGGGGCAGAGCGGGGAACTTTAATGGAAGATGCCATCCATGGGCAAAGGTGGCCCAGAAAACCAGGGTTTCAGGGATTCTTTCTCTGGTAAACCCTTCCAGCACTTCTGAAAGGAGGCCTGATTGTCTTCCACTGGAGGCAGTTGGGGGAATGCTATCCCTTCACCAAAATGCCTTGCTACAAATAACATTGGATATTTGGGTGCAGAGGATCATATCCAGAGGCTATACTATTCCCTTTTCTCTTCCTCCTGTATGCAAGAAAATCCCTTATGCTCCACCCAGTCAGAGGAAAAAAAGCAGTTCTAGAAGTACAAAAACTGCTAGAAAAAGAGAGTCTTCCAAGAAGTTCCACCAGACCAGATAGAGTCCAGAATTTACTAAAGGTTATTTTTAGTTGCAAAAAAGACAGGGGACTGGAGACCAATTTTTGGCCTAAGTGTACTGAATAAATCAGTTCGCCAAACCAAATTCTGGATGCTCAGGGTACAGTCCATTCTTCTGTTTTTGGAAAAGGATTACTGGATGTGCTCAATAGATCTTCTGGATACATATTACCATATAAATATGGACAAATGATCCAGAAGCTTTCTCTGCTTTTGGCTGAGAGCCAATCACTATCAGTTCAGAGTTCTGCTCTTTGGTCTCACCACAGCCCCCAGGGTGGTCACCAAATGTATGGCCGTAGTAGCCGCTCACTTGAGATTGCAGGGATTGTGTGTGTTTCCATATCTAGGCAACTGGCTCATTACTTCTCCAAACAGGCATCACTTGAAAGAAGCAAGAGACCGTGTACTTCACATATGTTCTTCTCTGGGAATAACTGTAAATTACAAAAAATCAAAATTGACCCCCAGCTCAGAATTTAGAGTTCATAGGAGTGCTTCTAAATACTCAGACTTCCATAGTCTCTCTTTGAGATTACACAAAATCAGAGTTCAAGTCCAGAAAGTAATCAGCAGCAGGAAAGTAACTGCTCATCTAGTCCTACAAGCATTAGGCTCCATGGCAGCAATGATAACTGTAGTTCCCTTAGCAAGATATCACTTGAGAATACTACAATGGCTGCTAGCGTCTCAGTGGTCAGTGTTGTACCAACTCATGATGGACCTGATTTTCATCACCAGCCTTAGCAGAAAGGTTTTAGCTTGGTGGATACATTCCAAAGGCATTCTTCTAGATTGCCCCTTTGTCCCATCACAACCCAAAGCCATAGTGACTATGGATGCTTCCTAAATGGGATGGGGGGCATTTTCTGAGCAAGACTGTCCAAGGCACTTGGTCTGCCACAGAGGCCAACTTACATATCAGTGTCCTGGAGTTAAGGGCAGCGCTTTTAGCATTGGATGTCTTTCAAACTGCTCTTCCTTTGGGAACAATTGCAATCCAAACTTACAATATATCAGTAGTTGGGTACATCAACAAACAGGGAGGAACCAAGTCTTATCCCCTATGAGTGTGGCAGTGGATGATCTCTTACAACTGCTTTCTGTTAGCAATGCATATTCCAGGGAGTTCCAGTGTGGTAGCAGACACACTGAGCAGATGTATTTTACTATCTCATGAGTGGTTTCTCCATCCAAATATGATGGAAAGTATTTTCCATCACTGGGGCCAGCCTTGCTGCAATCTTTTTGCGCCTCTTTTAAACAACAAGTTCAGCAACTTTACTTCAATATGAACTGGAAACAGAACAGCTCACCACCACACAAGGAAAGAAGCCAGTGATAAAACAGGTAAAATAAGCACACACAGGATCCAATAAAATCTGGTTAGCAGCAAATACAAAGCATAAAATGCAAACTCCTCTAGCGCCTCGGCTCTTCAGCCTTTACAGAGTATATCCCTACTTCACATATTCTGTCTTTAAATAGCATGATTACAAACAATTAACAAATCATAAGCTTAAATTAATTAAAGAAAACATTTCCAATGACATTCTTGATTCATTCCATATGGAATTAGTGTTAAACTTCAGAATTAAAGTAGATTCTAACTTCCAAAGTCTTTTAATATCAAAGTCATACATTTGTTGTATTTGCCCCAAAATTGTAGCTTGTAAGCCTTGTGTATTTCCACTGTTACATTCTTTAAAATGTAATGCAACATGACTTTCTTTGCCCTTCTTAACATCCCTAACATTTTCCTTCAACCTTTGTTTGAAACTTCTTTTACTTTCCCCTATATATACCTTACCACAGGGACATTTCGAACCATAAACTATTCCAGCACTGTCACAGGAAAATCTCCCTTTGCATGTAAAATACTTTTCATTAATTTTATCAAAACCTTTTACTACATACTGGCAACAACTGCACTTTCCACAAGGGAAAGTACCTGTTGCACCTACCCCCAAATTCCTATGACTTGCAGGCAGCTGAAACTTGCCATGCACCAAGAAATCTGTTATACTTCTACCTTTCGAATAAGAACACATGGGATACTCATTTGCTGTTATATTAAGAAATTTATTTTTTTCTAAAATACCCCAATGATATTTTACCAAATTTATTAAAACTTCTGTAAACGCTGTATATTTGGTCACATAACATCAGTTTTGTTTATCCTGTTGATGCACTCTGCCTTGCATGCTATACCTGCTTTTAGTATTATTTTGTTGTACTACCCTCCTTTTATTTTCTTCCACCACTGTTTCCTTGTAACCTCTACTTACAAATATGTGCTGTTTTTTCTATTTCCTTCTCACACTCTTTTTTTATCACTACATATTATTTTTATTCTAAGAAATTCCCCATAGGAGATAGATTTAATAGTGTGTGTGTGTGTGTGTGGTGGGGGGGTGATAGCTTTCCCCATGCAGTATATGATCACTCCATTCAAATTTTCTATGTAAACTTGTTTGTATTCTACCATCATTAATACCTTACAAAGTTATATCAAGAAAGTTTACTTTAACACCTGTCTGTATTCCATCACACTTGATATTATAGGGATTTATCTGATTTATTTGCACAAATTTATTCACTTCTTCCCACCCCCACTTCACAAATGAATAGTAAATCATCTATAAATCTATAATAACTTATGACATATTTCCTAAAAAATTCATTACTATATACATATTTGTTTTCAAACATGCCCATGAAAAGATTTGCATACATGGGGGGCAAAACCTGCCCCCATGGCTGTTCCATGAAGCTGCCTATAAAGTTCCCTATTGAACTCAAAGATGTTATTATTTAAACAAAAAATTATTAGTTCAATAATAAAATGTGTTTTAGGCAAGTCCTGCTTCTAAGCCATGTACATGTTCAATATTTGTATATAAACTGGTAACATCCATAACAATGAAAAACATGTCCTTCCACTTTACATTTCTGATTTTACTTAAAAAAATCAAAGGAATCTTTGATATAAGACCTTAGCTTCCCTGCTTCTTCTTTCAAGTAGGAATGTAAAAAAAAAGCTAAGTTATGTGTAAAATAACTGCATGCAGAGACTATGGGATGTCCTGGTGGGTCCATTAATCTTTTGTGTATTTTAGAGACATAAAAGAAGTATGCCATAGCGTTATGTTTAACTGCAAAATTTTTATATACATCCTCTTGTGAGAAATATTGTAGTCTTAACCCCTTCATTAGAAGTTTTTTGTCATTAATCACTGCTTCTTGATAACATCCCAGCTCCACCAAGGCATAAACTTTAACATTCTTTAAATGAGCATAACACATATTCAGATGCTGATTATAATGAAGCACCACTAATTTACCCCCTTTATCTGATGGTTTAAACACCAATTCTCTATTTTCACTTAACTTTAATAGACATTTCCATTCTTCCCTACTTAAATTATATTTAACTTCTTTCTTGTTCAGCAATGTCTTTGCCCTGATTTCCCCCTGGGGGAGTCAGCGAGAGATGCTGTTCTACACATTTGGCCCTCTGGACTACTGTATGCCTTTCCCCCAATTCTGAAATTCATACAGAAAGCAATCAGGCTACAAAGCAAAGTTTTACTCATTGTGCCTTAATGGCCTTGACAGATATGGTCCCCTGTCTTTGGCCTTATCTGATTCAACAACCTTGGATTCTGGACCTGTCTCCAGACCATTTGTTCCATCCAGAGGGATTACTCCATCCAAATATTATGAATTTCAATCTGACAGCTTGGTTTCTCCAATTCCATTAATAGCCAGGCTACCTTCACTTTCTTCCATGATGCGTCGTATTCTTTTGGCCTCTCATAAGCCAGCTACCTGTAAACTCTATGCTAGTAAATGGAAGAGGTTTACCCTTTGGGCTCTTGACAACAATATTGTTCCCTTTTCAGCACCCATTGGTAAAATCCTAGAATTTTTAGATGCACTTTTCAAGGCAGGTGCTTCCCAGTCTGCCATAAAAATTCAATTATTAGCTATTTCTAATTTCCATAATGGTTTTGAAGAATTCTCCTTGGCCTGTCATAAGCTTTGTAATGCCTTCTTAAAAGGAACGCTGTTGCTAAAACCCCCTTACAAAGATCCTGCCCCAGCCTGGGATCTTAACTTAGTGTTACAAACCATTGTTCAACCTCCCTTTGAACCATCAGCTGAATGTAATCTAAAGTTTTTATCCTGGTAAACTATATTTTTAGTGGCAACAACTTCTGCCAGAAGGATTTCAGAAATACAAGCATTATCATGTAGTCTTCCTTACCTGATTTTCTGTAAAGACAGAGTTTCACTTGGAACCAATCGACCAATATCAATCAGACTATTAATTTACCAGCATTTTTTCCTAATTTTGCTAATAAAGGTGAGTATTGCTTACATTTATTAATGTTCACAGAAAATTATGTTTCTATCTATACAGAACTAAGAATTTAAGAAAATCCGATCAACTATTAGTGTCATTTTCATTTACAAGAATTGGCCAATCAGTGAGCAAAGTGACACTAGCCAGATGACTCAAAGATTGTATTTCTTTTATCTATAATAATAAGAAAATTAAATTGCCTACATTCTGCAAGGGCTGTAACTTCTTCAGCAGTTTTTCAGTCTACAGCTTCTTTAGATGATATTTGTGCAGCAGCAACTTGGGCTTCTCCTCATACCTCTATTAGTCATTACAAACTGGATCCGGTTTCTAGTAGAAGAGTGTCACTTGGATCAATGGTGCTCAGGAATATCCTTCCTTGAGTCCTCCCAGGTCTAAGGTAGTTGGGGACTCTGTCTCATATGTCAAAGATAAAATGAAAATTGACAACATCAGATAAAAAAGTTATGTACTCACCATAATATTCCTTATGTGTTTTCCATTTATCCTCGACTCCCCTTCCTCCTTCCCCCTGCCCTTGAAGTTTTTTGCTGGAAAGGTTAATGGACATGTGTCACTACTGATATTGTTATATGGTTCCAGATATGGACTCCACAAAGGCTTATTTTTCACTCTGTCTGTCTTTCTGCAAAGTCTATCTGAGGTAACTGGGAGAGGAACATTGTGGGTAAGGGATAGGCTCGAGGAATTTTGGCTACCGCGAGCTGTAGTAATGGCTGAGTTGATTCCGATACTCAGATGTCCATATGTCAAGAATAAATGGAAATGGATAACACAGATGGAGCATTATGGTGAGTACATAACTTCTTTTTAATCCCCCTCACCCCTTTCTCTCCCTTCTTCCCTCTCTTCCCCCATTATTATTATTCCCACCCAAGTATATAGCAGTGTTCTGTGAATTGCAGGTCACCCTTAGGACACTAAATGTTTGTTCGTTGTAAGGGACCATCACATACCTGAAGGCTGTCAAGTTTGTAAAATTTTTGCTAGAAAATAATCGATCAGGATTGTCTTAATTGTCTTGAATGTAAGTTATATGTTTTATCCCCTACTTTTGTTGTAGAAGTATGATTAAGAAAAGGAAGCATTTAAGAATTCTGAGAGAGAGAAAAAGCATCAGTGAGAAAGAATGCCCATTGTACTAAGTGAGATTTCTCATTTTGCTGCATTT
This sequence comes from Protopterus annectens, assembly GCF_019279795.1. Lineage (NCBI taxonomy): Eukaryota > Metazoa > Chordata > Ceratodontiformes > Protopteridae > Protopterus > Protopterus annectens. The sequence continues at coordinate 797,313,777 of NC_056746.1, forward strand.
GTTTACATCTACATTCCAGTGGACAGCTGATGTGGTTTCTCTGATGTCCCAGTTGCATTGCTGCCTCAGTAGTATATTACAGACATTTTAGTCTAGGGACTTGGGTAAGATGACCATTAAAATGGTACCTGATACTTCAGTCTTTTAGAGTTGAACAGCTGGTGGTTTATTTTTCAAACTTAAATCCAGAGGGGTCCATTTGCCTGTTGTTTTTTGGGCATCAATTCCAATGCCATTAACTTCACCAAATAGGCGTTAAGGTTTAGAGGTTTTCAGTAAGTAGAACTTTAGTTCTATTAGTGATTTTAGATACCTAAATGTTCGAGGCTTTGTCTTCCAGAATACAGTAGTCTGCTTAGCAATGCCAGTTTCTGTTATTTTCATACCGTGTGTTTAGGAAATTTGATTGTGCTGAGTTTGCAAGGGGATATCTTTAACATCTCAAGAGAAGTGAGTCAAGTTTTGACAGCAGTGGCTAAACCTTCAACCCCACTCCTGTTAGTTCACTGTTGAGTAAAAGGAAGGGGATCAGTTTTCCTTTTCTTCATTCCCACTTTTACATTGAAGAGTGTGACTGGGATTTGTCATTTGTAGACCAGTTTTTCTCCGTCTTGGGTTTAGACACTTGACTGTCATGGTGTAGAATCTCTGTACTTTGGCTGTATTCCAGATGCTTCTTTTTGTGACGCTCCAGAAAATGAAAGCCCACTCTATCAAACACATGGTGAGCTGCTGCAGCAAACAAACCCTTGACTGTTCTTCATTTGATAACTGCTTGTGTGAATGTCCAAAATCTGTTTTTTCAACAGCCTGATCTACTGTCTGCTCTGAGAAGACCTGATGGATGTTTATAAAGGTATAGTGCACAGCAGCAGTTTATACTAGAACCTTGTGGTTGAACTTGTTGTAGGAGGCCTTACTGTTCAAATGGATCTGAGCAAGCAGCAGCACTGAGTACTTCTCAAAAAATAGTGTGCTAATAAAGGTAAATACTGCTTACATTTATTAGATGTTCACAATTAGGCTTATGTCTATCCAGAACTAAGAAGTTAAGAAAACCTGATCAGCTATTGGTGTCAGTGTGTACATAGCTAAGTATAGTAAGGTGGCATACACCTCATTTGCCTTCACTTTGAAGACTGAAAGATTTGCTTTACATCAAGCATGTTCTTAACTTTGTCATGTAGCTCTTCAACACACAAAGGATTTGCTCACTAAATCATGGTATTTTTATAATAAACAAACTACACAGCAGCAATATGGACAAAGGAAAAAAGAAGGCAAGGCAACAGCAGCATCCCACCCAACTAATTAGCCCTTTCGCTCTCACCACCATTGACAATTCAGTCTGTTACAGTGTGTCCTTCACTACAGTCAGTGTAGATGGTATTGTATTTTCCTTTTTATTGTGAGTATGATTTTAAGCCACCACAGACATCTAGGTGATGAAAATGGTGTCAGTGGAATACTCCACAGAATTTGTTTCACGTTTTGTTCCAGGTTATGCCCCAAGTACATCAAACGATCTCATTAATGTGGCTTTTTCCTTTAGTACAACTGTTATTATACAAGCTAGCTGTTCAGTCTGTACTTCTAGATCAAGGAAACAATTTGTACTCAGGTCCTTTCATATACCAGTTGACCATGTAACATGTAGTATGAAATTTTAAGTTTAGACATTGCACTTCCAATTTTCATTCTTGCCATTTGGCCCCTTGACTGCACTCTTAGTTTTTACAAAATGTATTTTCCCATTTGATATTTTATAAAGTTTACATCTTTCCTTATCTTACCTGATTCCAGCAAAGCCATTTCCCAGTCCAAATATCCTTTTTCAAATGCGGTGTTGTTTCTGGAAATTAAACATCACCCTAAGTCTAACCTGGGCAGATCCTCTGCCATTTTAGATGTTAACATTTTTGGAAGTCATTGTAAAAAGCAAAGTCACTCTGTTTATGTCTTCCTGCAAAGTGCAAGGGATGATGTATTTTCATGCATTTGATGAAAACTAAGTCTTCAGGCACAAGCATTTTGCAGTATAATCGGGTTCATGTATTCATCAGTCATGATGGTATCATACTGCAGACATTTTAAGAGAAAGCTGAATTGGTATCTAATAAAACTGTGAAACCAGAAGGATCAAATGGATTGAATATTTCTTTCTTCTGCTATATTTCATGGTCAGAGAGTACACATGTTGATTCTGGGGATTTTCGGAAAGCCAGGACTCCTTTTTCTATTTTCAAGCCAGAAGATCACAACAGATTTATTGACCCTTACTTAGAGCTCGTTTTCAAATCTGACAGATCTAGGATATTTGATCACTTTCTGTACTGAAACCTCACATAATTTCAAGGAATTGATAACCTTCTCAGCCTTCAAGACTGTGTGGAAAGCATGAATTATGTATATTGAGTGTCAGTGGTGCAATAGGTAGCCTACTTACCTTTGGTGGCGAGGGCTGTGTTTTTTATTCCCACACCTGATAGATTGATTGCTGTGACGGCAGTGCTTCATAAGGGGGTGCTGCACTCCTGAGTGTGCTGTCAGAAGTGAAATTAAATCAAGGTCCCATCTGCTTGATTTGGTGGTAGCTCAGGTGAATGCAAAATATCCCAGGGTACCCACTGAAAGAGCAGAAGTTGTTCCGCAATGCCCTAGCCAAATTCCCCCTAGTAGTATAAATAGCTCCTGGGGTCTCCCCTGAAAAAAGGCTTTTAGCCTATTGGGATTAATTGGTCAACAGAACGCCAAGTTAAAAACATTGTCACAGGCACTCCTGTGGTTAAATGATACACAGTTAAATTTTTCATCCATCAGAGCATTTTAGCAGATTCTTTGAGCAGAGAAATAGTCGGCCTCCATTGCTGGAAGCTAGCCAGAAAAGATTTCTGAGTGCGTTCTGGTATTATTTCCAGTCTCCTCTTAATAATCAACTCCATCTGCCTTGTTCAAGGTATCCACACAACAGAGCACTGGCATCCAGTGTATTTTTAGTCAACTGAGTCAAGGCCTTCACTATGCCTTCCCACCAATACATGGCTATAGAGACTGATTAGGCAAATACAGGGTGTAATAGGCCAGCACATATCTACAAGACAACATTTGTTTGAAAATAATTGCCTTAATCCTGTGCACAAAAGTGCTAGTTGTCTTTGATAGCTCGCCTGTACCTTTTTCGTGTGTTGTATGTGTTTGATGCCAGGACTTTACTGCCACTTAAAACCTGTTTTTCACACCATATTTTGCATGGTGTGTGCCTGCAGAAGCATATACTTTCAAGTACACAATTATCTTCATCATTTGCAATCCCCCCCTTTTTTTCTTTCTTATTTTTTTTTTTTTAATCAGTGGGGTCTGGGTATTGCGCTAACTGCCACCACCTGTTTCAATTCATTGTCATTCTCCTAAAGTCTTTTTAGTCATGCCTGACTGTCACAGGTCTTCTCTCTTACAATCCGTCCATCTCTTGGCTGGACATCCTTCTTTCTTCTTGCCTTCTTCCTTTCTGCCCCAAATCTTCTTCACCAGATTTTCTTTCCTGCATGTGCCAGAACCACTGTAATCTGTCCTGTTTGACGTTCTCTCCAACTGGAATTACTTTGGCTTCTGTTCTGATGTCATTATTTCTTCATCTGTCCCACAGTGTGCATCATACTACCTGTTTCCAGTACTTCATCCCCATCACCTCTAGGTTCCTTAATTGCTGTACCTTCACTGACCAGATTTCTGTGTCATACAAAAGTACTTGTTGCACCACTGTTTTTATGCCTTATGTTTCAGCACACATCTAAATATATTACAGTGCATGCACTTTTCATCCTCTTACCTCATGGATTAGATGAGTCTTAAATTAGGGAATTGGGGACAAAAAATAAATAAATCATTGCCATTGCTTTTGCTTTTGTTTTTATTTCCCTCATGAAACCATAATATTGGGTGAAGTTACTATAGATTGGCAAACCATACAATCTGATAACCCAACCAATAATATACATGTACAATTTCACCCGATTTATAACCCAAGACAGAGCCAACCAATCAACCCTAATGTCCTTTCCAGATAAAATGGCATCCTCTGGAACTTTGTCAACAGCCTAAGTAATCACTTTCCAATCTACATCATGAAGTATCCCAGCAACAGCCCAAAACAATCATTACAGCCTGGTAAAAAAAAAAAAAAATTTTCATAAAGACACTTTATTAATGCATTGAACATCCTTGTTTGTTCTTGCCTTTTTTCATGTTTCTCCTAAAATCTCCATCAAATTGCCTTCTTTCCTGCACTTACCCAAACTACTGTAATCTTTTCTGTTTGACCTCTGCAATTGGAACTATTTTGGTTACACTGACACTTGACTTCATTCATACATTGTATTGCACAGTATTTGTGTTTGACTCAGTTAACTCAGAAATGAAGAATGACAGCAGTATTTGTTATAATGTAGGAAATGATCAAGTAATTTTGTCTTAATGCCCAATCAGTGCCCCTTCCCAGTTATTTGCAAATATGCAACCTTAATCACAATATAAAACAAGCATTTATCAATGCCAAATGTTGGCTTGCTCTGAAAATTCCAGGAGTACTGGTTAAAGATGTATGATCAGCAAAATAAAGAACGAGCAGTGCAAATAAATATAAGTGGCTACACCTATCTAGTCCACTCAGTGCTGTCCACCTTCTCTAATATCTGACATTTGTAATATTAGCATCCTTTGTCAGGTCTTATAACTGGATAAATGTTGCTTGGACACAAGTGTAGATTGTTCTAAATGCTTGAGTTTTCCACTGTTAAATAATTGGACAAGTATATGATTCCAATAAACATGTCTGTTCTTTCAGCATTGATCAGATATCTAAGCATCCCTCTGTTGCACTTGGTGAGTGACTCAGTAATGTAAAACCTACAGAGCACAGGCTTTCTTCACAATTTAAACTAAGGTCTCCAATCTTTTGTAACATCTTCTCAATCTCAGGCCAGTATTGAACTACTCCTTTAAAGGTCTAAAATGTATGATTCTTAACTCCCAGCAGTCTTCTTTACATGATGGCATATCTAGATTTCCTCCATGGTGTAAAGAAGAACTGAAGTATTATCTTCTATGTAAATAGCCTCAACTGAATTAAGCCCACCGAAGCCAGAGAGAATTGTAGTACTTCCCACCTGTCCATCTTGCAGACCCAGTAGTTAATTCCCTTTTTCTACTGCTACTAGAAACGAAATTTTCAAGAACCTATGGATTGCAGCCCCTCAGACAGCATGGATAACAAACTGGCCCACACACCATGTTCACAGAATGCTCTGTTTTTGTCTTGTACAACATCTGATTCATACACCAGTCCTGTCCCTGGGTTTCACTGAGATGACTAATTTTAAAGTATTTGAAGGTATTTTCTAAAAGTGTTTTTGAGGGGTACATGCAAATCTGGCATATCTCCAGAACAGAAAGCACTGGAATGCCCAGTAAACCCAGCTCAAATATGTGGCCAGTTTTAGGGTCTGATGTCTAAGGCCCCAGTTCCTCCACTGCCACCAGATATATTCCACCACAATGTTTTCATATATGCAAAGGTGGCCCCAGACGCCCTCAATCTAAAGAGATTATTAAATATAGGAGCCTCGGGAAGACTGTCATTTTGGCATCCATTAATGTCTGCTCAGTCAAGAGGGTTTATAAGTTTTAATATTCATACAGTCTACTGTGGCTCTAACAACTATGTCAACTTTTTTTGTAGACTGTATCTCCTTCCCTAGATATCACAGGTTTATCATTTCACAGTAGAAGGAATGCCTGCTTAATCCTGAACAGGGCCTGTAACCTGCTACCTGTTACTAATGTTTCCTTCTTGTTTTTGTTTAGAATATAACCAGCTGTACAGCCAAATATTTGGGAGTACATCCTAAAGTGGAACCAGTACCACTTCTGGTTTGGACAGAATTTCAAGAACTCTTCTGCAAATGTTGATATTTTGTATCTGAAGTCCAGCTTGGACACCCCAGATATTTTTTCTTCTTTTTTATGTTAGGATTTCAGTGGATAAAATGAATAACAAAGGGAATAACATAACCCATGCTTTGTCTCTCTTTCTAGCTAAACTCTCCCAGGAATTATTTGCATATATTCACAACCATTGAAAAATCCTTTTAAGTTCCTGAAAAAGGTCAGATAACTGCTGGGAGAATCCACAGGGCTACACGACTTTGTACTGATAACCACATCTTAATTATTAAAAGCTTACTGTGCACCAAGATGAGAAACATGAAGATATTCTCTCGAAGGTGACATACCCGGCTAACAGTAAAGTGTTGTTTATACTGATTGATGCATTTTTTTCCTTTTATGAATGTCATTTATCTAGATAGATTAATACAGGGAGAATATTTTATATCCTTTTTGCCCAGACTCCCATAAAAATTATGTAGTCTTAAGTCAGAGAGAAAAACATGATTTTAAAGAACCAGTTGTAATTTAGTTTTATTTGACTTTAAAATCAGGCCAGTGACTATTTATGTTTCCAGGAGGGTGGGAGTCGTGACTCGCCCATGCCCCATTATAAATCTCTTGAATATTGGAAAGCATTATCTCTTTCTTATATTTATACTCTTCTCTGGGTACACCATCAGCTGTTGGCACTACCCCATTGTTCAGCTGACTGTTCTTAGCTGATACTGCACTCCCTCCTTGGACAACTGAGGGGGGGAGAGAGTTTCTCCAAAAAAGTCTCACTTGTGCACAAACATTATTCTGTAGAGGGAACATAAAGAGACTTGAGATCCCCTTAAAAACTTTTAAGAATATTGTTTGACTTCCACTACCACTGATCTGTCTGCAGTTTGTCACACCAAGAACACCCAACCTAAAGCCTAGGTTTTTCACTGACTTAGGAGTGAGGGATCATTAATGCCACTGGAATCTCTCAAGCTGAATTTGTAGCTTGTGTTGGGGAGATCCTGTATTTATTTATTTTGTATGTCTTCATTTTCGATAACCCTGTCGTTTTATCTGCCCGAGTATACTGAGCTAGTGTTGGAGAAGTAACACAAGACGATTCTAGTACAGCATTCAGCTGGGCATTTAAGTGATCCTTTATATCACTCTGCATAGTACTGAGAGTTTGTGTGCTTCTCAGGTTGTAGTCTATATTTTCATCCAAAATTTGCAAAATTAATGTTTCTCTTTTCATGTATTTCAAAGTACAGTGTGAAACAGTTATAGTGAAGGGAGATGTTTACCTGTTTGAAAGATAAAGATAGTGGAGCGTAGTCTGAGATAGTTAGGGGAAGCCATCAAAATGTTTTACTCAATGCATTAGAATGATCATCAAACACAAAACTGATGTCTTGACTTAAAAATGCATACTCCCATAAAGTAAACCTAATCCTTTAGTGACTGAATTTGCCAGTCCTGTCACAGGGGTAACAGCATTTTATTTGCTGTATCTGTATCATCTGACAATGATAGACATTTAAAGTTACCCTCTAATAAAAATATCTCCTTTCATCCAGTCTCCAAACTGAACCAACCACGGCCTTGTATGCTTGAGAAAGGAACCTGGTGGAACATAGACTAAATCTAACCTTATTAGGAAGATGTCCTTACTTATTCACTTAAGCAGTATTCCTTACTATAGGGATATCCTGCCAAGGGTAGCCATATGTCTAGCCAGCATACCAGTATATGGGCCCTTCCATGTTCTGCAAGTCAAACGTATGCCCTACATCCAAAGTGTAAGGTATGTAAGTGATGTACAAGTGCAAAACACACACAACTTCTTTGCTGCCAGTCCAAATGCAGTATTTAATTTTTGGGTTGTAGGTCATATGCCTAGGTGCAGACTACCAAGCCGTAGGCAGATACATATCCTGTTAGGGACCCTTCCTTTTTCTTTTAGCTCTGTTTATTTTAGGTACTTGTCATCCAGAAAGGGGAAATGTTACTCTTTAGGTAAGGAACACAGTCATAAAGAGTGTTCTATTTGCCATGCCTTCTTTCCCAAAACCCTGCACAGTCTTTTTCTTCTCTCTATGTCTGTGTATCTTGAAAGTCAGTGCCTTAAGCTTCTTGATCAAGGTACCATGGCTTTCAAACCTTTTCACCTGGTCACCCAGCCTTCTTTAAAGAAGTCATCAAAGAAATTACACTGGAGGCTTCTGCTCTCCAGCCCCTACAGAATATCTATGTGGTGTCTGATGAGAAGACCAAGGACCATCAGGTTCCAGTGCCTGCCTTCCCTGTCCCGACCCCCATTGGAGGCTGATATGGGGCAGGCTATTTGCACATCCATTGGAGCTGAGCCAATGACCATCAGAGATGAGAAGAGGGATCCTAGGCTGGTGATTTCAGAAGAGCCCAGGGGATTCGCAGTTTGTTGTTCGGGAAAAAGTCCCAAGTTCTTTAAAACAAGTACCTTAGTGCACAGAACCTCTAAGGTTTGTAAGGTTGGAAGTCCCTGTTAAAAAAATAGCAAAATGTCAGACATATTGCTAAATGGCTGTGGAAAGAATTGCAAGACTTTAGCCAAGGTCTTTTTAAACCCTGACTGCTTTGAAGCCTTCTCATGGGTTGTCAGTCCCTTCTTCTATAGGTCTTTCTTCTTTCACTCATTTAAAAAGGACTAGGAAGATGACTTCTGATGACAAAGGTTTAGATTCTCTGGAGCGGTCTTTAGCTTATTCTTTCCAGATTGATTTGCCTCTTGCAGTAAGTTCTAATTCTGAAGACACTCTTTGTTCTGATTTCCAAATGGAGGGACTTTCCTTTGGGGGATACTATTCTTAAATTGATGCAGGATTTTAAGTGGGAAAGCTCTTAGATGTCTTGACATTCAGAAGAGGTATTATGATCTTCAGACAGATTCCCCTAGGCCTTCTGCAGTGTCTCCTGTTCTTGAAGCCCTGTTAGGCACTTTTAGGTCTGTTTCTCACATCCATGAGCCTCAACCTCCTGCTGCTACAAAAAAAAAAGGTTTTATAAGGTCCCTGAGGCACAGAAGTTTCTTTATAAGAATTCCTCTTCAGATCCCCCTGTCATTTCTCTCTTGGCTGACAAACCCACTAAGCTTATTGTTTCTCCTAAAGTCTTGCCAACAGATAAAGATAGAGTCATGGATAGGCATGGAAAGAAGATGTAGATATCTGCTAGTGTGGCTTTCTGGGCCATCAACTATCAAACACATATGGCTAAGAATGTGCTTTCCTTTCTTTTAAAGTTGTGGTAGGTCTTAGCTGATTTGTTTGACTCCAGCAATTTCCCTCAAAGGTGAGAATCAAACCTTGTGTCTGTGAGGTAAAGAGTATCTTCACATTATTAGTTCTCTGCTTTAACATTTGGTCTTTCTACAGCCGAGGGTATTTACCAACTGTCTAGTCCCCATGATAGCCTTTTATAGATTTTAAGGTATTCAGATTTTTCCCTTTTCTCATTCAAGCTCCTTCTTAGTAGGCTCTCCTGCAGGGCTTGAGGTTCACAGTGCTCCTCTTTCACAGTGTAAAAGAAAACACAAAGATCAATGCATGTTAGGTTCAAGCAAGGCACCCTTTATTACTTGCAGCAAGGAGACAAAGCATGTAGGTACAAGGTTTGTCTGATTTTCCATAGTTCAGCCTACAGTTTTTATACAGTTTTCTACAAGTTCACAGAAAGATGATATTATTAGATTTGCTGCTGACATGGTCAGATAATTGGTGTCTTGCAAAAACATGTTTGAGAAAAACAACCTGGCCTTGGGCTTGTTTCAGCTTTCCTTAGTTTCTCACAATTCTTTCTCTAGTTCTGATATGATACATTCAAGGTACAGTCCTGGCCTCAATACACATTCTGCTGACCATGGTGGATTTACAGTCATGCATTGTTCTTTTTTCAGAGCTTCTAGCAGCTGCATATTTTCACACAGAGTAAGCAGAATAAATGTATTAACTCCTTTTAACCCTTAATTCACTAAACCTGCATATTGCAGTTATATATTTCAATACACTAAGCCTACATATTGCATTGCAGTTATAAATTTTCCTAACATTTCCCCCCTTTTAATACTTTATTCTACTTTCAAAACAAGCATAAACAGTTTTTCTTCCCTTAACCATTTCCCACTCAGGATTTGCAGTTAGAGAGTCATTCAGTTCAGGCTTGTGAAAGTATTTCTTCAGTTTTTAATCAGTACTTCTAACTCAACATTCTGATATAAAGTCTTTGAAATTGAAGCGTCTATGAAATTTTCAACTAGTCCTTTTATACAGGGAATGCAGCAGCATCCACACACCATCAGTAAGGCTGCCCCTACACAGATGGCAATCAGAATGTTCATCAAGATGCTGCCCCAACCCCTGAACCATTTTTGGAAAACGTCTGTCAATGGATTCAGTCCTGGTTTGGTCATAGCCAACACTTGCTGAATTATTTTGAGATGGCTGTCTATTTCATGTTTGTTGTCAGGAATAAACAAACAGCACTCCTCCTGGATTAAAGTGCACAAACCTCCTTTCGCTGCTAGGGTGAAGTCGAGAGCCATGTGATTTTGAAGCACCACTGTCCTCATGGCTGTGAGTTCATCAGTCACCAACTCTAGGGCGGAGAAAGTCGCTTTCCTCATTGTTTCAAGAAGTTTGGATAGTTTTCTCAGCTCCCAGATTGATTTCACTGCTCTGTATGCTGGTATTATGCCCGCCCAAGATATGACGTCATCACCCAGATCCATGTGCGACATTCCTTTGTCATTCACATGGGCTAAATCATGGTGATATATCCAGGATGCATCAACTTGCCCCACCGAATTAGCGGGTTTCTTGATTTCTCGAACATTTCGAATTTTCCCCTGGGGTAGTGTCGATACATGTTGCATTGCTGGAATCAGATATGCCAGAAAATAGCTTCCAGACCAATTGCCTGGTAGCCATTTATATGCTCTATCACCACACATGAAGTAGCAGTCAGGAATTGCGACTGAGATGTTGCTGAATTTATAGTTGCCGGGCTTTTGTTGGGTCATAGCCCAGAACATTTTACTATACACAATTTGATTTTCATCAACCGTTTTCTTTCTTTCAGTGGAGTCATTGCTATTGCCAACTTGCAATTGTTGGCCCTCGTTTGTCGTGGTGCAGGAATTTCCAGTACAGTAATGTATCACTGTCATGTTACAGGTGCTGTTTCCAACATCTGTTTTTCCGTAGTTTTGAAAGCACACTGTTCCTCTTTTTGCCTTGTGTAAGAATAGGGTCACTCTTTTAATTGATGTCACATTCACTGCATCTTTCAGCAGTGCTGCTTGCCAGGTTTGGTTCATATTTAAGGGAATGTGTATTAAGGGTATTCCTCCATGTGCAGTAGGAATTGCTGCACAGTCCCAGCAATTGGAGATATTGAGTGTGTCTGCATAAGCTTGCTTAATAGCCTGATAAGTATTGAAATTTGGGTGTCACTTTGCACATTTACTTCGTTCTACTTGTGTGGCAGAGAAGAGAAATGGCCACAATAAAAAGATTATTGCTACCAGTACAGTTAACAGGATGGTCGTGCAATATTTCTGCGGGAATGATTGCTCTGCATTCCTGTTTTCTCCGGTTCCTCCAAACAGATGTATTTGGATCTTTCTTGCTTCCGTCATCTTCGCCTAGGACACGTGATCTTTCTCTCTGCCCTATAGGACCTTAGCACCAGTGATTGCTTCACTGGGTTTTAGACGGATCAGTTCCTATTGATCTGACCCCCCCTTTGTAGTCAGACTTTTGTGCTTAGGGTCCCGATGGAGAGGTAAGATCTTTGTCCAACTCGAAGTTCTTCACCAACTTGCAGTGCGTCAAATGTATCCACGAAGCTCGCTCTGCTATTTTGACTGCAGTAGGTGTTGAAAGAAGCAGCTGGTAGGGACCTTCCCACTTTGGCGATGCCCAGTTCTTTCACTTCACGATTTTAATCCACACCCAGTCTCCTGGTGTCACTGCCACTTCCGATGTTTCGGTTTGTTTTTTACCTGAAACAGAATTAAACTGCAACAGATGTTTAGAACTCAACAACTTTTTCATATATTCAGCTAAAGTAAAATCAGCTTCCTGGTCTGATGACATGAGAGGTTTCCACTGGGGTGTATAATAAGCCCTCCCATACAGCTTCTCAAAAGGAGTCAGTCCTTTTGCTGTAGGGATGGTTCTCATGTTCAACAGTACCAGGGGTAAACAGTACAGCTAGATTTTCCCTGTCTCAGCTATCAATTTCCTCAGTTTGCTTTTCAGTATACCATTATGTCTTTCAACCAGCCCTGCAGACTGCGGATGATATGCACAATGATTTTTTAAAAAAATACCAAAAAACTTACTCAGCTGTTGTATGGTTTGATTTACAAAGTGCGTACCATTGTTACTATAGATTCTCTCCGGAATACTGAACCTAGGAATAATTTCCTTAACAAGTACTTTTGCCACTGTAGCTGCATCTGGGTTTTTGGTTGGAAAGGCTTCCACCCATCTGGAAAACATATCTATAATGACAAGGCAATACTTCTTATTCTCACATTTGTACAATTCTATGAAATCCATACAGATAGTGTGAAACGGATATGGTGGTGTAGGAAAACTCCCTTGCTTGGGCTTTATCACCCCCTGTGCATGGTGTTTGTTACAAATCTGACACATTAAACAAAATATTTTAGAATATTTTGTAAATCCGTACATTGTGAACACCTGGTTTACCAACTGTATCATCCCCCCTGTTGAGACATGGCACTGCCCATTGCTCAACAATGCCACATAGCGGAACAAATTAGAGGGTAGTATTGGTTTCCCTTCCTTAGAGATGTACAACCCCTTTTTGAGGATTGATCCTCGTTTTATCCATTGCTGTTTTTCAGCTTGCATAGTGAGTGTCTGCATTGTTTTTAACATATCCAAATTCAGAATTTCAGAGGGTTATAATTCCTCGTTTAAAAGAAATACTTCTGTAGCTACTTGTTTTGCAGCTGTATCAGCTCTTGCATTACCTTTTGAAATCCTATCTTGTTGCTTGCTGTGAGCTGCACATTTGCAAATGACCACCTTCTGAGGTAACTGAACAGATTCTAAAAGATCTAAAATAAACTGTGCATGATTTATAGGTTTGCCAGTAGATATTCTCATTCCCCGTTTTTTCCACTGTTGTGCAAACACATGTACAGTGGAAAAAGCGTACTGGCTATCGGTAAAAATGTTTACACATTTACTCCTTGCTAAGGTACATGCCCGTGTCAGGGCAATCAATTCTGCTGCCTGTGCAGATAAATTGTGTGGTAAGGATTTTGCTTCTACAACCTCAGTATCAGAGACTACTGCATATCCTACTAGGTTATGTCCTGCAGGACCCCTTTTGCACGAGCCATCCATGTAAGTATATCACCTCGGCATCCTCCAAGGGGACATCTGTGAGATCTTTTCTGGGTAATGTCTTTTACTTGATTACCTGCAGGCAGCGATGCGGTGTGCCATCTGCAGGGGTCAGGAGCAGAGTAGAAGGGTTCAAAGTCATGCATCGTTCAATTGTCATATGAGGTTGGCTCAACAATATAGTCATGCAGGAGAGATGCCTAGCAGGGGAAAGATATGCCACCTTTTCTTGTAGCAAAATAATCGTGACTGCATGGGGTACCCTCAGAGTGAGGGGGTGGAACAAGACTACTGAGGCCGAAGCTTGCACTGCCATCGCTGCTGCAACTACTGCCTGTACACAGTGGGGTAAGGACCGTGCCACTGGGTCTAATTGTGATGAATAGTAAGCAATGGGGCGTTGCTTATCCCCATGTTGTTGTGGTAGTACTGATGTCATATAACCCTGCTTGCAATCTACAGTCTTGAAAAATCATTTATGATAATTTGGTAATCCCAGAACTAGAGAGGATGCTATTAATTGTTTCAGTTTACAAAAGGCAGATTCTGCCTCTGATGTCCATTGTAACAACTCCTGCGCTGCCATAGGCTTCTTATATATAAGATCAGTTAGGGGTGCAGTTTCCAAGGCATAGTTTGGAATCCAGCTTCGACAGAAATTAGTCATTCCCAAGAAGGACATCATTTCCTTCTTGGTGGTGAGTTTTGGTGCCTGCAAGATTGCCACTTTTCTGTCTTCATCTCGAGTTCTACCTTCCTTGGATATCACATATCCTAGGTACTTAACCTGTTTTCTCCAGAGCTGCAGCTTATCTTTATTTACTTTATGTCCCTCAGCGGCTAAAAATTGTAGAAGTGCTACAGTATCTTCCCTATAATCCTGCAGGGTCGGGGCTGCCAACAAAATGTCATCAACATAAAGTAAGACCTGACTACCCTTTGGTGGATTAAACCTTGCCAAGTTACTTGACATTTCTTGTGAGAATATCATAGGGCTCTCACAATATCCCTGTGGTAGTTGGTATATGTGTATCTTTTTCCCTGAAATGTAAATGCAAACCGATACTGGCTATCTGGGTGTATCAGTATTGAAAAGAATGCGTTACTAATATCCACCACAGAGAAATATTTTTGTTGAGGTTTTAAGTTATTTAACAGAGTGTGTGGATCTGACACTATAGGCGCCCCTGGTACTACTGCGTCATTCACAGCTTGCAAATCCTGGACCATACGCCATTCTCCACTGGCTTTTTTAACTGGAAATAGAGGTGTATTACACGGAGAATCGGGAGATTCCACTAGCACCCCTCCCTTAAGTAATGCTGCTATAATAGGTTTTATCCCTGCCTCTGTATCTTTCCTTAAGGGATATTGTCTTTTCTGTGGTCTAAATGCTGATTTTGGTGTGATATTAACTGGCCCTGCCATAAGGATAAATCCTACATCTGATTTCCCTGTTGACCAGAGAGTCTCTGGTATATCTCGCAAGGCGTTTTCTTTCTCCTTCAGTAGGAGCATCCATCAGCTGTCTTCGAGAGAATGCAGGTGCACAGCTAGGTTGGTCTGTGTCGCCCAATTCAATTTCTGTACTTGCATTCCCTGTCCTGACAGTTCCAGTTCTGTTTGTTTCTCCCATCTTGTGGATTTCTCCCCTAGGTCTAACCGCTGTATATTTTTATTCTTGGTCAAGCTAATATGTGGTAATCGATTAGATTTATAAAGTGTTAAAATTCCTGGGGCAGCGAACAGCTGGCTACACTATTCCCTTCTGTGTCCCAGTACAGGTTACGCAGTACCAATCTATTTGTACGATTCTTAAATAATCTTTCTTCATATTCCTTATCGGGTCCTGGTGTATTACAAAAATATAGGGTACAATGTAACAGGTGTTGTTTATCAATGTCAAGGGAGGGAAACTTACTGATGGCTACATTCATCAGCTCCTTGGTCACAGTCTCTGGACCAGTTGTGACCAAGTCCTGACTATACCAATAAAATATTTCACCCCCCAATTGCACCATAAAGGTGTCAGCTTGTCGCTGTGCTTCCATTCCCTGCATGGTTGGGACTACTGCTATGCCAAATAACTGCATGAGATCCCTGCCCAAGAGATTCACTGGGCACTTTGCAGAAACTACAATCTTACCTTTCTGTGTCAATCCCGAAACAGGATCAGTTATTGTAATATTGAGGGAGAGGGGCTCCCGATATAGCTGCCCATTAGCTGCTTTGACTAATATGTAGTTGGATGATTCTGAGTTTTCTGGCAATTTGGAGGGGTGTATCAGGGTTTGTGATGCCCCTGAGTCACACAAAAATTTGACTTCCCTGCCTTCCATTGAAAGTATAACTTCTGGTCTAGTATCTGCTAAGTAGAGCTCCTAGCTCAATAAAGCCAAGTCTAGTACTTCATCTTCTACTTCACCGTCATCAATTCCGTGTACCTCCTCTATTCCCCTTTTCACATTCTCATTTGTCCTTTCTGCACTAGCCCCTTCTAATGATTCCTGACTATCATATAGTCAGTCTTCACCTTCCTTGTCGCTTTTTTATTTTTTCTGCAATCCCTTGCCAAATGTCCCTTTTTACCACATTTGAAACATTCACCCCTTTTTTTACATCCTTCAAAGTCTTCTGATCATTGATCAGACTGCCTACCTCCCTGTGCATTTTTCCTGCCCTTCTTCCCGGGGTGTACTACATAAACTTCTGCTCTGTCCTCTACAGAAAATACTTGACCCTTCACCCTTCTTTTTCTTTTTGCTATTGAAATGCCTTTCAGCATGCCTAGCATATTCGAGTAGTGATTGTAGCCTGCTAGTTCGATGATCAACCATATGTTTTGTAATAAAACTGCTTATAGGTGCACTACTCCCTTTTAAAAATGCATTTTTCAACTGCTGTTCATATGGGAAATCTTGTTTTTGGTCTTTGGGGACCTGCATCCCACAGTGGTTGTTAAAACATACCAGCAGCCTAGCGAAATATCGGTCAACTGTCTCACCCTCCTGTTGGATGCATTGATTAATGGACATCCAGTCTGCCCTAGGCTTCCATTTTTCAGAGATGCAGTCTGTAAGTCTTTTTACTCTAGCGTCTAAATCTGCACTGCTATGAGGAAGGGGTTTTTGTTCAGCATCACGAGGATTCCAAATGCCACAAATCATGTACCAATCTGGCCCTAAAATTTGTCGTACTACCCTTTCTATTTCTTCCCTGTTTAAATGATAACTTAGCCTCATTCCTTGTAAATCATCTGAAAATTTTCTAAAATTAATTTTCGGATGGGGAATCCCTTCTGTAGCTTTCCTGATATCTTCCGGAGTCCAGGGTCTATATACTAAGATGGTTGGATCCTGATTATCCTGCCCTGCCTGAGGGTTCGGTACTTCTATGAGTGGACATATTTCCTCTTCTTCTTCTCCCGCAGGTTGTGTGTCTTTAGATTTCTGCCATGACTCTTGATTACCTGCTTTTGTTCGGGACCTAGTTTCAATGAGATCCCTTATTTTAGCTAGTTTCGGTTTTATAGCGTCCCTATCCTCAGTGACCACAGAATATAGTGGGGGTGGATCAACCTGTCTACTCGCTCCATATTCTGGTAAGGGAGGGGGAGATGGAGGTGCTGATGCTATTACTAGGTTGTTATCCTCCCTATCTAAAAACATTGTCTTTAAATCCTTGTTCCTTTGGTCCCTATGGTTTAATTCCTCCAGCCACCTGTGTGCCTGGGGAATTCCTGTCGTTGCTTTTTTACCTGACCTTTAGAATCAGTTTTAAGTTGTTTAATAAGTTTGACGAGTGAGGATTTTTCTAATTTTCCGTCAAATTCGTATTTAATAACCCATATCTAACGTCTGCACGCAGTGACTACATATATTTTACTTCTTCCATTAACGGTGGGTCTCGGGGTGTTTTTGTACAGTTATTACCCATTTTCCTTTACCTTTGATTGTTACGTAACTTCACCTTGATTCTCTAGTTTTAACGTGTACCACAGATTTTGTTATAGTCTCTTCAGAATGACTGCCTAAAGTCTACTTATTCTGTTTCTCCTGATCTATGACAAGACAGTACCTTTTCTATCCCTGACTGTAAGAAAAATACAATCTGACAAAAAACAATACACAACTAGTCCCTGATCCTGAAACAGAAAAATAAGTAGATTCACCTTACCTGAGCCCATGTGATTGATCGCCGATTTGCGGAAAACCCATCCTTCAGTCACAGATCAGAAAGTGGCTGGCCTCTTTTGATGACAATTCAGTCGGAGGACTTTACATATAAGAAGAACCGATTTGGTTTCTTCCCCGTAAGGTTTCAGCCACCTGGCCGTCTGATCCGAGGTGAAGAGAAGGTTTTCGGTCCGAAGGACCAATCTGTAAAAGAAAACACAAAGATCAATGCACGTTAGGTTCAAGCAAGGCACCCTTTATTACTTGCAGCAAGGAGACAAAGCATGTAGGTACAAGGTTTGTCTGATTTTCCATAGTTCAGCCTACAGTTTTTATACAGTTTTCTGCAAGTTCACAGAAATATGCTATTATTAGATTTGCTGCTGACATGGTCATATAATTGCTGTCTTGCAAAAACATGTTTGAGAAAAACAACCTGGCCTTGGGCTTGTTTCAGCTTTCCTTAGTTTCTCACAATTCTTTCTCTAGTTCTGATATGATACATTCAAAGTACAGTTCTGGCCTCAATACACATTCTGCTGACCATGGTGGATTTACAGTCATCCATTGTTCTTTTTTCAGAGCTTCTAGCAGCTGCATATTTTCACACAGAATAAGCAGAATAAATGTATTAACTCCTTTTAACCCTTAATGTACTAAACCTGCATATTGCAGTTATATATTTCAATACACTAAGCCTACATATTGCATTGCAGTTATACATTTTCCTAACACACAGTGTAGGCTTCACTTTAAATCTAAAATAGTCAGTTCTCACTCCTTCTCAAAGTCAGGTTTTCTTTGGTTGCAGAATTGAAACTATTAACATGACAGTTTTTCTTCCTCCCTCCAAGGTCCTCTTTCTGATACCTTTTTTCAGTACCTTCTTCCTCTGCATGATACCTCAAAATGAAAGTTCCTAAGAGTCTTGGGTTCATGGTATCCACTATCTCTGTGGGTTACATTTTCCAAACTCCATATGAGGAAGTTCCACTGCTATTTGAAAGCAGTTTGGCTTCAATATTGTCATCCTCTGGACTTCCAAATTCCTCTCTTGCCTTGCCTAAGCAATGAATTTCTTTGGTGGGTCAACCAAATATCTTTAAATCCACTTCTTCCTTTTTTTGGTTTCTAACCCTAGGGATATGTATACATATGTTTCAGACCTAGCCAGTATCAGGGTCCAGGGAGTTTGTTCTTCTCAGGAGATGACCAAGCACATAGGTGTTACACGTAATCATAGCCAGAAGGCCAGGACGTGATACCAATCACATCAATGTTAAAGAAATTAAAGCTTTGATCTTGGCACTTCAGGTCCTGAATTATCTTAGGTTCATAGGTAGGTACTAGGCTATTGGCCCTAGGGCATATATAAGCCTAGCCAAAAGGTACCCTGGCTTTCTCCACCCAAGAAAATTATTTTCCTGTGCCACTGTCGAGCAGAGCCACAGAAGTGATCCCCGGGGTGAATTTCCTATCTCCCATCCAGTCATCAAGATTTTGCTTCAAGAGTGCTAATGAGGAGCTTTGTTTGATATAGATAGGTAGTTTGTTCCAGAGTATGGGAAGTCTCTGGAACAGGAATCTATCCCTCCAGCATGTTCTGTTTATTTTGGTGATAAGGTTTAGGTCCCTAGAGCATGTAGCTCGGAGGGATTGGGATTTCTTTAAGTGGAGCATGTCCAAAAGCTCTGGGTTTGACATAGCTTTGTGTGTTAGGCAGAGATCATCTTTGAGTAGGCGATATGCGATGGAGTAAAGCTGCAGTTTTTTGAGACAGTCTGCGTAGGGCATCTGTTTGAGGCCAGTAATCCTCTTTGTGAGGTATTTCTGCAGCCTTTCCAGTTGTTGTAGATGTCTTGTGAGGTACATACCAAAAGGTGCGTTGTACTCTATAATGGGTTTAATGAATGATGAGTAGAGGGGAACAATGACCTCTTTTTTCCTGGATGAGAAACCTTTTGTGATGAGGTGTGCCACGTAGAAGTTCCTGACTACTGTGGCGATGTGACTATCAAAGGAGAGACTACTTTCCACCTGTGTCCTAAGGTCTGTTATCACACTTTCAGTGTTAAGTAGACTACCGCCTATGTGGTAGTTCATGAGTACAGAGTTTTTACTAAAAGGGATGACAGTGCACTTTTTGGCATTGAGCTTGAGGCCATGGCTTTGACACCAGGCATCTGTTTCAGTGAGGCTCTTTTGTAGGATGTCCACATCTTTTGGAGTTTTGATTATGGCTCCTAGTTTGCAGTCATCTGCGAACTTCATTAGCCAAATAACCCCCTGTGTTAGCCTGTACTTCAGAGAAGTAGATACCAAACAGGAGAGGACCCAGGACTGAACCCTGTGGTACTCCACTTGTCACTGGTCTGAAGTTGGATTTGGAGTCTGCTACTTTTACAGTGTGGGTTCTGTCAGTGAGCCAGTTGGCAACCCATCTTGTGATATAGGGATTTATACCTAGTTTAGTGAGTTTATCTATAATTCCAGAGTGGGGGATGGTGTTGAAAGCATGCATACATGCAAGAATGCATGAAGAATCAACTGGTGGTGAATGCCAAAGCACTATGAGTGCTAGTCTGCAAAGGTAGCAAGACTTTGTCTCCCCCTTCCTTATGTACCACATAACCATGGCATTGTCCATAAAGACCCTGAGTGGCTTGGAAACTGGGTGGCATGTCTTTCTCTTGAAGAGGGATGTTCCTGTATTCATTTCCCCTGCCTCCTTAGTTGCCAAAGGTCATTCACAAAATCATGTTGAACAGGATCAAAATCTTGTTGGTTGCTCCCTTTTTAGCCCAGACAGCATTTATTTCCCCTTCTCTTTCACCTGGTCAGGGGCAGTCATCCCAAGTCACCCCATAGCATGGACCTTCTCACACAGGAGATGGGCTCTCCTTCACCTTCATCTTCTCACCATACAACTGACTCTGAGTGATAGGGTTTTGATTCCTTTCCAGCACATGTGCTGGGTTTTACAGGAGTCAAGAAAACCTACTACTAGAAAAATCTTGCGTAGCTAAGAGGTACAGATTTTCTTCTTGGTGTCACAAAAATTAACAGAATCCTCTTTTTGTGGGAATTCCTACTGTGTCTTCCTATCTTTGTGAATTGCTCAGTTCTGGTCTGGCACATTCTTCTGTTAAAGGTCATTTATCAGCCATCACTGCCTGTCTACTACTGAATCCACTCCTTTATTCTTGATTTGAAGTCATATCGTTTCTAAAAGATGTCCTTTATATTAAGCCTCCAAGAAAACTTGGGACCTGAATTATCTTGAAAAGCTGGCCCAGTGTCCGTATGAAGTGACAGCTACTTCCACTTTGAAATTGCGTACCTGGAAAACTGTCTTGTTGATGGCTCTGACATCTGCCAAAAGAGTCTCTGAACTCTAGGCTGTTATTGCCATTCCTCCATTTATTCTTTATCCAGAGAGACAGGATGTCTGTTAGAATCTATGGTTGTCAGTCATGTGTCTGAATCGGACTATCCATATTCCTTCCTTCCTTTCCTTCATCACAAAATAACAGTGACAGGATTCTCCATTATTTGGATTTGCATAGACGGCTCAGAAACTACTTAGATAAGACTTGATATAGTAGAAAGTCTGAGCAAGTTTTGTTTCTTTTCAGGACAAGACACTTGGTTTGGCAGTTTCCAAGCAAATCATTTCTTCTTGGATTTCTAAAGCCATTTCCTTTTGTTACTCTGTATGGGAACAGCTTCCTATTTCTGTTTGAGTTCATTCTACAAGGGTAGTTGCCTCTTCTAGAGTTCTTTTTTTAGGGCTAAATGCTAGCTCCATTCTGAAGCTTCTAGGTCTGTCCTCTGTATGTTTTTTTTTTTTTTTTGGGGGGGGGGGATGTTCTCGGTTCCTTCTCCCTCTTACCATTATCTGCAGCAGCTTTAGTACTCTACTACAGTAATTAATACTGCAACAGTGCTTAAAGAAGGACATAATATAGTGTTAGAACTTGCCATAACAGTACTTGTTCTGTTTATTTCTGTTGCAGTATTCCATTCCATCCCTGATTTGGATTTTCTTTTTTTTTCCCTCTGGACAGGAGGACTTCTGGATGTGCATGTATAATTTCTCCTCTGCTGCTCCTGTTATTCTGCGGCAGTTCAGATGTGAGGGTTTTGCACTTGTACATTGCTTATGTACCTTACACTTTGAACATAAGATATACTTCTGATGTACAGCACCTGGAACATAGCTCTCAACCCTCCCTCTCCAGATATAATGTGGAACAAATGGGAAAAAGGTAGAGCACTTACTAACAGCGTACTAACAACTTCATCTAGTAAACTCATGGGTTTTGTAATAACTTTCCATAACAGTAGATGTCCTACTTATCACCGTTGTAGTATTCCTTACTATAGGGATATTCTGCCAAAGGTAACTGTATGTCTGGCCAGCATACCAAAGCCTGACCCCTTCCAGGCTATACCTCTCAAATGTACCTTCTTATGAGGAACATTTATTATTTGAAGTCCTAAAAGGTTCATGTTCCTTGAAGTTACACATTGAAAGCATCTGTCACACATTCAGTGTTAGCATTTTTTTTAACTGATATCTATGATAAAGAGAACAGAATCATATTTATTCATTAAAATAACTTCTTATAAGCAAATAGTATGTTTTAATTATCCTTGAAGTTCTCCCATATCCCCATGCATACATTAAAGGTTGCCATATTTCACCTGTTATCATGCCAGATATGCTCTATTTCAATATCAGCTGACTAAACTTGCAGAATTGCTGCACTTGATCTTCCCACAAGAATGTGAGGACGAAACTGCTAATTTATCATTAGACTTCTCCTATTTAGCTGGTTTCTACAAGGATAGAATATGTTTCTTGAAATATGAGCAGTTTGGTTTTTGCTTTTTCCAGCCAGTTGTGACAGGTATGCTTTAATTTAGAAATTCCACTGACCACACACTCCCATTTCCTCCTCTTCCTACTCTCATATTGGGATGTTTCTGACTGGGTGAGCTCCGGCTCTTGAACCTTCAAATTCTTAATACATGTACCTGTTTCCTATGTGGCAGGTAGTGTTCGAGGTGCCAGTGACCAACAAACCAGTAAGATACAACTGTTTACAAACCAAGTGGTGCTGCTACACCTCATAATCAGAGTATGAAGAGACGCATGAGAGAAGGAGACCCTTTCAAGCCAGAATCTCTTTCATTACCATCCCCAGCTGTAAACCTCTGAAGGACAAAAGCATTACCTATTGTTTGAGATCCTGAAAGAGTCCTCTAGACCCCAAATACCCCATCCTGAATATGGTAAGGAAAAAATGTCCAGTCCATACTGGACTCCAGATCTGAATGGATCTATAGTAATTATAAACATGCATACACATTTGTCTAGACATTATTGTGTCTGAGAAAAGCAAAGAAGAGCAGCAAATGAATAAGATTATGATCCTCTGCAAAGAACCCACCATCACTTATGCAGATAAACCAATACTGAATCCTACATTCTTACCACAGGCTCCGTTAGCCATGTGTCTCACAGCCTTTCTTAGTAAAACAGTTTATAACTCTTTATTGCAAAAAAAGAAAAATAATAATCAGGTGTTGCTCCACCTCCTGTTTATCTTTGAGATGCATAGCTTTACAGAGTAAACAGTGATGAACTTGGTCCTCTGCTACCTGCCCTAAAGGAATATGGCCTGAATGAGATAACCTTACCACAAATTAAAATTTGCTTGCCCTTACACTGATCTCAGATATACTCGATTTATTCCGTAGGAAAGGGCAGGATTGTAGAATGTTAGGAAAGCCTTCATTCCTAGAATTTGTGGTGACCTGATGGCTCAGATAACGTTAATAGGGCTCTTCCACATATGTGTAATACAATTCCATTGAAGGTTCATTAGGTGTCACCTAATACTGGGTAGATTTTTTTCTTCCCCTTCTTTAGTTTGCCTTTGTGGTAATGAGGCAAATTTATTACAGCTATTACAAGCACTCCCACTACCTTTTTCCAATAAACCCCACACTACTAGCCAATGAGAATACTTTGTCCCTTGCATCACCAGGCCCTTATCTTCAAGATGGGGTAAAAAACAAGAGTTAGCCTCCCATTCTGTCTACAAGCAGACTTGGTTCTTACCCTTCAGTGGCACCCCAGATGACAGAGTTACACTAAGAAATCCAGGAGGTGCAGTAATCATTTCTATAAATTAATAGACAATGTACTTTGGTACTGATGTCTCCTTTGTTGCCATTATGCCTGCAGGGTGGCTACTTTATCCCAAAGCCCCTGGCTCCCTACCCACTGGAATAGGCTAAACCCTTGTCTCACTTGCCAACCCTCACCTAGAAGGCCTGTTGCCTGCAAATCTGCCAATTCCTCTTCCCCACTGTTTGGACCATGGGCACTTGGTATTCTAATTCTGGTACTAACTGGGATAAAGTAATATGCCAAATCTAGTCATTCTTCAGCTCCTGTGTCATCTTGTAGGCATTACATTATGTAGAAATTACTGAAGATCAAAGAACTTGCTTTCTCTGTTTTCATGTGGTTGTCTTATAGGCTGAGAACAGTTTGATGGTGCAAATATAGCCAAGGAGTCTCAGAGGTTGTCACTCATCCTGCCCGCTTACAGCACTGCTGGGAAACTGAAAAAGAAGGGGGAGAATCCCAGCCCTGTAGCATGACACCAGGAGATGATGCTTAGGGTTCCCCTTCTGCTAATAATATATAACAATAAAGAAGCCATTTCATGGCACCAGAGTAAGTTATAGTAGAACAGTATTAAAATAAGTTTCTTGAGGTTATCACTTTACAACTATATCCTTGAAAGGGAAAGAAAAAATATGAATTCACTTACTTAAATTACGTTTCAGTCTGTGACCATAACCATGCTGAATATAACAGAGCTGCAACTTGGATTTAATACATTGCAAATTGCAGTTAGAAAAGAAATGTAGTAGTAATGGCTCATGGTCTCTGTATATTGCTGTGTAAGGTTTTGAGATCTGTGAGTGTTGGGTCCGTTCTGTTTGTAGTTAGCCATGTTTATTTAATATCAAAAGGAACCACTTTTGTGAAAAAAAGGTAATCAGGTTCTTACCTTACTGTCTTTGGGAAAGTCAAACCGCAGCCATATGTTGTAGTTATGGCTGCAGGTCTCTAAATCTTCTATCATTATCAGAAAAGCTGGGTTCTGTTAGCTAAGTGGAGATCAGATTGAAAGTGAAGTGTGCTGTATCTTTTTGTAAAAAACTTCATCAGATGCAAAGCCATTCATGTGATTAGTGAATACATATATAGTTGCATCATTTTAAGATATCCAATAGCTAAACAACACTAATCAAATATTAAAATTCAACTATACAATTATTTCACACTATAATCATCCCGCTAAGTAAACCACCTTATTAAAAGCTAACTAGCCATAAAACCATGAATAAAATGACGAATAAAATCTTATATCAGTATTGTGAAAAACAAATTAAACAGTGTAAAAATCAATTTTGTAAAGAAATCACTAATAAAATACAATCTGATATTGTTAATCCTAGTTCAGTCATTATGTCTGGGTAGTCTGTTCTGACCTCGGAACCGAGCCGGCCATCTTCCAAGCTCGTGCCAGCCACAAACTCTCGAGCTAAACTCTTACCCAGAATTCCCCTCTCCCTGTTACCTCAGATTTCATTTGCCGCATTGCCATTCAGTCGTGTCAAGCCATTGCTCTTGAACTAAGTTACTTTTCTTGATTTTTTTACCTCATAAATTTACCTTTCTTCAAGGAAATTTATTTGTATAGTTGTCTCTTACCCTATCACATCTAGCGACTCTGTTTTTAATGTGTTTACCCTCTTTCTTACCTTGTTGGTATCTGTTTTACCATCGTTGGTAATTTCTCCCCTCGTACCGTCTGGTATTCTTTGTTCCATAGCTGGTACTCTACTTAACCTTTTATCTCTTTTTCCTCTCACCTATCATGGCAGAAACGAAAGGATGGCCCAGGCTTTAAGAGGTGTACTAGTTGTGGCCACAAGTTACCTACTTCAGACACACATGCCTTATGTGTCTACTGCTTGGGTGAACCTCACTTAACTGTCGACCCACCTTGTGGTATTTGTAAACATTTTTTTTCCTGGGCCCCTTTAGAGAGGAAAAACAAACTTATTCTAAAGGGTATTATGAAAACCCCCTTTACAGAGGCTATTTCTGGGTCGGAGGCTTCATCCCCTCCTAGCTCCCATAGAAAGAAAGACTACCTAAAGAAGACTAAGTCACTTCCTTTGTCCCCCGCTGGGGACCCCCAGGAACCAAGACCAAAGAAAGTCAAATTGTCTTCTGAATGGACTTCTTCAGCTCTGAGGCTTTCGGAGCCAAGACCTATAGCTACGAAGCCGTCGGCACTAACTCCTACTACGGCACTGAGTGTGCTTCAGACAGCATTGGAACTGAGGGGCTCCTCAGCTCAGACCTTTTCACTGGCACTAACTATATAGTCAATGCAGGCTGCTACGACTTCAAGGGATTTCCTTGCACCTGTGCCTTCTTCGGCACCGACAGTGCTTTTAGCACCAACTCTCCAGTCGGTTCTGAGTACTCCTTGGTCGGCGCTGACTCTCTCAGCACCAATTATGGTGCCAACTACCGCTACGGCACTGACCTTGTCAGTGCAGACTCTGTTCTCGGCAGCGACAGATCTCTCAGTGCAGACACCGATAGTACAAGCTATTACAGCACCGTTGCCTTCGGAGCAGACACCTATCCTACCTGCTGTTACAACTTATTCTCCTTTTAAAGACCCCTTTGCAGGCTCTCAATTTACTCCATCTCTAGATAGACCTGACTCCCTATCAGCTATGTCCATGAGATGCACTAGAAGCTTCTCTGAACATGATGTGGCGCGCATTGTGGACCAGTTGCTTTCAGCTAGAGGAATCCCACCTCCCAAGACCTATCCCTCCCTTGGAGGGGAACATTTTTCCTCAGAGATCCCTACTTGTTCTCCTCCATCATCTTCAGCCTTTAAGCCCCTTCCTAGAGCACAGACTTCCCCTGCTGTGGCCCCTTTTGTAGACCTTACTAAGGAACTGTAGCTGCCTTTTTGGCAGGAGAGACACTTTACTCCTGTCACTTCTCAGGATGCTAGCTGTGGCACAGTTTCCCCTGTGTCCCATGCCCATCCGGAGACTCCTAGTTGGCAGGCTGGCTTGCTTGAGTGAGGTGTGACCATAGGCTCCCACCCCTCCATAGGTGGACCAGCCTTTCAACTTATGGAGAAGGCTCTTGCCACTGTAGACGATCCTGTCCCACCAGGTTTTCCGTCCTCCTCTGGCCCGCAACTTACACAAGCCACCCTTAGCAGATGCCAGGCACAAGGGCCTCAGGATACACTCTCACAGGAGGCCCCTCTTGCGCTGTCCTCCCCAGCATCTCCCTCTGAGGAAGTTCATCACAAGAGTTCATGTAAGAGGAAGCACGTGGACTCCCCAGAAGAGTTCCTCATGGAAGACACAGATTTTGATGATGGGGAAGGGTCCCCTTGATCACCCTCTGAGGTATCCTTTGGGGATATTCTTGAAATCCTTAAACAGAGAGGTGATTGGCAGCCCTCTAACCTGACCTCTGAAGAGTCTGTGTTCCTGCAGGCCTTTTGTGCCCACCCCCCTACCTCCTGGGTTACTCCACCTGCTGACAAACTTGTCCGGCTCATCGTGCAGCATGCATGGAAGGCTCCTGACACCATTGAAGCCATTCCCCGGAGGCCAGATAAAATCTTGTCCCCTCCAGATACTGACCCCCACTGGTCCAAAGGTCTTCCAGTAGATGCCATGGTGGTGGCGGCCACAACTAAAAAGGATCTGGCAGAAGAGAGCCAGACTGTCCATCCACCCAACAAGGAGTCCCAGGCACTGGACAGATTAGGGAAGCATACCTTTGCATCAGCGACCTTTGCGGTTAGGTCCCTGAATTATATGACACATTTTACCAGGCTTCAAAGAGATTTAATTTCTGAGCTCTCTGAAACTTTGGCTGGAGCTGTGTCTGTTGAGGTCCGTGACAAAGTGGCCTCACAGTTAGCCACCCTTGTATCAATCTCTAATTCCCCCATGCATCTGATTTCTCATGCATCAGAAGGAGCAGCTAGAGCAGCGGGTGCAGGCATAGTCATGAGACGGCATGCCTGGATGCATCTGTGTGACCTTGCAGACCCGTTCAAGGCTTCCTTTCTGAATGCTCCCATTGAAGCCTCTTCGTTATTTGGACCCAAGGTGAAAGACACACTGGCTAGATGTGAACAAGATGGTAAGACCCTTGCTGCCGTGGGCATCCATTACTCTTCCCCTCAATGGGCTTTCTCCAGAAACCAGTAGAGCAGGAAGATGTGGCACAAAAAGTCTCAAGGTTCTTTCCGTGACACATGAGCCTATTTCTCCCCTAGAGGCAGAGGGGGAAAATCATATGGAAGATGCCCCTTTCGGGGCAGAGGAGGTCCATGAAACCAGGGTTCCAGAGACTCCTTTTTTGGTCAATCCTACCAGCGCTCCTGAAGAGTGGCCCAACTGCTTTCCTCTGGAAGTGGTTGGGGGTCATTTCTTTTTGTACCCTTCTGCCTGGCTAACCATTTCCACCAACTCCTGGGTACAAAAGATAATAACCAGAGGTTATCATATCCCCTTCGATCTTTGTCCTGTCCCCCTAAGAAACCTTCCCGACATTCCACTCAGTGAAAGAGAAGAAGCAGCATTAGAGATCTCAAAGCTGCTAGAAAAAAAAAGTAATCTAATTAGTCCCCCCAGACCAAGTAGGATCTGGATTCTACCCAAGACTATTTTTGGTGCCAAAAAAGACCGGGAACTGGAGACCAATTTTGGATCTCAGCGTATTAAACAAATTTGTAAAGGTACAGAAATTCCAGATGGTCACAATTCAGTCTATCCTCCCACTCTAGGAAAAAGATGATTCAATGTGCTCTATAGATCTTCAAGATGCATACTACCACATAGAGGTGGACAGACCATCAAGAAGATTCCTTCACTTCTGTGCAGGAGCCAGTCATTACCAGTTCAGAGTACTGCCCTTCGGACTCTCTACAGCCCCCAGAGTGTTCACAAAGTGCATGGCAGTCATCACAGCTCACTTGCAACTACAGGGATTCCATGTGTTTCCATACCTAGACCACTGGCTCATTACCACCCCCACCAGACATCTATTGGAAGCAGCCTTGGTATACTCTCTTCACACCGCAGGAACGCTAGGCATAACTGTAAACTGGCAAAAAATCCAACCTGACCCCATCTCAGTCCATAGAATTCATTGGAGTCCTGTTGAATACAAAAAACTACAGAGCATCCATTCCAGAGCACAGAATCCTAAGGATAAAATAACAACTCATACCGATCCTTTCAAGAGAAATGTCCTGGAGCTGAGGGCGGTGCTTCTGGCATTGCAAGTATTCAGTCCCCTACCGCCTCTGGGACTATTCCGATACAATCAGACAACATGGCGATAGTCTGGTACATCAACAAACAAGGCAGAACTAAATCTTACCCACTTTGTCGGGAGACCATGAGAATATGGCAATGGGCAATGGCTACCAACTGCTTTCTCATCACAATGCACATTCCCGGGAGTTCCAACGTGATAGCAGACAGACTCAGCAGCAGGTGCATTCTACAACCTCACGAGTGGTCCCTGAATCCTTTAGTAGTGATGCAGCAATTACTTTGCCCTGATTCCCCCTCAGGGACACTCGCCCAGGCACGCTCTAGTCAAGGATTGGCCCTCGGGTCTACTTTATGCTTTTCCCCCTCTTCCCCTCAATCCCCAGTTCCTGAAGAAAGCCCGCCTGTTGAAGAGCAAAGTAATCCTCATAGCGCCATATTGGCCTCGTCAAATTTGGTTCCCCTTTCTATGGTCTCACCTGCTAGATCAAACATGGATTCTCGATCCAACTCCGGACTTGATCTCTCATCCGCAGAACCTGATTCACCCCAGCTTGAACAACCTGAAGCTCACAGCTTGGCTTCTCTACTTCCATTGATTGCCAGGCAGAATGATCTTTCTTCCCTAATACGTGACATTCTTATTGCATCTCATAAGTCTTCCACCAGAAATACATATCTCAGCAAGTGGAAAAGGTTTACTATTTGGCTGAAGGAAAAGCAGATAGCTCCCTTTTCAACACCAGTGCCGGTGGAACTGGAATACCTGTCAAGTTTATTCCAATCAGGACTTTCTGCTTCTACCATTCGGGTTCATTTGGCAGCAATATCTAATTTTCATAATGGTGTCCAAGAGTCTTCCTTTATGTCACACAAATTATGCAAGACCTTTCTAAAAGGCGTAAATCATTTGAAACCCCCATTTAGAGAACCTACCCAGCCATGGGACCTGTCATTTTCCTGCAAGCTCTGACAACGCCACCTTTTGAACCAGCTTCTTCATGCAACCTCAAGTTTCTTTCATGGAAAACTTAGTTCTTGGTTGCCATTACTTCTGCCAGACGTATTTCTGAACTTCAAGCTCTGTGCATCAAACAGCCCTACTTGACCTCTCATAAGAATAGAGCGTCATTGAGAACTAATCCTTCCTTTCTACCAAAAAGTGATCTCTGAAATGTCCATTAACCAAACCATTGAATTGCCAGTTTTCTTTCCCAATCATTCTAACAGGGGAGAGTATTGCCTACATACCCTAGACATTCACAGGCAAATTTGTTTCTACCTGGACATAACTAAGATTTCTCGCAAATCAGATCAGTTATTCTTGGCCTATTCTGGACCTAGATTAGGAGGTGCTGTTTCTAAGGTCACATTGGCTAAATGGTTAAAAGACTGTGTAACATTTATTTACAAACAGCACAATATCCCTTTAACTACAGTCATATAAGGGCTCATTCCACAAGGTCGGTAGCAACTTCTGCTGCCTTCCATGCTAGAGCTTCTTTATATGACAGCACCGAAGTCATGGCCTTAAACTAAATGCCAAAAAATGTATAGTCATCCCCTTTGGGAAAAACAATGTACCCACAAATTATCACATAGACAGTAACCCACTTAGTATGGAAAAAGTAATCATAGACCTGGGGACCCAAGTCGATAGTGACCTCTCATTTGACACCCACGTTGCCAAAGTGGTTAGAAAGACTTTCTACCTTGCCCACCTTATCATGAAGGGATTCACATCCAGATCAAAGGAGGTCATTGTACCCCTATACTCCTCCCTTATCAGGCCCATGATTGAGTACAATGCCCCATTTGGTATGTACCTCACCCGGCACTTGCAACAGCTAGAGAAACCCCAAAAGTACCTCACCAAGAGGATCAAGGGTCTCCAACATATGTCATATGCTGCCAGACTAAAGAAACTCCAGCTCTATTCAGTAGCATACGCCTACTCAGAGGTGATCTGTGCCTGACGTACAAGGCCATGTCCAATCAGGAATTGATGGGCATGCTCCACCTCAAAAAATCCAAATCCATCAGAACCATGAGAGCTAAAGATTTAAACCTCAGCACAAATATGAATAGGACATGCTGGAGGGACAGATTCATAACTCAGAGGCTTCCCATACTCTGGAACAGAATCCCAGTTCATGTTAGGCAGAGCCCCTCACTGACTCTCTTCAAGAGAAATCTTGACGAGTGGATGGGAGATCATAGGTTTACCCTGGGGGTCATCTCTGTGTCACTACTAGACAGAGGCACAGTAAACTAATTCTATTATGTAAGGGGTCTTCACTGTGTCACTACTAGACAGAGGCACAGTATTCTAACTATATTCTGTACACTTTTGTACCATTACATGGGGTGGCGAAAGCCACATCACTATGGCTAGGCTTATAAATGCCCCAGGGCAGATAGCCTAGTACTAAACTATGAAACTATGACATTTGTGCAGCTGCAACTTGGGCTAGACCTCATACCTTCATCAACCATTACAAATTGGATTTGGCCTCCAGAGGAAGAGCATCTTTTGGTTCAATGGGTGCTCAGGAATGTCCTTCCATGAGAGCCTCCCTGGAATAAAGGTAGCTGGGCACTCTGTCCTAGATGTAAGGAATGAACGAGGATTAACAATATAAGATAAAGAAGCTATGTCTTACCATAACGGTCCATCTGTATTGTTGATCCTCGTTCAGTCATTACGACCCTCCCTCCTTCCCCCTCCTGAGGCTTATAGTGGATCTCACCATCCGGTTCCATTAGGTCATTTGACCATAGGTAGCCTCTACCTTCTTTTGACTTGCAAACTCAATCTGAGGTAACAGGGAGAGGGGAATTCTGGGTAAGAGTTTAGCTCATGAGTTTGTGGCTGGTGCGAGCTTGGAAGATGGCCGGCTCGGTTCCGAGGTTGGAACCGACTACCCAGACATAATTACTGAACGAGGATCAACAATACAGATGGAATGTTATGGTAAGACATAACTACTTTGTTCATTACATCTTCCATAAGGTCCAATAGCAATAGCACCATCCTGTGGATAAAGTTAGTAATTGCATGCATCAACTTAGAAACAAAAAAAAAATCCATGGGAAGGAAACACCTCTCAAGTGTACCTCATTACGAGGAATGTACCTCATTTGGGGTCTTAAAAAGGTCATGTTCCTCAAAGTTCCACATTGAAAGACTCTGTCACACATTCAGTGTTAGGAATTTTTTTAAGTGAAATCCATGGTAAATAGAAATGAATCATATTAATTCATTAAAAGATCTTCTTTATAAGTAAAACCAGTATATTTTAACCATCCTATGGCCTTACTAGTTGAAGTTGTTAGTAAGCCATTAGTATGTGTTCCACATTTTGCCCATTTGTTCCACATTATGAGGGCTAGTGTTCCTCATTTTGGAGAGGGAAGGTTGAGAGCTATCAAGGAAATAATGTTAAATATAAAAATTATATATAAAATTATAATCATAAATAATGTTATAAAATATAATGATAGTTTAAAATGTTATAAAATACTATGATATTTTAAAATAACCATACCTGGAGCTAAAAGCTGTACAATCTTGCTGACCTCATTTTAAGTACTGGGGCTAAAGACACATTTTCACTCGTCTGGGGGTTTATTTGATTGGGAGTTTTTATGTCTTTTTCCTGCCTGTGTTCTTATCATGTGTATAATAAACCCTCCTGCTTTGGATCAGTTTGGCTTGGTGCTTTTGTTTACTGGTGACATTTTACCAAGTTTTTTCTCATTTTTGGCTTGATTACTGTGCTGTAACTTTAACAAGCATGTCAAGGCTGGACGTGCGCATATAAGTTCCAGAAATGTGCACTCCCTAGTGCCATTTTGTAAGAGCAGCCACAGTGAGAGCATGCATGATCACAGTTGTATATATAAGTTACTTAAGTTAAAGTTAGTAAACCTCTATAGTAATGTGTTTGTATAGAATAAAGCTGCTTGAACAGAACCCACAAAGACTCTTCTATTGTGTCCAAAGTAGGAGAGCAACACTAAGGAACACTGACTGCATCCCAGATCCTTGAGTTTTTACCTTGATTTTTTTTTTTTTTTTTTTTAAGTATCCTTTGTTTTTTCTCATTTTGAGGTGGCATATGCACACTTGACCTCACCAAGGCTTTCGACACCATTCGGGTATTACAGAAAAACTCACCAGCCTGAACATAAACCCCTACATCGTGAGATGGGTTGCCAACTGACTTACAGACAGAACTCACATGGTAAGAATAGCAGGCTCCAGGTCCGACTCTAAACCAGTCACAAGTGGTGTCCCGCAAGGCTCAGTTCCGGGACCCCTACTGTTTGGCATATACTTCTCAGAAGTACAGGCAAACACAGGAGGACTATGGCTAACCAGATTCGCCGATGACTGTAAACTGGCAGCCATAACTGACTCTCCGGCTGACATGGACATCCTCCAAAAGAGACTTACTGAGACGGACACCTGGTGTCAAAGTCATGACCTCAAGCTAAATGCCAAAAAATGTGTAGTCATCCTGTTTGGGAAAAACAAAACACCCATGAATTGCCACATAGTTGGCAGCCCCCTTAATACAGAAGAGATAATAAGAGATCTGGGGACCCAGGTAGATAGTAATCTCTCCTTTGACAATCATATTCCCAAAGTAGTTAGGAAATCCTTCTATGTGGCTCATCTAGTTACTAAAGGGTTCTCATCTAGAAATAAAGAGGTTATAGTGCCCCTCTACTCGTCACTCATCAGACCCATCATAGAGTACAATGCCCCATTTGGGGTGTACCTCACAAGACACTTCCAACAGCTGGAAAGACCACAAAAGTACCTAACCAAGAGGATTACTGGCCTCAAACATATGTTCTATGCAGCCTGACTGCAAAAACTCCGGCTGTACTCAGTGGCATATCGCTTACTCAGAGTTGATCTCTGCCTGACTTACAAAGCCATGTCCAACTCAGAATTGATGGACATGCTCAACCTAAAGAAATCCAAGTCACTGCGAGCCATGCACTCTAGTGAGCTAAACCTCACCACAACAATAAATAGAACATGCTGGAGGGATAGATTCCTGTCACAGAGACTCCCCATGCTTTGGAACAAAATTCCAAACTACATTAGGCAGAGCCCCTCACTAACACTCTTCAAGAGAAACCTTGATGAGTGGATGGGTAACAGAAAGTGCACTCCTGGGATCACTTCATTGGCTCTGCTTGACAGAGGATCAGTTAATTAATCAATGGGGCGGCAAAAGCTGACACACTCTGGCTAGACTTATAAATGCCCTCAGGCAGATAGCCTAGTACCTACCTATGAACCTATGTTACTGGCTCAGTGTTGACAAGAAACTTGGTACTGAGGGATAATTCATATGAATTTAATAACCAGGTTTGAGGTACTGGGGTTCAAAGGTCCTCTGCCACACATTGTTTCAACTCATTGCCCATTACCAGTCATGACTTCTTTCTTGCTCTCTATCACACAGTATTTATCATGGAAGGGTCCATTGGATAGGGCAGTCACTTATCAAAGTGAAGAAAAACACAGTTTTCATAAAGGAATAGCAGTAAATAAGCATTTGGCTTAGATAATAGTTTAGGTATATTCTGTTTTCTCTGTATCAGCTTCAAAGACAAAATTAAATGAAGAGGTCCATTATTTTGCTGACCTGCCACTACAAGCATATCCAAACACATTTCATAATTATAACCTGTAGAAAGGCTCCGGAAACCAGCTGGTCCACTCAACAGAAGTTTAATCCAAAATGCACACGAACACAGTGATTTAAAAGCACAAATCACATCAAGCACATAAACGTTGTAAAAACAGTTCCCCTTACGTTTTCATCTTACAAACATCATCAGATAGGCATGTACTGTCCCAAAAGCCAGTATGTACAGCCACTGTGTTCATGTGCATTTTAGATTAAACTTCTGTTGAGTGGACCAGCTGGTTTCCGGTGCCTTTCTACAGGTTATAAGTAACTTTTGGGCATTTTCAACTACTTTTATACATTCCATAATTATATGTTGTAATCATGCAAAGATTATCAAAAATATTCATGTTATCTATATGTGCTACTGCTTTTCACTGGTGTAATCCTCTGTGCCTTCCTGCGCATATGTATAATTAGTTTAAAAATCAGTCTATTGGAAGATACTTGTACAAGAAGCATTATTTGTTGTATATAAAATAACACCTCCATCCAGTGGCACTCTGGTAATACATAAGCAATACAGCAGTCTTTCATAAAAATTGGATCAACTGATAATACCTGAGAAAGTGAATAAACCAATCACCTGAAGTGACCCAAGTAATCTCTTGCCAGGTGGGCATCCTCCAGGACTAACAAAACACATATCCAAAGGGATAAGCCATATGGAAAACATTACTATGGAAGTAGAAGATTTTAGATCAGTGACTAGTCAAAATATAATTCCTTTAAGTATACTCTCAACAACCAGCTGCATGATGGTTTCCTTAACAAATATTTAATTAAGATGATTGCTTTCCTCATTTCACTTGATTTGGTCCTTGTGAGACCTTCAGTGACAGGTAGATGAGTTTCACTTAATTTGCATATGGAGTTAGTTCTCCAAACTGCATACCTATGCTTCCTTATATTTAAGTGGGTCTATATCACTTTGTTGAATGCTTTATTCAGCAAATCACTGTTTATCAAACTCAATTAAGTGAAAGCTCATTTAAGAGAATGATTGTTTCAGGAAATTTTTTCTTCGGGAAAGGATGTGGTTGGCCATCATTGGAAATTTGCCCTTTTCACCACTGTAGTACGATCTTGGAGTTGGTATATTTAGTTAGGGGGGCATGGGCTACACAGCCCCCACTTTGTGGGGTGTGGGGGCGAAGCTCCCCCTTTTCAGAGTTTTAAATTGTGTAGTCTTTGTTATGGTCAGTAGCTGGCCCACTAGTTTTTTTTTTACCTTGGAGAATTTTCACTGAAACAATTGTTCGCTTAAATGAGCTTATACTTAAGTGAGTTCGATAAATAGTGATTCGCTGAGTAAAGCATTCTATCCATGGTGGTGGTGCTGCGGTAGCATTGTCGCCTCACAGTAAGACGCCGTCTGGTTCGATTCTCAGCTAGAGAGTCTTCTGCGTGGAGACATGCGTGAATGGGCATACCTTCGTTGAAGGTTGTGCGTCAGGGCTGGCAACTCGGCAAGTAAAAATCAACTGCCAATCATTAGTGGACCAGAGTTCCGCTGTGGCGACCCCTAACCGGGAAAAGCTGAAAGACACAACAACAACAACAAAGTGATATAGATCAGTTTACGTTACAGAGGCTTAATATCACGGTTTAACAAAAAAGTTTAAAAAAGGTTGAAGAACTTCCCAGAATTAATTTTTGTGTTATTAGGTTTAAAATCACAGAAAACTATTTTACAGAGCTGGTGTACCCTATAGATGTTAAACAGATTTAAGCGAAAGCATACAACTTCTAAATGGTAATTGAGTTCTAAGAACAGCTATGATGTTTATGCTGAAGTAGCCATGAAAGCAATGTTTGAATTCTTATGGGTTGCAAAAGTAGGGTGAGTCTGCTTTTATAGGGCCTATATTTCTGACCCTAGGCTGAATGTTAGTCCTTGTATTTTATCAATTGTGTTTAGCCAGCTTAGTTGGCAAAACTAGTTGGAAAGCCTGTATAAAATCATTCACCCGATCTTACTAACCAACTTGCTCACAGCCCCTGGTTAATTCAGCTTAAAAATAGCTTGTAAGTGTTTTAACTGTAAATCTAATGAAGCTGATGGGGTGGGAGGATGGCAGAGGGGTGTGAGGGGCAGAATGGTTAAGGTGTTTACCTTGCAGACACAAGGTGCAAGGTTTGATTCTCACATGTGGTAATTGACTAGGCTTAAAAATGGCCCACAAGGGCAGTTAGCCTAGTACTAATCTAAAACCTATGAACCTATGATGAAAGTATTCATCTTAGTAAATGATCAAGGAAACCATCACAACGCACTGGTCACTGACAGTATACTTAAAGGAGTTGTACTGTAACTTACTGCAAAAAAAAATATTTTGTGTGGTCACTGATCTACAGTCTTCTCCATCCAGAGCAATATTTTCCTTATGGCTTATCCCTTTGGGTTTCTGTTTTGTTAATACCTGTGAAAGTTAAATGAAAAGTAAAGGCAGTGGTTCTAGAATTTGACAACTGAATTACAAAGTAGCAATGATTTTTCATTGAATGTTTGAGAAGATGCCAAAATATTGCTTCTCCAGAATGCAGCAGTGATACTAGTAATACTGTATTTGTAGAGTAGCACAAACCTTATTAAGTAATGCAGTGAAAAGCCACACATACAGAAATGCGAAAAAACTAGTCCCCGAATTCACTAATCCTCCGTGCAGGACTACTCTAGTCCTGCACGGAAGCGTCAGTCCAAGAGGAGGATGGCATCGCACCATGCATATTAAGAAAGGGGCGCTGCCTGAACACCTAATGCTACACTGAGCATGGACGAGTGCAGGGGGCGTGACTGAGAGCAGAGCTCTCAGAATAAACACACCCCTGCAAAGTAGAACAGAAGAATGTGTACATAAAAGAGCAAGACCACTCATAAGTGTCCCCACCAACAGTCCCCATGTGTTCAACAGCAACAGTACACTGAGAAAAAACACGATGAAACCCTTGTAGTAATGTAATTAAAACTCCGAGTACAGCTAACCATAAGTGCAAGGGTCTGCCCATCGCTTAGCTATGGGTAAAGCAGCATGAAAGGCTGAAGAGGATAACAAGGAAGATATAGCAAATGAAGCAGAACAGCAATAGCGTAGTGGTCAGAGCATCCACCTAAGGAGGAGGCATTCCCGGCTCAAGTCCCACTGCAGCACATACCATTTTCCATGTGTAATCTGTATACGGACAATTATGTACATTTTATTGCTGTAGAACCTACCAAATAACAATTAAATGTGAACTGGAGTACTGCATGAAATGCACATGTGAAGAGAAAGTACCAGAATGAATAAGTCAGCAATAAGCAGGCATAAGCACAGATAAGTAGCAATAAGCATATGTAACCAATAGTAAGCATGTGCAAGTGCGTATGGGCATGGTGAAGCACCGCCGACATAGATCAAGCAAAGGAGATGCTAACTGCATGTAACACACTGTGACCAGAAGTCAGCAGTGCTAATCTCTGCGCAAACCCGCTCACAACCACTTGCAAGTGCCTTAAGCACACCGTATCAAATGGCCGGTGTCACGTGGGTCTGTGTACACTAATGATGTCAGTCGTAGGTATCGCAAAGCGTACGTGGCACATAAGATTGGCCGGTATGCACACGAAACAATGTACCCAGCAGTACCAGTCAACATTACCGGATATGTAGCTAAAGAATTATATGTGTTTGTATGAATACTTATAACTGTATAGATATATACCTCCCCTCTCTGTAGTACAAATGTATACATACATAGATAGACATATAAATAAATACCCACAAATACATGTGTGTGTGTGTGCATGCATAGATATACGCAGATATATACCTATGATAAGATACAGCACCTAAGAATGACATATGTTCACAGGCCATGCCAATGGAGGTGAGGGGCAAGAGCAAGAAACGTGTAACACGTAGCATGAACCCACCCCCCCCAGCCAAACAGAGGAAACATACAAACAAACCCACAAACAATGTGAACAATCCACTGCTCCGCAGACCACAGGCAGAATACAACCAGGGGGGGACACAGTGGACCCGTGAAGTCTAATCTTGGAACAGAGACATGAGCGTCCCTTGCAGGACACTCCAAAAATTGTCTTGTTTTAGGAGGAATCCCATGCGATGACCTATCAAGGCAGGGTGTGTACATACCTGGAATACAAGGGCAGGAAAGCCTGATGACCCATGGCTCGAGACAACGTACAAGATGGGTCCCATGAAGTGGAGAGTGGGCAGTATGTAGTGTGTTTAGACCCAACCTGCACCCAGAGTAAGGATGTGTGCTGTAGAGGAGGTGCAGGTGGGTGAACTATGGGTAGGTAATTATGGGCCTAGGTGTGCAGGTGTTAGCTGGCACAGTTGTATTTGGACTGCCCCAGGGATGTAAGTAATATTGCGAATTGAGCAGAGCTTCTGCCCATACCTTTCAACCTCTTAGAGCAAAACCTCTGGACATAACCTAAACTGTTGGGGGGAACAAATAGGGACAGAAATTAAATATTCCACTTACAACCTTAGAAAGCTGATAGAATAATAGGTTATGCATTAGCATGACTCTTCTGAAGGATGTGGAGTCTTAAACTCAAATACTTGTCTTTATTTAATGACTTCAGTTCCCAGGTATTTGCCAGACAGGTGCAGATTGTAAGAGGAACACATCAAAATTATGAAGCAAAACTCTGGACAGTCTGCAGAAACTGTACAGTCGACAAGTATGCTTTCACCTAACGGGCAGCCATTCCCGATATGGGTCCCACCGCAGCACAGTCCAGTTTACATGGCAATGTACAGTATAACCATATGTGTTGTTGCATAACCCACTACACAACACCTAAGAACACATGGTTGCAACACCCCACTGTAGGCATGTAAGCTGATCTAATTGGCATTACAAGGTATTATTGTAATCCTCACCCCCACCCAGGGGTGTCAGTGTCCAACGCAAACACCAAATGCAGTGTATATGCACAGCTGTTGTTGTAGATGACATGGCCAGCTGTGGACCTTCCCTGCAGCCATCCTGCACATCCCTGGATAATTTCCTTACTAACTCCCCCCTTTGTGCCCCATGCACATCACATACCTATCAGCCCCTATTCCATTTCTGTTAATGTTTAAGGTTGCAGGCAGGTGACATGCTCTTCCCCCACTATATTGCCAGTATCTGGAACCCCCAAACTACATGCATCTCGGCTGTCCCACAGGACACATGTAAACAACACATGAAGGAACACCACAAGCACACTTGGATCAGCACAGGCTCGCCACCTTGCGAAACCCTCTCCCCAACTCACACACTATACCACTACATCAACTAGTGAAACCGACACCTCTTGTCCTGCCTCGCATACAAATCCCAACATCCAACAAACCTTCCCTATTGCTCTCCATCCAATTATTCCTACAGGCTACTATACAGTTACAATGTCACCCCCACTACCTACCTACCTACCCCTTCACTATTCCCCTCTACTGTACCACACAGGTATACAATAACTAGACCTACCCCGAAAACCTGTATGTAACCTACCCAGACCTGTCCAACAGGAATCCAACTTCACCTTAAACTGACCTTTGTCAACAGTCATACCTGACATGTAAACCTGACCTAAGCATGGATAATACCGACATGTTAACGTAAACTAAGCATGAAGAATGGGTGATGTAGCTATGTTACGTCTGTTACCCTCTATGAATGTGAACACCCCAGTATTAATTGGAATAAGTAGCTGTGGTCAATGTGGAGCACTACTCCCCAGGCCACCGCTGGCAATGGGCAAGCATACAGTCGGACTGTCCCGGTTGATAGATGTGAACTTAATATACGAAGTTGCGCATGTGTATGCAGGAGCAAACGGGTGTAAGCCTGTTTGGCTGCTGGTATGTAATTACCACACTGGTGAAGCAATGTAGAGGCTAACTCAGTGCAAGACACCGCAACCAGAGGTCAGCAATGCTGGGCTTCGTGCAAACCAGAGCATACCCACCTACAAATGTTCTACAGTGCCTTAGTCACTCTGTAGCCAACAGCTGTTGTCCTGGCCATTAACAAAATAATCTGCACTGCCAGGTTGCAAACCCCCAACCCTGCACACTATATTCGATGTGAGTTCCACTAAGCCATGGCGGATACACATTCAGCTGCTGTGATCACAAGCACATCATCCAGCACAGTCATCCAACAGTATAGGAAATGTATATAAGTGTGTAGATTAC
Organism: Protopterus annectens; assembly: GCF_019279795.1. Taxonomy (NCBI): domain Eukaryota; kingdom Metazoa; phylum Chordata; order Ceratodontiformes; family Protopteridae; genus Protopterus; species Protopterus annectens. The sequence goes on from NC_056746.1 coordinate 797,354,654, forward strand.
TACCAGCATACTTGTGTCCATTGCTCAACCACGGTATTATGAGCAGTCTATGTGCATCACAGAACAGTGCCTGTCCAATCATACTGTGAGAACAGTAGTCCTGCATAATACCGAAGGGAATAATGATATATGGTGCACACTGTGGGGGCGTGTGAGCGTGCTTCATGCACAGTATGTCACACCTGGGGCATTGGTTCCGTGGAACCGGGAGATGAGGCTGGCCAGGTGTGTGAGCAAACCGCTGCTACACAAAACCCTGGCAGGATGCTACCAGTGGGAGAAACAGTGTAGACCAGCTAGGTCTACTCTTGACACAACAGGTCCGTCCCTGGTGGGATGAACCAACAGTTGTGGGTCACATCGATGTCTCCACCAGTATTGGAGGAGGATCAAGGGAAGGCTGGTACATACATGGACTAAATGGATGAAGAGCCTGCAGATGCTTGGGTCGGGACAGTATACTGGAGGAGTACCGAGGCGAGCAGAGAGGGAAATGTGTGGAGGCGTTTTATGGCAGGGCTAGCAACTGGGGAAATGGATGGATGCTGTGTACGTGGAGCTCGGGGGCCGGAGGAAGGGAACATGGGTATGTCATTATGGTAAGCATATGCAAATGAAGCAGAACAGTGTAGTGGGCAGAGCATCTGCCTAACGCGCACACATTCCCGGTTCAAGTCCCACTACAGCACATTCTATTTTCCACGTGAAATCCATATGTTAACATCGTTGTGCTGTATAACCTACTAAATAACATTTATATTTGCACAGGAGTACTGCCTTAAATGCACATGTGAAGTGTCATAATGACTAAGGCAGTAGTAAGCAGGTGTAAGCGCAAAACAGCAGTAGTAAGCAGGGATAAGTTGTTGTAAGTGTGTGTACGTGTATTTGCGTGGGGATAAACATTGCCTACATAGATTGAGTTAAGTAGATGCTAGCTGACTGTAAGGAAATGCAACTGGAGGTCAGCATTGCCTAGCTCTGCGAAAACCTGCGCACAACCACTCAATGTCCCTTGCTCACTCAGTATCAGACAGCCGTGTTCTGCCCAGCAACAAAATATAGAACGTCTGCAAAGCCCAAACACAGGACCCTGCACATCATACACTACATGATTTACCAGTAAACCATGGCAGATGTACATACCCACTTATTTCACATGCATATCATCCAGCACAATCAGTCAACAGTACAGGAAATGTAGTAATATCACACCACACAACCTCTTAATGCATGAATCCCAGACATAGTGTGCCATAATGTGGGTACAAGTAGGGATATCTGTCATATCTTGCTCTAATACACTTGAAATGTTGCAGGTTACACAGTTGTATGTAGTAGAACACATATATTGAAGGAGATAAGTCTGAAACACATACGTGTCGGCATGAATGACCGACCTCAGTCCTAAGGTCATCCATGTCAATTGCCAGGAGAATGAGATACAGGCCACACATATAAGCCGAACATGCATGGACATATGGACAGATATACATCTGTAAATGTAGACAGACAGCTATAGGTATATATATATATATATATATATATATATATATATATATATAGAGCTATATCAATGTCATATATATATATCTAGAGCTATATCAATGTCCAGTTCTATCCCTCTATATATGGGGGTTTCACATATATAATTATGCAGATATGCATATGTTTGTCTTTCGGCTTTTTCCCGGTAAGGGGTCACCACAGCAGAACTCCGGTCCGCTAATGATTGGCAGTAGATTTTTACGAAATGCCGAGGTGCCAGCTCGAAGCCCAACCTTCAACAAAGGCACGCCCATTTGCGCACGCATATCTTTCGAATGCTACCCAACCACGGGGAGGACATGCAGACTCCACACAGAAGGCACTCCCAAGCCACGCCGAGAATCGAACGGGAGAACCTCTTGCTGTGAGGTAACAATGCTACCACCATACCACTGCGATATGACAGTGCATAACCACAACCAATGTGAACACAGCCATATATGGTACACTAGCATAATAGTACAGTGTACTAACTATCTGTTCTACATCATCTTCATATGTGCCACTCACAGAATGACCCTACATATACTGGGCTGCTACACAGTTTGGTCTGATGGCTGTCTGTGGTGTGAGACATGGGTGTGTATGGCTCTACAAACATGTACGGTAAAATGGTACCATACAGTGGGGCAGCATGTAACATCAGATAGAAGGGGGGCTAGAACAATGACATCTACCACAGTCTATACACAGGCCATAGTACATATTAACAATACACACACTGCTGACATTCACCATCACTACACAGACCTCAATACTGTACAAACATCCACAGAATGTCCAGGTTATGGCATGAAATGTAACCCCTACTGTACATGACATGTGTAGCAATCTGATATATCACTGGCTTGTTATCAGATATGATGACACTATTTATGGTGTACAACACATATGCACCACTTCATGCATGACATATGTACAAAGGTTGACAAAGGTGTGGCAGACAACACATACACAGGGCCAGTATAGACATGTTGCTGTGATACCCTCATAAATCTACCATTGTAATGAGATTTGTTGCAACATATGTCCAATGAGGGATATGTAGTCAGTAACTCACGGCCTTCACCATCAACAGACTGCAATCCTCATACTACCTTCTGCATTCCATAGATAGATGCATCGTGGCTAACACATGAAACCAAAGGCACAACACTGCCCAGTCTGCAGATGACAATGTAGATGGGGATTCCTCATATACATGGAGCTGACATGGCAGGTATTGTGACATGTATGACGGGCATATCCAGACAAACACTGTTAAACCAACATTACTCCATATGCAGTATAGCAGCACTTACAGTCTGTAGTAAGGTCAGGCACATCCCCCTCCTGTTTGTTGCCCTCTTTCCACAGTGTATGTTGTTAGAGGTAAATCCCCAACCCATCTGAGATGCTGTTTGCCAAGTGACAGTTCTAGTTCCTGCTCACAGTGACAGACAAGGGCCAACACCACCATGATGTTCTCAGGTATTGGAGTGCATTTCCATGCAATTGGCTATGGGAATGTTACCGCAGCTGTTCCACATGCAATCAGCTAGGGGAGGGCTGAAATTCATGCAGAGGCCATCAGCTGATCATGAGCATCACTTAAAATACACATGCTGCTGCCTAAGCAAAGCAGGTGTGGGCCTCCACATCTGCCAGAGAGGGAGTGAGGGAGGCAGACAGAGGTGAATACATGTCAGGGAGGGATGGGAGGGTAAAACTGAAGCATGTTTGTGTCACACACCTACCAGCACAGGATATCAAACCCCCGATAGCTATGTAGTGCTATCACAGTTTGATGCAGTTATTGGATGCACCACATGGGTAATCTGGTGGAGAATACTCAGAACATATATGTGATGATGAGTGACATCTGTAACAGGGATACGGTAGAGATACAGTAGGTGACGTACACATGCCTGTCTGCACGAACAGGTGCCAGCATCAACACAGGCACATTCACACAGGGACGCACACACATTAACACACTTGGCAGGGCCAGGAGTGCAACTCATAACTAGTGGGATTGCCACAACACATCAATGTGCAGGAAACGCATGCACCACACAGGTTATACTGAGGTCATATGGGCAGTGAGTATGAGGGGTGTCAGACATCAGACAGCATGATTCACTGTGCCCTGGGGGTGTAGTGCATGTGGATGTGGACATACACACCATGCAACACACATACACGAACACATAGGGTTCCAGTTAGGACATGCATGGGTGCATGTCTGCATGGGTGTGTGGTGGTCAACAGTGCCAGCAGGCTATACAAGGGTAGGCGATGGGTATACCTTGGCATCAGGCCACATGACAATGGTCTGCATTGTGGCTCAGGCCTGTAGCTTCTGCATTTGCCCACACAGGTGGGTATTGCATCCCTCATCCAGTCACCTGGGTGACTATTGTGTGTGGCCAATGCTGTGCATCACTTGCCATGCTTGTGTTCCCTAGTCCATGACTTGGATGGTGTCTAGGATGTGCACACCTCCCACTTGCATGTACAGTGACATGGAACTGTACCTGGGGTGTCTGACCCATTCTGTGAACACAGGTTATCATCAGATGTGCCAGTCTTGCCCACCTCTGGCAAGGACTGGTAATGGTCAGCAGGTTTACCCTGCACCTACATTGATAGCATGCTAACAGCATTCCGTGATGTCAGTGTCATCTGTCCATACAGGGCACGTTGTCAGGCATGGTATGTCCATTGTGAGTCACATGTGAAGGCACAGTGGGGTTGCTAACTGTGATTGGCTGACCTTGATGTCACATGTATGGGTATGGCTTTGCACCCCAGCCTCTCAGCTATTTACATCTGTTATCCCTGTATGGTTGACATTGTGATATATAGTAGGGCCACCATAAATGAAATAAGCAAAATCCCTCCACATTGCACACAGGTGTCACACACTCACAACCACCTGTACACAGGATATGAGTTACAAACACACACACACACACACACACACACACACACACACACACACACACACACACACACCTGTCATGTCTGGGAGTAGAACCCCTACCTAACACGTTTAGTACACTACAGCACTATGCAGTTATAGTACGCACCATGGACATTACTGAAGTACATCTTCCCCAAAGGTGTATTTCACAATTAATGATATCAGCAGGATTACCAAAGTAGGGCATTTGTAATGTACTGCAAGTGAATAGCCTATAATGCATTGCTCCATACACAGACACTGAAACACACACAAAATATCCGGGACTGCCATGGATGGAGATGGAACCCTACCACTGTTCTAAATCACACTACAGCAGAATGCAGTTACAGGACACGCTACAGCGATTACTGGGCTATCACTTTTCCAGAGGTGTATTTCTAGGTGAGTGACATCAGCAGCCTTTCCAAAGCAGAGTATATGTATTGTACAGAGTGTGAGTAGCCTTAAAAGCATTGCTCTCTACTCAGTCAAACACACACAGATTCACACACAAGCACACATACATATACACACACAGTTTCCAGGTCAGGGGTTCGAACACCTACCTAACTAGTTTATCACACTATAGCAGTACACAGTTACAGAACGCGCAATGGCAATTACTGGGCTATCACTTTCCTAGAGGTGTATTTCTAGGTGTGTGACATCAGCAGCCTTGCCAAAGTAGAGTATATGTATTGTACAGAGTGAGAGTAGCCTAAAAAGCATTATTCTCTACTCAGTCAGACACATACACACACACAGATTCACACACAAACACATGTGCGCACACACACACAGTTGCCAGGTCTGGGGTTCGAACACCTACCTAACTAGATTATCACACTACATCAGTATGCAGTTACAGAACATGCTACGGCAATTACTAGGCTATCAGTTTCCCCAGGTGTATTTCTAGGTGAGTGGCATCAGCAACCTTGCCAAAGTAGAGTATATGTATTGTACGGAGTGTGAGCAGCCTAAAAAGCATTGCTCTCTACTCAGTCAGACACACACACACACACACACACACACACACACAGTTGCCAGGTCTGGGGTTCGAACACCTACCTAACCAATTTATCAAACTACAGCAGTACACAGTTACAGAACGCGCTACGGCGATTACTGGGCTATCACTTTCCCAGAGGTGTATTTCTAGGTGAGTGACATCAGCAGCCTTGACAAAGTTGAATATATGTATTGCACGGGGTGTGAGTAGCCTAACAAGCATTTCTCTCTACACATTCAGAGAAAGATATGTATGCACACAAACACACACTCACACAATTGACAGGTCTGGGGTTAGTACTACTACCTAACTAGTCTATCACTACAGCAGTACGCAGTTATGGGACGTGCCATGCATATTACTGAGCTACAGCTCTCCCAAAGGTGTAATTCACATTGGATGACTTCAGCAGCCTTGTCATACTACTGCTGTGGGGAAGTCAGTGTGTGCATGGGCCATACCCCATTCATGTAGGGGTTGACATGCCACATGTGGGCAAACACAGGGTCATATGTCACAGGTGCATGTATGCAGCTACTAGATGGCTACTTCCTTGTACAGTCTTGTTGCACAGCTGGCATGTGCACCACATAGTCTATCATACTGGCAGGTACTGGTGGCTAGTATCTGCAGTGAGTTACATCTGCACCTCATGTGTTGGGGGGCCTTAGGCTGTGTGCCAGTTGGGACAGGCCCGCATGGCTCCTTGTCATGGTCACCCTCTTCCACAGATCTATGCCCATATGCCTGTGGCTTATTATAGTGTGTTGTCCTTACATATTTCTCTGCATTCCTATCCACTGTGTGTGCAAGGCAGAAGTGGTGCATACTGACATGTGTCCGCAATGAGAACTGCAACTTCCAGATATGTCTGCGCCACTGGTGCTTGCAGACATGTGTTTAAGTGTGTGAGCATGCCCAGTATGACCTCTCAGTATGTTGTTGACTGACATTGCCTTCATTCCTCTAAGTGTGTGAGAATGCCCAGTATGGCCATCTGTGTTGTATGTGTGGCTCACATTCAGGTAGTTTGTACTGCAGTGCTGACCTTTGTGTTGTACACCAACAGGTAGCATGCTGTGTCTGCAGGGTATCCATCGGTCATTTGGCATTTCTGCATAGCGGGGGGGCAACTGACTGTTTCTACTGTTCTACACATGAGTTGGGGGGGCACACCTGACTGTTACTATAAGTGTATGCTGGATTGGAGGGCACACCTGATGCTTGTACACATTTGCTAGGACTGTACTGGTATGTCAGGTATTCCATTTCAGTCTGTAGTCTTACCTATCCTGCTGGCTAGAGGCTTACCAGTGTACTACAGATCCTAGCTTTGTTTACCTACATATTAGTTTCTGACTTCCTAGCCTTCACAACTTACATCCTACTGCCTGGCCTGCTGTGTAGGCTTGGGGGAGGGGTTACCCATAGGGCACATTCAGAGGCCATAGTACAGCATTTGTTTGTTAGTCTTCACATGTCCTGCTGGCTGAGACTGTTGTTGGGTATGTGAACCTTCCTGACTGGTATGTGTGGCTCTTATGGACACCCATGTCACTCAGGCCATTTCCTGCAGTGGGTTTTGTCACCCTGTGTAGTACTGGCTACTATGGTGACTCCAGTATGTGTTACAGATGTCATGATGCCACTATGGGTGTCTACTGTCTGCTGCCTTGACATTCGGCCACCCCAATTCCCTTGCATGCTCACATCCATACCATAGCTACAGGTAAAAACACATTCTACTCCATTTGGCAATTGGTAGGTTGATTGACTTGCCTTGAGGGTGTCCCGGACTTGAGGATGGTGCTGGAGGGCTGCCTATGTTGGATGCACATAGTACACTCCCTATATATGGTTGGGCACAGGTAGTGTCATGTTTGGCATCCCTTTTACTGTCTGTGCGAGTCAGAGAGAGGTGTCATTCCCTAGGTCCCTACTGTGTCAGTGTATATGCTATGCGCTGCCTCTTTGCCAAGGCCAGGGCATACTGGGCATGCCCCCTTCTGCCTACTGGGGCAGGCTCAGGTTGTTCCTCCTCTGAGTCACTCTGTGCCTGTACAGGCTTTGGCATTGGTGGGGGGCTGTGTGGCCCTGCCCCATGCTGTTCCTGCTGCAGCTGTTTCCACAGGATCATATTGTGTAGCATAGCACATACCATAACAATTTGGGTACATGTAGCTGGTGAATACTGCAGGGCTCCACTGGATGTGTCCAGACACTGGAACCATGACGTGATCATCCCAAACACATGCTCTATTATATGTCTGGCCTGTGCGTGTGCCTCATTATGGCGTTGTTCAGGTGTGTGTGCATTTCTGATGGGTGTCATCAGCCACGGCTCCAGTGGTTACCCAGTATCCCCCACTAGGTGACCATAGGGGATGTCCACATCATCAAATCTGTGGTACAGCTGCATCAGTTGTCATATGTGTGAATCATCATAGCTTCCAGGGCAGCCAGCACACACATTCAGTATAATGCCCTGGGCATCACATATGACCTGGCAGTTGATGGAGAGGATGCCCCTGTGGTTGATGTAGACCCTACCCTGCTTACTGGGTGGTGCTTTGATGTGTAAGTGCATGCAGTCTATAGCACCCTCTACCCCAGGGTAGTTTGCTATTTGGTGGAAGAGACGCATATTGCTGGTCAATATCTCATGTGTGTTGAGGAAATATATGTGCTCACTGGCATTTGCTGGCATGGCATCCAGGAACTGGTGGAATACTCTAGATGCTGATGCCTGTGAGATGCCCATGATATACCCAGTTGTGCTTTGGGAGGTGCCTGTGGCTAGTATACCTAGGCCTACACATACCTTGCTATCCTTTGGGATGGGTTCCCCTCGGCCAGTGTGGTGTGTCAGGTGTGGCCTATACAGCTCAACGATTTGCTGTAGGAGGTCTCTGTCCACCCTATAGTGCTCCACTCTCTCCAGCTCATGTAGCCTCTGGTAGGTTACCCTGGGTCTGTACACTCTTCTCTGTCTCCTCACTGCGGGTTGTTCTGCAGCATTCACATCCTCACCACCCTCAGCCTCTTGCACATGTTGTTCTATGTTGCCTGCTGCAGCCCTTCTCATTTTGTAGGTTTATTTTTTTAAATTTCCCCGCTTGTATACACTGGTGGTGTAGAGTGTGGAAAAACCAAGGGGGAAGGTGTTTGCTTGGTTTATAGTGGTGTTCTGGGCTGGGCTGGGCTGTTATGCTGCCTGTGTAATTAGCTGATTCTGATACATTTCACTTGGAAGCTCAGTTAGTTCTCCTTGATTAACTTCCTGCTGCTGTTTTCCATTCCCATTGCCTCTCTGTTTAAGCCTGTGTGCGCGCCGCGCAAACAGAGTGCTCAAATGTGCACAGAGCTGCTATTTCCTGGTTTAACTTCCTTTTTCTTCCTGTGAAACCCGGTGCGCAGCACGCGCACCCACTTACACTTTGTAAGGAGTGATGTGATAGGCAGTTTGGACACACCTCTAGCTTAGCTGTGCTAAGCTAGGAGCAGTCCTGAGCCACAGGGCTCCAATCCACTTACAGTATGCCTGACAGCCCCCCCCCCCATGATGCCACCTATATCCTAGTCTTGCACCCAGCTATTTATACTCTTACACTTTTGGGACCTGCCTCACACCCTGGGGAAATCTGGGATTTACTATCCTTCCCCTCATTTGCATAGGATTGCCTGCTAACGCATAGTTACATGTCCCACACTGAGCCTCCCCCCTTAGCAACCATTACTCACTGGCCAGGTTGCCTTATGCCTGCCATTGACTTGCATGGCAAAATACTGCTTTTAGTTAGAATGATTATTTTAGGTCTATTTTATTATTTCCCCCCGATCCCATTTGCGCGCTGCTGCCCTATGCTTAAACAGGCAAGATCGGCAAAAAAAAAAATAAAAATTTTTTTTTTTTTTTTTTTTATTATTTATGCATTTTGCAATGCCAATTGCCTTCTACTTGGCCATTGGCATGCTTCATCAATGATATGCAGCCTTTATTTGGAGTTGTTCTAGCTCCGTTTTGTAGTTTGCAGAAATGTACTCTGTTACTAACTGAGTACATTTCTGCAGACTGCACCCATCCTGCACTGACAGCTGCCTGCTTCCTGGATCACAAATTACCCTCATTTGCATGGTTTTCACCTGCAAATGAGGGTAATTTGCATACAGGAGCTCAGTCCGTGCAGGATTAGCCTAAGAGCTCACATGCATGTCCTGGCAGCTCGTTCCTGGATCGCACGTCGGCCATGTTGCCGAAAATAGCTCTTAAACTAATCCTGCACACTATAAAGGGATTCGTAAATCCAGGGGTAGATCAATACAGGAAAAACTGTATGGCTTCATTAACTGTAAACCTTGTGTAACATCACATTCTGAATGGGTGGAAGGATTTGCATTCCCTGATACAATAATAATGTTGATTAGGAAGAAACATGAGGGATCAGAGGCACAGATTGAAATGGGGGGGATTCCTCTCTGACAAGTTGTGTCTGAGTGGTAGAACTGGGCCTGGGTGTCCTGTTTCCCTTTTGTTGTTTGCTTTATGTTTAGAGCCATTGGCAGGGAAAGTAGGGGCTTGAAAGCTCAAGGATTTAATTGGTATGGTGGTCAATAAGAGTTTGTCTGCAGACAATATTATTTTGTACCTGATAAAGCCAGAAAAGGTAATCTCATTGTTGTGGAATGTCCTCAGACAATTTCATGTCTTTTTGGGATATAGAATTAATGGCGATAAAACAGTGGCTATGGCTGTGGACTGTGTACCCTTGCATGAATTGACCCAGTGTTGCCCATATTTATGGGGGCACAATAAAATGAAGTATTTGTGAGTTTGGATTAAAGAGGATTCTGTTGTGGCAGCTGAGAATGTGTGGCATGAGGCTAGACAAGGGATAGTGCAAAGACAGAGAAATTGGAGGCTTTTGTTTATGGATGTGGATGGCAGAATACGGGCAGTGAGAATGTTTTTAGTCCTTTTGGTATTGTATACAGGTCAAGCATATTTTAGTCAACTAGAGTAGAAGTTGTGGATGATAGTTACTGAAGAGTTGAGGGAATTTATCTGTATGTGGAGGAGTACTTCTAACAGAATGGGGTGGTTTAGGGTGGCCTGATTTGAGGGGATATTTTGGTGCTGCACAGTTGGAACTCATGCATAACACATGCGGAAGCTGCAGTTCAAAGTGGAGGGAGATGATAATGAAACAGGAGGAATTCAAAAAATATAGAGGCCATGGAATTTTGGATGTGGAGCCTTGAGGAGAATGATAGTGGCCATGCAGAATGTTATGTTCATGAAGTGGCAGAAAGTGTTCTGGGAACTGAGCCAGAATGGGAATGGAAAGGGGAAATTTTGCCGATGGGGATGGCTGCAGTTGGGGGTGCAGAGAATGGGCAAGAGTGGGCTGGAATTTACTGGAAAAAACTGGTGTAGGAATCAAGATACTGGGAGCAGGTGACTTGAGAGGGAGGGATAATTGAATGAGGAGGAGGCCAGGAGGACATTTCGACTGTGGGCTGGGGACTGCCTTCCCTATCAGGAACTTATCAGGAACTGATGTTGGGGTGTGGGCAGGGAGAAAGGGATAGGAGAATCCTGAGTGAGAGACATTCTCTGGTGGAGTTCTTGGTTTGGTCTAGAATAGAAGCTGCTGTTAAAGGGATAATTATTAGGACATATAAGGTTTTGTGCAGTGACTGTAGGAATCCATCAGAGCAGGTTGGAGGGGATAAGGAGGAGAGATTGAATGAGCAGTTCACAGAGAGACAGTGAGGGGAACATGTGTATGTCTTCCAGTTATGCAGCAGGGTCTAGAGAGTTTGGGATTTTTGCTTGAAAGTGTTTTCATGAGTATTTATGTACCCCAAGCAGACTCCAAAGAAGTCTTCCTCAGGTGCATGACAGGTATTGGAGTTGTGATGGGAAGGAGAGAGAGGTAACTGGAAGCATGTGTTTTGTGAGTGTGATGGGTTGATGGACTTCTGAAATTCTCTTCAGAGTGCTCCGTCAGAATTATTGGTTATGAGTGTAACCAAGGAGGTGATTTGTTTGAGTTGGGATGCAGGGTATGAATTGCCTGGACATAATGAGACCTTGCAGGGTTTGGTCCTGGTGGTTGCTAGAAAGGCAGTAGCTCGAAAGCACAGGTCATGGTGTAAATCAGCTATGTTTGAAGTAGTGAATGTTGTGACAGAGATGGAAAAGCTGAAGGTGGGATATTTGGAAAAGGGTGGGTGTAAATTGCATGGAGAAGAATGGAGGTTGTGGGAATAATGCATGCAGAGTGGTTTTTTGTAGGAGGAGTTTAGCAATTTGTGTAGTGTTGGATTTGTGATGCTTGTGTTAGATATTATGAATATAAGGCTGAAATTAATTCTGTCGTAAATATGCTGAAAGAAAAAGCTTGCTTAAATGCAGAAACAAAGTTTAGTAATATGTAATCAGCAGCCATAATAAATGACCATGGCATGGAAAATAAGAAACCTGCTGAATGGACATTTTTCCCTTACAGACTTAAAAACAGGATGTATGCAAGAGCAAAAATGCAAAATCTGCTTTTAAAGAATGGAGAATGACACTGTGGCAATGTGTTTCCTCAAAAATATGTTTTTCTGCATGGAAAACAGGACATGTTTATCAGCATTGGCACAAGAACAGATGTTTTTATACAAAGATCCAAATAGAATACAAGATGTTCACACTGTCAGAAAAGCTGGCTTCTTATAAATTCAGTAAAAATGTGAAGCTGAAAAATAATATCATTAAGTCAGCAGTTTGCGTCAGCATCTGTAGCAATTAGAACTGTTTCTACAGGATGAGCAATTCTCCAAAATAGAATACCAAGAGGAAATGTATATGTTTGTGCATGACTAAAATTGTATATAAAGAGCTGTATGAATCCAGTTATGTTAGGGGTATGGTAGGGACACATTTGTCCTGAGGTAAATGTTATATCTCTCACATCATATGTACTATATGAAAAGTAAAGTGGAACAGTACTTTAAGCTGCAACGTTAGTCCGTTTGGTTTATTATAAAAAATTATTTGTTACTGCTCTAAAGTTGATGCTGCAAAGTATATTCTCTCATCAGTGTATATTCTGCAAGTTTCTGTATGCAACAGACTGTGAATGCAAATATAACCAGACTTTGAATTTTAGCAGAATCCAGCCAGCAAAACTGAGTGTCTTAAGAAGACTTCAAATCCATCACAGCAAGCAGTAAGCTCCATATAATTTTTCAGCTTGTACAAAAAAAAAAAAAAAAAACACATGATGTGTCTTGTTGCAACTGTGAGCATGTTGATATGGTTTGTTTTCTTTTGCATAAGTGTATGCTTGCCTATATCTTGGATGGCACTTCATTAGAGGTGTTAAAAAATTACATTCTGAATGCATTGGACTACCTTCTTAATTTCCATTTGACAGCTACCTCATGCTTTTTTTATTTTCTTGACCATACACCTCCAAGCGTTGTTATTGTAATTATGTTATCGCAATTCACCTCCACTGCAAGCTGACACCTAGTGCTGGCAAACACTTTTTAACATTGTCAATGTATTCTCATATTCCATTATATTTTCTTAAATGTAGTATGCACCATCGCTAACACAGTTTATCAGAAAACGTGGCAGCATGGTTGTATACATGTCTGTATAGGAGTTGATTGCTAACCAGCCAAAAAGTTAAAGAAAACTGAACTTGTATCCAGTTTTAGCATAATACTGGCTTGGGCAACTGTAGGGGCTGCTTTAGTCAGAAAAAGGGATGATTAGGCGTTGCTGTCTTCAGGGAAGGGATAAGGTGACATAATGGATTAGCAGGCCATTCTTTGCAGTCCCAGAGGTGCTTTAAGATTAATTATTTCATTAGCGTGTATGTAACAATGAGTTTCACTAATGTAAATACAAAGAGGCAGTATTAGACACCTAGAGATGTCACCAGGATGATACTAGAGAAAAGCCTGTAAGTGTTGCCAGGATTTAACGAGTTTGTACTGCTGACTGCAAGTGGATTGCAGTACAAAAAAGTGAAGCTTCAAATGGAATTTGTATTACTTTTTTAGTGAATAAAGTCTTAGACCATTTTGCACAGCAATCTTTTTATAAACATTCTCCTTCCCTGTGATTGCCCTTGACAACTGTTACAAACCTATTCACAATGCTCATTCACAGCTGCTTTGTTTGGAAGCACAACTAAAGGTATTCACTGTGAAATCCTGCTTGTTATTGACTAGTACAGTTTGTGTCACTAAGGGACTGACTTTACATCTGTTTACTGGGAAAGTCTGACTTGGCAAACAAGTCCCTTTTCAGAGGAGGCCAGGGGTGAAAAGCTCCACAAGTTTAGCAGCATCACATACAAAGTGAGGATGAATAAAAAAGATAATTATGAGTAGTCATTATATACCTCACACAGCAGTATTATATAGGCCACAGGGTTAATTGATGGTGTGTGTGTATGCTCATGTGTGTGCGTGTTTTTTTTTTAATTTTTAAATGTGCATTTGTTTATGCATATGTTTCAGTCTTAGATGGATGCAACCAGTAATATGTGGTGCAGTCTGACCACTTATCACCTTGGGCTTGACTGGTTTGGCAGAGTTTGGATTCATGTGCCTAAACACTGCTGCCTTGTGCATTACTTACAGATAAAATGCATAATGTAGCTTTATGCTAGCACTACATCAACTGGTCATTGTGACAGATCCTGACACCAAGCAAAACAAAAAGCACACTTGCAGCTACCAAATGTCAGAAAATGTCAGAAAAGTATAAAAAAAAAAACAAAAACAAAAACAAAAAAACGATGAAATACAATCTATCCACCACGCAGAAGTTCATAAACTTTATTAAAACAAAAACAGTATGTTTTTATTTTAATAAACTATATGCATATGTTTTTTTTAATAAACTATATGCCCTTCAGTGTGGTGTTTAGACTGTATTTAATTGTGCTTTTTTTTACAGATTCTGACACCACTGGAACATAAATTAATTTCTTCAGACTTATACTTTGACTTAAGGCAGTTTTGCTTGTAACAGAATGGAAGATGCATTTAACATAGCACTGTGTAGTGGTGAAACATTGCTTTTATGATGCTGTCTATAACATTGTTCTTGTACAATTTTCCTCAGTAGTATACAGTCATTGCTACATAGATAAGATTATGAAATTTAGGTAAGGCAATACAGATAACTATACTTACAGCAAGTGTTAAATTTCTGGTTCCTCAGCATCACGGCAACATATGTTGAAGTTTTTCAAACATGAGACAGTAACGTTGAGGTGGACAATGTAATTTTGATGATAGATGTATATCATGTGATAAAGATGGTGACTCTGAATGAAAACAGTCAACTGTTCTCTCAGAAGTTGATTCCTTTGCCTGTAGTGCTACTGAGAAGGTACTTTGTCTTTATTGTTATGTAAAAGTTATTTGTTTTTTTGTGAGTATTTGATTGATTGGGGGGGTTATAGCATTGGATAAAGTATTACGAAGTGCAATGTGTCCATTAAAATGTAGTATTAGTACATGTTGTAGTGAAATGCTGTTCACTGAATCTGATGGATATGCAATTATGAGAAGGGCTATGTATTAATAAAATGACATGTTTTGGGAAATTTAAAGTGAAACCTCTATGAAATAGTTGCGTTTTCAGTATTAACATGGAATGTTAATGGTATTGTTGGAACAGAGAAAAGCCAGAGCGTATTATCTTACATCCAGAGGAATATGGTGCAAATAGTAGTGTTGTAGGAGATGCATTTGATTGCTGTGAGTATATCAACATGATGCAGAAGGGATTCAAAATAGGTTACTCAGCTGAATTACAAGAGGAAGATAAGAGGTAACAATATTGCTGGGCACATGGGTTTCTGGAGTGATATAGGAGCAAAAATAGGATGGAAATGGAAGTTTTGTTGCAAAACAAGGGACCTTTTTAATAGGAAACAGAATTACATTCTTTAGTATGTATGCTCTATATGGGACTTGCATACTTTGGTATGTGTGTACTGTATGTACCACCTAGGACTTCAGTTCAATAGCTGAGGAGAATGCTAGGGAGTTTTTTAGGAGATCCTAATTATGGGGAGTTTAGAACATGGTCCATAATAATGATGATGTGTCGAAGGACAGATTGGTATAGACAGGGTAGATTCTTAAGGAAATATATGAAGGTATTCAGGATGGAGGATGCAACAGCAGCAGCAGCTTTAAGAGCTCAGGTGGAGTTTGTATATTACAGGACACAGGTATTAGAATTGTGATCAATTAGGTAGGTACTATATAAAACAATGGCATGCATATTTACTAATATAAATAGAGTTCCATCTAATTATAGTGTTAGATCATGTACCTATAAGGTCAGGGTAAGGACTTCAGGTACACTTAAAAGTGACAAGTTTTGACATTTCCCTACTTATTGAAAATGGAAGGGAGTGGGTAGCAAATAAGAGTTGGGTGGTAGTAGGAAAGATGAATGATGTGTCAGGTTTGCTGCTGCCCGGGAAGCAATGAAAGGAGATTTTAAAGCTGTGGTTGACATAAGATAAAGAAAGGTATGGGAAATGATAAGACAAAATGTCTTTAATGGCTGTTAAGGGTCAAAGCATTGAAAAAAATTTAGAAAGTCTCACTGAAGAGGAAGGAAAGCAACTGAGATATGATGGGCAATATCAAATAATACTTGAATAATATTAATGAGTTTGAAAAAGTGACACATAGGCAACTGACAATTACCCTGCAGCTCAAAATTGTTTATCCAAAGGTTATGAAAACAAAAAAAGAGCAATAGCAAAGCCACAGGAACCCAAGTCCCAGAAAATGACAAAAGACCCTAAAATAATTAGGGAATTACATTCTGTATTTTATGAAAGTCTCTTCAATGTAGGTGAATGGGGAGCCTTGAAGAAGGTTATGCTGAAGACTTTTATATAAATTTAGACATGCCATTGGTAGGAGAGCTAGAATTGTGTTAGTTAATTGCTAAAATAAAAGAAGGGGAAATAAAAATGTTTTGGGTAGTCAGGCTACAATTAAGCCACCAGTGTCAGATGGTATAAATTTAGAAATCTTGAAGTCGGGAGAAGGACCTTAAAGCTCTGGGGAAAATTACTTAATATTACCTTGAATGGGGAGATACCTGCATTCTAGAAGAAGTGGTGGTAGTAGTTTTACCTTAAGAGGGAAATCCTACAGACTGTCATCTGTACAGACCAATCACAATACTAAATGATGATTATAAAGGGTTTATGTCTATAAAAGAAAAGAGGTTAGCAGGAGTGTTACCAACATCAATAGGCCTAGATCAGTATAGATTTTTTTGAGAGGACAAAGATATTTGTCAATATAAATAGAATTTTGATGATCCAGAAAAATGCATAGAGAAAAAAATATCATCACTACTGGTAAGTCTGGGTGCAGAGAAAGCTTTTGATAAGGTACGTTTTATTTTTAAACAGCTTTGCTGAATTATCACTTGTGACATAACCAAACTCACATTTATATAAAAGCAATCCAACTATATTAACAAGTTTACATTTACAAATACTATACTTTGAATATATTATTATTTATCATATAGTCTAGGCAACATTATATAAATTATTCAGGAACTGCCTTCTCTTAAACCTCATTCCTCATCCAAACCATTTTTCTGCATGAATTGTTCAAAAATTTCCATTTTTAAACAAGAAACATCTTTATTAAATTATCACTCGTGACACAGACAATCATACATTTATATAAATGAAAACAAAACCAAATCGGCATAATCTTAATTGCAAGCATTTTACACACTTATAATCTATCCAGTCATTGTCAGTCAAGTATTGCATAGCTTCATTCAAATCCTGTGTTCTGTTAAAACTCATTCCTCCTTCAAAACGTTATTCTGCATGTATTGTTCCCATAATTCCCATTTTTGTCTATGCAATTAGCTCCTACCCTTTTCTAAAGATCCCATTTCCAATTGTTTTATCTCTGTTACTATATTACCTACTTCTAGTACAGTTGGTTTAGACTTTGATTTCCATTTTCAAGAAATTGCTTTTTTAGCAGCCACCCTAATTACTCATCAAGGCCTTAATATGTCTAGGCAATTTTGATTCTGTATCATAGCTCAAAAAATCATTTCCTTAGTTATACCAATGTCCTTACCCAGTATTTCTGATAGAGTAGTCTGCAGGGAATTTTTAAAATCTGTCAACTCATTACACTCCCAAAAAGTATGCTCACATTGATAAGATAAGTTGGAACTTTTATGTTGAATTTGTATTTCCTTCTGTAATAACTGAACTGGTAAATAAGATCTACAATGTAGTACCCATTATTGTTTGATACATATGTGTGTGGTGTGTGTGTGTGTATATATATATATATATATATATATATATATATATATATATATATATATATATATATATACATACATCTACTTCACATGACTGAAAACTCAAAATACTGAATTTCATTTGACTGAGACCACAATACCTAATTTTCAAAATACTGAAAACTCATTTGACCGAGTCTCATTATATTGAAAACTTACAATGCTGAATATGAAAATACTGACCCAACTGCTTTCTGGTAGCAATGCACATTCCTGTTGAGTTCTACTGATGCCTCATCAGTGGTTTCTGAACCAGTCTATGTCAGACATGATCTTCCAGAAATGGGGTCATCCTTGCTGTGATCTGTTTCCCCTTTCAACAACAAATGCAGTAGATACTATGCTTTGATCCCTCCTCAAGGACAGTCACCCAGGGATGCTGTAGTCTACGCTTGCCCCCCCCCCTGGACTTCTCTATGCTTTTCCTCCTCTACCTCTAATTCCCAAGTTCTTGCAGAAAGCTCTCAGGGGTTGCAGAGCAAAATAATCCGCACTGCCCCCTTTTGGCCTCAACAAACCTGGTTCACCTTCCTATGGTCTCATCTAGTTTGCCCTCCAATGATGTTGGATCCGGCCCCAAGTCTGCCTTCTCACCCATCAGGGCATCCCCATCCAGACATACAGGGCCTGAAGCTAACTGCATGATTTCTCCACTTCCAGTGATGGCAAGATTCCCCAGGCTTTCTTCCCCCATTTGAGAAATTTTGGTCTCCTCATATAAGTCTTCAACATGTAAGATTTATAGAAGCAAGTGGAAAATATTTGCCATTTGGGTTGAACACAAACAGATAGATCCTTTTACAGCATCAGCTGCAGACATACTTGACATTTTGCCTTCCCTTTTCTATGATGGAGCTAGTTATTCTACTGAAAAAGTTCATTTATCAGCCATATCCAATTTTCACTTTGGTTTTGATTCTTTATCCCTTGCCTTTTCTAAGCTCTGTAAAACTTTCCTCAGGGGCACTTTCCTGCTATGGCCTGCAGTGAAAGATCTTACTCCTCCTTGGGATCTAATGTTGATTTTGCAAGCCCTGGTCCACCCAACCTTTGAGCCTGCAGCTACTGTGGATTTGAAATTTCTTTCCTGGAAAATGCTTTTTCTGGTAGCTATTACATCTGCAAGAAGAGTGTCTTAACTCCAAGCTCTTTCTTCAAAATTTTCATATTTTATTTTTTACAAGGATAGAGTTAGCCTGCATACTAATCCTTCATTTTTACCTGAGGTGGCCAAGGAAAGGAATAATAATCAGTCCATTGATCTTCCAGTCCTTTTCACAATTATCAAAACAAAGGTGAATATACTCTCCATTTGCTTGATGTTCATAGGCAGCTTCATTTTTATTTGCACAAGACCAAGTCCTATAAGAAGTCTGATCAGCTGTGCATATCTTTTTCAGTGGCAAAAAGAGGTAAATCTATTGCCAAAATCTCACTGGCAAGATGGTTGAAAGACTGTATTACCTTTATTTACTCTTCCAGAAATGTTCCCTTACCAGGACAAATTAAGGCCTACTCTACAAGATCCATGGCTATGTCTCAGGCCATTTTTTCTAGAGTCTCCATTGAGGACATTTGTGCAGCAGCTACTTGGTCTAATCCTCACACGTTGGTTATGCATTACAAATTGGACATTATATCCAGAAGGAGAAGTGCTTTTGGCTCTGCTGTTCTCTTGAATATTTTTCCATGAGGGCCACCTGGGATCTTAGTAGCTGGGGACTCTGTCCAACAGGTTAAAGAAATGGAGAGGACATTCCTTATGTTGAGCTCCTGATATTGTTTAGTTAGTAGTGTTTTGTATTTTCTATAGTATAAATATCTTTATACGCTATTACTTTGCTGGCAAACTCGATCTGAGGTACGTTGGGGAGGAGGGCATTGTGGGTATAGGGGAGGAGCTCAAGTCAGGAAGCTCAAACTGTAGAAATTGTGGCCAGTCGGTTCCAAGGCTCGGAACAGAGACCCACAGGTTAATGGAAATGAAGATGAACAACACAGATGGAATGTTATGGTAAGAACATAACTTCTTTTTATGTGTGCTAAACTTGTAAGCTTCTTTGAAAAGGTCATTCAGGTGGTGGACAGTGGACAAACTGTCCAGACTGCCTATCTTGATTTGGTCAAAACGTTTGACAACATATCTTATAATTGAATCATAAATAAGCTTAAGACATTAAACATTAATTCCTATTTTTGGTAAAACGAATAACAAACTGCCTCAAGAAGAGAATGCACATCATCAGAATTTTTTATACATTCTCAGTCAGAGAGAAAGTGACCAGTGGTGTCCCCTAGGGATCTGTGTTTGGTCCTCTCCTGTTTGGCATTTATTTTACTCACCTCAAAATTGGTAGCACTGATCTCTGGTTAAACACATTTGCTGATGACTACAAGCTGGGTGTATTTGTCAGGTGCACTTGAGACCCTCTAAAGTGAATTAACTCAAGTCAACACCTGGTACCCCCCCCCCCAGAAAAAGTCATGAAATGCAGCATCATCCTTTTCATGAAACAGCAAATTGGTTCAACCTGTTGTATTGACAATACCCTGCTATCAGGTGAGTGGGTGATGTGAGACCTGAGCACACAGGCTCATTTTCTTTTGATCATCATGTGGCAAGTATAGTTAGGAAATTCCTCTATATCTCACAACTAATTGCCAAAGGCATCTCTTCTAAAACCATGTAGATCATTGTTCCCTTGTACACTGGCCTGGTGAGACCATTCTCATGTATCTTACTAGACACTTCAAAAAGCTTGAAAAAACACAAAAATTCAAAATGGGTACAAACCATTAATCTTTAACTCCAGAATATATAACTAAAATTAGAGAGTTCAAACCCTGGTTATTATCTGAACTACAGTTCTTCTTAGATATTAATTACACCACAGAGATAAAATAATGATATGGGACTCATTAAAAACTTACAGATATGGTAATAGCCTAACTTAGTATAAAAGAAAATCAGAGAATAGGATTCTGAATTATTAGGTCTACAATCCAAACTTTTCTCAGTAAAAGCTGAAAAAAATCAAAATCATTTGGAGATGAAAAAGAAAGTAGAAGAATTAAACAATAAATAGAATGAAATTCTAACGCATAAAACTAGTTTAGCTTTAGAAAAACTAAAAAATAATACCTTGGCTACTTCTCCCAAATATCTACATGATTTATCCACAAGAATCAAAATACAATCAAAAGCTAATAACATTAAAAGTATCTTCCATGAAAAGAAAGGGAAAAATGTCTCAGATATAGTTGACATTCTTGATGCCTACAGAAATCACTATATGGAACATTTCCAAAAAAGAAAATATACATATTGATCAATTAAATCTAGAAGAAAAATGTTCTAATATAAAAAAAACAGAAAAATTAAAACTAGATCTGCAAGCACCCATATCCTACAATGAAATTACAGATACAATAAAAGAGAGTAAAATAAAACTCCAGACATAGATGGCATAATTATGGAAATATATACACTTTTTCCTTCAAAGATGCCACCCCTCTTCCATAAAACTCTATTACAAATTCAGTTACAAGCTTTAATACCACCTTCTTGGAGATATTCCTTAATCACACCAATCCTAAAGGAAAACAAATCCCCAAACCTCTGTAACTCCTATAGACCTATATCATTATTAAATAATGACTATAAGATATTTATGACAATATTAACTAACAGAATGAAAATACCACTATCCAAAACAATAAATAATGACCAAACTGGATTTATATATCATAGACACACACATGACAATATTAAAAGGATAATTCCTCTTATAGATTATGTTAATAAAGAAAATAAAGAAACACTCATAATTGGCTTAGATATAGAGAAAGCCTTTGATTCCCTAAATTGGGACTATTTATTCAAAATCCTAATTCAATTTGAATTTCCTGCATCCTTTGTTCATCTCCTAAAGAATATATATATATATATATATATATATATATATATATATATATATATATATATATATATATATATATATACACACAAATAATTTAGCACATGTCAAGTTAGGTCCTTTTACTTCTGAATCTATACATATAACAAAAGGTACTAAATAAGGATGTCCCATGTCACCGATTCTATTTTCCCTGCCTATTGAAATATTGGCAGATTCAATTAGTAACAATATAAAAATCAAAAGAATATATGTTTATGAACAATACAATTCTAAAGTAATGCTGTTTGCTGATGACATATTACTAACATTATCTAATACAAAAGAGACATTGGAAGAATTAGATATAGTAATTGACAAATTTCACATGACTTCAGTACTCCATTTCAATAAATCAAAATCAAAATTTTTATTTTTAAATAAAAAAAAGAACTGCAAACTAAGGGGGATGACATCATAGGGGAAACAATAATCTACCTTAAAATATCTAGGAACTGAGTTATGCAAGGATAATGAATTAGTCTAAAAAAAACTACAATAATATCATCAATAATATCATCAATACAATTAAAATCTCTGTGGAAAATGGAACAAAATTATATTAACATTTGAAGAAAGACTACAGTTAATAAAAATGGTTTTACTGCCCAAGATCCTGTATATAGCCTTGGCAATACAACTATTACTAGAAATGAATCTACTTAAAGAAATACATTCATGCCTAATAACATTTTTATCATTTCCCAAAAGAAACAGAATAACTTTAATACATCATATCAGACCATGGAAACAGGGAGGATTACACTTTCCTGCTATAGAAACATATACATAAAAGCATCAATATCTAAAACAATCTCAAATTGGATAAGTCCAAATTACTTTGCAAATTGGAAATAATTACTAACTGTAATATCAATAAATGAATTTGATTTACAAAAAAATTCAAATAACAGATAAAAACAATTTGCCATGGCACGTATGTATTAGTATGCAATATAACATAATTAAACCCACTAAAACTAATCTGATTAATTATTACATTGACTCATTTAGGAAATTATTAATGCAAATATAGATTTAAAAATTTGGTTTGATCTTTTAACACCATTTATAGTCACAAAGAACTTTCCACATAAAATATATAGAGAAATTATTAATTCTTGGGAACAGGATCTGTTTGTTGGCTCCAATGTATCAAAGAACTAAAAGTTTTAGATATGCAAGTAATAAAAACAACATACAAAATTCAGCAATATGACTGGCTAACTTTACAGAGTATTATGTCATATTTGCAAGATTTAAGTAGAATAATTAACAATTCTTCATTTAAAGAAATACCTAAATTTATAAAATACATATATAAAATCATATATAATGACTTTGACATGGGAAACAGTATTTCAAAAGTTTACAAAATATTGATAAACCATAAAACAACACCCAAAACCTCATATTGGAAATATATAATAAAAGGACACTCAATACTGTTAACTGAAGATATTAAAACAAATATCTTATCGATAAAATATACATCCTTTACACAATACTGAAAAGTTTTTAATTGGAAATACTTGCACAGAGCATTCTTAACCCCAGATAGAATCAGTAAAATTAGTTCTTCCATAAAAGGAATATGTTGGAGATGTGAGCAAGTACACAATGCAGATTGGAACCACATTTTCTTTGATTGTGTTAAAATTAAGCCATTTTGGAATGGTATTAATAACTTTCTTCAAGATTTATTTAATGAATCATTTTATTTAACTAAAGCTCTTGTATTATTAAATGTGAACAAAGGTCCTCATTTGAATAGGTCAAACATGTATCTAGTGTGGACTATACTTGCAATTTCAAGGAATTATATAACAAGAAGATGGAATACAAACACAATACCAACTTTGGAAGACTTCTACAGCCTACTGAAGACCACGACATTATTGGAAATTAATATTAAAGAACTAAGAATTTATCCAAAGCCATTTATCAACAACCCTTGGGGAAAAGTCTTATTGATTGACACTATACAGTAATTGATCAGACACTCTGATAATGGATTGGACATACTTATATAAAGAGTGTACATAGTTATTTAAGATGTTATGTATAAATACTATAGAATTCATTCAAATGTATTTGAAAAATAAAAAAAAATTTTGAGAGAAATAAACACAGAAATTCCTAATAAAAATGATCTTTGACCTTCTGCCTATACTCAGTGTTGCATGTCCTCCTCAGTGTGGGGGGGCGATCTGTGCCTCTCTTACTGGGGTTTCTAGATCCTGTTATCTTTGACTTCCTTTTTATTGAGAAGTCAAAGTATGCAACCAGCAGTAAGCAAAACATCTCAACCTACATCAGGAAGTAAATAGAACTAGATGGAGGGATAGATTCTTCATCCAGTGCCCCCCTCTGCTCTGGAATAGTTTCCTCCTATATGTCAGGCAATGTCATTTCCTGCTGTCCTTCAAACATAGCTTGGATGACTGGATGGGTACCCTTAAAAACTTATAAGCCTTGCCCTCCATGAAATAGGAGGTAGAAACTGAGGGCTTTTATTGGCAAGGTGCACATAGCCTATGGTCAAGTTGCTGTGTATTTCCTCTAATCCTATTTACCATAGAATGTAAGTTATAATAAAGGATGAATACTGATGAAACAGTATGTAAACTAATAATATCTCATTTGACAAAACCTACTTGTCTTTCAGCTTTTCCTGGTTAGGGGTCGCCACAGCAGAACTCCAGTCCGCTAATGATTGGCAGTAGATTTTTACGAACGCTGACTGCTAAGCATAAAATAATAATAGAAGAAAAGAGACTTAAAACTATGTGAAACAATAGAAAAAAATGACACACTCCTTCAGTAGAGTGCTTTTACATATATTCTGTGTCTTCTTGCATGTTCATATGTGTTACCTTACAAGGCAATGATTGGCAGTGAATTGAAGTAATCATAACAAGACGTAATGCAACTTGGTGGAAAAAATAAGTTCCAGTACTTTTTCTTAAATGCAGATGACGTTTGAGTAGTATTTAAGCAAATACTGAACTGTTAGATGATGACATATAAACAGTGGTCCAGATTGCAGTAGAATGGCAAATGACTGTATCTCCAATTTGTATTTTTCTAAGATAGAGTAGCAAATGTGAATGCAATTTCAATTTTATATAAAGTGTGTGAGTGATGTATTGGATGTGATTGCTATAAAGGGTCTACTAATTTGTAGAGAGCTGAAGCCACAATTAGTAACTTAGAAATGGTTTAATTTGTATGTTTTAATGAAGAACTTTCATGTGCCAGATATATAATTTCCATCTGATAATGTTAACCTAGCTGTGACTTCTAAATTTTGAATATTGAATTCTTCAGGAAGAAGTCATCAACATAAACAGAGTAGGTAGTCATAAGCAATACAGAGATTATGACTTTATATGAAATGCATAGAAGGCATATAGCTGAATGCTGGTTCATGCCTGTTTTCATTCACTAAATAGTAATCACTTATTATTGGTTCAAGAATCATCAAACTAACCCTACTTGTGAAGAGCTTCTCTTGGGAAATCTATTGCAAAATTCTATATAAGAACAGACTTCATCCATTAAATCAATCCACAAAATAGTTGACTTAGGACAGAAGTGCATGCATTTCTGTTATTCAGTTTGGTAAATAGGTAATATTTAAAAGGAAGTATGTAAGACAATAGCTTTGAATGGCATGTTGGAAAAAGTATACTGTATCCTGTGTGTCCATTGCCTTTTTTTTGCATATTTTCTGTATGGTTATTCCTGTCTAACAGTAGCTTGCTGTTGTCAGCAACATATAAGTAGAACTGCTGCAGGTCTACAGTGCTGAGTGAAGACAGTGAACCCTTCTGGCAAGTGACCTTACCTATGAGTAGGAACTGTACTACTGTGTGTATG
Source organism: Protopterus annectens (assembly GCF_019279795.1). Classification (NCBI taxonomy): domain Eukaryota; kingdom Metazoa; phylum Chordata; order Ceratodontiformes; family Protopteridae; genus Protopterus; species Protopterus annectens. The sequence goes on from NC_056746.1 coordinate 797,380,393, forward strand.
TAGGCTGTGCTACTGTGTGTATGTAGGAACTGTACTACTGTGTGTATGTAGGCTGTGCCTACTGTGTGTATGTAGGCTGTGCTAATGTGTGTATGTAGGCTGTACTACTGTGTGCATGTAGGCTATGCTACTGTGTGTATGTAGGCTGTGCTACTGTGTGTATGTAGGCTGTGCTACTGTGTGTATGTAGGCTGTGCTACTGTGTGTTTATGTGGGCTGTACTACTGTGTGTATATAGGCTATGCTACTGTGTGTATGTAGGCTGTGCTAGTGTGTGTATGTAGGCTGTACTACTGTGATGTTATTCTGCGACTGAGCATCAAAGTGTGAAGCAGCATCAAAATACAAGCACTATTGGGAAGGACTTGCCAATTAGTGGCTATTTATATACTGACTACTAACTCCCTGATGCCATTTTCCTTAATTTTTTAGTATCCCTGACCATATTTTCTGTTGAAATAAGACAAGAATGTAATCACTATATTAAGGTGTTCCCCCTTTCCACTTAGTAATGCATCACAAATCTGTATCAGACCCAGATGGTATAGGGCGTGGAATGTAGAAGAAATTAATGGACTAGCGAAAGTAATATTTTGTAAACATGCTGAATGAATGGTTGAAAGAACCATTTGTTTACGAAGAGTTATGTAGTGGGATATTAAAATCTGTATAGAAGAAAGATGAGAAGAATTAAATAAAATGGGGACCCATCACGCTAAATACACAGATTATAAACATTTAATAATACAGAAAAGAATGGAAGGAAGGATAAGGGATATTATGGAAGAAGGTATATATGTGTGTATATATATATATATATATATATATATATATATATATATATATATATATATATATATATATATATATATATATATATATATATATATATATATATATATATATGATGTGCAATGTATTCGTTGTCAGATAAATTGTGGATGATATAAGTAAAAGGGAGGATGTGAAACTTAAGGCATTTGATATGGTAGGACATGATGTCTTATGTTATGGAGAAGTATGAGATAGATAATAGGGAGTGTTAGTGAATAGATAACTGAGTAAAGAAATATGCATGATATGTGGTCTAAAACAAGGATGTCCCACGAGTGGCATATGGTTTGCATTAGTAATGAATATGTTGTTGAGTGAAGCAGCTTATAAAATGAATGCTGCTAGATATGTGATGCAAAAGAAGGTAGTGATTCTAGTAGTTTTGACATTTGCAGGTGACATAGTTGTAGTTGATAAGAATGGATGAGGTAAGCGTTATTCTGTTTGATTGGATGTTTAAAGGAAATGGGAATGACCTTAAATAAGATGAAAGTAAGGGTTTGTGTGATGTGGTGAAAACTGGGGTGTGTAGTATTTTTCAATGACTGAAGTGTCTTTCCTAGTAACAAAATTTGGGAAAAATGTAATTGTGATACAAGGGGAGGGTTTGATAAAAGAAAGAAATATGCCTTCTGTGGGGGACGTATAGATTAGCATTAAGGAAAAAGGTTTATCTGGTACAGCTCAGTATGCAACTTTCTAACTTTATAAAAGAAATACTTAAAATATGTGCCTAATTTTTAACCTTTGTCTCACTCCCACCACCATTATTGTGAAGTCAGTAAAACTAAAAACACTGCATCAATGTGCCCTGAAAACATCTCAGGTTGCCTTATAAGCAGCTTGAAACATGGCCTAGCAGACCCACTTGGATCCATGTTTAAAAATATCCTCTGCACAGGCTATGCTGTAGCAGAATGGTAGACAGCAACAGTCATCGCTTTGCACAAGGAGGAACCATCAACATAGCCAGGGAATTATAGACACACAAGTCTGAACAGCCTCATCAGGAAAGGCCATGGGAATAATCATCCTGGACCTTATCAACAAGGTAATTGCACAACTCTGGAACCAAACCAGTTTGGATTCATTAAGGGTACAGCATGTCTGTTAAATCTGGCTGATTTCTTCAAGAAGTTCACCAAGGTAATAGAGATGAGGGAAAGACTGTGCATACCACTTAACGACATCGCCAAGATATTTGACACAATTCCCCACCCAGGTATTATACAGAAATTCTCTTAATTAGGTGTAAACTCCTATATCACCAGGTGGGTAGCCAAATGGATCACCGACAGGACACATGCTGTCAAAGTGGGTGAATTCACCTCTAGCAAGAAGAGCAGTCACCAGGGGTGTGCCGCAGGATTCTATAATTGGCTCTTTCCTGTTCAGCATTTATGTTTTAGAAATCAATGCAAGTGTAGGCAGCCTTTGTTTGGCCAAGTTTATGGCTGACTGCAAATTGGGGTCAATCATGGAATCCATGGACAATACCGATATACTGCAGAAAGGATTAACACATACAAATGATTGTTGCTAGAGCCATGGAAAGAAAATGAATGAAAAAAATCATAATTATTTTCCTTTGTAAAGCAAATACAATACCTAATTACAATATAGGCAACACCCTCCTAAGATTAGACCCTGTGGTATGTGATGTGGTTACTCATGTTAATACTAATGTTTGAGTCACTAAGTCTGGATCCCTCATGGACAAAGGCAGTCAGTATTACATACCATAGCAGGCTCATACTTCTGTGAACTTTGTTTACATAGCTATTGAAAATGATTAAACTAATGTTAAATCTGTCTAGGCTTATATGGGATCTTGCATCATGGACCTACCAGTACATCACATCAGTATTACCACTTGATAGTTTGCATGAACCCATACGGATGTATGTCAGGATTTCATGGCAGTATAACATTTTGACTGGCAATATCAGGGGGGGACAGTGATCGTGTGGCACATGTCTTGAGGTTTGGTATGTGCTTATAGAGGTTGCTCCATGTATTGTTTGGTGTGTGTGTGTACAAAATTACAGTGACAGCTTCCTGGATCATTGACACTTGACTTTGCACTGCTGTACTTTTGTGCACATGGTTGCCATCACTCTCATACTTTTGTACCATTCATTATAATGGATCACTTCCTAATTCACACATCGACTGCTGATGCTTCAGATAATATCCATTGTTATTACATGTATCAGATGCATGCAATACCTGGCTGTGTTTAGGGAACCCACTCATAATAGTGTGGTGCTTGTGTGTGTTGTTATCCATATGGCTGATACGTATGTCAGCCAGGGATGCTTTAGTCAAGTGTATTACATTTGGCACGGTGAGCTCCCACACATCTGTAAGGTCATACAGTACTATTCTTTGAGATGTATGCCCATTAGGATTTGACAGTGCAGAATTCCCTTCAAGCTGTTCTACTAGATGCTTATGCGATACACCTTTCTGTGTTGCACCCAGTAAATACACAGCTCAGTAATGGCATGGGTTTGATCCTTATGTGTCATGCAAACTTATCAACTGGCTATGACTGGCAACAATTAAAATCCAATTTTAACAATGTCCCTCTTAAAACATCTAAAAATTAGTAATTTTGGGGAAGGGTTGGTGAATTCCCCTTATAGAATACTGACAATCATTACAGTTGCATGTCTGTTACTGCAGAACATATATAATAAATTACACTCACATATTCTGTAAATGCTGCAGATTAATGGTGATAATATTGTAAAAGTGTTTATGATATTGCCTGTTTCTGTCTACATTTGTCTAGGAGTCTGTTGCTGTGTGTCCCTGATTGGTTGAGCGTTATGGTGACATGTCAGTCAAATTCAACATGTGAGCCATTTTGCAAATCTTCAGAGTATGCACATCTAATTTATTTACCATCCTTGCTGAATGTCCTCTCCAGTGAGCATGTCAGTGATGTTTATATCACAATAACTCACCTCCATTGACATGTAAACTTGTGTGACAGTCACATTTATACTATAATATGTGTTTATATCATAACATACTTGGTCAGGAGGTTGTAAACAGCAGCACATCTTGTGCTGTCTACATATGTGCTTAATGTTATGCCACTGTCTTATGCTGGAAGTGTCTATATATATATTGACATATCTTATTTTGGGGACATTGACATATTTACTATGCCCTCTTCCTCTTTATTAATTTCTATCATTCATACCTCTGTGCCCATTTTCATCAGGACACTTTCCGTGCCCAGTGTAAGTTTCCTTGTGTTTACCCCCCCCCATTATTTCATAATTCAAATAATTTTTTATTGTACATTACACTGAGTACACATTTCTGTACTGAGTTATAACTGCTGGTATTTTTACCACTGCTAGTTACTGTGGCTGTCCATGCAATCTCGCTGAGCAAGTTTTCTTGTAAGCAAACTTGAATGCTTCCTCCTTCCTTGGCCAGGAAGTGAGAGGACTTTTATTAAGAAACAAAGGAGTGTTCTCGGAAATGCCTAGGAAAACAAAACTAAAATAACATTATGCAAAAATAACACGAGTGAAGGTTGGACTAATTCCTTATAGTATACCAGAATTACAGAAACAATTTGTAAGAGAAGTTAAAAAAAATGTTCAATTTAAGCATGGTAGAAGAGTCTCAGAGTGACTTAAGTAACCCAGTTGTGCTAATTCCTAAACTAGATGGAAGTATCAGATTCTGTAATGACGTCATGAAATTTAATAGTGTCTCATAGCAAGAACTGATGAGTGAACAGAGGACTTAGGAAAGGCCAGATACTTGACAACACTGGACTTGATGAAGGGATACTGGCAGGTACACTTCCTTCCTCTTCCAAAGAAAATTAGTTTTGTAAGCTCTTTGTGTCTGCTTAAGTGCACATTTGGCCTATATGGAGTCCAAAACACTTTGCAGAGGCTGATGGATAAAATATGGAAGTCTCGCTCTCAATATGCTGCCGTGTACCAGGCAAAGTAGTCCTTTAATGTGATAAACAATGACTTAGGAAACCTACAGATACTGGACCCTTTCCAGTTTGTTTTTGTCAAAGACAGGTCAGGCCATGCCTACTTAATGTGGTGGATTTCTTTGAGAAGGTCACTAATGCTATGGATGAGGGAAAAATGTGCACATTGCCTACATCGACCTAGTCAAGGCATTCAACACAATACCTCACTCAGGAATTGATGTGCACAAGTCTATATTATAACTGTAAAATTCCTCAAGTATTGACAGATGACACAAGTCAACAATATTTTGGTAAATTTGAGGTAAGCTTGGCTAGGCTTAAAATGGCTCTTGGCCCAATAGTCTAGTAATCACCTATGAACTTATCAACCTATTCATTCAGAGGACTTTGAATATCACTTTCCAAAGCACAGGCTAGTAGCATCCATAAGCCAGGCAGGCTTTACTATAAGAAGAGCAAACTGGGTACAGTAGGAACCAAGTATTTGGGATCTCTTTTAGGAACAAAAGGTGGTAAAACCATAAGCAGAAAAACAGAGGACATAAAAAATGATCTGCACCTTCTAGTAAGAGACATATTAATGCTTTACTTGGAATACATGCATACTACAGAAAGTGTGTGCCTAATTTTGCAAATATCATCTGCCCTTTCAGAGATCTAACAAAGGGAAGAAAATCCTGTCAAAATGCAGTGGTGTCTTTTGGTAGACAGAGTAGTTAACTGACTAAAAATAATGCCATTGTTCCAAACTTGGGTTATTAATTTCTTATTTCACTAAAGGGTTTATCTTGTACATCATTACAGAAGTAGGTCTGGGGGTAGTGCTATCTGAAGACATTCAAGGCTAGGAGTACTCTACATGCTGTATCAGCAGAAAATTGGATAATATAGAAGGGAAATACTCTAACATTGAAAGAAAATGTCTAGCTATAAAGTGGGCCATTTATGTGTTGAAGAACTTGCAGGCAAACACCTGAGTTTGGTAATGAATCATATTTCATTAAAATTGCTGAGAAGGCTGACAGATGACAAAATAAAGTAGTGCCAGTGGGCATTTGCTACATCCTTTTCAATATACATTGATGTACAAGGACATCATAGCCCATCAGAATACTAATGGGTTGTTGAGAGCCTACATCCCATCCTTATAGGTTCATAGGTAGGTACTAGGCTATCTGCCGAAGGTACTTATAAGCCTAGCCGGAATGTGTTGGCTTTCGCCGTCCCCTTAGATTAGTTCCCTGTGCCTCTGTCCAGCAGAGCCACTGAAGTGATCCCTGGGGTAAATGTTCTGTTTCCCATCCACTCGTCAAGGTTTCTCTTGAAGAGGGTTAGCGAGGGGCTCTGCCTAATGTAGATTGGAATCTTGTTCCAGAGCATGGGAAGTCTCTGGGACAGGAATCTATCCCTCCAGCACGTCCTATTTATTGTGGTGAGGTTTAGATCCCTGGAGTGTGTGGCTTGAGGGGATATGGTTTTCTTTAGGTGAAGCATGTCCATCAATTCTTGGTTGGGCATGGCCTTGTATGTCAGGCAGAGATCACCTCTGAGTAGGCGGTATGCAACTGAGTACAGCTGGAGTTTCTTCAGTCGAGCTGCATAGGGCATCTGCTTGAGGCCAGTGATCCTCTTGGTGAGGCACTTCTGTGGTCTTTCCAGTTGTTGCAGGTGTCTTGTAAGGTACATCCCAAATGGGGCATTGTACTCTATGATGAGTCTGATGAGTGATGCGTAGAGGGGCCCAATGACTTATTTCGATCTGGATGCAAACCCTTTTGTGATTAGGTGGGCCACATAGAAGGATTTTCTAACCACTTTGGCAATGTGATTATCAAAGGAGAGGTTACCATCTACTTGGGTCCCCAGATCCCTTATTATGTCTTCCGTATTTAGGGGGCTACCACCTATGTGGTAGTTTGTGGGTACTTTGTTTTTTCCAAAGGGGATGACTATGCACTTTTTGGCATTTAGCTTGAGGCCATGGTTTTGACACCAGGTATCTGTCTCAGTGAGACCCTTTTGGAGGATGTCTGTGTCAGCCGGAGAGTCAATTATAGCCCCCAGTTTGCAGTCATCTGCGAACTTGGTCAGCCATAGTCCTCCTGTGCTTGCCTGTACCTCTGAGAAGTATATGCCGAACAGGAGGGGTCCTAGGACTGAGCCCTGGGGAATGCCACTTGTAACTGGTTTAGAGTCAGACCTAGCTCCTGCAACTCTTACTATGTGGGTTCTGTCCATGAGCCAGTTGGCGATCCATCTCGTGAAGTAGGAGTTTATGTTCAGATTGGTGAGCTTATCTATAATACCTGAGTTGGGAATGGTGTCGAAGGCCTTTGTGAGGTCTAGGTAGGCTGTGTGGACCACCCTTCCCTCATCTACAGCCTTGGTAACTGTCTCAAAGAAGTCCACCAGGTTTAGGAGGCATGATCTGCCCTTAACAAAGTCGAACTGGGTAGGGTCCAGTGTTTGGAGGTTCCCAATGTCTCTGTTAATGAGATGCATGTTGATGCGCTACATAGCTTTGCAGACCAAGCTAGTCAGGCTTATAGGGCAATAGTTCCCAGGGTCCTTTGTGGCTCCACCTTTGTGGAGCGGAATAACCATTGCTGTGCACCACTCTGTGGGCACATAGCCTGTGGAGAGGCTGAGTATAAATGGTGTGTTTAGGTGAGGGGTTAGTTCATCTTTGAGCTTGTGTAGGACGCAGCCCGGTCCCATTGATGCTGTGTTTTTGGCTTTGGAGAGGGCTGTTTTAACCTGAGTGTCTGTTATTTCAGGGGCAATACATTCTTCTGGTATAGTTATGGGCCCTTTTGGGGGTGAGAGGGGGGGTGAAGTTTGCACTGAACCTGTCTGCCAGGATGTTGGCTATATCGGTCGGTTCAGTGTATTTTGTGCCATTCTGCACTAACTCCAAGCAGATCTGAGAATTGCCACTTAGATTCTTGACATAGCTGAAGAATGCCTTGTGGTTATCTTTGGAGTCCATGGCAATTTTTCTTTCGAAGCTAGCCTTAGATGATTTTATGAGGGAACGTAGTTTCTTGCTGATACTGATCAGGGATGTCTTCCCTTCTTGGGATTTTACTCTTTTCTGTACTAGTTTCCTCCTTCTGTTGTACAGCGTGTTTATGGCAGGGGTCCACCAGACTGGTTTCCTTTTCTTGGAGGAGTGAGTCTTGGTTTTGTTTGGGATAGCACGATCCATGCATTCTTGTAAGTGCCCATTGAGTGCATTAGTAAAGTATTTTTCAGCCTTATCCTTTAGCATGGGGGCTTTGAAACTTCCCCCCTCGGTCTTAAGTAACGTGAAGTTTGCTTCTGAAAAGTTTTTCATGGTGGTTTCTTTGACTGGGGGTGGTGGTGGAATGTTGATATCCAGAGTGATTAGTTTATGGTCAGATCTAACCAGCGAGGGGTTGACCTCCGGTATGGAACACCGGTCGCTTATGTTGGTGATGACCAGGTCCACTATGATGTCACCTCTGGTGGGGGTGTTGACCAGTTGATTCAGAGCATTTGAGTTTATAAATTCTAGGAAATGTTGGGCAAAGGAGTTTGTACTTGAGTAGTTCTTCCAGTTAATGTTTGGGTAATTGAAATCACCCAATATCAGGGTGTTTGGTTGGACCTTTATGTTTCCCAGTGTTTCCAGGAATGCAGAGTGGGGGTCCTGGGACATGGTCGGTGATCTGTAGCAAGCTATAATTTGAATAGCAGTTTTGCCCGTTGTTAGATGCATGTGGATGATCTCTGAAGCATCGTGCTGTGCCGCTAACCTGGAGGTGTGGGTATCCTCGATGAATATGGATACTCCCCCACCTTTTGTATTTCGGTCCTGGTTTTGTGGCCGAAATGTATGGTATGAGTTGTAGCCAGGTAGTGCTGGGGTGCTCTCTGGAGCCTTAAACCAAGTTTCTGTTACTGCACATATGAGTCCAAAATCCTTGGTTTTATGCAGAGAAGGGGTTCATTCTAACATACAGTCTTTGGAAAAGGTCTATTGCATCATTAAAAGTGCATGCTGAATTTGGAAAATGTGTAATGTTCCTTTACGTCTGCTGCAGTGTGTAGTGTGGGAAACTTGTCACAGAGATATTTTCTGAAACTATCGCGTATTAGTTAGATAACAAGACCTTAATTACCAATTATTGTAGTATAAAAGGGAATAGTCTGGATGGCTAAAATAAGAAAATGAATTCCTCATCTGGAGGATTATCTAAAAGACGGCCCTGGAGGCATGTAGTATGACAACCCACTTGGGACTAACCTGTGGAGTGTGCCTGGTGAAAGTACCTATTTATAAAGCTGGAAGTGGGTTCAGGAGATGCTTGTAATGTTAGACCTTTTTATTCAGAATACTGCCTTTATTCTGGAGGGGCTGAGTGGACTTCACATTGTTGATGAGAAGTAACTACAGTTACTGTATTTGTTTTGTTTCAGACTGGAAACCAGGAAGGCAGTTTAGTTGGACTCTGTTGATTTTCTTAGATAAACTAGGTTCTACAGAAAGTTTGTGTTGTATATAATTCCTTCTTGCAATGACTCCTTGATACACACACACTCGTACACATGTGTGTATGTGTGTGTGTGTGCGCACGCGTGCGCGCGCATATATAATGTATATATATATATATATATATATATATATCTATAATATGTGTTTTGCGTATGTATGCATATACAAGTGTCTAATTAAACAGTGAATACTCATAAGAGCAAACCAATAAAGAATGATCATTTTAGATTTAATCTAAAATTATGGGAAACAACAAAAAATAAAACATTTTTTGCAGAGTGCAAGCCCCCCTGCACTCCCACACCTCCTGCTAATAGTATATACCAACTTCGAGATTGCACAACAGTGGGGTATAGGTAAATTCTTTTACCCCATTGCATCACAATCCTATACAAAACACCACCATCAAAAACAACGTTCACTCATATGGGCATTCACTGTTATTTGCATTCTGAAAAAGCATTTGTTGTTTTGACTTGCAACAATTTATTTATTTACATTTGTTGACCGGGAGTGTCCGACTGGACGTAGGTCCATTTTCAGCAGAGGCCAGGGAGAAAAGCTCCACAGTTAAAATAAACAGACAGTAGTTACATTGGATTACATAGCGATTAACAATTTAACATAGCAATTAATTACAAACATATTTACAGATGAAGAACATAGCACATCAGTAGACAACTAGAATCTTTATCTGCGAAGTACATAACAGACATTAACAAATGTTACAATAAGAAGTTACTGCTGTATAATAAGTACTAGGCTTATGAGCATCTGAGCTTGTTATAATCTAAGTAGTTAGTGGGGTAGAAAGAAAGGTAGTGGTTGGATGGGGTGGGTGATATTAGAGTGGGAGTTGCAAGGGCATAGCCAGCATGTTTTAGGTGCTCTTTTGATAAAGTTTTGAAATGGGTGCATGATGGTACGGAGGTAATTGTGGATGGCAGGGAGTTCCATAATTTGGCTATGGTGCAAGAGAATAGTGATCTGCAAGTGATTTTTGTTGCTGGATCTTAGTGGTCTGGTGGCAGTGGCAGCTGGTGACTTCAAATTAAAGGAGGGCTGCAGGAGACAGCTGAATGGGTGGGGCCAATTGGGAAGGGGTGTGGCCAACTAGAAAGGGGTGGAGCTATGCTCAAAACCACAGCAACTGGAACTTTAATTAAATACGCTGCCCTGGGTGCCAAACAGTCATTACAAGAGTCCAATCAAGACAAAATGAAGTGTAGAAGAAAAAAATATTTCAATGCATTGGCTACATGACAACTTACTTAATATCCAGATGAAAACAGGTTGTGAGGCATGAAAAAATAAATTACTTTTTAAATACATTAATGGAATGCCAGTCAAAATCAAGTATAAAAAAACAAGCAGCACTCAACTCAAACCACTACTCCTTGCACTGCAGTTCTAATTATAATGTATATTCAGCTTTATAAAATTACCAAGTAACATGCTGAAAGTAGCAATCTCTGTGATACTCCCACTTGTAAAAATGTTTCTTATCCAAAAAAGACCTGGTGCCTGACACAACTATCTACTTGTTTCATGGGGAAGACATGATCAAAGTAAAAAATGAACAGCAAACAAGAAACAAGCTCAATATAAATTGCTTAAAGGATTCCTGCACAAGTTATGGACCACACATGATAGAGTGGCATTCTGTTTAGTTTACGGGTAAAGCTTGCAAAGATGACTGCAAGTCTCCAACAAATGTAATGAGCTTCTGAAAATACTGTAATCCTGTCCTTTTATTACAAACACGGTCATATGCATTTCAATACCCAAGGCTTATACATTATCTGGTTATGTAAATATTCTCGGCATGGCAACAACGAAAAGGCTTTCAATGCTGGTAATTCTTTAACAGTATGCTTATTAAAGCTTACTTGCATCTTACAATCTCCGACAAGCTTACCTGATGGTTATTAAATCATTGCTACTTAAACAGAGCAACAGGGCACTGTGACAGCATGCATTTCCTGAATAATAAGAAGCATAAATCAACAGTATAAAAATATGACAGAAAACCAGAACATTCTGCAAAATCAAGGACATATGAAAAGCCACGGTCGTACTTGTGGTCTACCTTTGATGGGGGAATACTCTGCACACTTACACTGCATAACTGCTCCTTGCCTTCCTTGGACACATCCAGAGCCACTACAATGGGGAGTGGGGTGCAACAAGTATGTCACAATTTGAAATGTCTCTGGCTGACAGTGATGGCTCTGACACTCATACCTCTCAACTTCAGAGCAAGAAATCTGGACAAAGCCATACATAGAACTTGAAGTGGGACACAGGCCCAAAAATAAGGACAATTTTTAAATATTGCTCTTATTAACTTAGATAATAGAACAGTAGTAGGTCTTGCATTAGTACGAATTTTCTGAAGCGTATGAAATCTGAAACTCAAATTTCTGTCATTATTTTCTAACTTCAATCTTTAATGACTTGCCACTAATTTGCCAGAAAACCACAATTTTACAGACCAAAATGTGATGCAAAAATATAAAGTTGCCACACAATACAGCTGGGAACCTGTCAAAAAAGGGACACCTTTTTAATATTAGCACTGTTAACTTGAGCAGCTAACAAAATAAGAGCATCTACATGCATTTCTGAAATAAAAGTAATCTATAACTCTGATCATTACAGTTATATATATAATTGTAAACCCTCCACTTTTTCTTCCAAAATTGCCATTTTGAGGAGGGATTATTAGGGGAGAGCAACATTTTGAGCCAAAATTGGGGACAATAGAGAGGTTTGAATATTCCTGATTCTACAAAGTGATTTGCACATACCTCTCAACCTCTTAATGCAGGTAATCTGGACAAGGCCAAATATATTGGGGGAACATACAAACACTGCTAAAAATTGCTCTTGTATAAACTTAAGACAGTTAATAAAATAACAGGTCTTGCATTAGCATGCATTTTTCTGAAGGTTATGATGTCTGAAACTCAATGTCTGTCATTTAGTGACTTCATTCCTAAATGATTTGCTAGAAAACCACAAATTTTATGAGGAACAAACCAAAAATAAGAAGCAAATATCTATTCATTCTGCAAACATATGGACAACTGAGAGGTATAGTTCAACCGGGGCTGTCTGAGTTTGCTACCCCCCCACTCACAAAATCATGGTCGAATGGCGCCTCCCCCCTGCAGCCATTCCAATGTCCCATTCCTTGGTTATTTTGCCCCATTTACCATAAACACAGTAATGTGCATACTGCTTTACTTCTGTGATGATTTAGATTTCATTTGAAAGTTTTATTTAGCATTTTACAGCACAAACCCTAATAGATATCTGTTAAACAAAGCAATGCAGTCTCACAATGAAAATAGACTTAGCATTAAAACTTCTCTGCCCTTGAAACTCACATACATTGAAACAGCATTGAAACCCACATTCAAAGAAAATACGTTTTGCCAGTGGCAAATAAAGATTAACTCTGGGCTGTTTTCAAAATCATAGGCCCCTTGAACATGAAACATACACATGCTCTTTGATACACCTTCCTGACTGTATTACATTATATTCCTTGTACAATATAGTTTTGAACATTTTTCCAGTAAACAAAATGCAAACACCAATGACAAAACTGTTCAATTCAGAACATTTCCATCATAAAAAGTCTACTCAGCCTTCTATAGTTCACCAGTATCAGTAAATATGCACAATCTCTGAAGTAGTAAAATCCACATTAAATAAATCTGTAACTAATAAAGAGGTTGCTGCTAGCAAACAACTTTATATGTCATTGTTTCATCTACAAATAAAGTGCCTCTTGCCCTTGAAGAATAAATTGCCTATGTTGCATGCATTAAAAAAATGATAAGCTGGTAATACCGCAATATGGAATGGATAGCAAACTGATAACAGGTTCATAGTTACTAGGTATCTTTGCCAAAAAGGACTGCAGCATCCACCCCCTTTACAACACAGTACAGTATCAGCAATGCATCTACCTACTGTGGGAGTAGAACCCACAGCCTTCTGCATCAAAAGCAAGTACACTACCTGTTGTGCTATTAACAATGCAAGCAGACTTAGCATAAGCAGCACTAAACTTTTGTTCCCCTGCAGCTCGCAGCTCCTTGTAAAATCTACTCAACACTCAGCTGTATCTCTGAACTTTGCAGCACAAGAAATCTGGAAAAAGCCAAAATTTATTGTGGGGGGGACAAAAGGTCAAAAACCAGGGACACATTTTAAACATTGCTTGTATAATGTTGGAAAGTTGCTAGAATAAAATGCTGTGTTACCACCATACATTTTACTGCCACGTCTTGAACCCAGGGGACCCTGTGCAAAACAGTCAGAGCAACATACCACTATGCCAAATCAGCTGTTTTGTGAAAGAGGAAGACGGAAACTTAAATGGCTACCATTTAGTGAATTCAGTTCTCACCATAGCACAGCTGTCAACCTCTTAGTACAAAACATCTGAACAAAGCCAATAATGGGTGAATACAGCCCCCAAACATATTCATTAAATTCAGTTCTTACCATAGCTCTCAGCCTATTAGCAAAAAACACCCGGACAAAGCCAGTAATGGGGGAATATAGCCCCCAAACATATTCAGTGAATTCAGTTCTTACCATAGCTCTCAACCTTAGCACAAAACCTGGATGAAGCCAATAATGGGGGAATACAGTCCCAAAAATAGGCACAAATTTCAAATATCCATCTTATACACTTATAAAATTGCTAGAATAAAGGCTTTTGTGTTACCATGCACTTTCTGAAGAATATGAAGTCTGATAATCAAATGTGTGTCATTTTTAACATTTGTTAACCATGAAAGTCTGACTTGGAGCAAAAGCTAATTTTTAGCAGAGGCCCAGGGAGAAACACTCCAGACAGACACATGTCTTTGTAAGATGGGAGGACACTAGAGGAAACAAAAACAGGGAGGGCATACAGACTCCACACAGAAGGTAAGGCACCCCAGCCAAGAATCAAACCAGAGAACATGTAGCTGTCAGGCAACAATGCTACCACTGCACCAATGCACTACTGGCTTTGCACGGACACAAAAATAGAGAAACCACAGATTTTATGAGGAACAGTCAGAACAAGTATGAGGGAAAAATCGGCAACATTTTTACAAATGGTGGTGGGTAGGGAATTCAGGCTCTTCCCACCTGGGCCCAAGGTGCAGGGTTCAAGCCTTATTCTCTGTCCACCACCATGTAGTACCTGGGGCATTACACACACACACCCTACCTGGTTAGATGTAGATCCCTTCATTGCAGCAGCATTAAATCCACAGCCGTTGGAACACTACAAGCCCACGCACTAAGTCCGTTGGAGCATTAAAGGGGCACTGGCTCATTTCTAAAAATCACACTTCTGCCTCGGACCGAAGCTGAAAACACTACCACCCCCAAAGCTAATCACCTCCCTGTTTGTGACATCAGTAATGACGTCATAACAATCCCACCCACCTTATTAGCATTCTCCTTTTTTGTGAGATCACAGTAAGTCCCTGCCCAGCAATCACTTTATATCACATTCCCATTGCAGTTTTTTCCCTGTGTAAACTGCAAGACTGTCTCTCTAGTTCCTACATTTTAGAAGACTGATCCAAGGGCAATGGTAAAAAAGCACACTGACAAGGCAAGGGCGTCAACAGTATACCTCGTAAACTTTTAGCACAATAATCAGGGAAACATGGACCCAATAAACTTAGAACATTGTTAGAATAACAGGATTAGTGATAGCGTGTGTTTTTTTTCTGAAGCATATCATGTCTGTCATTCAAATATACTTTATTATTTATTGGCTGCAGCCCTGGGTGATTTGCCATCAAACCCCCATTTAATGAAGAACGGACCAAAAATATGAGCTAAAAATCTGGATAGTCTGCAAAAATCTGGACAGTTGGAAGGTCTGCATAGCCCGGAAACAGACGATCCCGATCTCTCCTGAATGTAATACCGGCTTTTAAAAGCCGGTTTTCACTTACAGCCAAACGTCGGTACAGTAGCCCTCTCTGTCTGGTCTTAACTGCAGCAACTGCTGCTAGAAGACAGTTTGCTGCAGTTTAAAAGTATAAATGCACTATTTTTTTTTTATTTTTTTATCACAGCCCTGGACCAGCCGATCCCGATCTCTCCTGAACGTCATACTGGCTTTTAAAAGCCGGTATTTCACTTGAAGTCAAACCTCAGCAATGGAGCTCTCTTGTGTTTGGTTTTAACTGCAGCAACTGTTGCTAGAAAACAGTTTGCTGCAGTTTAAATGTATAAATACACTATTTTTCTATTTTTTTATAGGAGGCAAGAATCTGGACAGTTGAGAGCTCCTCACAGCCTCAGACCAACCAATCACGATCTCTCCTGAATGAATGTCATGCCGGCTTTTAAAAGCCGGTATTTCACTTGCAGACAAACCATGCTATTATTTCATAATAATAAACACAAAATATCCTGTGTGTATCCCTACATCTCTGTGAACTCCAGCTGATTGGGTATAATTTTCCTGTACCTAATACGCTGATGCTACTGTTTTATTCCTTTGATTTCTATTCTTATAATGTCAGCATGCGATGTTAGTTTGTGTGGCAAACTGTTTCCCTTTTGCTTGCTGAGAAGTTTAAACACCCAAAATAGCTGCGAGAAAACAGGACGCGCAGTACTTTCCTTTTCTTATTCGCTCAAATGTACACTACTTTGTGTTTCTTATTCCAAGTTTGGGATAAATCAATCTTATTGAAGAAACACGAAGTAATGTGCATTTGAGCGAATAAGAAAAGGAAAGTACTGCTCGCCCTGTTTTCTCACAGCTATTTTGGGTGTTCAGTTGCAACGGTTTTTCTAAGTTTTTACATTTATAGGTTAGGGGTTGTGTAAGCTTCCCCGCATAGATGGTATAGGGAAGGCTCATCCCCTGCACAAATAATGTCATAATATTATGAATAATGTGTTTATGAAAGTTCAAATCTATGCCATTAAGATGTTTCTCTATAATGATTTTATCTTACTTGTATCTGTTTGGACTTTGGTGCTTATAATTACCAAGACACATCATTGGGCCATCCTTCCTACCCATCCAAAGAGCAAACAATCAGCCAAGCAAATAAAAAACATTTCACATTATACAGGAACAAAATATACATGCAGAAAATGGTCACTTTCAGTGTCAGTAGCTCAGCAGCAGATTGCGCACTCAGCTTTGACTTATGTAAGAAGGCTGTTGGTTCTATTCTCACATGAGGTGTTTGGATATGTTTTCCAGTACTGACAAAGCAGTACACCATTACTGGGGTGCTGCATTCCTGATATGCCATCTTTTAGATTAATTATTATTAAACTGATGGCCAATTTGCTGAAGCTGGTCATAGCGTAGATGAATGATAAAGATCCTATGAAAGAAATGAGTGCAGAGGTTCTTTATTTTTGTACAAAAACTATTTTCAAAAAATGCACATATTGAATACACTATTTACATATTATAGATATTTGAAATTAATGCCTAACTCAACAATACTCCATCATTAAATATTTCAGTCAAATCACAACTTCAGCTATATAATATATTATCACAATTTTCCTTCCAAAGGTGTTAGAAACAAGCTGTGAAAATTCCAGCCTTTCCTGTGATTGTATCCTATATGCATTTATAGTCACCATATGAAAAAAAAATTGCTTTGTTATATCCGGTAACTTAGCATCAAGAAAGACGTCTCTTATTTTCATTCAAAATCACTGTAGTTTTGTTATAGTATAGCCTTGTGCATGTCATAATCTTTCCTTCAAAGCTTTTCATTTAATGTTAACCTTTATATGCAATTTATTTAAAAATAATTGTCATAAAACATTCTTCATTCCAACACATTTTAACATACTTATTTTCATCATTTCATCCGCGGTGGTGCAGAACTCTGCTCTGCTAATGATTGGCAGTAGATTTTTACATGCCGAGTTACCGGCCCTGATGCATAACCTTCAACGAAGGTACACCCATTCATGCATGTCTCCATGCAGAAGACGCTCTAGCTGAGAATCGAACAGGACAGCGTCTTACTGTGAGGCGACAACGCTACCGCAGCACCACCACCGCACAAGACTACTTTGCCATTATCTCTGTTTTATTGACAGTAAATTGTAATTTGATTTTACTGAAATTAAGTGGTTTATTATTCAACTTGAACTCATGATCTTCAGCCTCTTCCCTTTTGCTGGTCTTTCCAGAAGCATTTTTTTTGTTCATTTACTCTATCGGTTATAAGTACAGTGTTAGTACTATGGGAAAGACGAAAGGCATGCGCAGTGATTATGAGTTCTTCCTGCAGGAGATAGTTTAGCATTTGTTTTTCAATTTATTTTTCCAGTATTCTGTAGAGGGGGTAGTTTTGCTATAAATCTAAAGTTGTTACTGTCATGACTTTACAAAGGGTGGTGAGAGTAGACTAGATAGGTCAATAGAGTGGTAGAGGTGTGTATACTCACCCTTGTGCAGATTGTATTATTTATTTCCACTGTCAGTTTGTTTAGTGTTGTCTCTTCTTACACTCACTCACTATCTTCCTTCACAGAACAGAGCGTATGGATAATGAAATAGCTCTGTCACATAGCCTTACACCTACAAACTTATTGAGACTTTTGTCATTATCTCATAACCTGCAGTTACTACATCTGATCCCGATATTGCAGGAGATATGTCACAAAGCCCTATACCTTCAAATTTACTGAGACTTCTATCATTGTTTCATAACCTGTAGTCACTAGGTCTGACCCAGATATTGCAGGAGCTCTGGCACAAAACCCTACATCTTCAAGTCTATTCAGACTTTTTTTAATACACCTTTATTGAATTATCACTTGTGACATAGGCAATTTTACTTTATTACAAAAGTAATCAAATGGTACTAACAAATTAGCATCATTATATAGCAACATTACATAAATTATTTAATTCCTGCCCCTTTTCTTGAAAACAACAAACATCTTTATTAAATCATCACGACATAGTTTCATAGTTTCATAGTATAGTACTAGGCTATCTGCCCTGGGGCATTTGTAAGCCTAGCCATAGTGATGTGGCTTTTGCCACCCCATGAAATGGTACAAAAATGTACAGAATAAATCTAGAATACTGTGCCTCTGTCTAGTAGTGACACAATGAAGGTCCCCTTATATAATAGAATTAGTTTACTGTGCCCCTGTCTAGCAGTGACACAGATGTGAGCCCGGGGTAAACTTACGATCTCCCATCCACTCATCAAGATTTCTCTTGAAGAGAGTCAGTGAGGGGCTCTGCCTAATACGAACTGGGATCCTGTTCCAAAGCATGGGAAGCCTCTGGGTTATGAATCTATCCCTCCAGCATGTCCTATTCATACTTGTGCCGAGGTTTAAGTCTTTAGCTCTCGTGGTCCTGATGGATTTGGATTTTTTGAGGTGGAGCATGTCCATCAGATCCTGATTGGACATGGTCTTGTACGTCAGGCAGAGATCACCTCTGAGCAGGCGGTATGCTACTGAATAGAGCTGAAGTTTCTTTAGTCTGGCAGAATAAGACATATGTTGGAGACCCTTGATCCTTTTGGTGAGGTACTTTTGCTGTCTCTCCAGCTGTTGCAAATGCCGGGTGAGGTACATACCAAATGGGGCATTGTACTCAGTCATGGGTCTGATGAGGGAGGAAGATAGGGGTACAATGACATCCTTGGATCTGGATGTGAATCCCTTCATGATGAGGTGTGCAAGGTAGAATGTTTTTCTAACCACTTTGGCAACGTGGGTGTCAAATGAGAGGTCGCTGTCTACTTGGGTCCCTAGGTCTCTGATTACTTTTTCTGTACTCAGTGGGTTGCTGTCTATGTGATAATTTGTGGGTACTTTGTTTTTTCCAAAAGGGATGACTATACATTTTTTGGCATTTAGTTTAAGGCCGTGACTACAGCACCAGTTGTCCGTTTCAGTGAGGCCTTTTTGTAGGATGTGTGTGTCTGCTGGTGTATCGACTATGGCGCCTAGTTTGCAGTCATCTGCGAACTTTGTCAGCCACAGCCCTCCCATGTTTGCTTTAACATCTGAGAAATAAATGCCGAACAAGAGGGGTCCCAGGACAGATCCCTGTGGGACACCACTTGTGACTGGCTTTGAGTCTGACATTGCTCCAGCGATTTTAACTTTATGGGTTCTGTCCTTTAGCCAGTTTTCAACCCATCTAGTGACATAAGGGTTTACTTTTAAGCTGTTTAGCTTATCTATGATGCCTGAGTGGGGTATTGTGTCGAAGGCCTTAGCCAAGTCCAGGTATGCTGTATGGACTGCTTTGCCCTCATCAATGGCTCTAGTGACTGTTTCAAAACGTCAACCAGGTTTAAAAGGCAGGATCTGCCCTTTACAAAGCCGAACTGGGTGGGGTCAAGTGTCTGTAGGTCCCCTATGTCTCTGTTTATGAGTTCCATAATGATTCTTTCCATAGCTTTGCAGACCAGGCTAGTTAAGCTTATGGGGCAGTAGTTTCCAGGGTCTGTAGAGGCACCCCCTTGTGGAGTGGGACCACTGTTGCTGTACGCCAGTGTTCAGGTACATATCTCGAAGTAAGGCTAAGGTTAAATAGCATTTTTATGTGTGGGTTTAGCTCCTCTTGGAGTTCACGTAACACGCACCCCGGGATACCGTCAGGTCCCATTGATGCTGTGTTTTTTGCTTTGTTTAGGGCGGTTCTCACTTGGACATCTGAGATGACAGGGAGATTACATTCAGCTGGGATAAGTATTTCTTCTTTTGGGGGTGAAGGAGGGGAGAAATTTGCACTGAACCTGTCAGCCAGAATGTTGGCAATATCTGTGGGTTCAGTGAAAACAAAAAGACGCCAAGGAAACAGTCTACCAAAGTCAGCTGTTGCACGATATAAACACTCTGCCACAGTCAGCTGTTGCACGATATAAACACTCTGCCACAAATAGCTGTTACACCAATGTAAGCCAAAGCAGTAATCCAAGTGTAAAACGGAGAGAAAGACGAGCCACCAGACTTGAAAAATAACGTAAGAACTTTTATTATACCACAAGCACTTTCGGAAGGCTTCGTATCCTTCCTTCCTCAGACAAAATCTAAACACTAGTACATCCCTTATCTGCTTTAAACAACAGCATGATTAGTGATTCTTCAATTAGTGATTATTCAATTAACCACCATATTCTACTGTTTCAACTAAATCTCATACACTTTATAAATAAATAAAAGTTACTAAATATAATTAAACATAACTTACTTCATACTTTGATAATAGTTGTCCCTACCAAGCAGTTCATATATAAAAACATCCATAGACTTAAATTTCACCAAAATAAAAAATGGTAAAAAATGGTATGTTGTGCTTTACTTAGACGTACTACACTAAATCCTACCTATGTTCTCCCACCAGCAAGCAATACAGCAAAAGATCAACAACTGTCACCTAGGAAACTGTTACGTTACCCGGTTATTTAAACATTGTGCTAATTGTAGTTATGCTAAAATCCAATAAGGTACTACATTGTACCTATTTAACTAATATTGTTATCGAGTTAATAAAGTCTTGTGCAACATTTCAAATAAGTTACAATACAATATATACTATTATCAAAGTATGAAGTAAGTTATGTTTAATTATATTTAGTAACTTTTATTTATTTATAAAGTGTATGAGATTTAGTTGAAACAGTAGAATATGGTGGTTAATTGAATAATCACTAATTGAAGAATCACTAATCATGCTGTTATTTAAAGCAGATAAGGGATGTACTAGTGTTTAGATTTTGTCTGAGGAAGGAAGGATACGAAGCCTTCCGAAAGTGCTTGTGGTATAATAAAAGTTCTTACGTTATTTTTCAAGTCTGGTGGCTCGTCTTTCTCTCCGTTTTACACTTGGATTACTGCTTTGGCTTACATTGGTGTAACAGCTGTTTGTGGCAGAGTGTTTATATCGTGCAACAGCTGACTGTGGCAGAGTGTTTATATCGTGCAACAGCTGACTTTGGTAGACTGTTTCCTTGGCGTCTTTTTGTTTTCATTGGTTCGTGAGGCTTTTTGGTGTTATCGTTTGTCATGGCCAGCGAGGAAACAGCCACTTCACAAAGTCTATTCGGTTCCCAAGAAGGAGGGAATGTAAGTAATGACATTAATGATAAAACAAAGGGCGTAGAGGTGAAAGCCGACGGAAACCTAACAACGCTGATACATATGTTGATGGGACGTATGGATGCGGTTACTCAACGCATCGACAGACTTGATAGCATTATGGGTGCAACATCTACCGGAAACCAGGTCAGTAACCCCGGGGAAGCTATGGAGAGTGTTGATACAGTCACAATTGGAGACTGTATTATTTCTAATAACCATCGGCAAGCAGGTGGTTTACGAGGATCTGCAACGGAGGTTGGTAATTGGAGTAATGCAGCTGATAGCGGCATACCGGCAGGACAACGCCAAGTTCCTATTGCTGGGAACAATTCTTTACAAGGTACTGCTTTATCCCTTAACGACTCTGTACCTACAGTGTCAGGCTACCTCAATAAGAACAATTTCTTTTCTGATGGTGACATGTATAAGGGAGGGGGGGCAAGTAACACCGTAAATGTGGAGGAACGGAGTCTGAATAACATTGCTACGTTGATTGGGGAGTTTGATTATAAACTCTTCAAGTGCAAAAAACTACAACTAGAGATTTCTTATCTGGGGGAATGTCTGGTTAAAAAGATCATGCCTAAGGGGCTTAGGCAGTGGAGATTTCCTGTGGGCCTAGAGGAAGGTTCACAGTTCCACAAGGAACTTATAGTACTGTTTGATAGACACAGTTTCGAGTATATGGGCTTATTGATTGACCATTACACACAACAGGTCAATGATTATAGGGTGGATTTGGCCAACTTGGAGCAAGAAATTAAGAAAAAACAAAATTTTTTGAGATACAAATATGATTATTCTCGAATATTTTCTAGCATCGAAGCCACTACTAACAAACTGTGTGATAACAAAAAGAAGAAAATCATGAGAGATATGAAACAGTACGCAGAAAACAAGGCATACCCGAGGCCACCACAGATAGGCCAACCTAAGAACAAACTAGGTGGTCATTTGCCCAAATCAAATAATGATACTAGTCACAATAGTAATCAGAATATGTACCAGCTAGACACCTTCCTTGAGGAAGGTCATAATGAAGGTGACCCATTTGTGGTAGGGGATGGAAGGGGAGCTAACAATTCTGAGCAACAACAGCAATATTCTTTTAATGGGGCTATTAACAACAACGGACAACAACAGATTAATGGGAATAATGGGGTTGGACAAACAGGAACAGAACACAATCAGGGTTTTGGGCAGGGCCAGTACCAACAACAGAGGAACTTGAGATCGAACAGGAACCAGCCGAGTGTAAAGAACAAACAGAACCAGAAGAAGAAATGATAAAGGGAACAAGTCAGCCTACAATGATTTACAATAACGAAGGAGATTTTAAGATATTTAATTATACTACCCTTAACATTACTACTGAAATGGCTGACTTTTTCTCTAAAGGACTGTCCTTTGTTCCTGACACTCACATGGATTTAGTAAAGACTATTGTAGACCTGAAACTGTTTGTCCGTAAACTTAACCTTTTGGCAGTTTTAGGTAAAAATTCTTCACTTGTTAAACCATTTAGAATATCTAGCCTGTTCAATCCACCTTTGGTCAGTAACCTTAAAACATTTGAGAAATCATGTGAATTAGATTTAAGGTTCTTGGCTGCTAGTAAAACCAACAACAGTAAACACACCCTCAACATAACAACCGAATAACGGGATTTCATAAAGCTATTACAGGATTGTAACATTCGAGTTATGAAACCCGATAAAGGGGGAGGGCTGGTGTTTATGAATCAGGTGGATTACATCAACAAACTATCTACTCACTTAGATGATGGCCCATATGAGGATATTAGTATCAATGAAGTGAATATGGCACACGGTAGGATTAGGGCGATAATTGAAGATCTTTTCCTAGAGGACATCATTGATATTGATACACATACTTACCTTAACATGACATCACCTAGAATGCCATCCTTCTTTGGGGCCCCCAAAATCCACAAGTCAGTAAACGACCCCCCTTTTAGACCAATAGTGGACGGTAGAGGGTCCATACTTACAGCTTGTGCCAAGTATGTGGACAGCCTTTTGAAACCATACATTGCAAATGAAACACATATATGTAAGGACTCATGGGGCTTCCTGGACGATATTAACAAGATACCTTTTGACCCTAATTTAACATTCATGACAGTGGATGTTAAAGACTTATATACAGTCATTCCACAACAATTAGGGTTGCAGTGGATCAGGGAGTTCCTAGAAGAAAGGAGGGTAGAACAGAACGTGATACTCACCATTGAGACCCTACTAGAGTTAGTGTTAAAATACAATTTCTTTTCTTTTAACAACTGTATTTACAGGCAATCCTCTGGGGTCGCAATGGGGTCACCGTGTGGGGGGTCATTTGCCAATTGTGTAATGGCACAATGGGAAAATAAGTTGCTATTTACCAACAGCCTGTTTAAGGAACATGTCGCCTGGTATACTAGGTACCAGGACGACATGTTCTTTTTGTGGAGGGGGCCAGGGCAAATTACAACAACATTCATAAACGACATCAGGACACTGACTGACTTCTTAGACTTCACATATGAAGTCAATGAGAAGGAAATCAGTTTTTTGGACATCAAACTAAGTAAAGACATGGAGCGATCCAGATTCATTAGTATAATCCATCGAAAACCCACCTATTCCAACAGTTTTCTCCACTTTAGTAGTTGCCACCCTTACCATCAAAAAAGAGCAGTGGTGAAGGGGCAGATGGTAAGGGCGGCACGTATGACCACCAGGGACGTGGACTTTCAGGAAGAGTGCAACAATTTGACTACCATGTTTGTAAATAGAGGGTATCCACACTCATTAATATTAGAGGTGAAAGCTGAAGTAGGTTTTAAACGGGAATCTGGACATTTTAAACCCATTTTATGGAGGCAAGAAAGTTTGATAGGTGTAGATCAACAGAGTGTACAACAAGACAGGCAGGACCCTAAAAAGCCTGATATTGAGGTAAGATTTTTATGTACATTTTCTATAGACCACTACTTCATCAGGAACATCTTACAGAAGAACTGGGCAAACATAAGGGAGGATAGACATTTAAAACAGTTATTGGGTGATTCACCGAACATTACCTTTAGAAAAGGATTTAATTTAAAAGCCCTTTTAGAAAAGAACAATAACACGGATTTTCAAAGGCAAAAAGGTATGACCGTATGTGGGTTTTGCAGGTACTGTAAGTTTGTACATGAAGGGAGTTCGGTACTAATAAATGGGGTGAAATACAAACTGACAGGGAGTTTTAACTGTACATCCAAATCAGTGGTCTATTTGGCGGCCTGTAAGAAATGCCCAGCTTTCTACATTGGAAAGACTGAGCGGGCACTGCACAAGCGAATTTACGAGCACTTGTATGCAGTATCCAGAAAAGATTGTAACAACGCACTAGCTTGCCATATTAACGAACATGAGGACCACTGTTTTGGTTTTACGGTCTTAAAACAGATTAAGGCCGATCCCCATTTAGGCCCATGGCAGACTTTGTTAGAAAAAGAGGAACTTTTATGGCAATTAAGGACGGCCGCACATATTTTTCCAGGGTTAAACGAAACTATTTC
Organism: Protopterus annectens; assembly: GCF_019279795.1. Classification (NCBI taxonomy): domain Eukaryota; kingdom Metazoa; phylum Chordata; order Ceratodontiformes; family Protopteridae; genus Protopterus; species Protopterus annectens. The sequence continues at coordinate 797,405,431 of NC_056746.1, forward strand.
GTTGACCTGTATTTTAAAACTTTTAGCCCTAAGGAGATAATTACTCGGTTTAAAACAAAACGGGAAGGATCTTTTATAGGTGGCTCTCGCATTGACGTTTTTGAGGGCACGGAATATTTGTAATATATAAGAGACCCTAGTGTTGGGTCCTATTTTATATATTTATATGTTTTTGAGGTTTTTAAGATACTTGTATATATTGTATTGTAACTTATTTGAAATGTTGCACAAGACTTTATTAACTCGATAACAATATTAGTTAAATGGGTACAATGTAGTACCTTATTGGATTTTAGCATAACTACAATTAGCACAATGTTTAAATAACCGGGTAACGTAACAGATTCCTAGGTGACAGTTGTTGATCTTTTGCTGTATTGCTTGCTGGTGGGAGAACATAGGTAGGATTTAGTGTAGTACGTCTAAGTAAAGCATAACATACCATTTTTTACCATCTTTTATTTTGGTGAAATTTAAGTCTATGGATGTTTTTTTTATATATGAACTGTTTGGTAGGGACAACTATTATCAAAGTATGAAGTAAGTTATGTTTAATTATATTTAGTAACTTTTATTTATTTATAAAGTGTATGAGATTTAGTTGAAACAGTAGAATATGGTGGTTAATTGAATAATCACTAATTGAAGAATCACTAATCATGCTGTTATTTAAAGCAGATAAGGGATGTACTAGTGTTTAGATTTTGTCTGAGGAAGGAAGGATACGAAGCCTTCCGAAAGTGCTTGTGGTATAATAAAAGTTCTTACATTATTTTTCAAGTCTGGTGGCTCGTCTTTCTCTCCGTTTTACACTTGGATTACTGCTTTGGCTTACATTGGTGTAACAGTTATTTGTGGCAGAGTGTTTATATCGTGCAACAGCTGACTGTGGCAGAGTGTTTATATCGTGCAACAGCTGACTTTGGTAGACTGTTTCCTTGGCGTCTTTTTGTTTTCATTGGTTCGTGAGGCTTTTTGGTGTTATCTGTGGGTTCAGTGTATTTTTTGTTGTTGTGAACCAACTCTGAGCATATCTGAGGGTTTCCACCCAGGTTTCTAACATAGCTGAAGAAGGCTTTGTGGTTATCTTTAGTGATCTTAGGCATTTGTCTCTCAAAGTTTGCCTTGGATGTTTTTATGAGAGAACGTAGTTTTCTGCTAATGTTGATCAGAGATGTCTTCCCTTCATGGGATTTCGCTCTGACGTGCAGTAGCTTCCTTCTTTTGTTATACAATTTGTTTATGGCTGAGGTCCACCAGACTGGATGCTTACATTTGGTGGAGAGGGACTTGGATTTGTTTGGGATTGCATGATCCATGCATTCTTGGAGATGTCCATAGAAAGCATTTGTGAAGGATTCGGCATTGTGGGATGTGGTATCCACTGGCACAGTGGGCTTAAAGGATACCATCTCAGTCTTAAGAAGAGTGAAGTCTGCTTTTGAGAAGTTTTTCACTGTGGTCTTTTGTGCTGGGGTGGAGGTGGGATATGTATATCCAGGGTGATTAGTTTGTGGTCAGATCTCACTAGTGAGTGGTATACTTCTGGTGTGGAGCATTTTGTCCCCATGTTTGTGATGATCAGGTCTAGTATATTATCTCCCCTAGTGGGAGAGGTGACTAGTTGTTCCAGTGCATTTGAATTTATGAATTCCAGGAACCTTTGGGCTAGGGTGTTAGGGCTAGAATAATGTACCCAATCTATGTTTGGGTAGTTGAAGTCTCCCAGTATGATGGTATTTTGTGATACATTCATATCCTCCAATGTCTTCAGGAAGGCTGAGTGGGGTTTTTGAGATTGGGAGGGTGGTCTGTAACATGCTACCAGTTGTATAGCAGTTTTGCCTATGGTTAGTTGCACCTGTATGGTCTCTGATGCTTCATGTGTTGCTACTAACCTGGAGGTGTGGGTGTCCTTTATAAATATGGACACTCCTCCTCCCTTTGTGGTTCGGCCCGTTTTTGGGGCCGAAAAGCATGATACGAGGTATAGCCTGGTAGTGCTGGGGTGCTCTCAGGAGCCTTGAACCAGGTTTCAGTTACTGCACAGACGTCGATGTTCTCCATGCTGAGGAGTGCATCAAGTGCCTGCATCTTGAGATTTAGACTTCTGGCATTGAGCAGCATTTCCCTTAGTTTTTTTCCATTCTTGTTTTCTAAGGAGGTGGGTTTGTCTTTTGAGCCTTGCCTAAAAAAGGCACTATGGGGGTGGCAAGAGCCTTAGCCAATATCCAGAAGCCCAGTGGTGACAGGTGTAAGCCATCCCTTGCGAAGCAGCGTGGCTTGTCCAACATATCATCCCAGGCAGACAGACATTGGATCCCCTTAGAATGACACCAGTACTTGAGCCAATTGTTAAAGCTGATCATCTTGTCTTTGTATTGTGGTAACATTCTTGGTGAGGGCAAGATGCTGCTCAGGGTCAGGGTCATACCAGCCTGGGCTACATATTCGGAGAGCTCCTCTATGTCTCTTTTCATGTAGTCCAGGGAGGTACGTCTCAGGTCATTCACACCAGCATGGACAATGACAGAGTCATATTTGTACTTGCTTTGGAGTGACCTGAGTGCGTGTGTTATGTGGCGGATCCTAGCTCCCGATAGACAGCTCACAGTCACCTTCTCCTTGTTCAGCCTGGTCAGTGGGACATCAGTGTGTCTGACTATGGAGTCACCAATTACTAGTGTATCAGGCAAGGTGTTTGGCCTTAAGGGCTGCAATTGGTCGACACACTGATTTATTGAAGTATGTGTTGCATGTGTTTTGTTTTGAGGTGGATTTTTGGATGTCTACTTTGGGAGCCTCTGTTGTTTTGGTAAGTTTTTTATTAGAGCCTCCGAGTATGTCTTTGTGTTTTTATGTGTTTGGTTTGCAGTTGTGGTAGGTCTATGTGGGACTGGGATTTTTGTGTGTGTGGTTGCTATCTCCTCCTCTCTGGTCATGCCAGCCCTGAGTTGAGAGAGTTCAGCCTCCAGTTTGGCTATATAGTTGCATCTCTCACATGTATTTGTGTTTGTTGGGAGGAGGAGAGGGTTGTCTGTGTACATGAAACAATTGTAGCATTGTCTCAAGATACCCAGATTGACCAGCTGAATTGGAGACGACGCCAGTAATCTACCACTCGACATGCTAGAATAGTATCAGGGAGTGCTGTACCTTTAAGGGAAGTGGATATTCACAGGGGTGGTAAGTAGATGTAGTGCTTTACTTAGTACGAGAGTGCTTACTTAGTAGAGAAGTATTGAGAACAAGTGCTAGGCTTATAATACAGTGAGTAGTCTGGTTATACTAAGAGTAGAGCTTCCTTAAGGGAAAATTTGAAGAGCAGACTTGGCGGAGCCAGAAAAAGTTTAACCTTGTTTAACTGGCGCTGCGCTATGCGCATGACCGTGCAAAGCCGTGCAAACGTGGATTTTAAACAGTGAACTACAAAAGAGCTACAAATGGTCCCAAACAATCAATTACTACAGCTTCTTGTGCTGAGGTCATACATTTTTATAAATGAAAACAAACCACACTGACACAATCCTAGTTGCAAGTATTTTGCCTAATCAACCCTACTGACACACACTCAGTTGCATACATTATATATCACTTACAATCTACCCAATCATTTTCAGTCCAATATTACATAGCTCATTTAAGTCCAGCCTTCTTTTAAACCTCATTCCTCTCCTCTGTGTATTGTTCCCATAGTTTCCATTTTTTTGTATGTGGTTTGCTCCTACCCTTTTCTAATGATCTCATCTCCAGTTGTTTTATCTCTGTTACTGTATTCACTACTTCTAATATAGTTGGTTTAAATTCTGATTTCCATTTTGTAGTAATTGCTTTTTTGTCAGTCACTATAATTAGACATAGCAAGGCCTAGCCATGTCTAGGCAATTCTGATTCCATATTATAGCTAAGAAAAATCATCTCCCTCATCACACCAATCTGGTACCCAGCATCTCTGACAGTGCCTCCCACAGAAAGTCCACCAACCCACTGCACTCCCAAAAAAATATGTTCCCAAGTACGTCTTTCTTCCCTGTCACACTCCAGCATTTGCTATCTACCTGAAAAAAATTCTCTGGAGTCCAGTTTGGGTTTAAAATTATCTATTTAAACATTTCCAAGCAAAAATTGTAAATCTTCTAGATTTTGCTGCATATTTGGGAGACATACATATATCCTCCCATTCTTTCTTTGTGAATTGCTTATCCATTTTCTCTTCCCAATCCTTTATAACCTTCTCTGAGTCTTATAGTTATCATGCAATATTTTATATGTTCTACTAATTATTCATTTTTAATGGCAGCTTCTGTTCTATATTCTACTAAAAACTCTATCAGTGTTGTCTTTCATTTAGGACCCTCCTATTTCTTTCTCTTTGCCTATACTCAGAATCAATCCTTGGTAAGAAAGGCAATCTCTAACCTGCAGTCCAAATAAATTAAAGGCCTCTTCCCATTCTATTACCTTTTCCTGTCTAGTTATTTGCTCCCAATACCTTTGTTAATTTTTCATCCGCAGTAGTGATGCTGCTGTAGCGTTGTCGCCTCACAGTAAGACGCTGTCCGGTTCGATTCTCAGCTAGAGCGTCTTCTGCGTGGAAATATGCGTGAATCGGCGTACCTTCATTGAAGGTTGTGCATCAGGGCTGGTAACTCTGCATGTAAAAATCAACTACCAATCATTAGCGGACCGGAGTTCCGCTGTGGCGACCCCTAACCAGGAAAAGCTGAAAGAAACAAATAAACCTTGGTTACTTTTCCGGTTTTCACCAATAAATGGCAGCCTACTTTTACTTTTTGTTTCTATCCCATTGTTTCATAGCCACTAAATCTGACCACAATATTGCAGGAGCTCTGTCACAAAGTCCTACATCTGCATGTAAGCATATTTATCAAAAAGAATGTTTCTGCTTATTAACTTTAATCAGTTAAATACATGCCTGTTCTGTGATTGAAAGGCTGGTGAAATAGTAGGACCCTTTACTAAGTTGGCCACTGTCTCCTTTAGCTTGACCAGTAGACTATACTGCATATGCCAGGTATTTAGTCTCAGGAAATGACAGAAAACTTGTTTTAATTGCATTTGTTTTTTAATTGCTTTGTTCTGGCTATAATGTGATTTCTGTCAGTTATAAATTGACCTATAAACTGACCTCAGGGTGGAAAGCATTTTCCAAATAACCACAACACTGATATGTATATGGATCTTCTTCTATTCCTACCCCAAAATCCTCAATACTAACCAATACAATGTGAAACTAATACAAATATCTAAGTTACTTTAAACTCCTAAAACAGTTGGACATTGTTTCATGGTCCTAAACTTGCCCGGTCACATTCAACATAACCCGGGTCCCATTCTTACTACACAGACCAATAAACTAGAACTTCACTGTTAAAGGGGCACTGGCTCATTTCTAAACTGTGTTCCTTGCTTCGGATCCAAAATGTAAATGTTGCCACCCACTTTTGTAAATGACTCCCATTTTATGACATCACAGTCAGGTCCAACCCACATATTACTTTACTTTACTTTGTATACCCTCTTCCATTCCTGTTTTGTTTCCCGTGCATAAATGTAGACTTTGTTGTTATAGTTCCTACTGATTTTCAGTAAGAACTAAGAGTGTTTTTAAGTCTCAGGCTTTTGCCATATGAGTGCATCTGCAGCACTCCAGTTCAACTTGATACATTTCTGTTGAGTCACAACAGTTATAAAATATACTTTTCCCACCTTTGAGTTAATGTCAGAAGCACTGAAATCGCAATGTAACTGTAGCAAGTCATTTTACATTTCTAGCAAAGGGATTGCTACAGTTACAGATTGTTACCATCTTCTGTTTAGCATTTGCATTCGTGTAAGAAGCACTAAAGTGCTTACTGTAGCCAATGTATCAAAACGTAACTGTAGCAAACCTTTTGCCACCAATACAAAATGTTCTGCTACAGTTACAAAATGATCGTTTCATTCTTTTTTATTTCAATATTTGCGGTCAAGTAAGAGGCGCAGAAGCTCCAAAATAATTACTTATCCAATGTATCAGAATGGAACTGTAGCAAGCCCTTTGCCAGAAATGTAAAACAGGCTTGCTGCAGTTGTACACAGATAACTGCATTTTTATCCATTTATGTTGCATTAGCATGCATTCTTATGATGGGTGTGCAGCTTGTGACTCAAATGTCTGTGATTATTTAGTCCCTTGATTTGCTGACATCCGCGGTGGTGCAGCGGTAGCATTGTTGTCTCAACAAGAGGTTCTCCTGTTCGATTCTCGGCTGGAGTGCAGGGAGTGCCTTCTGTGTGGAGTCTGCATGTCCTCCCCGCGGTTGGGTGGGCATTCAAAAGACATGCGTAAATGGGCGTGCCTTCGTTGAAGGTTGAACATCGAGCTGGCACCTCGGTGTTCATCAAAATCGACTGCCAATCATTAGGGGACCGGAGTTCCGCTGTGGCGACCCCTAACCGGGAAAAGCCGAAAGAGAACAACATTGCTAGTTGATTTGCCAGAAAACAAACAGTTTTACCAAGAAGAGACCACACACATGAGAAGAAAATCTGGACAGTTGAGATGTAATCTGGTCATGCCAGAAGTGATTACAGTTTTGGAATGTAACTTTGGCAAGTCCATTTTACATTTCTGGCAAAGGGCTTGCTAAAGTTACAAACAGATAATTTCCATTTTTTTTAATATTTGCATTTGTGTAAGAAGCGCTAAAGCTCTGCATTAATGTTTCAGAGCATAGCTGTAGCAAGCCCTTTGTAAGACATGTAAAACGGGCTTGCTACAGTTACAAACAGATCTTTTCTGTTTCCTTTCTTTTTTTAACCATTTCTGGTCATTCTGAATAACAGGTTATGTATTAGTATTCCTTTCACATGATGCTCTATATTTGTTTTGATATTGTTTTTTGAAGTAAATACTATTTTAAGCAGTACCTTCAAATGTGGAAAAGTGTAATATTTTGTTAGTAGCCAAATGCGGTTGACAAAATGTGGCAGCCATGGGAACAGCAAGCATCTTTACAGAAACAGCATTTTCTGCTCCTTCATACCAGTACTCTTGTTATACGGCATTATATAGGGTCATGTATATTTTTAAAGCTCTATATTTTCACATGCTGTTGCATGCAAGACAATTGCACTTCATAACTACTAGCACGCATCATTTTACATTATGAGCCAGTGCATGTCAATTGTGGGATGTGCTGGGCCACTTCTGGATTTACATTTGCTCAAATTTTCAACAGCAAAGCTTCAGATATCTATAGATATTGCGTTCCCTTCATGTTAGTAAACATGATCACAATAAAGGTTGCATAAAGCAAAAAAAAACCTGACACTTACGGAATGGCAAGGGAAAGCAACATCTGTTGGATCTACCCAAAGCTTTACTGTTGAACATAATATGAAAAACGTAAATCCTTGTACCGGTCCTACACAGCGCACTTAAATTGCCGGTCGGTCACGTCATTATTTTCTTTCGTGTCTGTTTTTTTCTGGAGTATGTTTTGATAAATTCAACACCTTACTACCTATCATGTTTGCTTATTTTGCTTAGCGTACCTCCCAACTGTAATCACAGAATGAAACGAAAATGCCTGCTAATGCTGAGTGTTCTAATAAGGGCCAATTAATATATTTATGCTAATGAAGCTACCCATTGTCACTGTTTCTAAATAATGCAATAGCATTTCTGTTTCCAATATATGCTATAAGCAGACATACATGGCACTGTGATCACAAAGCATGTGAGATTTGTTTGTATATACTGCATGTATGCACCTGCATCACCACGATGCAGTGCTATATCCTTTCTTAGTGCTGTGGTGCAGCACTAGGGATGTATAGTATTTCTGTTATGCAGCTCTGCGTTGCTCAGCCTGTGAGCCACAAACATATCTGCTCATGGGGCTTTCGTATTGATCTACAGGTGGATCTGAGTGAGTAGCCATGGATACTTCAGGTAGATCTGAATGCAGGGTTCAGCATGGTGTGCAAGGTTTTATTGTTCTTTCTGTTAAGGAAATTTGAAAAGCCCATGCTAAGGCAGTAAGATGCTTCCTTGCATAAAGTAGACATCTGACAAGAGCTTCCTAGGATAGTGAGCAGTGCCATTTGCATTACCCATTTTAGTAAGCACTGCCAGCTCTGGTACAGTGATCTAAGGTAGCAATACTTTGACCTATTTTGTCATTGGGAAGTGGTTACAGAGACTGAGCTAAGCATGTAGTGTAAATATCTTTTGTATTGTCTTCTTCTACTGTCTTCTCTCCTTTAATTATATACCTAGGATTGACAGTTTAACAAGACTTGATAACACAGAAGGAGGAAGGGACACTGTCAGAAGTGAAGTGTGCATGATAACTTTTCCAGCCCACTATACAGCTGTGTTTGTGTTTGTAGCAAAACCATGCAATGATTTTTCCTATTGTGCCATGCTTTTGCTGAGAAGGTTGTGGAAGAAGTGGTGGTGAGGCCAAGAACTGGTGTTGGGGCCACCATTGCCTTCAGGCTGCAACACCCGTTGCCTTGTTGCTGCGATACCTGAGGCTACCTGGATGGGTCACTAGTGCCCTTTGTGGCCATTTCTCAGGAGGGAGTAAAAGCTAGTCTTCTGAAAGTTGTCTGGACAGGTCAGCCTAGGTCTTGCAGGTGGCAAAGGGGGTGCAGTGGCAATTAGATATCTGCCTTAATTTATTTTGTTTAATTTCTCCAAATTTTTTTTTATTCTAATACCATGACGAGAATGAACCCCATTCCTAAGTCAAAGTACGATTAAAGTTCATGAAATTAGTATTGTTTCAATCTTTGATGTCAGCCAGAAGTGTTCTTCGCAGCACCCGCACTGTGCCCATTAATCACTCCTTCTGCAATTCGTACAGGTTTATGTGGATTATTGACATGTCAAAATACGATTGTAGATTCTTTCTTATAAGACCCGTTGCTCCTACTACTATTGGAACTGTTTGGGTATCTTTCTTCCACATTGCTCTCATTTCTGCCTGCAGATCTTGGTATTTTATGACTTTGTGTCTCTCTCTGTATGCAGGACACTGTAGTCACTGGTTGTGGCGATTTCAATGATCAATGCTACTTTTGTCTTCTTTTCTTGGACCACTATATCCGGTTTCCTAGCATCTGTCTTTTGAACTGTTGGTAATGGGTGATCCCATGTGATATAAACTTCATCATTTTCTATGATGCTTTGTGGCTCATGTTTCCAGTGTTTTTCAGCCACTTCAATACCATAATGTTTGCACAATCCCCAGTGCAACAGTCTTGCCACATTATTATGCATTTCAGTATACAGTCCTTCTACTATTACTGTGTCGCAACCAGCAACTAGGTGTGCAACTGTTAAACCTACATTTGTCTGTTTCTCCCACATGTTCAATGGACTTTGTAAACCAGCGTGTATGTAGCCCACTATCTTGGGCTGCCAATTTTAACCTTTCATCACTTGGTTTGAATTCGCCTCTCCTTAACCATTCCTGTGTTCATTCCTGAACAACATGAGATTCTTCCAGAAGTTTTCTGTACTTGCAACTATATTTATGCTTTTTCCACATTTTTTGCCTTCTCATCTGGTCCTTCACCTTATATTCTTTCTTTTGTTTTTTTGGCACATTCACTTGCTGCCTGATTTTTATCTACTTCTGGTTTGATTTCCATTCCTGCTTGACATTGAAATGCTTCTGCTAAATTAAGCAGAGAAGTCATCTTAGATTTATTTTCGTCATTTTTCAAAACTTTCACTACATTTGGATACTGTGAAGTCAGTAGATATGTGTGGAGTTCCACAATTGCAGATCTATACCTGTAATCAATTTCAAGGAGGTCCATCCTTCCTTTGGAAAGGGGAATATATATTATTGGTATACAGTGATTTTTATACATCATTTAGTAAGCATGGAGCCTCTTTCTTGTTTTAATATCTAATCTATCCAACTCTTTTTGGGACCATTCACTCACTCCACTCACTCACTCCAAAGCTGTAAGTTAGGACAGGAAGAGCAAACTGGTTTATATCTTAGATCTTGTTCCTAGATGTCAACACTGTTCTCAGTATTAATTTAAGTCTTCTGAAATATTCCTTGCTGAGTTTTATTTGCATTTGTTTATTCACATTTGTTCATTTTTTATTGCTGATCCTTCATCAGGTCCCAAGTAGTTATACACTACCTCTTGCTCAAGTTCTTTGTGTCACAACCTGATGTTTTCCTGTTGCTGCAGTTTTCCTGCTTTAAAGGTTGCTTTTGCACATTTATCAAGACCAAATGACATTCTTATATCATCTGAAAAAGTTTTGCCAACCTGCAGCTGTGCTTTCAGTTCCTCATCTGATGAGCTATACAGTTTTAAATCATCAACGAAGAGAGGATGATAGGTCTTTAGACTTTGTTGTTTTCTAGGAGCCAAATTATAGCCATGGCCTAAACTGTTAAGTAAACAGCTTAACTGGTTAATGGCAAGGCAGAATAGCAATGGTGACAGAGTCATCCTGGAATATCCCCCTTTGATTTTTTATCCCTGGGATAATAATCTGTTCTTTATCATGGCTTAATTGCAAAGTGGTCTGCCATTGTTTCATGGTCACTGTAATGTAGTCAATCAGTGTGGGGTGTATCTTATACATTTTTAAGCACTCGTTTATCCATGAATGTGGGATACTATCAAATACGTTTTTGTAGTCAATCCATGCCATACTTAATTATTTCCCTTTTTACAGTTCTCCACTGTACCTTTGTTTAACAACAAATAATCCTTTGTTCCATATGACTTTCTTTTATTGCCCTTTTGTTCTATTGTCATAATTGAGTTTTCTTCTAAATGACTATAAACTCTGTTAGCGTCAATTCTCATGTATAGTTTATATGTCGTCAGAAGGCAAGTTACAGGTCTATAATTTTTAGCATAGCTTGCAGGTTCACTCTTAAGTAGGAGCATTGTTTTTTTCTGTTGTTAACCAGGTTGGTGTCTGTTACGGGTGTGCATATAAATAATTCTTACTCATGGCTAAATCCTCATACAAAGATGTTAATACTTTTAACCAAAAGTTAGGTACTGCATCTAGCCCTGGGGTTTTCCAATTAGAAGCTTTTCTTAACTTTGTTTCAATCTCTCTGGCTATTACTTCATCCTATTTCATACCCTGTACCTTTAAACTTCTTATTCTTTCTTTTACTTCTTCTATCTGTTTAGCATCTTTGTTATGTTTAACAGGATCTTCATAAATACTTCTCCATAATGTATCTACTTCCTTTTTTTTTTATTTTTATTTATTTTTTGTTTTTTGGCGGTCTTTCAATTCATTTCACCTTATTTCCCATTTCTCTATAAAACTTTTTTGAGTCATCAATAAATTGCTTATTATGTACTTTTCCCTTATATTTATATGTGTATTTTTCTGCCTGTGCTGAAATTTTTTGTTTGTTATTTGCGATAGTGCATGATAGATCCCGGTCTATTCTAATACTGTGCATTGCTTTAATCACATCTATCTTTCTTAGTATTTGTTGATCTATTCCCTCTTCTATACTCTTCTAACAGTGACACTTCTTGCCTTAATTGCTTTATAGTTTTCTCTAGTTGATATATCCATGATGGTATTCGTTTTTTCCCCTTCCTTTCCCTCACTACCCAGTGTTCTTGTGGTAGAACTTTATTAGTTATTAATTTAGCTACACAGTAATATATCCTATTTGGGTAAGACAGCGATTCAGGTCACAGCCTGCTATAGGTCCTTAACCATGTTCCAAGACTCACAATCCATGTTTCTAAGCACCCTTGAGAATATTAGGGTCCAACCAAACACACTCATACTAGGTGACTTCAACTACCCATCCATTAACTGGCAAAAACTACTCGTGTACCAGTAAATTTGCCCAATGTTTGCTGGAATTCATTAATTCCAATGCCCTGGACCAGCTCATTCTTGCCCCCACTACAGGTAGCAATATCCTTGACCTGGTCATTACTAACATGGGTGACCGCTGCTCTACACCAATAGTCAACTCCTCCCTGGTTAGATCCAACCACAAACTAATCACCTTGGAAATCCAACCCCCCCCCCCCCGCAAAGGTAGCCACCATGAAAAACTTCTCCAAAGATAACTTTGGGGTCCTAAAAACAGAGGTGGCGAACTTCACGGCATCCATGCAAATGGAGAATAGTTGTATGACCACTGAATCATAGACCATTGCACTGTATGAACACGTGCACAAATGCATGGGTCTCGCCATACCCAATAGAATCAAGACACTCTCCCCCCAAAAAAGGAAGCCAATCTGGTGGTCCCCTGCCATAAACAAACTCTACAACAGAAGGAAGAAACTGATATGGAATAAGGTGAAGTCCCAGGACTAGAAAAACTCCCTTATCAGCCTCAACAAAAAGTTGAGATCCCTCATCAAACCCTCTAAAGTTATCTATGAAAACAGAATTGCAGCAGATAGTAAAGACAGCCACAAGGCCTTCTATAGTTATGTAAAGAATCTCCACGACAATACCCAGATTTGCTCTGAGCTAATGCACAATGGTACCTCCTATAATGAGCCAACAGATTTTGCCATGATTAATTTACAATGTGCTAATTGACTCATGCATTTAAGCTGAGAAACTGTTGGTTTGGATGTAGTCTGATGAAGCGACCACAGAGGTCGTGAACGCGCTTACCTTGAGCTCTTCAGTAAAGATTTTCTGCATTTTCATCGAAGCATTATTGTGTTTATCCTGAACAGTCGTGGTGGTTTGGCTCTGCTCTTTTGTTGCTGATAGATTTTGCCAATATACTGGCTGACAGATTCAGTGCCAACTTTACCCCCCCAAAGGACCAATTGCAATACCAGTAGATTGCCAGGCACCCAGTATTACTGCTGCACATGTTAAAACAGCACTGTCCAAGGCCAAGAATACAGCTTCTGTGGGACCTGACAATATCCCCTGGCTGTGTTCTACATTAACTACAGAGTGAACTGGCACCTTACCTGTCTGCCCTGTTCAATCACAGCCTCACATCAGGCTTTGTCTTTACTGAATGGTGCACTGCTACAGTCATCCCCTCTCCACAAAGGAGGAGTAACTACAGACCCTGGGAAGTATCATCCCATTAGCCTCATGAGTCTGATATGCAAAGCTATGGAACACATCATCATGGACCTAATAAACAAGGATACAGGGAATCTCCAAATTCTGGATCCCACACAGTCTGGTTTTGTGAAGGGTAGATCAAGCCTGCTCAACTTGATTGACTTCTATGAGTCAGTCACCAGAGCTGTGGATGAAGACAAGGTGGTTCATGCAGCCTACCTTGATCTGGCCATGGCCTTTGATACCATTCCCCACTCAGGAATCATACAAAAACTCACTAAGCTAGGCATCAACCCCTATATCACTAGGTGGGTTACAAACTGGTTCACAGATAGCTACTTTCACCCTGTGGGTACTGAGTCCAAGTCAGAATGCCGACCAGTCACGAGTGGAGTCCCACAGGGTTTGGTCCTGGGTCCTCTCCTGTTTAGTATCTACTTCTCTGACGTCCAGGCCAACACGAAGGGACTCTGGCTGACAAAGTTCACAGATGATTGCAAGTTGGGAGCTATTATTTACTCCCCAGGTGATGTTGACATCCTACAGAAAGGCCTCACTGAAACCAACAACTGGTGTCAGAACCATGGCATTAAGCTCAATTCCAAAAACTGTGTCATCACCCCCTTTGGGAAAAACACAGTTCCCATGAATTACCACATCACTGGTAGTCCACTGAACACAGAAGGTGTTATAAGAGACTTGGGAACACCGGTTGACAGCAACCTCTCTTTTGACCACCACATTGCCACTGTGGTCAGAAAGTCCTTCTATGTGACACATCTCATTAATAAGGGTTTTGCATCCAGGAAGAAAGAGGTCATTGTCTCCCTCTTCTCTTCCCTCATTAGGCCAGTCATTGAGTACAATGCTCCATTTGGTATGTACCTCACTAGACACCTGCAACAACTGGAGAGGCCGCAAAAGTAACTCACAAAGAGGATCCTAGGCCTTAAACACTTGTCCTGTATGGACAGACTGAAAAAACTCCAACTATTCTCTGTCTCATATTGCCTACTTAGAGGCAATCTCTGTTTGACTTACAAAGCCATGTCTGACCCAGCTCTTTTAGAAATGCTACAACTAAAGAAATCCCAATCCCTCTGCACCACATGCTCCAGAGACCTTAACCTCATTATCGGAATCAACAGACTGTGCTGGAGGGACGGGTTCATAACCCAGTGACTGCCCATGCTATGGAATAGACTTCCCATACATGTCAAACAGAGCACCTCACTGGCCCTCTTCAAGACAAATCTTGATGAGTGGATGGGAAATAGAAAACTCACACCGAGGATCACTCCAGTGGCTCTGCTCGACAAAAGCACTGGGAACTAAGGTCAGGTGGCACAATGCCAGAGTAATCCTATGGGCTAGGCTTGTAAAGGCTCCAGGGCCATTAGCCTAGTACACACCTATGAACCTATGAGAACAAATGTGATGTGTTCACCTACATTCTGGAAAGCTGCAAGGTGTGTGTGTGTATCTGTATGTGTATTTGACCTTTATGGTTTATGACTGAAAACTGAATATGTTTTTGGTTTCAGTAAATTAAATAAATACATATACGCATACCTACATACACACACGTACATACATAAGTGAAATATTCAGTAGCAAGGCTTTAATAACAAGATGCAGGAGGGTTACTAATGGTATTCAGTATCTTCACAGAAACCCAGCTGTGATTCCCCCACGCTGTCTTTTTGTGTTGTAGCTACTGGTGATGGTAGATAAAAGCTAAAATGATGTGCTAATAGCTTGATAGCTTGTGTTTGCATTGCAGAGGGACCAGTTTGCACATATTTAATGATAACTAGTTGTGATTGTTCTTCTTTGTCATTGAATGAGATTGCTGAGACAAATTTGGGTATGAATATGTTTTGTGAGTAAATGACTTGGACCTAAACTGGCTGATGAAAATGTGTTATGAACTATAGCTGACCTAAGTAATACATTTTTATTCTTTATTTATTTGTTTGTTTGGTATGTTAATCAGGCAGTACATAACATACCCAGACTCCAATTGGTAGTTTTCCCTGCTGGTAGATATAACAAGGTCAGAAAAATGAAACTTATTTCATCCACAAAAGACTGAAAGAAAATAATATTTACTTTTCTTTTGTGAGTGTAAAACAGCACATTTTTAATAAAATGTATTTGCTATTTTTATTAGTTGTGTACTGAACTCTTACAATTGTCCAAACTTGTTATAAAGGTTGCAAGATAAGTACTGTGCTTGATATGTAAAGTCAACCCATTTCACAAATATGGAATGCATTAGGCAAGGTTGGCCTAGTGGGCTAATACACAATGCTGTTGTTCAGAGGGTCCTGGGTTTGAGACTTGGAAGGGGTGATTAACTCGAGCTGAGTTCGACTAGTGGGCTAGCATATTATGCTGTAGTTGACATGGTCCTGATCTCAATACTTGGAAAGGGAGTAAACTTTGTGGGAGGTAGGCCTAATGGTTAAGGTTTTTACCTGACAAGCATAAGGTGCAGTGTTGGATTATCACATGGGGTAATTGGCTAGGCTTAAAATGGCCCACAAGCGCAGTTAGCCTGCTACTATTCTATGAACCTATAGAGACCCAAGTACCTGGTGATTGTGCCAGAGTGAGTGGTACAGATATAAGCTAAGTGGTAGAGATATAAGCTTTATCAACATAAACTATGCTGCATTTCAAGGCACTGAAAGTAACCCATGATTAACACACAAATCATTTGTTTGCTGTTGTCTTTGCTAGAGGTTTTGAATATCAAAAGTTCAGGTCAAAACTAAAGGGGTTGTGGTTGACAAAGTTTGCAGATGACTGCAAAGTAAGTGCAATCATTGAATCCCCAAATGATTGTCAGCATACTCGAGGAGAGTCTCATGCAGACCAGTGACTGGTAAATCAGTCACAATCTCAACCTGAAAGCAAAGACATGCATCATCATTCCCTTCTGCACAAGCAATGTCCCATTACACTATCAAATCAACAACAATACCCGATGTACCCATGAAGTTTTAAGGGTTCTGGGATCACTAGTTGACTACAGCCTTAACTTCGACCACCATGTGCCTACTGTTTTAAGGAAGAATTTCTATGTAGCACATTTGATTAAAGGTGTCGTCTCAAGAGCAAAAGAGATTATACTCACTCTATAATACTTGGCACTAATCCGGCCCAAATTTGCATATAATGCCATGTTTGGCATGTTTTTTTATAAGACTCATTGCTCCTAACACTGTTGGAACTGTCTGGGTGTGCTTACTTCACATTACCTTCATTTCCACCTGTAAATTGTGGTATTTTATCACTTTATGTGTCTCTGTATGAAAGACATACCTCTCAACTGTCTAGATTGTCAGAGATTTCCAGATTTTTGCCTCTTATTTTTGGTCTGTTCCTCATAAAATTTGTGGTTTTCTGGATTTTTATGGCAAATCATCTTCTATCATATTTATGGCTCTTTTCTGGCCTATCAGTTTTTGTGTACTACTATTTCCTTCTACAGTGGTGGGGGGGAGGTATCCTCCACTGAGCCTAGTCTAACCCAATTATGGAATGTTTCTGTGTCTTGAAGATTCTACCCTGTCAGTTTTTCCAGTCCCGGAAACAGTGAGCATATGAGGATCAGGCATTTTTTTTATCCTGGGTCTTGTGTACCCAGGTGTCTTTTATTGTTTTAACCTTATTCCGTCCATGACACAGCAGTGTCATACCCAGTATACTACCCTTTCCTATATTCCACTATATCTGATATTGGTTATTATATTTATTTCTGGATTCCAACATGTTATTGTTACACAAATTTGTAAGGAAAGCAAATAAATAAAAATAATAAAATATTTGGATAATAGTAATATTGCACAGTAAGATTGGACACCCTTTGGTAATGGCCTTATTAGTAGCTGATAAGAGGGTATGAATGTGCATTTTTTGGCATTGAGCATTAGGCTATGTTTCTGGCACCACTTACTTGTCTCTCACAACCTCCTCAAGGATATCTACATCTCTGGAGGAATAAGTCATTGCATCCAACTTGCAATCATCTGCAGATTTCATCACCCAAAGACCCTCTGTATTTGCTATGACTTCAGAGAATTTTTTTTCCAAATAGGAGAGGTGCAAGTGCTGAGTCCTGTGGAACACCACTCTATTGACAGGCCTATTAGTGGGGGTGTATTCCCCCACCCTAACTTCATGTGTCCTATCCATGAGCCATTTGACTATCCATCGGGTTATGCAGGGATTTATGTCTAAATTTTGGAGTTTGTCCGTAATACCTAAGTGAGGTAGTGTGTTGAATGCCTTTACCAGGTCGAGGTAGGCAGCATGCACTTTTGTTGCCCATCATCCATGGCTCAAGTAGTCTTCTTAAGGTAGTGCACTGGGTTGAGTAGGTGTGATCTACCCTTGACAAACCCAAACTAGGATCTGTCCAGTGTTTGAAGATTTCCTATGTAGTTATTAGAGCCATTATAACTTTTTTCATGGCCTTGTATATAATACTAGTCCAACTTATGGGTCTGTAGTTTCCTGGGTCTGTTGATGGTCCACTTTTATATAGAGGGATGATTGGTCCTGCATTTCCTAGAGACGAAGCCTGGCTGTAGGCTGTGGCTGAATAGACATTCAAGTGAGCCCGAGGAGTCAATTCTCAAACTAAAATGGAGGTATCCCTGGATGTTATCAAGGCTCATTGCTGTAGTGTGTTTAGCTCTGGTGAATGCAGTGAGAACCCGTGCTTTAGTAACAGTGGGGGGCTAAGTGGTAGAGGGTATTTTATGGGGAGTAAATAGTAATCTTTGAGTCATATGGACTCGTGTCTTCTGCTTGCACCTTATTACTGTCGTGTAATACTTTTGAGTAAAGTCACTGCCCTTTACTCGGTAACTACTTTAGCCAATTAAATGTTTCTGGCAAGGCTTTTCTCTCTGCACTATAAGGTTGAGAGGCATGCCTTAAATTATAACTGAAATGTCATGAAATCACAAGAAATCAATGGCTTTTATTGCATGAATATCCCTATACACTAGACAGACCATTTTGTTTCTAATTAGAACTAGCCAGTACAACTTTATATATATTTATTTATTTTATTTAACATTTGTTAACCGGGCTAGTCCAGCTGGATATATTTCCATTTTCAGCAGAGGCCTGAGGAGAAAAGCTCCAATTGTAAAACATACCACCACCACACCAAAAGGTTTAAAATAGACAAAAAGGAATTAGCTATAAATTCTAGGAAGACAAAAAGACATACTATACTAGATACATCATACATTTACAGAACATTTTACAGTATGTAAGTCTAGGGCAATCCCAAGACACTATTAGAAAAATACCTTTAAAACTTTGGTAAATCTAGTTTATGCAGACGGTTACTTTTCCTAAGGATTATATGCTAGACATATTATTAGACATAAATAAGTAAACAGACACACATATTCCAAGTGAAATTGTAGTGTCATTTATTTCACAAAATAAACAAGCAAACAGACACACACGTTCCACATGAAGTCATGGTTTTATTTGACTGTTATATAACTATCATATCTAGGCATAGATAGATATAATTTAACATGTTTACAGTGAAACAGTGTCAATTTCAAATAAAAGCAAGTGTAATATTTTGTTGCAAAGAGAGAATTTGCCTATGAATCATAACAATGCAAGACATCTGTAATACACATTAATTAGTTTGAAGAACACCATTGCACATAAAACTAAAAAAATAAAAATGGAGAGATCCGTCTATACTTAACTTAGCCACTCTATTAAACAGCTTATTTATATTTATACATTTTACATATGTACATACATACAAATATTTCAGGTGGGAGCAATAATACCATTCTTACATGCAAACTAGTAGTTATAATTTGACCTCATTTCCATTTCTTTTATTTTTTCAACTATCATCTTGCTTCCATTTCGCCAAACAGTTTGACATTCTTTCAGAAAGTGGTATAATTCGTTATTCTGTTTACAATTTTCTGTTTGTGTCCTATATCATGGAGCTCAGGTTGTGATTCAAAAGAGTCTGTCTACCTCCCACTTACATCGTTATCAAACTGAAATTAATAAGTAAACAAGCAGATAAACAAATAGTTAAATAAAGCAGTAAGGGGAATGAATTAAATGATTTGAAACAGGGTAAGTTTCATTCATGGTACTTTGGAGAGTACAACGTAGTTTCATTCATGGTACTTTGGAGAGTACAATGCAGTTTCATTCATGGTACTTTGGAGAGTACAACGCAGTTTCATTCATGGTACTTTGGAGAGTACAACGCAGTTTCATTCATGGTACTTTGGAGAGTACAATGCAGTTTCATTCTTGGTACTTTGGAGAGTACAACACAGTTTCATTCATGGTACTTTGGAGAGTGCAACGCAGTTTCATTCATGGTACTTTGGAGAGTACAACACAGTTTCATTCTTGGTACTTTGGAGAGTACAACGCAGTTTCATTCATGGTACTTTGGAGAGTACAACACAGTTTCATTCTTGGTACTTTGGAGAGTACAACGCAGTTTCATTCATGGTACTTTGGAGAGTACAATGCAGTTTCATT